>NC_080194.1:42660701-43301838 GCF_030028045.1 Hippopotamus amphibius kiboko | reverse complement strand
ACCAGTAGTTAGGAAGCTGTTCAGGGTTAGATTCCTTACAAGGTCGATTTTTAGCGCAGAGTGAAGAATTTCTTAACCTCCAGAGCTCTCCAACAGAGCTTTGACTGCCTCAAGAGGTTCTGAACACACCATCATTAGAAGGTGTGCTGGCAGAGTCCCTGTGACCAGCCATGTGGGCCACTATAGAAGATATTCCAGTGTTGAGTGGCAAATTGGACTCAATAACCTCTAATACCTCTTCTAACTGTAATTCAGTGCCTGTGTGATGCTTTTCAGTAACGTGAGCATGACCTATATTACAATACTGAGTGGGAACAGAATAGCTTTTTTTTTTTAATAACTGAGCCATCTTTGACCAAATCGATTCTCCTGAGTAATTTCCTGTTTTCTCAGGTTTTGAATCTGAAATAAAAGAATGTTGGCAAAGAAAATGGCAGCCAAATCCAGAGGTTTACATGAAGTAGACTCATGTTTTGAGGGAGGTTGGTAGAATGGACTTTGTCTCATTCAGCAGGCCCAGTTCTGTCTTCGCTCTCTTTTTACTAGTTGTGTAAGATAAATCTAAGCTTCAATATCCTCATCTATAAAGTGGGACTAATAATGTATATCATAGTTAGGATAAAAATTAAATCAGATAAAGAAGTGCCTGGCACAGTGCTCAGAACATATTACAGATTCAAAACTACATCCTTCCTCTTGCCCTCTTCTTTTTTATTTTGAGAGAATTAAAATTTTTTTTTTTTTGGCTTGTTTGATTTTTTTTGGTCACCCCCGGGGTTGGGGGGCAGTTTTCTTTGTAGCTTCAAAACTAAAGTGTCTTTGTTGTATAAATGTTCCCCCCTTCTCACAAAGGAGTAATCCTCTTTGTCTTCCTGACCCAAAGAGTTAGTCTTCTACTAGCTTTTTGATACTCTTCTATTTTTACTTCCTAAAGAGTAACTAGTTTCAGAAATAGTCCTCTGATGTCTATTGAAAGTAATTTCTAATTTCCATATTAATCAAAAAAATAGCTTTACATTTTTTCAGTCCTAATCCTAGTAACAAAAAGTAAAAGGGATTAGATTGTATTAACATCTATAAATCACTTAAAATGTACACATCAGAATCCCAGGAAACCTAATCATTACTGTAGCCTTTGAGGTACAAAGGAGTAAAGCTCATTTGTGTCCATTTATTCTCTTCACTCTTGACCTCCAAAGAATATAAATATAGGAGGGGCACACTTGTTTCCAAGGGGCAAGTCATAGTTATTTGGTAGGTGTGGAAAAGGCCAGTTCCCACCACTGATTTACTGAATAATCTTAGCCAAAAAATCACTTTACTTCTGTGAGCCTTGATTTCCTTATCTACAAAATGGGGGAAATAATATTAGTGTTGTTTTGAGGCTTGAATGACATAGTAGTTGTGAAAATATCTTTTGTTTGAGTGATTGGTGAAATATCCATGGTGTATTATTTGAACTCCATGTCTTTACCCCCAGTGCATTTCAACAGATCCAGGCAGTTTTGGGAAACTGGGACTTGGAGTGCACTCTGCTCACTTTGGGTGGGGCAGAGCCTGTCCAGAGTCTTTGGAGTGTGCAGAGAGGAGACTTCAGCAGGGAATAGCTGCAATCTAGCAAGTGTTACTATGACCTGAAACTTATATTCTAGTGGTGGGAAAGAGGCAGTCTCCCATCAGTAGGTAAACGTGTAGTATATCTGGTTGTTAACTGCTGTGAAGGAAAACAAAGCAGGATAAGGACCATAGAGAGTTATGAAAGTTGAAGGTACTATTTTAGAAAGAATGTAAGGTGACATTTGAACAGAGTTCCAGAAGGGAGGAAAGGGAAAGGGTAAAGGCTCTGAAATTGGAAAGTGCTTGACATATTTGAAACACAGCCAGGAAGCCATTGTGGCCTGGAGTAGATTAGCATGGGGGCAAATAGTAGGAGAGAAGGTTAGAGAGGGAGCTGAAGTCTGGGTGGGTCTTTGAAAGGGTTTCACTGTAATTGTCATGGGAAGGTACTGTGGGGCTTGAAGAGAGGAGTGTCATGATCTGATTTAATGTTTTAAAGGATAGTCTGGCTGCTGTGAGAAATAGACAGCATGCAATCAAAGGTAGAAGCAGGGAGACCAGTTAAGAAGCTATTGCAGTAATCTAGGTGAGAAATAATGATGACTTGGACTAGGATAGAAAGTACGTAGGCAACGAGATATGGTCAGAATTTGAATATATAAGTCAGAAAGGATTTGCTGATGGATTAGATGTGGATAGGGAAAAAAAGAGCAGAGTCAAGGATGAATCTTAAGATTTTTGGCTTGAGGAGCTAGAAGAATGAGTTGTCATTTACTGGAGCAGAGTAAAAGCTTGGAGAACAGATTTGGAAGGGAATGGGAAGATAAAAGTAAATATTTAATTTTGAATGTCATATATTTAAAATAATAACAGCTGACTTTTTGAAGTCTTAGCTTTTTGCCTGGCTCCTAGTACTTTGAGGTCTTACTAATTTAATACTTATAGCAACCTATTAGGTAAATAACATTATTATTTGCATTTCACAGATGGGAAAACTAAAGCACAGAGAGATTATGTAAGTGGCCTAAGGTCACACAAATAATTAGTGGTGTTGCTGGAATTCAAACCTAAGCTTAGATCTAGCTCCAGAGACCATACTCTTAGCCACGCTTCTATATAGCCTTGATATCTAGCAAACATCCAAGTGGAGATGTTGAGTAGGTAGTTAGATACTATATGAGTCAGGAGTCCAGGAAAGAAGTCCAGTCTAGCAATATGAAACTTGGACATAGGTAGTGGACAGATGAAACTGAAAAGGTAAGTTAGGGCCAGTGACCATAAAGGGAGATATGGTCACAAGAAGACAAAATGATGACATCAAGCCCTAAAAGGCAACCTAGCCTTTTAGGTGTGGTTAACCCATCAGTCCTGCCTCTTAGAGCTAAGGAGGGTGCAAGCCAAGCCATTTATGGATGTCTGCAAAATGCTACCCTTCATCCTTTTGCCTGAAATGTTCTTCCTCCCTTTTTTGTCCACATCCAGGGACATTTAGTGCCCAGTATAATCCCTGGCAGACAAGAGATACTAAATAAATGTTGCTTGATGAAGGCCCCTTCTCTGCTCACTTTATATCCTTGTCATGGCACTTTTCGGGCTGCGTTCTAACTGTCCACTTATCTCTTTTTCTCCCTCATTACTTGGTGCCACTCTCAAGGCCAGGGACCCTCTTGGATTTGTTTCTTTGTTTTAAACCTTTCGTAGCTCCAGAATACAATGCCCTGGGAAATCTCTTTATTGGGCACCTGTCCTCTGCCTTATCTGTGCTAGGCACTGGAGATGCCAGCATCGTCAACAGAGGCAGCAGGATGGGTAATATCAGTTGGGGTCAAGGAAACAAAACAAAACCAGGAAAGTTGTGGGGAGGAAGCCCAGCTTACATATGACGCCCTTTTTGGACAGGGGAAGTTGATGGTCGGGAAGGGATATTCTCTACTGGCCACATAGACTATTCATCACCACCCCGTGTCTGAGAAGCTTGGATGCTTGCTGTCCAGGCTGAGGGGAGGAGGTGGTGGTGGTGTGCCCAGGGAGTAGGAAACAGGAACTGATCAAGAGCTGTTGTGTACAGGCAAATGAGACATAGCTATGCCTTCAAGGAGCTTACAGTTGGGGAAAGGAGGGAAGGACAGGAAATGTAAACAGACCATTGAAGTACACTGCGATAAGTTCTGTCATTGGGGATGCATGTGTCTTCAAATTTGTTCTGTTCTATGGGGTAGAAGATACAGATAGAGTTCAGTGAAGTATGAGAAGTCCCTTTCAAACAATCAGAGCAGTTTCACCGTGGAGGGCGGTGCTGAGTCTCAGGAAAGGAAAGAGTTTATGGTTGGTAGAGATGTAAGGGCTGGGATGAATGATGCCGTGAGTGTGTTGTAGAGGAGCCCTAGCCTCAAATGTGAGGGTGGACCAAATGGCCTTGAAGGTGCTTCTGACCTTTGCAATCTGTGACCCTAAGTCCCTTCCTTTCTCTCAGCCTAAGGATGTCACCTAGAAAATGAAGAGGGCTCTTTCCAATGCTGCCATTCTTTGATATGTGCCAAATTCAAGTGAATGAAAAATAATTCTACTTAGAAACATTGATGGAAGATCCTATACTTGCCCCTAAAGTAAAAGACATCTGAAATGACATAGTAGGGGTCTGATTACCTTTGGCTGTACAATCTCTCACATGAAGCTGAATACAGATTTCAGCCATGAAACCCGATCACTTTGCTTCCCAGATTAAAGCCTTGACTTTCTACTTGAGAAGTGGCAGACCTCTGTGTTCCTAATTAAGTGACAACAAGTTGGCTGCCATGGTTCTGAAATCAGAAAATGATTGGGAGTAAAGAGAGATGAATTTTCTTTGGAGTTGAAAAGGATTTAGGGAAAGGCATATTAACAAAGATACATTATTAAAGCTCAATATTTACAAATCCCAAAGAAGCTTTTAGGGACTTAGGGATTTAATCTTTGACTTTTAAAATCAGCTTTCCATTGTCAGTCAAAATATACCAATGAACATTTAAAAGCTGCAGGGAGCAATGATACAGGCACTTACGCAGCGCTAGTACGAGTACAAATTGATAGTCTTTCTAGAAAGCAATGTGGCAAAGTATGTGAAGACTCTTAGCATGTCACTTCTCATCATTGCTGCTGCTGTTTCCCTGATCTGAGCCCCGTCATCTATTGCACAGAGTTTGCAATAGCTTCCTAACTGGTCTCTATGCTTCTCTACTCTTCCCCCATTATACTCTGTTTTCCACACAGCAATCAGAGTGACTTTTTTCAAATGTAAGTCAGATCATGTTATTATTCTCTTCAAGACCCCGTTGTGGCTTCTCATTTCACTTAGAGTAAAAGCTGAAGGCCCTGTAAGGCCCTATATGAACTGACCAACCTTTTATCTCTCTGACTCTTCTGCTACTACTTTCCGCCTTGCGTGTTCCACTTCAGCTGCACTGGCCTCTTTGCTGTTCCTCAGACATGGCCAATATCATATATGCCCAACTAACGGCCTTTGAACTGACTGTTTCCTTCATCTGAAACGCTCTTCCTTCAGCCATCTGGCTTGGTTAACTCTTTCCTTCAAGTCTTTCTGGGAGGCTTACTTTCTCAGTTGTCTTATACTGGTTCCCCTATAATAGTGCAGTGCCCTACCCCCAACACTGTGGCATGTCTGATGCCCTTTATCCTGCCCTTTTCCTCTTTTCCATGGCACTTAAAACTGTGTTTTTTTTAATGTATTTACTATTTATCCACTGCCTTCTCAAACTCTCTTAAAATATAAGCTCCACAAGGGCAGGGATCACAGTGTCTGGCACACAGTAGATACTCAAACATTTGTTGAATGAATGGACTTTAAAAATAGCTCACTTCTAGAACTCATTCCTGAAAAAATAATCAGAAATGCAGCCAACGATTGATTTGGGTTGTTCTCATAGCTAAATAAAGCTATAACAATGAAAATTTGCAGACAGCCTAAACATACAAAAAGAGCGTTGTGGCTAAATAATTTGATATGTCTACATAAAGGAATATTATAAAGATATTAAAAAGTGTTTAGAAGAGTATATAATTACATGGGAAAATGCTTATAATGTTAAAGTGAAAAAATAGAATTTAAAACGACATTTACCCTTACCCCACACAATATACAAAAATGAATCAATGATAAGAATTCCCTGGTGGTCCAGTGGTTAGGACTCTGTGCTTTCACTGCTGAGGGCCCAGGTTCAGTCCCTGGCTGGGGAGCTGAGATCCCCACAATCTGTGCAGCACAGCCCAAAAAACCAAAAGGATCAATGATACAAATATGTGTCAAAGCCATAAAACTCTTAGAAGAAAATATAGGGTAAAATCTTCATGACCTTAGATTTGGCAGTGGGTGCTTAGATATGACACCAGAACATAAGCAATAAAAGGAAAAATTATTAGTTATCTGTTTTATATATAGTAGTATGTATATGTCAATCCCAATCTCCCAATTTATACCACTCCTTTCCCCCTGGTAACTGTAAATTTGTTTTCTACATGTGTGACTCTATTTCTGTTCTGTTCCTTTGTACCATTTTTTTAGATTCAACATATAATGTGATATTTGTTTTTCTCTGTCTGACTTCACTCAGTATGACAAATCTGATAAAGGTTTAAAATCCAGAATATATTAAAAAGTCCTACAATTCAACAACAAACAGCCCGGTTTTTCAAATGGGCAAATGTTTCAGATAGACATTTCTCCAAAGAAATGTACAAATGACCAATAAGCACATGAAAAGATGTTCAACATCATTAATCATTAGGGAAATGCACATCAAAACCACAAAGAGATACCACTTCACAGCTGCTAGGATGGCTATAATGAAAAAAAAAAAAAGGAAATAAGCATTGGTGAGGATGTGTAAAAATTGAAACCTTCATGCATTGCTGGTGGGAGTGTAAAATGGTGTAGCCACTGCAAAAAACAGTTTGGTGGTTCCTCAAAAAGCTAAAGATAAAATTACCATATAACCCAACAATTCCGCTCCTCAGTATATACCCCCTAAAATGGAAAACAGGGACTCAAACAGATACTTGTATATTAGTGTTCACAGTAGCATTATTCACCATATCCAAAAGGTAGAGACAACCCAAGTGTCCATCAACAGATGAATGGATAAACAAAATATGTGTGTGTGTGTGTGTGTGTGTGTGTGTGTGTGTATTCAGTGGAATATTGCTCTTCCATAAAAGGGAATGAAGTTCTGATACAATCTGAAATATGAATGAACTTTGAAAAAATTATGCTAAGAAGCCAGACATAAAAGGATAAATAGTGTTTAATTCCATGTATTGAAATACATAAAATATCTAGAATAGGCAAATTCATAGAGACAGAAAGTATAGAAGTTAAGACAGGTTATGGGAAGAGGGAATGGAGTGTTACTACTTAATGGGTGCAGAGTTCTGTTTGAGGTGGTTAAAAAGTTTTAGAAGTACGTAGTGGGGATGGTTGCACAACATTGTGAGTGTAATTAATGCCACTGAATTGTACACCTAAATGGTTAAAGTCACAAATTTTATTTTATATATATTTTGTCACAATTAAAAAATTTTTTTTAAATCTCTGTATATATTATGCAGTGGTGGATGAATTAGGCTTGCTTGTGTGGGCACTCTAGAGCCAATTGTGAGCATCTTTTCTCAACTACTTACTCAGTGATGTTGGTAGTTTGAAATTGGTCATAGTGAGGGTATTTACACCATGGAACTTGGCAAATGCTACAAATAGGGCTCTACCCCAATCCCCTTGAGCCAGTTGTTAAATATTTACTAGCATACCACTGAATATGTGTGTATAAAAATGCATAGAAAACTATCTGGAGACATAGATGCCAAACTGCTTTTTTTTTTTTTTTTTTGATAAGCAGCTTAGATTTATTCTCCTCCCACTTCTGAAGCCACCTTTTTTAATTTATATATACATAGTATATAAACGGCTATACAGCATTTTTTACCTACATTAACACAAGTTTAGGCTTTACTACTGTGTGAAAGTTTGTTAAAATGCACTCATTTACTCAAAATAGATCTTAATGCCCTTAGTAAAAAAGTCCACTAAACAAAATGGAATCCTGGGGCCCACGTCATATGAATAATTCATTAAATAACACTTCTGAAACACCCAGAATCATGTACGTATACGTGTTAACCAAACTGCTATTATCTCTGGGGAGAAGAGTAGTGTTGTGGCACGAATGTGAAAGTAAACTTATACATGTATGCTTCCATAGTATTTGAATTTTTTTACAGTGAGCATATAGACATATATTTCTTATACTGCTTTTTAAAAATAGACAGAAAAATGTGTATATGTTGGCATTGTGGTATTGGTGATTTTTCTAGAGAGGCTATAAAACCAGTCGCATATACTATCTGAAATGGTCCATGAAGAAGCTGAAGGCTAAGCTTGGGACTTGGATTCCATTTGCTCAGAAATCTGCTTTCTTCTTGCCCAACTAAATGGGGCTTTTTTGTCTCTTCATAGGTTACCCCACAGCCTATCCAGCTGCGGCCCCTGCCTACAATCCCAGCCTGTACCCCACTAATAGCCCCAGTTATGCTCCAGGTAAGGAGAAAGTGGAGACAGCAGCACCGGTAGGATGTGGGGCTCTATTTGGGGAAAAAAAAAACAAGCAAGAGATAAAACACCTGCTGGCCATTCCATGTCCTTAATTGCTCTGGGCTCAGCCTGTCCATGCTTGATTGTCCCGGGAGTCCCCCCTGGGAACTGGGGCAGTTCAGCCTCTGGGTTGGGGTGGGAATAGAATTTTATCCATTCTCCTTGGAACTTAAAGTTGGCCCGAGTCTTCTGCTGGAATATCTGAGACATGTATCCTCCTCAAGAACCTTTTCTGCTCTCCCAATATCCACACCCAGTTTTTGCTCAGTTTCCCCTGAGGCTGCCATTGACACACACACACACACACACACCTCTCACATACACCCCTCCCATTGACACACACACACACACACACACACACACACCTCTCACATACACCCCTCCCATTGACACACACACACACACCTCTCACATACACCCCTCCCATTGACACACACACACACACACACACACCTCTCACATACACCCCTCCCCCCAGACTTCCTGGATGTGGATTTGGAAGAGAGTGAGAGACTTGCCACCAGAGCATAAAGAGCTGGTTTTCAAGCTGCAGTGAGGAACTTGTTTTTCAAAAATAATAAAGGCCCAATACTCCTTGGATAGAGATTGAAATAGATTTGAAATTGTTGAAGAACTTTGTTTCAGTTTGGGAGCAACACAGAGGTCTTACCATTGATCTTAACTCCCATGCTCAAAAAAAAAAACAAAACCCAAGGCACTCTCAGCTGGCGCTTTAACACTCAAGGGGCAGGAGAAAGAATGTGGACTTTGCAGTTAATAAGTCCTGATTACTCAGCTCACTAGTTGTGAGGCCTTAGACAAGTTACCTCACCTCTCTGAGAAGTGTGCTACCAACCTCACGGTTATAGATGGTTTTATGTAAGTTCCTCTTCATTTACTCAACAAGTATTTATTTGTTGAATGCCCTCCACACTAGAATAGGAAAAAAAGAAGAATGCTGTCTTTGCCCCAAGTAAGCTACAGTCCATCTGGGAGCTGACCTGTAAACAAATTCATGGCTGTACGGTGTGATGAATATTGTAGAAGAGGAATATTGTAAAACATACGTACAGGAGGAGAGGAAACGGAGGAGGGAACGACCTCTACCTGGGGTTGAGAGTGTAGGGGAGGCTTCACAGAGGACCTAGCAAAGGAGACTAGAAAGAGAAGTAAGGGGCATTCTTTTTTGTTTGGTTGGTTGGTTGGGTTTTTGTTGTTGTTTTTAAGAGGCGTTCTTTTAAACATACAAAGGAAGAGTTGGGCATTCTAGGCAGAGTAGAACCCGGGCAAAGGCATGGAGATGTGAGCAATGACACTGAAGAACTTCGAAGTAGTGAGAATGGATGAAACATAGGCTCTTGGGTGGGGGCGTAATAGATGCATCTGGACTACAGATATGTGAGGGCCAGATTTGGAAAGGCCTTCAATGTCACGATAGTACTCTTATTTTCTTATTTAGTAATTATTATTCTAGACTGAGAAAGCTTGAAAAGGCCTTAGAGATCCTCCAGTTCAACCCCTTCTCTTGACAAGGGAGATGCAGGGAGAAGCAGTGTTTTGTCCAGGTTAGCCAGTGAACCAACAATAACACATGGACTGGAACGCAGATCCCTAGGCTCTTGGTCTCATGCTTTTCTGTGCCAGTCCAGTGCTTATCCAACTGTCATTCCCTTTCTTCTGGGATGTTTAAATGAGAGACAGACATGGGCTATGTCAGAAGACCTAGATTTGCGTTCTGACTCTGTCACTTCCTAGATTAGCAACCTTAATTGCCCCACTCTAAAGTAGGAATAATGTCATGATTGTATTTTACTCACACATACACACATATGAGCCCTGTTCTTTTTTGGCAGACAAGAACTATTTTATGCAGGCAAGTGATGTTAATCTCTAAAGTGCTTACATAGGTGTGTTATTCCACAGACATTTATTTTGGCCCTGCTAATGCCCGAGGCACTCCGGAAGACACTGTAGGTGATTCAAACTTGTGAAACTGTGGCCATTGCCCTCAAAGAGCTTATGAGGGGAGCAGTGACACACAGGCTAAAAAAAAATCTGTAATAATGTTTCACCATTGATATTTTATTCTGTACTCACTTTTAATCAATAAGATATATATTTCCAAAAAAAAATATGCTAGGAGATAGAAGCAACAAAATCTACAGAAATTCTCTCTAATAAAAGAATTAAATTTAATAAGTTCTATCTTAAAAACTATGGTGGTTTTGATACTCATCTTACGATATAGAAATGATTTAAATCTAAATGCTATGAGATCTGTGAATTGTCTTGGTAAACTATCCACTCTAAAATACAATGAGATGAGTAGTTGTAGGAGGTCAGGTAAGATCTGGGGTGAAGGAAATGTGTTATCTTCATAGTCAAGAGGCCATCAGTGACCTCTGCGAAAGTAGTCAGGGAGGTGAGGCTGGGAGTGAAGGAGTAGATTCGTCAGATAGAGCCTCCATTTACAAGAGGCTTGGCTACAAAGGAAAGGAGGACAAGACGGTGTTGACTAGAAGGGAAGGCGGGGTTAAATGAGGGGTTTTTTTCCTGGAAGTGTTCATGATTAAATAAGTACTGATGGGAAGAAGCAAGTGGAGAGGACTTCCTAGGTGGCACAGTGGTTGGGAATCCGCCTGCCACTGCAGGGGACACGGGTTCGATACCTGCCCCAGGAGGATCCCACATGCTGTGGAGCAACTAAGCCTGTGTACCACAACTGTTGAGCCTGTGCTCTAGAGCCTGTGAGCCACAGCTGCTGAGCCTGTGTGCCACAGCTGCTGAAGCCCACGTGCCTAGAACCCATACTCAGCAACAAGAGAGGCCACCACAATGAGGAGCCCATGCACCACAACAAAGAGTAGCCTGCACTCACCACAACTAGAGAAAGCCCATGTGCAGCAACAAAGACCCAACACAGCCAATAAAATAAATAAATAAATAAATTTATTTAAAAAAAAAAAAAAAAAAAGAAGAAGAAGCAAGTGGAGAGAACATTGAAATGCAGGAGAAGGGGTGTCAGATGGAGCCAGGCTTCCAAGGAGGCTGTGGCGTGTGGGAAGTCCAGAGCTTGGTTCTCTGTTTTGGGGAGCTGGTGGAGTGGGGTGCCTCATATGGGAGAGCAGCTCTTCCTCTCAGACTAAAGGAAAGGTCACAGGTGGATGTGCTTAGAATAAATTGCCCAGTGGAAAGTGGAGAGTTCTTGTCTAATGATCTTGATTTGCTGAGACAGGTGAGCAAGGATAGAGGAAGAATTATAAGGAGAGAGGTCAAGGTGTGAGAGTCTCACAGGGAGAGGTGGGAGAGGAAACTTTGAAGCAGTAACACAGCCAGGTAACATAAGAGGCCCGACTGAGGTGGAGACGGTGAATTTGCCAAGGCTGTAATCCCCAGCCCTGGGATATGCTCTCATAATGTTCAGAACTTCTGGGGATAGATTGTGGAATTGTTTTAGGATTAGTTTGGCAAGAAAGTGGAAGGACAGGGAATAGATAGCTAATATTTGTTGAATGGTCCCTATGTGCCAGGGACTATTTTAAGCTCTTTATGGATATTAATTGGTTTTATATCACAGCAAACCTTTGAGGTCATTACTGTCATTATTCCCATTTTTCCAAGTGAGAAAACTAAAACTTAGGGAAGTTAGGGAACTAGCCCAAAAATCCCAACCCAGACATCCAGCCACCACATCCGTATGGTCTTTTAACCACAACATTATACTTGCAGTTGGCTAGAGAGAAATTGAGGTGTTAGACTAGAGCAGTCAGGTTAGAGAGGGGAAGGAGAGCAGACAGGAAGAGCCTGAGACCATAGTCCCCCAAGGGGGGTAGAAAAAGAGATTGGAAAGCTCCTGGCATGTATAAAGTACTGATTAAGTTTTAATTTTAAAGCACACAGAATATCAACCCACCTCTAACTTGATTTTCTCCAATTTTATGCTTTGAAAAGTCAACATTTTTCTAAGCTATGACTAAACCAACCCAGACCATTTTCTCAGAAACCCCCATAAGTCCACTAGACAGGATGGTATTCGCACGTTGTGTCAGAAGGCCCCAAACTGGGAGTTGGAAGACCAGGATTATAGCACTAGCTCTGCTACTGATTTTAGTATGACCTTGGGCAGATCCTTTTCGCTTTGGAGTTACACATACACACATCTGGTCTGTGTCATATATTGGGAGGCTGGCCTCTGTGTTTTACTAGGTCTCCTGACTGCAGTGGAAGAGCTGACTCAAGGATAGAGAGGACAGTGTATGTACTCTCAGCTTCCTGCCAGAGCCAGCCATTTGTGATGCTGGGAGGTGCCTGCAGGATAGAAGCCTGCAAAGGAGTCAGGCTCTCAGGTTTAAATTTCTCTTAGCTTTTTCAAGAAGACCAAGAAGTTGCTTCAGAAAGAGCTATGTTTAGCAACTCTGAGTACCCTAAGATGTCATCTGTCCAGGGTGCAGGGAAATATTTCACTCCTTCATTGATTCTGAAAGCAAAAGCAGTGTGGGTACTTGAAGCTTTTTCCCAAGCTCTTAATGACTTCAGGGATCTTAAGAACATTTGACCCCACAGGAGGCGAAGCCAATAGAAACTTGTTTTCAAAATCTGGAGACTAAAAGTTGTGTCATATTAATGGTAATCTGACTTGAAAATGAAGGGAAAGGATAAACAGAATAACTAATGTAGATCAAAATGAAATACCTCCTCACAAAAAAATGTGTTTATAAATCATTGTCATCTGTTGTCCCACTTGATTTCATAGCAGCCTTGTGAAGTACAGTTACTCCCATTTTGCATATGATGAACCTGGGGAAGGGAGGGAAAAGGAATTTGTGTTTTCTGAACACCTGCTGTGTTCCAGGCACTGCAAGTTTTGTCACAAATGTTAATTTTTTTTCCCACAGTCTTGTGAGTTAGAACTTCTTACCTTCAGTTTTGCTCAGAGAGGTTAAATAACTCGTCCAAAGCTGCACAGCTAAAAAGCAGTGGAGCTTGGATTCAAAGCCAAGCTGTCTGCCCATAGTCTGTGCCCCTTCTACAGAGCCACGCTCTCCCAGAGGTCTCAGGGAATGAAGTGCCTCTGCATTGGTACTGGCCCTCTACGACTTCATGCGGAGCTCTTCAGAGGCCAAAGATGATGGTTTTGTTCCTAAACCTTTACCTCCACTAGCACATAAAGCTTCTGTCATATGTGAAGTCCCTCTGTAATGCTTGGGAGACTTGAAATTTATTCTTAACATGGACAAACAAAGAGCAGGAACTTGGATTTATACACTTCCATGCTGCTTCTGGGTCAGCTGCCTGGAAGATGTCGTGGCATCCAAGGAGGTCCCCCTCTTCAATGAATGGGCTTTCCTGGATGGCAGGTCTGTCACCCTCTCCAGGGTGGAGGTCCTTTGCACCCTCTGTGTTCATTGTTTCTTGTGTAGCCCAGGGGAAACTGCTATTTTGAGACAAAGTCTGTTTTTGTAACTGCAATATGTACTACTTTGCACAGATTCTTAGTGGTAATTTCA
Organism: Hippopotamus amphibius kiboko; assembly: GCF_030028045.1. Lineage (NCBI taxonomy): Eukaryota > Metazoa > Chordata > Mammalia > Artiodactyla > Hippopotamidae > Hippopotamus > Hippopotamus amphibius. The sequence goes on along the minus strand of NC_080194.1, from coordinate 43,288,134 downwards.
ACTAACATTTCTATCCAACAGAGTTTCAGTTCCTGCATTCAGCTTATGGTAGGAGAGCTATTTTTCCTCATCTGTATTATGGCCTATGAATGTGTTATCTCGTAACAACAGTAGATCCCCTCTCCTTTCCTCCCCAAATCCCATCCCCTAGGCTTGGGCTCCCCCAGGTGGCTCAGCAGCAGTTCCTAAAGCATGCAGGAACATGTCTGATGGTGCAAAATCATGGGTTGGAGACACACATGAACCGTCCCCTAGGGCAGCAGTGAAGGATCATGGCACTAAAAGGCGTCTCTCCCCTTTCTCACCTCTGGGGTCCCATCTGACCTAGGTCGGAAACCTCCACCCTAACGTGGCTGCTGAATTCAAACAAACAAGGGAACAAAAATTCCTGGGCCTATATGGCTCCTCTGTTGGCTTATGGCAGCCCCTGTAGAGGAGTACCTGGATTATGCCTGTAAGAACTCAAAAAACCAGTCTGCCCCACAATCAGAATTTCCATCTCCATTGGCAGTCTCACATGTTTGAAGACCTGGTTAACTTTAGATACAACCTATTCCCTTAGCCCAGATCTTGAGCTCTGGCTCATTTGGGGGGCATTTTCCTGGATGGTGAGAGGTGAGGGTCAAGTGGGCTAATAAGCCAGGAACCAGAGCTGATTCTCTGGGCAGTGTGGACTCCAGGCCCAAGGCACCACGGGAACTTCTGGGCACCTGTGAGGGTCCCAGCAGTGTAATTTGACTAGGTCCTTTTTTGTCATAGACAGGAAGGGACCATAGGAGGGACTTGCCGCTTTTACCACCCTCACCTGGGCTGCTCAGGACGTTTTCATAAAGTCTCTGCACACTTTCTCAACTTTTAACCGTGAATTATTTGGATGTTGAAAATTGAATATGTGTGTGGCGCATCTTTTAGGAGATGAGCTGTGAAAATCTCTCCTTGCTGCTGCTGTGGGCTGTGTGATCTTGGGCAATTTGCTAATGTCTCCGGGCCAGAGATGAAGAGTTTTATTCCCGATGGTCTCTGAGGTCCTTTTAAATGCTGGCAGCTTGCCCTCTTATAATCGTATTCTTGCACTTTTGCTCGTCACAGACCTGTTTCTCCTACTGTTTATGAGGAGTCATTTTTGTTTGCCTCAGGATATATGAACTTGAACAGAAGACTCCATAAAAGGTGAGAGAAGCTCTCCTGCTTCCTCACCCCTTCAGTTATAGCATCTGAAATAGAAATACTAAAGGGTGTATATGGAGCTCTTCTCTTTACAAAATGTTCTGTCCCAGACCCTAAGCCGGCACTTTGAAGATACAACATTCAGTAAGACAGGGTTCTTGTTTTCAAGAAGCTCACAGTTTAGAGGGGGAGATGGACAAACTAGCCAAGTACAGGGGCTTCTAAGAATCACAGGAACTGGGATACGTGAGGGGGCGGCGGTCAAGAGCTGGGGAAAAGAAGGGACTTCATAGTAGAGGCGAGTCTTTAGCTCATGATTATTGGATTAATAAATGTCTACCAGGTGGCATCTGGGGAAAGACGTGCCAGGAGGATTGAGCAGTGTGAGCAAAAATACAGAGAAGTGATGGCTCTTGGCCTGGTCTGGGGATGGTGAGCAGCTCGTGTGGTTGTCGTGTGGGGTCTGAGAGTGAGAACCGTGAGTGGAGAGAGATCACAGGACCAGACCACGAGGGGTCTGGGGCGCCACACACAGAGTTAGGGAATGGAGAGCCACAGAATGTTTTTAAGAAAGAAAGTTTTGTGATTAGGTTTAGGTCTTAGAAATATCACTCTGATTGCAGCTTGGAGATTGGAGTTGGCAGGTTTAAAAACAAACTGAACAGTGAGGAAGCAGTTGCAATAATTCAGGTAAGCAGTGATGAGAGCTTCCATTGGAGATGGAATCCCCGCACCAGTGGGGATGGAAGAGTGGACAGACACCAGAATTAGAAACTGTAAGGCTGGATGACACTAGATTTTTGATCCTCACAATCAATACTATGAAGCAATCAAGGAGTGGTTATTTTTGCCATTTTATGAGACAGCAAACCTGAAGTGTAGAAAGGTATAGTGACTTGCCCAAGGTCCCACAGCCAGTAAGTGGCACAGCCCAGGCTAGAACTCAGATTTCCTGACTTACTATATTGTTCAGGATGATGGTCCCTTGCTGCCTCTCCTCCTTGTAAGTGTGCTTAACAGATCGTTCAAGTGTCAGAGGGCGTGAGGGCCCCGTGTCCAGGGATGTGAACAACCCAGCACTTGGACATGGGCTGCATGCTGTGACCGGGCCGTGGCCCTTCACTGTCATGGGTTCTCTCTTTCTCTTTTTAAACTGAGGAAGAGTACATATATAGTAAAGTGTACTAGTCTCAAATGTACACCTCGGTAATATTTGACAAATATATACACTTGTATTTATTCCAAACATAGGCCATTTCTAGGAGTTGGTACCTTTCATGGCACCCAGAAGCAGCGTCCTCTGTTAGCTTGCTTCCCGAGCTTCAGTTGGATTGCCTTCATCCCACAGCTGAGCTCTGTATCTCCACCAGCAACAGAACGGGTTCTTTAGAATTATATATGGACATACAGCTAACTAATGAGGACGTCAAGTCGACAGCTGTTATTTGTTTTTTTGTTTTCAGTCTTCATATTTATCCAGTTATTTAATTATTATGTATTCATATATACAGAAAAATAGAGAAACTATTAGTATTTGTTTTCTTTATAAGGAAACCAGAAGAAAATACCCACTTCTTCAGGAACATGTATAGTTTAGTTCAAACTTGCTCAGTTGGGAAACACATAATCAAAGGCACAGTCACACTTGCTTCTTTCCTGGTTAATCTGGAACATTATTTTACTGTGTGTAATGCTGTCTTGTTCACTCTCTGGTTGGCGTGTGGCTGTGTTGCATCCCCAGCTAGACCATAAATACCTCGTGTGCAGTGACCATGACCCACGTGTGTTCCTGTCCACCGTGGCGCTCCCCTCAGTGCTGAGAGCAGTGTAGGCCTCAGTCACTCTTTGGTTAGTTTTGGTTTACTTACTTTGTCACACAGTCCTTCAGGCTAATGTCAGACTTTTGGCTTATGATTAAAATTGTGGTAAAGTATGCACCATTTGAGTTAAAAACTGGGCCAGGACAGGACCTCCAAATTCTGTGCAGCCGAATTCAGGCCTCCTGCTCCCTGGTGGGTTCCTGTGAGGTCTTGAGGGCCTGGGCTTGCCCTATCTGACTTCTCAGAGCTACGTGTTTCACTTTTTAGGGAGTTGTTTTAGGTGGCCAGGGCTTTCCAGCCATATGGAGTGGCAGATTCTAAATTTGAAGCCATCTTAATAAGATTTTTCAACACTGATGGGGTCCTTTATTAACCCCACGACTCCACCCATCCCCGCCCCCCAGGAAAAGAAACCCAAGATAATTGTTTAAAACTGACTGCCCTCCTCCTGTGTTGTCTGCAGAGTCATGCTGTAATGTCCAGCAAAGACCCTGGACTCTGCATGAAATTCTGCTAGATCTCCATTTCTTTTACCAGAATTCTCCTTTTAGTGTCACTTCCCTGCCCATGATTTCCTTCTCATTTCTCAGCATCCACTGTATATATTGCGGGCCATCTATGCAAGCGCAGGGTCAGCCTAGAACAGCTACATTTTTGTCCTTGGTTCAGCAAAAACCGCAGAGTCTTTGAGCTCCTCCTCTGGCCCCAGTACTTCCATGACTGAAGGAACCAGAGGCGTTTTCTGTTACCTGGACAGGCAGAGGGGTTTATGGGGATCTCTCTGGAGGTGGACTATCCTTGTCCTGATGGAGTGAGAAGGTATAGGCAAACTTGCTTCTCATACCACCCTGTCTTACCTTAGCCCCTTGTTAAGATGTTTCAAGTATATCCAACGGTTGCCAATACTAATATACTTTAAAACACCCCATGTCCATGACTCCCAAGACCTTTGAGTGGAAAAAATACCATTAAAATAATTCTTTAGCTATAAGTAGAAATTTGGCTCAAGAATATTTCTCCTTGGGAATCCCCTGGTTGTCCAGTGGTGAGGACTCCGTGCTCTCACTGCCGAGGGCCCTGTTCGATCCCTGGTCAGGAAACTGAGATCCCAAAAGCTGCACAGTGTGGGCACCCCCCCCCCCAAAAAAAAAGAATATTTCTCCTCTAGTTTTTGAAAATATATCAAGGGAGATAACTACAGTGTTAGGCAACCTTCCCCCCCACCCCGCCTTTGAAACCCTATTTCCTACAGGACACATGAAGGTAAGTTTTTTGAGTCACTCCCCACTTCTAGAACATAGGAAGCATCATCCTTCAAATTTCTCAAGCTGAGCTTTGAGTCAGCCTGAGAAGTCTGCAGATTTCTTTCAAACTGAGCCTCATCTCTATTTCACACCTACCCCAGGTTTGACATTTGCTTTCTTAATGGCCCAAAAGATCATCTCTAATTCATGAGGCCGTATCTCAGGTGGAGCACCAGTAGCATCTCAGCAGGAGGTATAAAGGGTGTGCGAGAGGTTTGTCTGTCTGGTGCCGGCTAGGTGTACAGAAGAAGGAGTTTGCAGAGAGTGTCCCACTGGACAGCCTTTGCTTTCTAAGCTGCCAAAGCTCAGTCCCTTTAGAAGAGATGGCAGTCCAGCAAGGTTCATGTCATATGGTAATAAGTATTTTGGGGTCTCTCTTTGAAAACAATTTGTGAAATACACGTCCAGATGAGATTTCAGGCATAAAAAGGGGGCACTCTGTTGATCTGGCCCAGCACATAGTCAGAGGCGCCGAGTTGCTGCACATTAACGAGACAATGGCTAAGGAATGTCCCAGAGCCTTAGGCCAAAGTGTCAGGCAGTAGAAGGCAGTGTTCATAAACATTTTCATGGGTTTAATAGTGGGTAGAAAATCCTGACTCTCCTAATTATAAGCTCAGATTTCCTCAGTTTCAAACCATTTAGAAGCTCACTTCAGCACTCCTCCCAACCACTCACCCATCTCAGAAAGGCTGAACCATCCTGTGTGTCTGAACAGAGCCCCTTGGGTTATATGTTTCTGTCCAGCACAAGACCCTTGCTTTGTGTCTGTGATTGGTGGTGCCCACTTCTTATTTCTGCCTAATGCCATTCTTGTGTCTTCCCTTAAGCAACTCTGCTGATGAAACAGGCCTGGCCACAGAACTCGTCTTCCTGTGGCACTGAAGGCACCTTCCACCTCCCAGTGGACACCGGGACCGAGAACCGAACTTACCAAGCATCCTCTGCGGCTTTCAGTAAATACAGCCTGTCTCCTCCTTTCCTTGTTCCCCTTGGTTGGGACTGATTGGTCTCTTAGGAAGAAAGGAAAGAGAACTTTTAAAACTGATATTTATAAGACACTGTTTTAAGAGGTTCCCTCCTACCCACCAAAAAATTGGCCCTCCTCATACAGGAAAGGTCATCCTCCTTGAACACACACCCCTCTTTGAGGAGACACAAAGCAGCGAGGGAGAGAGAAGGAAGTACTCACCTGGCCCATGAGTTTGATGAGGAAAGGACTGTTATTGCATTTCAAGGGAAAGGACAGAGGGCATTTTAAAGGCTTGTGGACTTTTGGGCTGAGGGGCCTCCTCCAGCTAGTACTCAGGGTTTTTTAAGCCCAGCACCGTGGACATTGGGAGCAGATAGTTCTTGGTTGTAGGGGGCTGTCCTGTGCATATCCCCCGGGGACACAATTGCCCCCTGCTTGAGAAACACTGTCCTCTTGGAAGCTACCCTGTGAGAGTAAGGTATGTGCAGGGCGTCCTCATGGAGGTCAGAAACCATCTGCCTGGTCACATTGGTCACATTCACTTGAGGCTCAGTGGAGTGACTGATGGTTTCACCTTCACATCTGGTTTTTAACATAAAATGGCTCCACTGGGTAAAATGAGGACCAATGTTTAGAAATTACTGAGTGGCATTTTGACCCCGTATAAGGAAAAGCCTCGTACTTTGTTGGAGCTGTCCAAAAGAGGAGTGGCTGGCTTTGGATGTGGTGAGCGCCTGTCTCATAAGTTGTGCCAACGAGGGCTGGACAAGCCCTCAGAGGGATGTTGCAGACGAGGCCGGATGGTCTGAGGTGCAGTTAAGTATTAATCTATTAAGTAAGTAAATTAGATTGTGTTTTAAATTTTTCATTAAAATGTTATTTTCTCCTTAGTTCTCATTGCCCCTTCATGTCAACATTAACTTATGTTTATACAACATAACTCTCACCTTTTGCAGAATATGCTTTCATGATCACCCTCTCATTTAATCTACACTAGAGTCCTATTTGGGTGGATTTTTATTCCAGTTTGAAAGCTGAGGCTCAGAAAGGTCATATGCCCCATGCCACCCAACTGGTAAGCAGCACAACTGGAAAAAGGTATCACCCAGGTTAAGTTTCCATTACTGACTTTTTTCTTGAGATTAATTTTACTCTCATTTAAGAGAGGGGTGATAGCAGTAGGGAGTTTTTCCAGGTACCTATGATATTATGTATGTTAATGGGCGAATACGTACATATTCTCTCTTATATTTGCACATATGGAGGTAGATGCATACAGACACACCTGCTGTGGTGTAGCAGGAAGAAGCCTGGAGTGGAAGACCAAAAGAGTTGGATTTTAGACTTGGTTCTGTGTAACTCTGGATAGTTCATGTCTATGCCTTGGACCTTGTTTTTTCCAAATATGAAACGAGGGGGCTGGACTAGGTCATCTTAAGGCTCTCTCTAGCTAGTAGACTGCTGACTCTGTCCCCTTGGTGCTGTATACCCAGTATCCTCCACCCTGTCCAGGGCCTCCACTTTAGCTGCCCAGACCCGCAGTTGGCCAGTTAGCCTTTGTTCACACATCTCCAGGTGTGGAGTATTCATTCTCTCGAGAGGCAACCCTTTCTGCAAAGTCTGAGTGTTAGAAGGCCTTGCCTTCCACTATGCTGACATCTTCCTGAAGTTCCACTGAGAAGTCCAGTAGCTATGTTCCACTGTCCTCTCATAGGCTATCACAGTCCCTAGAAAAGGCCAAGATGTACCCCCTTTCTTATAATTTGTAAATAGAAGTGGGATAGACTGGCCCTCCCATATCCCACCAGGGCTCCTCCCAGCACATAGATTTTGTGGCTTGTAATAGCACAGAAAACTCAGGGCACTTTGACAAATTCAATTTAATTTCACTAACACTTGCTAAGCCTGTTTGTAATTATGTCTCCCTCCTACTTATTCAGCACTCTCTTGTTCAGTTGCCAACAAGGAGACTTGAGGGTCAAAGCAAGAATCACACAGAGAGCTTTGTCCAGACGTATAAATCTGATAGTCAATAAACCGATTAGTCTGAAAGGCATGATGTGAGGATCAATGTGTTCTTCTACAACTAAAAAAGATTTATGACAGTGCAGAAGGATTGAAGAGAGGGCTGAAAAGGTTTTATCTTGCTAATGTACGTACTCTCTTTATTACCCTATTTGACAGAGTCTAAAATTATGGTTAGGAACCTGAGAGAAAGAATGGGGTACCATAAACAAACCCTCTTTCATAAGACAGGGCTGGGACTGCTAGTGATCGAATTCCTTTTTTCTCTCACAATATTGCCTCTAATGAAATGGAGACACAAAGGCCAATACACCAAATGTCCAAGATTGGACTGCAGAGATGCATAATTCAGAAAGGAGCTCTGCCTGGGGCATGGTAAGCCCTGAACTCTGGGCCCAGCTTTGCACTGACTTGCTGTGCAGTTTTGGGAAAGTTGCTGCTCCCCTGGGCTCTAGGTTCTTCATCTGAATTGGAGAGGATTGAATTCAAGTCTTTAATGTCCTTAAGGTACAGTATTCCAAAGTCCTAATTCTGTAACCTTCAGACTTAGGTAGAACTCTTTTCAGGAGACCCAGGCCCTCAGTGGGTGAGTTGAATCTGAGTTCATTTGAGCAAAATCAGTGAGTTTTTGTTTTGACTTGGATTTGTTTTGTTTTGTTTGCATCAAGTACAACAGTTTTTTTGTTGTTTTTGTGTTGTTTTTTTACTTGGGTGCATAAAGTAATAAACCCTGACTTTTGTCATACCCGAGGTAGCCCAGGCTACAGCCCCAGGGGAATTTCCAGTGAGCCTCAAGGGTATGGACGGGACCATCCGTCAGTTGTGGAATGTCCTCTGCGGTGATGTTCTCATTAAAGTCTCACTGAAATACTTGGAACTTAGAATATCAGCACTAGAAAGGTCCTCTGATATTATCTAGTCCAGAGAAGGTATTCCTTGAGAGAAGAGCTGACCTGAATCAGTGACAGAGCCCAGGACCGGGACCCCTGTGGTTGGAGGAGGGAGCATCGAGTCCTGGCTCCTTGTGAGCCGTCACGCACTTGCTGTCCTCCCGTCTGTGAAATGTGTGTCTTGATGATCTCTGAGGTCTCGTCCAGCTCTGCAGTTCTGCTTCCCTCTTCTCAGCCTGTCTGGTCAAATTGGGCAAGGCCTTCTCCAGGGTCATCTTTTTGGCCACGAAGTGTGTTTTGGCTCCTGATTTGTATTCTGAGTTTGCGTGTGTTTCATTTCATAACATGAAGAAAGGAAACGTTCTCAGACAAGGTTATTCTTAGATGTGGAAACCAAATTCTACTGCGGTCTCTTGGAGCCTTTTGATTTTCCTCAGAGGGATAATCTCAACACTTTGTAAGATGGTTGTCCTTGTGGCAGAGAGGGTTAGTGCAGGCTTCCTCAGGGGATCAAACTTCAGCACACATTCTCCGGGAGCATAAAGGAAAGTCATCAGCACCGCTGGCGTGTTAGCTTTAAAGAATCTTAAAATCATGGCATTTTAAATTGTAAACTTTTAGAATCTTAGAATCCTGGAGTCTGTGTTCCAAGTTGGATCACACTATAAAAGTCACAATTTAACCTCCTATCTGTTGTCATCTTTCAGACCCAGTCTCTGCTTTTATACCTCCCAGGACAGGAAGCTTACTATCTCTCTATACAGTGAGAGAGAGAAAAGAATAATAGCTAACCTTTATGAACTGCTTTTGATGTGTCAGGCATTCTTCTAAGGACTTTGTACTTATTAGTTAATGTATTCATCACAGTAACCCTATGAAGTAAGTGCTGTTATTATCCGCATTTTATAGATGAGGAGATGGATGTATTCTACAGCTGGTAAGTAGGAGGGCTGGGGTTTGGACCCAGTCAGTCAGTCTGGCTCCAGACTACTTGTAACCACAACCCTGTGCTATATATAGCTTTCAGAAACAGGCATCTTAGGATTCAGGGGTGTCCTGCCCTCCTGCATAGAAGAGAGGTGCTCTCCACTCTGGCAGGACTCCCCATACCCTGTTTTATTCCTTTAAATCAGGAGTTAGCAGGCTTTCCTGTAAAGGGCCAGATAAATGTTTTAGGCTTTTCAGGCCTTATGATCTCTGCCATAACTACCATTCTACCAGTAAAGCAGCCATAGGCGGTATGTAAATAAATGGGCATGACTGTGTTACAGTAAAATTTGACTTACCAAAGCAGGCTACAGTCACACACAAAAGATTGTAGTTTGCATGTTTTCAATGCGAATAGTATGAACAAAAGATCCTGTGGTAAAATAAGTTTGGAAATAGTCTGCTGCACATCCCTGTCCTGGAGATCCACAGTTCATCCTGTCATTTTAAAACTTCTCAGTGTCATGAAATAAAACCTATTTCTCTCTTATTTTATATTTCTCCTCTTCCTCCTCCCCCTCTCGCCCCTCCTTCCCCACTTTCTCCTCCTTTTGGGGGGACAGAATAACAGTTAGGATCCCTTGGCATCATAGTCCATCGTGTACTCTTGGGTGGTGCCCATTTTGAGAATCCCTGTTGTTTTACAGACAAGTAAACTGTGTCTCCAAGGTGAAGTGTGCCTCAGATGGCTCCTTCTAGATGTCTGCAAACCTAGACTCCCTGTCTTCCCCTACAGTATCTGCTTCTCCTCCTGTTATCACATTTCATGATTAGCTGCACAGTCTAGAAACTTAGAGGAATCTGCTCTAGACTTCTTCCTCAACTGACTTGCACCTCCACTTCCAATTAGTTTCTAGTTCTTATCAGTGCTACCTTCTCATTAATGTATTTTTTTCCACTCCATCCCCATTGGTACTTATTTCCCAAGCATATTTGACCTCAAAATCAGTTTCTCCAGATTCTCGTGGGACAAACTGTGGGCCTGCAAATGGAAAGATAAATGACATGATTCCAGGGCAGAGGACAGAACAGCTTTTTGGTGGTGCCTTGTGTGATCACTCAGCAGCAGCTCTCACATCCTGCTGAGTGCCTCATCAGGGACAGGGGGTGGCCACACCAAAGCTGTGGTCTGACCTGAGAGAGACTTGTGACCATATGGCAGCTTGCTTTCACGGGGGGTTAGGATAGAAGACACTCATGGTCTTTAGAACAGTGGGATTTTAGTTCAGGAAGAGATCTTCATTCTTAGCCTTCTAATTTTACAAAATAGGAAACTAAGGCCAAGCGACTTGGCAGTAGTCACAGCAAATTGGAGGAAAGCCTGTACTGAAGCCTGGACCACTTCTCTTCCAGTAAAGCACCTTCTTCACTCTGCCCCTAGTCCCTGCTTTTAAAAACAGCTCCATGTTACCGAAAGGGTCCTTAGTGAGCATCTTGTAGGTGAAAGACCTGAGGCCAGGAGAGGTTCAGTGATATGTCAGCCAGACCAAGCCAGGATGGAGACAGGGAAGAAGCCCTAGCAACACCCCATTGGAGATCCAAAGCCAGGGACTCCTGGTACTGTCCCTTCAACTCAGAAAGAAGGTGACGTTCCTAAAAAGACTTGCTCTTTCTGAACCCCAGGATCCCCTTGTATAGAATAAGAGAGTGGGGGCTACTTGATGATCACTTGGGTTCCATAGAATTATTCCATTTTGTGATTCTCTAAGGACACAGTCTTGTTCCGGAGTGATTCATGTTTCAAGTTTTCCCTGTGAACTTAGGATCTGACTCTCTTTTCCAGAAAATTCGAAGGCAGCACAGTTTGTTTGAATGGCTGATTCTGAGCTTCCTGAGGCCTGACTTCTCAGCCCCAACCCCAGCTTCAGTCCACCCTGCTGACCCGACATGGCCTGGGTTCCAGGTCCAATCTTTTTGATCCCCGACTTCAGTCTTTCAGGCAGTGGTGGCCCTCCCCCAAACCCCAGGAGAAGAGGAAAGGCCAGCTATGTAGAGCAGAGTTTTGCAGCATCCCAGAAGATGAGGATCTCTGAATGGTGTTTTGCATGGGGTTTCTACCTTAAAATTTGGCAGGGAAGAAGGGGAACATGGTGGAGGGCAGTCCAAAAAGGGAGTGAGATACAAGGAGAAAAAGAGAGAGTAAGGGAGAAAGCAGGACAGAAGCAGCAGCAGAAGATGCCCTGAGGTGCTGAGTGAGGAGACAGAAAAGCGAGACGAGAGAGTACAGTATAGAGGGAGCAGGTTGAGGGTCTCCCGCCCGTGCGCACCTGCCTGTCTCATGGCACGTGACTCAGAATCCCAGACTGTCCCAGCTGCAAGGGTCCCTTAAGAGATCATCTGGTTCCAGCCTCTTACTTTGTAGATCAGAGCCCTGAGACAGAGAAATAAAAGATGTCGCACGTGCAGCCTTGTGCACCAGGACTGAGGGAGCTGCCTCTGGGGCCAGGGCTCTCTGGGTGGAGCCCTGCTCTCTGTTCTCATCTGTGTCTCCAGCCTGGATTCAGCCCATGCTTGTCTGGGGAGTCGTGACTGGGACCTGCTGCCTTTCAACAGTGCTGTTCTGCCAACTAATTGGAAGTCTCTCTTATTGCCTTGGTACAGGATATACTGCGGGGACACCATACAAGGTCCCACCGACCCAGAGTAATACTGCTCCGCCCCCCTACTCCCCATCACCCAACCCCTATCAGACGGCCATGTATCCAATCAGAAGTGCCTACCCCCAGCAGAATCTGTATGCCCAGGTAGGTACATATAGAAGCCTGGGCCCTCCTCTTCTGCAGGTAAAGGAGCCACCAGTCTGGGTGGGGTGGAGGCAGTGAAGAAGAGAGGAAAAGAGAGTTCATGGCTCTGATCAGCTGTCGCTGTTGTGTCATTAAAACAATAACCTTGCAGTCTTCACACTCCCTCACTCTACCTCAGTCCACAGCCTGAGGCTCTTGTTATTATTTAGTAGAAACATTTGAGAAGCTCTGGATTAAGATGATCCAGGGCCCCCTGTCTGCTCTGCCCAAAGGTCAGCAGACCTGTGGGCTGTGACAGCAGAAAGCAATCATGTGATCCAGGCAGTGTGGGATGTCACTTCAGACCCTTGTCTCCAACTTCAACCTTTTTGCCTAAAGGGAAATAGGTAGTAAGAGACATCTGAGGAAGAGACATCTGCATTTATGACATTTTCCCAGTGTGTAAACCTTCGTGTGTACGTGCACAGTGCTCTAAAGTTCACCAGCCCTGTCCGCAGCCCTGTTCACTCATTGACTGTGGTCTCTACCTTTATATTTTAGGCAGCCTAAGAAGAAGCACGTTGCAAGATAAGCATTTTAAAATGTTAAAATTGGGGTTAGTATAAGGAGTTATTAGATCATCATAGCAGCCCTGGGAGTGAGGCAGGACAGGGTTCAAGCCTTATTCTTCAGACCAGAAGCTGAGCCCAGCACTAAACTGTCCACAGTCACGTAGAAGACCTTGTGTCTCTGGGCCAGAGCTTCTCTGACCCCATCCCTTAGGATTTGGGACAGGCTCCCCTCCCCGCTCTCCCCACCTCTCCAAAAGCCTGTGTGACCTCAGCCTCTTCTCCCCCAGGGAGCCTACTACACACAGCCGGTGTATGCTGCCCAGCCCCACGTGATCCACCACACCACGGTCGTCCAGCCCAACAGCATTCCCTCGGCCATCTACCCGGCGCCTGTCGCCGCTCCCAGGACCAACGGTGTAGCCATGGGCATGGTGGCTGGCACCACCATGGCGATGTCAGCAGGTAAGGGCAGCGTCTGTCGGTGTCCATCCCCTTCCTCCAGGAACTCGTGACAGAGTGGAGAACACGGTCACGGAATCAGGTGTAGCATAGCATGAAAAATCCCGTGTCTAGGAGTTCTGGGAACCCAGAGGAAGGACCGTCTAACTCTGTCCACAGGGATGGGGAAGAACGCACCAAGGAAGACATATTGTGCTAGGCCTTAAAGGGTGAACAGAGGCTAACCAGAGAGATGAAAGAGGGAAGGGCAGTCCAGGGGTAAAGAATATGGGTAAAGCACAGTCACAGAGTGGACGTGGTCTGAATCACTTAGAAAGTGGGGGCATGGAGTTGGAAGGGTGTCTGGAGCAGTCGTCGGAGATAAAGTGATGGAGGGTCGTAAATACCTTTAGGTAATGGGGGAACTAGCAAAGGGGTTTAAGCAGAGGAGAGGTGGGGTTTGGTTTAATCATTCCCTCTGGCTGCAAGGTGGAGGCAGGCTGAGACCAGGGTGGGGGGTGGGGTGGGAAGCTGGGGCTTAGAGGAGACATGATGATGCTAGGACTCTGGTAGCAGCAGGGGTCCAGAAAGGAGGGCACAGGGCAGTGTTATTTAGCAGGCAGAAGCTTAAGGATCTGTCCAGTCATTAATCGTGAAGTTTATGAGAAGCAGGAGTCCAAGAGGACCCCTGTCTCCATTTCTGGCTTACTCCAGAAGCCCTGCCCTTCAGGAACCTTGAGAATGGGGATAGGGAGAGATGCCAGAGGAAGAGCAGGTTTAGGGAAGACTTTGGATGAGTTGGCATTAGAAAGAAGGGCATGAGAAGACAAGAGGGCTCTGAATAACCTTTAGAGACCTAACTTTCAAAGAATCAGCTAGGTCACCTTCTGGGGGAAGAAAGTACAAGGGGTTAAGTGGGCAGCAGGTGGGAGTTGAGAGTTGGGATTTTATTCTGCCCCTAATGTAGTAAGCGTTGTTGAGGCGTCTCACTTCCCGGTTCAGGTCAGCAAGCTATTGAAAATCTGCTGGGTGCCAGCCGTGTTGTTTGGGTCCTGGGAACCAAATACCGATAGATCAGACCCGTAGGAACACCTAGGTTAGTAGGAACACAACCACGTAAACCAGCAATCAGCACTCAGTGTGATATTAGTGCAATGAGAAGAGCGTGCAAAGAAGAGTGAAAGGAGGCCACTGAAGATGAGTGAGTGCCTGTCCTGGAGCATCAGGAAAGCTTCCCCTGGCAAGATGGGGAGGGATGGGCAGCAGCTATGTGAAAGACCGTGGTTTCAACCTCTTCATCCCTGCGCCCTGGGCCGGCCTCATCAGGTTTACTCTTCTCCCTCTGGATGCTCAGGTACCCTGCTGACTGCACCCCAGCACACCGCGATTGGGGCACACCCTGTCTCCATGCCAACGTACAGGGCCCAGGGGACCCCTGCGTACAGCTACGTGCCCCCGCACTGGTAAAGCCTGCAGCCCATCCAAGTGAGTGGGGCCCAGGGTGGGCGAGGTAGGAGGGTGACACAACAGCAGAACTGTTTGAAAGCCCCTGGCTTGGTCAGAAGCACAGGTGTCAGCAAAGCGCAGGTGACAGTTACCAGTTACTTTCCTACTCCAGGTTCAGTAATATCACTCTTAATAATAGCTGTCACTTTATATATATTCTAGATACTTTACATATGTTATCTCATGATCCTCACTTGAGTAGTTCTGTGAAATAAAGATCATTAGCTCTATTTTACAGCTAAATACATAGTTGAGCATCACTTAACCAGTAGAAACTAAGCTGGGACTTGAACGCCAATCCTCTATTGCTAAATTCTGTGCTCTTCACCTTATGGTCTTCAGAGTTCTTCTAACTGTGGGCCATTCTTCCAATGAACTTTCACCTCAATCAAATGTTGGCTCTGACAGGGGCCCGGCAGAGACCCTGGGCCAGCCCCCACCACCAGATTCCTTGCTGCCCTCGGCAGCTCCTGAGGCAGCGCCAGTGAACCACAGGGCTCCAGGGATGTCACTTCGAAAATCCTCTGCCCTACTTTCTCATCCGCCATGCCCTCCTCTTCCAGGAGCTCTTGGCACTGGACGGGAAGCAGGCGGCTCCACTGGGAAGGCACAGGGGGCTCCATTTAGGGCTCCCAGTGTGAGGGGAGGGGGCCCAGTAGCTTCCTGGAGTGGCCTCAGGAATATCACTGTCACTAATGGCTTTCCCCTTCCTCCCCCAGATATGGAGTCACACATTGTATGCAACTACTCAAGTCTTACACAGGTGCTGGAGCAGCTCCCTAGCAGCACCACCTCTATTTGCAAGAAGAGACAACGGAAGTGCAAGGGTCACTTTATGCATCTTTAACGGTTTTGGTTTTTATTTTTGGTTTTTGTAAAAGCTGCTTTTTCTAATCTCCTGCCTCTCCCCACTGTCCCCCTCTTAGCCGCTGCCCCTCCAGCTCTACCCTTCCTCCTACCTGACCAGGCACATCCTCTCTGCTCTTCTTTCCTTCCCCAAGAATCCAGTTCCTAGGAGTCGAGTCTAGCAGCAGGCAGAGAGTGGGGTCTGTTGCAATGGTTCAGCTGAAGGCGCAATTTCTTTTGAAGAGCATGATAGATGTGACCCTCGGGTCCAGGGTAGGAACTCAGAGCTGTAGAGCAGGCCACATCTCTGAGGGATTGTTTCTTTTTTGATTTTTCTCAAGCAGGATTAGTTTAAGACATTACCATGTCCTGACACAAATGAAATATCTTCTGAGAACCATCGCAACAGACCAAGAACAAAACCACCTGATTAGGTAGGAGTTCATAGCAGCTTAATAATATCCCAGATGAGAACCTGGGAAAACCAGATTCTTTCTTTGGGAGAACTTGGGGGAGGGTGGGGGGAGGGAGGGCATTATGGGAAGGAAGAGGGTATAGAGACACTTGCCTGCTGGCTTTGGTTTGTGAGGTCTGTGGCTGGATTGTCTGGGCCTGGACCCTCTAATTTGCACAGTGATGTTAATCGACCTGGCACTTCCTCAGAAGGTGATTTTGACCTCAGACCTGCCAAGCAGCTGCAGGATGGTGGGATCCCAGCCTCCCATAGCCTTGGAAGGCCAGGTGCCCTGTGTAATCCAGACCTTGGCCTCTGAGCCCTTATGGTTCCACTCTGATGAGGAGCTTGCTCCTGATTAGAGTGGAAACCTGTGGCATTTCTCTCTCTTCCCTTTGCCCTTCCCCAGGGCTCACCTGTCTGTCCACGGTGCTGGCAGACAGGCCAAGTTCTCGGTTACCTTGTGCCACTCACGGCCAAAGTGAAGGAACCACATTCCAGGTGGGTGCTGGCGGCTCTGAAGGTCAGGATAGTGAAGGAAAAGCAATAGCAATAAACATTTCATAGACTCATGGAACTGAAGGGACCTTAGCAATCATCTCATCCATTCCCCTATTTGACAGATGAGGAAGCTGAGGCCCAGAGAAGAGGAAAGGACTTCCTTAGACTTTGCAGTAAATTAGCATTAAATGCAGCCTCCCTACCTGGGGCATGTTGCCTACAAAAATTTACCTAGGGATGGATTGGCTTGGTTTTGTAAACATGAAGTCAGCAGTGCCCACACCTGGTGAGCTCTGGAACAGTCTCTAGGCTTTTGTTTCTGCTCTTTTCCTCCTTGGATTCCAAAGGCGAGGATTGAAGACTGGGCAGAGGTCACAGGGGGCAGATGACAGGAACAGAAATTGCACATGAAGAAATAGCATTTGGAAGTTCTGTGACGACATCTGGAACTCTCATCCTATACCTGACTCCAGCCCTAGGAGAAGGAGCAGGTGGGATGGCTGAAAAGGAGTCCATGCTTTTAAGACAGTAGCCCCTCATCCTGAGAGGAGAGGAGGAGGAGACATGGGCTCTCCTGGGGGAAGAGGGACCCCTGGGTCAGGAGGCGCCATTGGTCTCAGCCAGGAGCCCGGTTGTCTAGCACTGTCCCCCAACACCCAGCACTTGGCTGGGCCAGCAGCCCTTTTGGGGATTGGGGGAGAGGAACATTTTACTGTACAAAATGGGATCACTGATAACATAACTTTTAAATAATTCTCTTCATTTTAAATTCATGCATACTTGGACATATCCCTACCCCTACCTCCCATGTCTCCCTGAAGGAGGAGCAAATCGGGAAACCCTTGGGCCAGAAGGACCTCAGAGGCTATCTGGCTGTTCCCAGGAGGGCAAAGCCCAGCAGCATCCTTGATCCAGAGCCGGGAGTTGGGGGCCCACCTTCTTGGCTTTCCAGGGAAATGCAGGGCCAGTAAGGAGAAGCCCAGCTGTTCTAAACCGTCTGTTCTGGGGTGCTGAAGAGGTTTCATTTTAAAACAATAGAAAGTTTTCCAGTGTTAATTCATTTTTTGCTAACACCTCCTCCTACTCTCTGGTTTTATAAGGGTGTGGGTGAAGGTTGTTTTAGATTGTCATACATGTTTAGAAAATGCCAAAATAATAATAATGATTATAATAATAATAGGAAAGTTTTGCATTTGTCAGGTGCTTCATAGACTTCAGAGCACTTCACAGCCTTTAATTTACTGGCCCTGAGAGAAAGCGTAGAGTTCTTACACCCATTTGACAAATGAGGAAACTGGTTCTAGAAGGAAAGGGAAGTTGGCCAAAGTGAGCAGAATGCTGGTATTCCGACAGGCTTCCCTGAACCCTGCTGCCTCCAGATGGGCTAGGGTAGAACCACAGAGAGGAGGAAAAAAGGAGGAGATCTAGGAATGACCTTTTTACTTTTGTTCATTCTATACCAGTAAGTAAAACTAACATCTAGTACCTCAGTTCACAAAGCAGTGTCATAGCCATCATCTGGTTTAACCCTGTGAAATAGATTAGTCTCTCATTTGATCCATGAGGAAACTGAGACTTGGAAAAGTAGTGACTTGCTCGTAAGCTCCTAGTCTGCTGCCTCTTTCCCTCCAGTCTGACTCCACACACAGGCCCGTGGACTAAAACACTGATGCTCTGCACCCTCTTTTAGCTCTAGTAGGTAATTCAAGATCAGAGACAGGCCCCAAGGCAAAAGCAAGGTGTGGAAAGGCTGTGGTCTGGAAGAGCCCAGGCCCAGCACCCCTTTTTCAGTCTGAGCCCTGGAGCCCCAGTTTAGCTGGCCTCACCCTCTTGCTTTGACGGAGATCCACAAGCCTGGCCAAGCTTGGGGAGTCGTTGCAGAGGGGCTGAGCCCAGGAGAACGGAGGCAGTAGTGTGCCTGTGTTACGATGCGCACACCTGGTAGGATCACAGGCGTCTGTCAGGAGGTACCATGGGTATCATCCAAAATACTGGACGGCCCAGTGGTCAAGCTGGATAGAAGGTCAGAGCTGGAAGGGCCCTGCCATTGTAGCAAGGCCAGCAGGCCAGAGAGGACAAGGGGTGTGTCCATGTGACACAGCGAGCTACAGCATGGCACCAGCAAAGCCCTCTCTCCACCCCACCCCACTGCCTCTCCCCGGTACCGCAAGCTTGCTGGCCAGGGTTAGGGGTGCAGGCAGTTCCAGTCACCAGCCAACCCTCTTGGCTTGCCCCACATCTACCTGGCTCCCTCTCATTAGCCTGGGGCCTAGGAAGCTGGAGGCTAGAAGCATGAGTGCCCCCAAGTGGTAAAAGCCTGAAATTTATTTTTCTGTCACATTTTGGAAAAATGTACTTCATTTCTTCCCCATGAGACAGGACAGCTGCTGCTGTTCCTCTTTCTCTCCTGGCAATGACCCTAAAATGCATAGCCCCCTCCCTATATATTGAAAAAGGACATTCACACCTGTCCAGAGTTTTTTGTCTGCGTACGAAGTACTTCAACATTGATTGCCAAAATCCCCATTTTATAGATGGAAAAAACTAAGTCTCAGAAGGCTTAAGAGACTTGCCAAAGGTCACACAGCTCATAAGAGAAAGAGCCAAGATTTGAACTCTTCAAATCCTCTGCTCTTTTGCGGGCACCTGCTGGGTCTGGGTGGCAGGCATGCGGAAGGGATGGGCTACCTGTCTGCCCTCACACAGAGGAGGACTCCACGGAAACCTGGGACCAGTCCCTCCCAGCTGAGCAGATTTTTATGAGGAGCTTTGGGAACCCCGGGGCATATCCAGCTGGCAGCACCTGGAGGATGAGAATTTGCAACAAAAGGCCTGACCTGAGCAAAACACTTTGGGGTCATGATGCCCAGGACCGAAGACGTGTTCAAGGGCAGCCTCAGGCACCTGTTCATTGAAGGACCCATGTCCCTGGGAAGCCTCTGTACCCTTGCTTTCTGACCCTGGAGAACCTGCCCACTGTCCAGACCCAGTGAGTTGGCACTTCCAGGGGACCTGGTGTAGCCCTAAATGGCCAAAAGCACATCTGACTCCAGTCTCGGGGCTTGTTTTTTCCTGTGGGTGAGGACCAGGATGTAGAGACACTGCAGTCCTTTCTCCTTGTCCCAACTCTTACCCCTTTGGCCACCCAAAGTATTCCAAGTTTGAGGTATCCCACTCCCAGAGACCTAGGAGTGCTTCTTTGGAGAAGCTGGCTTTGTTCTGGGTAGCCTTCAGGAGTGAATCATGTGGGGCATAAAAGTAGTGCAGATCCTTTGGTCACCAAGTTCTGGTGTCCTCATTGTGCAGACGGGACTGTGGCTGAGCCAAGCCTGGAGCCCTGGATATCAGTCAGATCCTTAGCTCTGCTCTGTGGCTACAGAGGGAGGGCCCAGAGGCATGGGTCTTGGTGTGGTCTTGGTCTCAGCAGTGTGGGTGGATCAGTCATTTAGATGTCACCATGGCATTTTCTCAACTGCAGTTGAGTGAGAGTACGTGGAAAGTCTGCTTTTCCATCCTGTATTCCACATCACTGTAGAGTGGGTGGTCTCCAGCTTCTTGCCAAGTTTGGGAGTCTGGAGGGGGCAGATCGGGCAGTGGAGGGGGCAGGTAAGGAGCAGGCTCCATGCCGGTTTCCAGCCTCGGGGGAATCCAGGCGAGACCTACCTCCAAAAGCAGCATCACAGCGGAGGAGACCCAGACAGGCTAACATCAGACTCCACACCTGAGCCTCTGAAAGCTCAGCCTTCTATGGGTGTGCCGGGTTGGCTGCAGGATTTGTCCTTTACCTGTCCGTGTTCCCTTCTCCTAGAAAACTTGTTTCTGAAATTAGGCATTGCATGGTTCTAGGGCCCAGCCTTTAAAATTCCTGGCAGGCCAGTTACAACATTCCATAACCAACCTTGCCTGAGCCAGACTTGAGTCTCACTCCCTCACTTTCTCCAATGGGTATTTTCTATCTTGCGTGCTGTTGAGTCCAGCCCAGTGGCCAAGTGATTGGGACTGGTTGCCACAAAGCCAGAAAGGGAAACTAGAACTCTTGCTTTCCTGTGGCTGCATCATCCGTAGTCTCTGGGTATTCTTGCTGTGGCAGTGAGGGCCTATACCCAGTCCAGCTCCTGGTAGAGGGGGTATTTCCCTTTCTGAAGAGAACAGATATAACAGCCTTGCCGCTAAGTACCAGCCCATAGGACTCAAATGGGTGAAGTCATCTTTGGGCCTGACCCCAGCAAGACCAGCATCTCCAGGCTCCAGCCTTCCTCCTCATGCCTGAGAGTCAGGGAAAGAGTGGGACTGCCCAGAGACCACCTTCTTGGGTCAGCCAGATTATCTGGATCTGTGGTGGGACTCCAGCTCTTCCTTACCCAAGGGGAGGTAAGGCCAGGCCTCTAGCAATGTGGAGTTGTCTGTAATGACCTTTAAAGCCCCCAGGGCCTATCCCCATCTCCTGACTAAAAGGCATCTGCATCCCTGTTCATATCACACGACAGAGAAATGTGTTCTCGTGGCATGTACCATCCCTGTGAGAGAGCGTTGTATATGATTTTGTATTTTTTAATTCATTTTAATCCACAGGTTGGAATCTAATTTTTAAATTTTATTGG
Organism: Hippopotamus amphibius kiboko; assembly: GCF_030028045.1. Lineage (NCBI taxonomy): Eukaryota > Metazoa > Chordata > Mammalia > Artiodactyla > Hippopotamidae > Hippopotamus > Hippopotamus amphibius. Next base: position 43,267,327 of record NC_080194.1, on the reverse strand, counting down.
AACTCACATTTTAAAAAGAAAGACATTTAAAATAATAATAATAAACCTTTGACCGGTGTCTTCCAAGTAGTTTGATCAAAGAACTTATAGGTGTTTTCAAAACACAGCCTGGAGTGTAAAGATTGGAAAGCCCCACGGCCTCGCTTGTGTGTATGAAGTGTAAATCTGGTTTTGTTTTGTTGTTTTGGATTCTTTTGGGTTTTTGTTTTGTTTTGTTTTGAAGATCAGATAGTGATCACTCTGAAAGATTGAAGCCAAGAATTTGTAACTATGATATTTACTGTAAGCTGTAGAACATTCAATAACTATTAAAAAAAAGTTTCCAAAAAAAAAAAGTCTGGGGTGACCAGACCAGTGGTTCTTGGGGGAGGAAGACAGACACCTCCTGGGCCAATGAGAGTCCCCTGGGCTTCTCCCCAAGTTGATTCTAAACTTGTTTTCACCAGTCAGGTAACACCTACACTGCATCTCCAGGGCGGCCCTGGGACTCAGTTGAGGGGCCTGGGAAGTGGCCATGAGCACCTGGACTAAGGTGTGTGACACGGGAGCACAGGGAAGCCATGGATGGTGAAGGCTGCGGTCTACCGAGTGCCCACCACACGGCCAGTGCTGTGCTTTATGCTTGGTAACTCCTTATCCTCAGCAGGATGGGAGGTGAGCCCTGTCCTTAGCCCTGTCCTTGGGAGGGGGCAGCTGAGAAGGGTAAGTACCTTAGCCAAGGTGACAGAGCTAGTGAGGGGCAGAGTTGGAACTTACACTTGGTCTGGCTCAAAGCCCAGGCCGCAAGCCCCACGTTCTCCTGCCCCCCCTGGAGGAGGCAATGCCTGCACTCGAAGGGTAGATTTGTCAGGTGGGAAACCGAGGGAAGGGCTTAGCAGTTTGCAGTCCCAGGAGGACAGCTGAAGCCAATCATATGGTCTCCATCCAAATGGTCATCAAGTGCTGTCAGTTTTATTTACATCCTAAACATTTCTCTCTCATCTCCCTTCTGGGCAAAGCCAACTGCCCTAGTCCAGGCCTGGGCAGTTTTGGGTTTGTTTGTGTGTTTGTTTGCGCTGCACCACACAGCATGTGGGATCTTAGTTCCCTGACCAGGGATTGAACCCACACCCCCCGCGGTGGAAGCACAGAGTCTTAACCACTGGACCACCAGGGAATTCCCTCCATCTTTAAAAACCATACCAAATACCAGAAGAACCTGGAATTAACTAAAAACCCTCTCCCTGGAGCCTGAGGCCCCACCAGCTGTTATCTGGCACAGTCAGGCTTCTGCAGGAAGCTCAGCCCACTGGGACCTGGCTCTGGTCTCAGCACAGCCCTGTGTCTGCTAACCAGGGGACGCTAGTCCTGACCCTGCAGCAGCGCCTGGCCTTGCAACCCACCCTGCTCTCCACACTCTTGTCCTTCCCTGGCTTCTAGGACACTGCACTCTCCTGCTTTCCTTCCCCCTCCTTGGGTCTGCCCTGAGCGCTCGCCCTGGAATGTGCTCCCTCCCAGTCCAGTCCTGGTGCAAATGCCCGAGTGCTTCCAGGTATCCTCTAGGTATCCTCGTAGCCCAGGCCTGTCTCTTGAGTGCTCCAGGCGTTCACATCCAGGTGCCTCAGGCCATCCTGTGGGCCTGCATCCCAGGTGCCCCCAGGACTGCTCCCCACCCAGCTGGCCCTAATTCCATGATCAAGCCCCAGCAATTCTGTCCTAGGAATCTGTTTTTCTCCATCACCCACACAGCCCCCTGTTCCTCCATCTCATGTCTGGATGGCTGCAACAGCCTCCTTGTAGAACCCCTGCTCCCACAGCTCCTGCACCCTCCACACAGCGACCAGGAATGAACTGGCCAGTCACGTTTATTCCCCTTCCTAAATGCCTGAGCTCCTTGGGCATCCCTGGCATAGGGCCCATGTGGCTGCCTTCTGCTGCCCACCCCCAGCCCAGCCTTCGCACCTCAGTCACTCTATACTTCCAGCTTCTCCTGCTCTTCATGTTTGCATTGCTGTCTGGCCTTTATACATGCTGTTCCCTCTGTGTGGAACACAATTCCCCTTCCCATACTCTCCAGCCCTCAATATGCCTGACTTACCCCATCCACTTACCAGGCTCCACTTCCTCTAGAGCTGTGCTGTCCAATACGGGAACCACTAGCCACGTGCGGCTGTGAAGCCCTTGAAATCTGCTACTTCATATTAAGATGTGCTTTAAATGTAAAATACACACCACATTTCAAAACAAAGGTTCATTCATAAGTTTTATACTGATTTTATATTGAAAATATTTTAGATATAGTTTTAATAAAATACATTATTATCATTTAAAATAAATTCACTTGTTCCTTTTTACTTTTTAAAATGTGGCTATTAGAAAAATTTTGATTCCATACGTGGCACACACTTTATTTCTGTTGGACAGCATTGCCTCTAGGGCCTTCAGTGAGAACCAGATGACCTGAGAGGCCTCCTCCGGCCCCACGTCACCTGCTGCCCAGGGTCCACCTGCCACACTGCAGGCACTGCCAGCAGAGGGCTGGCCTGTCCCACACACGGAGCCCGACACAGAACTATTCAGTGAATGGGCAGACCTGAGAAGAGACACAGGGAAAAGAAGCTTCTAATGACACTACTTTGCCACCTTTTATTATTCAACAAATGGATGAACATGGAGACACAAGGATGGGACAATAGCAAAGTTTCAATAAATAAACGGGGACAGCAGTGGGCCATGCCTGCACAGCCCCACATAAATAACAAGGCTGCTGAGCCAGAGTGGAGACGGGCTGGGCCGTCGCCTGCACGGCCCAGGCCAGGGGACAGACACACCAACACCACAGGGACACAGAAACCACCGAGGCCAGAGGCCCCTCTCCAGCCCCATCACACACCCCCTTCCCTCCGAAGTGCCTGAGATCTTGGGGGTGGCCGGACAGGCTGGGGCTCTGTACCACAGCGTTGCCCAGGTCAAGTCTGTTTTTTCAATGTCAGTAAAAACGGCAGGGGTGGGCACATGCATTAAGCCCCTTCTGTAGGCAGAGCCGTGGGAGCCTTAAAGGTGGAGGCCCTGAAGCAGCAAGATGGGGCCAGATAAAGCTGCTAGTGGTAGGGGTGGCAAGGAGTCAAGCTCTCCATCCACAGGACCCAGCCCAGAGCCTGCAAGATGCTGGAAGGCCCTGAGCACCGATATGCCACTCTCTCCCTGCTTCACAGTCAGAAGAACTGGGACCCAGTAATGGCTGGGGCCTGCCCAGGATTGTAACTCAGGAACTCAGTTCCCAGCCCACAGCTGTTTGTTGACCCCTCCCTTTACAAGACCTGTCAGAAAAGGAGGGCGAGGTCCCCTCTACAGAGGCAAAGGGTGGCTAATCACCAAGGCGTGAGGCCAGGGGTGCCAGGTAGAGGGCCCCTCCCCAGCACTACGGCCTAGCCACGCGGTGGTGCAGAGGTTCCTACGGGCGCCTAGGATCCGGCCAGGGCAGGGCACAGGATCAGGGACCTCCTGCAGGGAAGGGAATGGGCGGCAGAGATGGGAGGGGCTCTCAACCTGCTCCTGCACGAGGCACCCGCCGGCCGGCCGGCCTGCCTCCCACCTCCAGGCCTTGGCCTTGGTGGTTTTGTCCGCTGGGCCATTCTGGATCCTCACTGGCCCAGCTGCAGCTCTGCCTCCTCCAGGAAGCCTTCGGGACCTCGCAGGGCAGGGCTGCAGCGTCCTCAGAGACAGCCCCTCAGATGACCAGGTTGCTCTCACTTAGCCGGACCACATAGCGGTTCTCCTGGGGGACAGGGGTGAGGGGTCAGAGCGGTCAGGGGGCTTCAGGGCTCCGTGGAAGTAGCCCCTGCCCAGGGCCCTACGTACCTCCACCCTTCACCATCTGCAGCTGGGGTTGGCACAGGTGCCAACAGACACTATCCCCCTCTGGTCCTCACCTCGGCCTTGTTCTCTGCTGGGGACTTCATCCACGTAGTGTGGCTTCCACCACGTCCCAGCAGTGCCCGCTGCTCGCTGGGGAGGCCAGGTCGTGGGGAGTCAGGGAGATCACCCCCTGAGGGCCTGGCCTCTGTGATGGTCTTCACCTCAGAGGCCACTGAATGCGTCCGCTGCTCAGGAATTCGGGCCACGCGGAACCTGTGAGGGCGGCGGTGTGATCCTCCTCCATCAGGGGGGCCCCGGTGTGAGCGCAGCGCCCACCGGGGCCACACAGCACGTTCACAGATCAGAGCCCGAGGCCTCCCCGTGTCTTCCCACCCACTGACACGCTCCCGGCACCTCCCAACACTGGGCTCTTAGCCTGCGGGGGCCCAGGTGTGATGAGGGCTACGCCCCTGCCCTGGGGGCGCAAGGACTCCCCGTGAGAGCATGGCTGGGAAGACCTGGCTTCTCCCTGGCCACCCCCACAGCAACAAGTGGCCCACTGAGGCCAGGAAGGGTGGGGCCACCCTCGAACCCCCTGTTCATGGATCAGCCTAGGGCCCTGCCTGCCCCACAGCTGTCCTGTCCTGTCATGCTGTGTCACCCGCGGTGTCTGTGCCCTCCTCACCTGCCCACAGACAAGATGGTGATCTCGCCCTGGCGTGCTGCCTTGGCCCCGACCTTGGGAGCCCTGGCCGGGTTGGGCAGGGGTCTGGGAGTAGGAGTGGTGGCAGCTGCAGCCTCAGGGGACAGCAGCACCTCGGGCCATTTCTTCTGGCTGCAACGGGAGCAGCAGGGGCCGGAGAGCGAGGCCAGACCCTGCACGGTGTGGAGGTGGTGGCCATGCGGGCAGACGTGCGGCATGCTGGGTGGGCCGGGCGGCAGCCTGTGGAGAACACGGGTGGGAGCGGTCACTGGGGCGGGGCAGGCCCAGGAGACCCCAGGAGATAGGGAAGGGGAATCGGGGTGACAGGAGGGGACACATAACCAAGCGGTGAGTCCCCGGGAGGCAGGCTGATCACCTGCTTGAGGCCCTCCTGGCCCGCCTGCCCACTCACCTGGGCAGAGGCCCGTGGCTGGTCTGCACCAGCTGTCTGCTGTGATACTCCTTCAGCAGCTCCTCCAGGGCCGCCGCGTTCTCTGTGGGCAGCTGCAGTCAGAACCCGGCTTTGGGCCATGAGGGACTCCCCCAACCCCCTGCCCAGCACAGATCCCCTCACCTACCCACGACCCCCTCCCCGGCCCGGGCCGTGCGCCTTTTCCTCCACGCCTCAGCAAGCAAGAACGGGGCTGGGGGACCCATCAGCTACACTGCTCAGAGAGGGCCAGGCTGGCCGGAGGCATCCCGGCGGGAGGGGCAGGGCAGAGCTCTGGGAGGGACGGGGTCAGGCCTCCCCCCTCACCTTTCTTCTCTGTGATCAGGCGCACCAGGACCCCAATGGTGTCCTCATTGGCGTCCTCCGTCCGGTAGGCAGGGTTGATCCCTGGGGAGGAGGAGAGAACCACGATGCTGGCGAAGGCGCAGTGGTGCGCTCTGGGCTCGCGGGCTACACCAGGACGTGGCAGCAGAGGGCGCCCCCGGCCTGGGTGTGTGCGCACCTAGGGCCTCAGCTCTGGTTCTGCACCCATTATCACCTTCACTACTCAGCATCACGGCTCCCTGCACCCAGCAGCCCCAGGTGCTTAGCAGTTTCAGGGCCATCTGAACTCCACCGTCCCTGCAGAGAGTGTGTGTGGGGGGGGCGCCTCTCCTCAGCCCCAGGGAGCTGTGGGCTGCCTCTCTGCCCAGGACCTCCGACAGCCCCAGCAAACTGCCATTCCAGGCCTGCCACCTCCCTGCACACCGCCGTGTAGATAACTAACTGAGGACCCAAACCTCTAGGGCATGAGAATGGGCCCCGCGATCAATCCTGGGCCAGCAGCAAACAGAGCTCCTAGGACTTGCACCCAGGCAGCAGTCAGCGGTTAAACGAAGTCCTGGGCCAGGAAAACGAGTGCAATTCCAGGCAAAATGGCCTGAGTTGCCACCTTCCTGCCTGCCTAAAGCGCCTGTCCCCCTCCTGCCCCCTGCAGGCCGCAGCGTCAGAGGTTGAAAAGGGCGCTGGCATGGGAGGCGCCATTCTATCTTGACTTGGCCACCAAGTTCTGTGGGCAGTTTATATGCATGGGGTGTCCCTCCCCTACTGGTCCTCAGGGGACAGCGTGGGGGGTTAGGGGCAGAAGAAAAGGGACCCAGGGCAGGAGGAACATATCTTTCCCTCTGGTTCCAGGGCTCGTAACTCAAGCCACAGCCTGGAACTGAAACCTGAGCCTCTCGTGGTCCCTGTCCAGGACAGCTGCCCTGCCAGCTCTGCAGGCCAGAGGTGGGAGGTCACCCTGAGTACCCAGAAAGCAGTCCAACCCTTGAACCACACACACAACGCAGTCCCTGAGGAGTCCAGACCCCTACAGCTGGGTAGGGCCTCACACAGGGAGGGAATCCCGCTGAAGCCGCTTGACCTCCGCTATGCCTCTGCTCCGCCCCAGTTGCCACCTCGGGCCACCTCACCCATCCTTCCTTCCACTGTGTCTGCAGTGTCTCCTCTGTGGCACCTCCAAGAAACTCTCCTGATTAGCCCTCTGCAGGCCTCTCCCTAACAGACCCTCCAGGCCAAGCAGGTTCCGTTGGGCAACCCCAAGCTGAGCTGGGCCAGCCTGCGCCCTCTGGCCTCCCCGCCCAACCCCAGGCCAGGCCTCACCGCTGCCTCCACCTCCAGGGCCAGGCCCGACCTCCTTGTGGGCCGTGCAGTGGTAGCCCTTCCGCTTGAGCAGGTTACACACCAGGATGCCCAGCAGCCCCATGAGGCAGAAGACAGGCACGATGGCAATAACCGCGTACTGGGCGGCCGTCTCCTCGGGGCTGCCTGCCCGCGTGCCGTTCCCAGGCTGCCGCGTCTCCCCTGTGCCGCTTGCCCCTGCCGCCACCTCCACGCCACGGCGGGCCCGTCGCGCCCGCTCTGAGCACCACGGAGGGTGGAGGCATGGAGGAAAGACAGGGGCAGAGAGAAACACACTCAGAGAAGCCCAGGGCCTGAGTTACGGAGGGGGCTGGGGGCAGGGGGGCGGTTCTGGCATGTCCAGAGCACCCACTGTCCACCATGTTGGGGAAGTAAAGGCCAAGTCACCCCCCTCCTTTTTCAGTCAGCCCGAGCAAGGCCTCCTCAGACCTCAGGATGGCCAGACCCTAAGCCCCCTGTCCACCCCTCAGGATGGGTCAGGGGGGTGACCTAAAGGCAATGGTGCACGTGCCTGGGCACAGGGACACCGGATCCTGCCTCCCCACAACCTGGCCGATGAGTCAGTTGCCTCAGAAGGTGACCAACTCCAACAGGTGAGAGGAGGTGCAGGTGTGTACGCGTGTGTGCTCACACTCAGCTACGCGGGTTGTTTTGAGGGGATGAGGACAGAAGTCAGGTCAGGATGTGAGCCCCCAGCTGTGGCAGCCACCTGCTGGACAGTCTCTGCCACTCAAAGATGGGGTGAGAAGACACAGCCAGTGGACCAGCTGACCACGTCCTGCTGGACACCACGTGGCTGCACACCCTCCCCTGGGCTAGGGGAGCGAGGACTCCCCTCCCCCAGATGGCCACTGCAGGGGCCCTTGGGCTCAAGCTCGCCAGACCTCTCCCCACACGTACCCCCACCAGTCCTAGCCCCCATCTGCCACTCACCATAACAGCCGCGAGTACCCAGGGGTGTCCAGGAGCACGGCTGACAGGGAACACGGGGGACCTCTGAAGGGGCAAACCACCTGCAGGGAGGGAAGACGTTACTGAAGCCCAAAAACTATCCCTAGGAGAGGCTGGACCTTCCTAGTGGGCACCCTCACTGGTCCTGACCCATCCCATTTCACAGATGAGAAGACTGAGCCCCACTCAAGGGGTGAGTGAGACTGGGACCCAGGGATCTCAACTCCGGGTCACCTGGTCACGAACCCCAGACCCCACTCCATGGCTCACCCGGGCTGGCAGTTTCCACATAGTGTGTCTTGCGTTGCCGTGCCCACCTGGGCCTCCAGCCTCCCTCGAGGGCTGCAACGGGAGTGGGGCTGGCACGGGCTAGAGCCCCAGGAAGCTGAGAAGGTGCCTGGGGGGCATGACCTGCATAATGTGCCCTGCCCTGGTTCCTGCAGGAGGAAAAGAGTGAGAACAAGGCCAGGAGCCAGGCTTGAGGTCTCTGCCCTTGCCCTCGACAGTCTTCCCAGGAGAGGTGGATGGGCAGGGCGAGCTCACCAGGTTGGGCTCCTCGCCGGGTGGGCACTGCCAAGGGGTTGTTGATGTTGCAGTGGCCAGAGGCCAGGGAAGCAGCTGGAAGAAGAGGGCAGGACACACTGAGGGAGCAGAAAGCACTGGGATGTGGCATCTCTGGGGCCACCAACCTACCGCTCACTTTCAGACACCGCAGGCACAAGGACAACTGATATACAGGGCCACCCCCACGCTTTGGGGGCCCTCTTGAACCTCAATCCCTTATGCTACAAGTAAAACCTGCCTGTCCCAGACCTGCTGCATTGCCATTGCCTAGGCAAGGAGAGAACCACATCTGCTTCTGAAAAGTGCTGAAAAAAGCCTCAGACAGGGCCAAATCAGGATCTCGAGCCCTTGTGTCTTTGAGTCACACCCGTCTAGCTAACCAGGGTGATGAAGAGGACATTCTTCCGAACTCCTCTCTCAAGTTCCGCCCCCTTCCCGCTGCCCGGGCCCCCACACCACAGCTGGAAACATCAGCCGGCCTCAGTTTATCATCCCTGGGGCCAAGTCTGCAGCTGGTGCTTCTGGGCCCTTGGCTGAATCTCAGGGACCATCTCCCCCTCTGTGACCTCCCCACATCGCAAGGCTAGCCTGTTCACACCCTGGCACCCACCCAGGACGTGACAGGTCCCAAGGGAAGGATCTTCTCAATTTGTGTCCCCCCATTCCTCCTGGCGCTCCCTGTCTTCCCATTCCACTTGTGAACTATCTGCCCTAAATCCTCCCTGCAGGGGAGACCCCCCCAGTCCTCCAACTGGGCCCCAGTTTGGGGCAGGCACAGAGCAGAGCCAGCAGCCCTGACGTTCAGGGCGAGGACTGTCACACAGGGGCGCTAGGGACCTCCTCGGGCCCTAGACCTGGCTCCAGCACATACCAAGCGCTGGAAGGCCAACAGCATCAGAAGCACTTGGGTCAGGAGGTGCTTCCTAGGGTCACACAGGCTCGACTTTTCAAAGGAAGAGCTGTGTAACCAAGCCAAGCACCCACCGTGGCACGAGGTTCCTGAGCGCAGGGCTCAGGACTCACCTTCCTCACGGTCCCACCCCCAACTCACCACGAGGAGGCAGGACAGGGGCCAGTGCGCTGGGCTCAGCTTCATCCTCAGGCCCTAGCGGGTCGCCAGCCTGGGGCAGACGAGGGGAGGCCCAGCCGGAGACGGGACAGGCAGGCAGCTGCTGTCCTCCCAGCACTGCTTCCAGGACGGGGCTGGATGGGAAAGTCGAGAGGTGTTGCTGGCAGGCAGAACGCTGGGGTGGCTTGGCCTACACTCACCGCCCCCACCCTCTAACCGCTGCAGGCCCCCGTAGAGGAGGGGGCGCCCTGTCTGGGGCCAGCCTCCAGGGCAGCACAGGCTTGGGGGGCTTCCCAGAGGAGGAAGGGCTTCCTGCCTCTTCCATAAACAGCCAGCTGCCCTAGGCCTGGGCAGGGGAGCGTGGGAGGAAGGAAGCCTAGAGCTTGGGCCCCCCTGGAGCCAGGGCGGGAGGGGGAGGTGGCAGTAGGACAAGAGGGCTGGCAGCACCCCCACACCCAGCCTCTCTACTCGCATCCCCAGCTCTCAGACCTCCTTGGGGCCCACAAACATGCCCACCTCTCCTGCTGCTCTGCCTTCACCCTTGCTGTTTCTGCTCCAAGGAAGGCCTTTTCCATCACACTTCCAAGCCCAACACAAAGTCCTCTCTTTCTTCCAGAAGCCTCTCTAGACTTCCATTTCCCCAAAGTTGGGTCTGCCTCCCAAAGCGCCTGTGTATCCCCTCCCCCCGCCCCAACCCCATCACAGTCCTGGTCCTCCCACATGTCCCACTGTCCCCACCCAGCAGATTTCTCCCGAGATCTGGGATGTGTCTGACTACACCTCTTGAGCCACGGGCAGACCTGTGGGGGTGCGGGTGGTTGCGGCCGGCAGCATTCAAGCCTTCTGTCTTTCCTCAGACACCTACTGCGTGCCGGGCACTGCCTTCAGCACAAGAAAAGGTATGAACAAGACAGACCCCGTCCCTGTCCTCAGGGAGCTCACACCCCAGGGGAGACCAGCGACCAACAGATAAACAGTGAGTGTCTCCGTGCCAGCTGGAGGGAAGTGCCAAGGAACCAAATAAGGCACGTGAGGGCACAGAGTAGGACGGGCACTGGCCTGAGGCTGAGCCCCCAGGCTCAAGGGTGTGGCCTCCTCTGGAGAAACGTCTCCAGCCAGTAGACAAGGTTGGAAGAGCAGGAAGAAAAATTTGGATTAGATCACAAAAGGGATAGTGGCAGAGCAAGGGAGTTCCATCACATCTTTCCAGGAGGCCCTGCTTCAGGCTCAGGAGGGTGAGGAAGGGGTGTACATGGAGGGCCTCAGGCACGGGCCACAGGCAGCCTCTGACCCCCAAGGGACAGCCTCACGCAAGCCCAGCATGTTGAGGGGGCCCTGCCTGGAGCCCCGGGCTGTCTGATGCCCAGCCTGGCAGGAGAAGCACTGCCTGCAGTAAACCCCAGGTCACGGGAGCGCCTCTAGGCCTGCAGGCGGCTGGGACTTCTCCCCCAGAAAAGGAGCCAGAGGAAACTGATCCAGCCACACCGTGGGCCTGGCCCGGCACAGACCTCGGAGGGCCAGGGGTTTGAGTTACACCACAGGGGAGGGGGAGGGGCAGCGGTCACACCATCCTCGGGACTCTCCAGGTCACTGGCAGTGGCTCTCGGCCCAAGGCCAGCTCAGGGGAAAACCTGGGACAGCAGGTCCAGCCACAGAGTAGAGTGAAGGCTGCACCCTGGCAGTCAGCACCCAACAGGGGGCCTCCTCTGACCCTTCCACCGGCCCCTCCTCCAACGTGGTCACAAGTGTCCCTTCCGCCTGCCCAGGCCCAGCTCCCACTCAAGCCCATCTCTCCTTGGCCCCTCCTTGGTGCTTCTCGGGAGCTCACCCACAGACTTGACCACGAGCCCCAAGACCTCAGGCCAGCCCCGTAGCCCTGTCCAGCCCCCAGACCTAGCACCCCTCCATATCCCCAGGGTGGGCCCAGAGAGCCGGGGCGGGCGGAAAGTAAGAGCCACAACAGCCACAGAGGAGAGGCTCCCCCGACTCGTCCCACCTCAGCTGTGACTAGCACCTGCTGGCTGACCTGAGCCCACAGGGAGGAGCTGTGCAGCTGCTCACCTCCAGACAGACGGGAAGCTATGATCTCGAGACTTCTAGGAGGAAAATGGGTCCAAAGGCCCAGACTCAAAGCCAGAGAGGGCGCACTCAGGCACATTCACAGACACTCGCCGCCTAGCGCCCTGATGCCTTCTAATTATGTGCCTTCTAATTACCCCAAACCGGCACTTATTCCAGTCTGGCCACCTCAGTCTCTGCTTACAGCAGCTCCCCTGGCCCCCACACTCAGACTGGGCCCCCAGTGGAACTGCCGGGTCAGGCTGCTGCTGGCCGCCACCCAGAACCCCCCTGCACACACGTGGACACCTACCGCTGACTTCCTTCTGCACCTTCTCCCCACCCGGCCTCCAGCACCTATGCTCTGAGCCCTGGAACCTCGACCGAAAAGCTAAGTTCAGATCAAGCCCCTTGGCTGGCTGGAGGGGTCTGTTGAAGGATCCATCCCCACCCCTCTGCCTTCCTGAAGGCCGGGCCATCAGTGACCTTCCAAAGCCCTGCACCTTGGGGCACCCCCAAGGGCTTCCTGGGGGAGGTTGTCAAAGATGGGCTGACCAAGGCCCTGAGAAGGCTGGTGCCCTCAGTCTGCTGTGGTGGTGGTCCTCTCTGGCCCCAGGGCCCCTGGCAGAGGAGAAGCACCCTCAGGGCCCCAGCAGCAGAGAAGAAAGTTAGCTTAGAGGCCACGCCTCCCTGAAATCTCGGCCTGGGGCCCTCCCACGGTCACCAACTCCCTGTGGGCCCTGAGCCCCTGCTTGTCCTCACTGGGTCTCTGTTTCCTCATCTGTAAGACGGCGATGTTTATCTCCCAGACCAAGGCGGTCATGAGGTTTAAATGAGGTAACACGCCTGACGGAGCTCACGTGATTTCCTCTCCATCACCCCTTCTTTCCCTCCGCACCTCCCGCCAAGGTTTGTAATTATTTGTTTGCTTACTTGTGTACTGCTTGCCCCCCACCAGACAGCAGCAAGGGCAGGGAGGTCTGTCTCGCTCACCACAAAACCCTGCCCCAGCCTGTGTCTGCAGCCAGAGGCCTCCAAGAAACAGGTTCGTGGAGGCATGGCAGGGTGGGGGTGGGGGCTTCCTCACACGCAGCCCATCCCCACCCTCCAAAAAATGCCCGAACAATTAGAACCAGAAATTCCCTGGAAGAAAGCCAACTAGAACAGCTGCGACCAGGGCCCCGGGCAGGAGGTGGCAGAGCCCCAGGGAGGTGCAGCCCTGGAGGCCTCAGAGAAAGAGGAAGCTGTGTCACCGCCCAGGCCTCCTCAGGCCTCAGCAGCTTCCCCTTTCCCAGAATTGAAGCTCATGGGGTCACCCGGCCCCAGCCTGGGGCCCCAGCTCCGTGCATTCACTTTCCAGCCTCACCCGCCTGCCTCCGTGGCGGCTGCTGAAGCTCCTCCGTCCCCGCAGCCCCATGCCCACCCCCACCCCTCACCCTGCGCCCTGGCCTCCGACTCAGCCCTACCTGCAGCTTAGGTGTCTCAACACCAAGATCTGAGCCCTGTCCCTGCCCCTGCCCACAACTCCAGCCACTCTGAGCTTCTTTCTGTCCGCCACACGTGCCCCTCTCGCCCAGCAACGGTACCTGCTGTTTCCTCCGCCCAGAAACCCCTCCCATCACCTGACTGACACCTACCCTTCCTTCAGAGTTTAGCTTCAAGTCACTTCCTCCTTGAAGCCCCCAACCGCCACCTCACGTGTGCATTCACTGCCCTGGGTGTGACCATCCCGTTTACCTGGCCCCTTCCCCACTGATGTGTTGCCCTCCCCACGCCGGCTACCCAGCATGTGAGTAGGTGCGTGCGGAACCGGGGGATCAGAAAAGCTGCTCAGGAGAGGGTCCAGCTTCTCCCAAGGTCCAGAGGGCCAGAGAGCAGGCTGACGATTAAGGAGCCCGGAGGTTGGGTAGGGGTGGGGCATTGAATCCAGATCCAAACCCCTTGCCTAACTTGGGGAAAACCAGCCTTCCCTGCTCTGCTCTTCACTGGCTCTGCGGCTGTGGACCCCACCCCCATTCCCCATCCTCAGAGGGCTGTTGTGAGGACAAGATGAGAGAACTCACATTAAATACTCGGCGCAGAGCCTGACACAGAGCAGGCCCTCAGTAAGTATTCACGGTGCCTCAGCTTCCCCACGTGTAAATCGTGGGGGTTTACGGCACACACTTGATAGGAGGTGTGAGGTACAAAGGAGATTCTCTTATATTTATGTACAATGCTTGGCACAGAGCCTGGTACACAGGAGGTGCCCGATGAGCCACACTGACAATCTGGGGGGTGGGAGGGTGTAGGAAGGAAGAGGAAAGGTTGGTGGGCACAGCCCAGGTCACACCAAGCCTAGGCTGCAAGCTGAGAAGCCTGCACTTCCCCCGGGGCCTACAGGAACCTTGAGGAATTAGCAGGGGCAGGAGAGGTACGGAACTACTTGCATGGCAAAGGGCTTGCTGGGCTGCCTGCCAAGTGAGGCGGGGCTGGGGAGACTGAGCCGGGAGGCAGGTACCCACCTGGAGCCCGAGGGTGGGAGGCAGGTATTTCTGTTTCCCAGACAGTGGCCTGGGGACCTCCAGAGGCTAGGGTTGCCTGGAAACACAGCTGGACACAGGCCTCTCTCTGCAGTGGCCGCACCCGAGGCAGGAAGACAAAGGCCGCCCATCAACAGAGAAATCCAGGTTAGCAAGGAGCCCAGTGGTTCCCTGGCAACTGGGGCTGAAGTAGGGCAGTGCCCACAGTGGGTGGCAGTGAGGACAGCTAGGCATTGCCTCCTTTTCATCTTCCACCCTCACAGGGAAGGGAACAGACCCTCCTTCCCTCGGGCCAGGCCCTCATCCTGGGTTGCCTCCACTCCTCACAGGAGAGGGGAGCATCCCTGTAAACTGAGGCTGTGGGAGGTCACCAGTATGGGTCACCCAGCCAGTAAGTGGTAAAGCAGGGATGGAGCCCAGCTCTCTCTGACAGCTTCCCACTTCACCCTGGCACTCCTACCCAGGAGCCAGGCCCAGGGCCTGGCATCTAACAGATGTTCTGAGTGTTTGCCAACCCGACGGCAGAGGCTAGGGAGCTAGTGACACACAGGAGGTGGGTCAACAGAAAGACTACCACAAAGCACCCAGGCAGACCCCAAGGAAGGCAGTACTGCCTGCATGATGGGTCTCTGGGACCTCTGAGGTTTCCTGCATCCATACTCATTTGGATACCGCCTTAGTCCACAACAGCTCCCACAGGAAAAGGCACTGGGACCTGTGAGAAGCAGGAAGCCCAGGGAAGGCTGGGAATTCCCAGGGGGTAGGAGAAGGTGAAGCCCCCAGGGTAGAGCCCAGCTCCTTAGGACTGAGGAGGGGCTGGGAGCCCAGGGGTGCGAGGTGGGCAGGTGCGGCGGAGGGGGCTAATTGGCCCTTGAGGCCAAGAAGAGGGCTGAGGCAGCCAGACAGGGCTCACCCAGCCCCTCCCAGTCTGGGTACGGATGCGATCCCTGCCCCCTCCCTGGGCTGAGCCTGGGGCTGGGCCTGTGGCAGGGGCCCAAACTAGACAGTCATCTCTGAGGCAGAGCCGGGGCTCCCCAACCCCCCCCCCCCCACTAAGAACCTACGACATGCCCATCCCCTTACCAGGCCTCAAAGCCAGGGTTCCAGGCTTCACACATGAGGAAACGGAGGCTCAGAGAGGCTAAGTAGTCCCTGTAACCACCTGGTCTGAAAGGAGACAAGGTTGCTCCATGAGCAGTGGGGACAGGCAGCTGGCAGCCCCTGCTCTTGCCACCCCAGACCTGGCATTCCTGCTGCTCCCACATACCCTGCTCCAGCCCCGCACCCAAGCACTCCAAACCAGAGCCTTCCTGCAGGGAGGCCGCACCGGTTCCCAGGACAGGATGGCAACGCGCTAGGCAGGCTGCAGGACACCCCACTGCCCACCAGCTCTCACCACTGCTACCTTCTCCTCTGAGAAGCCGCCTCTGCCTCCTGCCCCAGCCGTGCACCTGTACCCATCTCTACTGTGCCAGGGTGGCCCAGGGTTGCTCAGCACAGGCCCTGCCTGCCCCATCCTCCCGACCAGGCTGACTTGGGTGAGGCTTCGAGAGAGACGGAGGGGCGACCACAGGCCCAGCCAGCCCTATTTCTTCAATTCCTCCAGACGCACGTGCTGGGGGAGACTCCCCTGCCTCCAGCAATCCCAGGTCAGGCCCTACGTAACCAACAGAGCCTGAGGGTGGAGGTCAGCCTGAGGCGGAGGCTGGGCCTGGAGCAGTCACACCTGGTTCAAGCTCTAGCTCATCACTCAGGAGCTCTGTGACTTTGGGCAAGTTACTTACCCTCCCTGAGTTTCAGGGTCCCCCCCCACAAACAGGGGTTCTTGTCCCTGCCTCTAGGGATGCTGAGGGGATAAATGGAGCCACTGTAAGTAGTACGGGCCAGGGCCTGGCCTCACCAGGCCTCTCCTGAGTACCAGTCCTCAACAGCCCACAAGGGCCAGAGGAGGAGCCAAGCTCAGAACCAAGCAGCATCTAACCAAGGTCGCCCAGTGGCTCAGGGGCAAGCAAGAGTGCTTGGGGAACCCAACACTGGTCCCAACAGCATGGGTGGATGAGCCTCGGTCTCCCCAGATGGGCCCTGGGTGCCCATTTCCCAGCCCTTACACAGGCCTGTGTCCACCTGCTCCCACGCCAACTGAAGCCATAGTCGGGAAGGCAAGGAGTGCTGAGCCGTCAGGACCCAGCCCTACTACATCCCCAAGCCTTTTTCCTCCTCTGTAATTTGGGACAACTGTGCCTGTCCAGCTGACCTCCTGGCATGGCTAAGGGATCCACGGTTCATCAGGAAACAGTGGCTCTTCTCCCAATCAGGCCTCAGCCCAGGTGCCACCTCCTGCAGGAAGCCTTCCCAGCCTCCCTGTCAGAGTGGACCCGCCCCTCTCCTGGCCCCTTCAGCCATCACAGGAGGCGGGGCCCGGCTCCATCCCTGTGCTGACTGCTCCTTCTCACCGCGAGGGTGTGCAGGTCCAAGTTAGGTCCCTCCTTCTGGAAGCCCTCCTTCCTTCTTTCTCCAGCCACACACTCAGACCCTGCCTCTAGGTGGCTGCAGAGGCCCCTCCATCCCTCTTCTGTGCCAAGTAGCCAGGGCACACGCTCACAGCCATATGGGCAGTTTATTTATAGAGCCCTCGTCTTTCCCGGGGTGGCCCGGGAAAGAGCTCTGGCCTTCCAGGCAAACAGACCTGGGTTAGGATCCCAGTGACATCCCATCGCTGGGCCCGCTCTTCCCTGCCTGTACCTGCAGGGGCTGCTGACGACCTGGGCATGAGGCTGAGGGTGAGAGCCTCACAGTCCTACCTAGGGCTGGACACACAGCAGGGGTGCAGCACTGGCACCCTCTCTTCCCTGCCACCCCGTCCCCAGCTGGGTGCTAAGCTCTGTCAGAGATCACGTCCCAATCCTGAGGGGCTGGAGCCCTGCTGGCTGATCTCAGGCAAAACTCCCCCTTTGGTCCACCCCTCCTGCCTACCTGGCAGAAGGGCTGGCCTCCTAACGGAGGGAAGGAGTGGGCCTTGCCCGGCCAGGCCAGGCGCTGAGCAGCCTCCCACCACTCCCTCCTCCCCCTGCAGGTAGCCAGCCTGGTCCTTCTTTGAAAACTGACGCCGCTTGGCACCTGGCAGAGATGGGGCCGGGGGCTTGGCAGGAGCTTGAGTGCCAGACTCCAGCACCAGTGACTGTGTGACTCAAACTAGGACTGGGCCCCTCTGCCCTCTGCGCCTGGGCTCCCCATTGAGCTCTGCTTGGGAAGGAAGGGGATGCCCTGTCAGTGCTGCTGCAAGGAACCCTGCACCCAGGGTCTAACACATAGCACAGCCTCAGCGGGGAGCTTCCTCTGCTGGCCCAGAATAAAGGCCTTGCCTGAGGAGCCCACGGCAAGCACCACAATGGCCCCTGCACACAAGCGTGGCCTTGAGTATTCGCCCCCAAACTCCAGCACACACTCGGGAACACTGGAGACCCTGGGTACAAGCCTCCCTGTGCATCCCAGCACACAGTAGGCCCTCGGCCTACGATAGCTGCCCTTCCTCAGGAAGAGGCCTGGCCAACACAGATACGGCAGCAGGAGCGGAGAGGCTGCTGGCCAGGCCGGCCCCGCCCAGCCTCATGCAGTGCCCATGAGGACCCCACCCCTATGCCTGTTCCCAGAGGTGAGGGGGGAACACGTGGCACATGGACCACACAATGAAGAAGGACTAACGTTGGGCCAGGAAGGCTTCCTGGGTGAGAGCAGTGGGGTTGGGGCTGCACCCCAAATGGTCAGGAGGGTTCTAGAAAGGGGAGACAGCAAAAGCAAAGACAGAGTACAACCAAGGCATCTGGTAGGGAGAGATGAGGGTGAAGATGTAAAGTTCAAAAGGGTCCTGGAAGGAAAGCCTCGATACTAGGATGAGGAGTCTGGACTACATTTTGCAGGCAAAAAGTACAAGTTACCTTAGGGAAGCCACTCTGGCAGTGTGTGTGTGCGTGCGCGCGTGTGTGTGTTGAGGGGGGAGGACTGGAAACGGAGGCAGAGAGGCCAGTACAAGAGTCCGGGCAAGGACAGCAAGGCCAGAGCTGGAACGTAAACGGCGCCCTGATTTTGTGAAGGCATGTCTCGGGCCTGCTTCCAGTTCTGGGCCACGTCCAGTCTGCCGGGGAACGTGTGGCAGGACAGAAGGTAGGTCCCGGGTCTAGAGGGTGAGAACCAGAATATCAGGGTTGTGGGGGGCCTTGGGTAAGTCCCAGCACTTCTCAGAACCTCAGTCTCAGTCTCTCCCTTTGCAAAATGAGGCTGACCCTGTGAGCTGGGGTAAGGGGCTGAAAGCTTCCCCTCCTTGGTCAGACACAGGCACCCCCCTCCAGCAACTGTCGCACCAGTCCCAACTGGGGCCACACTGGAAACCCAGCCTGGCCCCGCCACCATTCTTGTTATCCAGGGAGCCCAAGTTCCCAGAAAGGTTTGGCTTGGGCAGAGCACAGGGTGCGGCTGGGACCAGAAGAGGAGGTTAACCCTTGGTTAACCCTTCCCCTCTCCCTCCCCTTCCTGGGCCCTGAGCTATTTCCACCTCTTTGCTGGGGATGGAAATAACTCAGGCTCAGCCCCAGGAGGCCAAGACAGCTATTCTGACCAGCCCCAAGAAGCACAACTCCAGTCATTCCAGAGAGGACAGCGGGACACCCTGATCCCCAGTTCCAGCTCTCGGCCAAGCAGCAGCAGCTGTCAGAACTAGCAGGGGCCTCTGGGAAGAATGGGGACACTGAGGCCCCGAGAGGGTAGACACAAGCTCAAGGTCACTCCCGCCTGTCCCCCAACCCCTGCAGCATGTGGGTAGATTTGGGAAAGTGCCCCTAGAACAGCTCTAAGTAGGGTCATAGGGCCTCTCAGGTATGGTGAAGGTCAAGTGGGACTCTCAATTCTCCTGCCACTTTTGGGACCTGGGCTAGTCTGCTGACTCCCAACACTCTTCAGAGCTACATGGGTGCTCCCCAAACCAGTTACAGGCTCTAGAAGGCAGGAGGCAGGCCTTTCAGGTGACCTCTGGCTCGGGGGTGGGAGCTAGAGGGAGGGAGGGAGGAGGAGGAAGACCAGGAAAACCAGGTAACCCACCCGCCTCTAATGTTTTAGACACATGTGCAAATACACACCACACTCAGAACTCACAATGGCACACCCTGCCAAGGCCATGTTGCCAGCCCAGGTTTGAGAGAAGGAAGCCCAGATAAGCCATTAGCAGAAAGTAGAAGGTGAGCGGCCCTCTTCAAGCATCTTACAGGGTTTCAGGGACAGGAGACCTGAATGCCAGTTCTGGCACTGTCCTGACTCTGCATGACCTTGGGCAAGTCACTCTGCCTCTCTGAGGTTCTGCTTCCTTCTCTGAAGAGCAGCCACCACATCTCAGAACCACTGTGAGGATTCAACAAGAGCACACCATGAAGTGTTCAGCATAGCACCTAGCACTGTCTCCACCACTCTCACCCCCACTCAGAATGCAATCAACGTTTTCAGAGCATGAGCGCAGAGGAGAGAACTTTCAGATTCTTCAGCAGGTGCCTCCTTACCACCCCTGGGCTGGGGAGCCTGATTTCCATTCTACTTTGCATGCACCTGACAGACCCTCTTGTGGGGGTGGGGGCCTCAAGAGGGTCTAGCCCAGATGGTGGAGAGGCCCTGCTCCAGCTCTCCAAATCAGAGACCACTCACAGGGCACATGCCCCCTCTCCCCCCATGAAGAGGACTGAAGAAAGGAGACAGGCACCAGACAAGTCAATGTCTAAGGGTCAGAATTTTAGGCCTGGTCTGAGGAGCTGTGCTTCCAACCCTGTCACCAGAACCTGAGTGCAGCCCCTGGGCCACTTTGTCCCCCGCAGACAGCCTGCCCCCAGCCCCACTGCAGTCTTTCCGCCTGAAGGGAGGTAGGGGAGAACAGAGACAGCTGACCCAAAAACAACAGGGTGTCCCGAAGTGACGATTCACAGTCCATTCACAGCCCAGCACCTCAGCGCACAGACAGGGAGACTGAGGCCCCGTGCAGGCGGGATCTGAGAGCACGATTATGCCTAGGCCCAGTGGGAACACAGGTTACCAGGGGGTAGAGCTTTGCCAGGCCTCTCGGACCTCGTGTGTGTGTGTGTGTGTGTGTGTGTGTGTGTGTGACAGAGAGAGAGAGAGAGAGAGAGAGAGAGAGAAGGGTGGAGCCTGAGGCTACCTCAAAGGCCCTCAGCTGCTGCCAGACGTATCACCCCACCAGATGCCTCTCAGCCTTGGCCCCTCTGTCTGCCAGGGCAAGTCACTCAGGGTCCATCCTCCTCACTGAACTGAGCCCCTGAGGGGCGCCCTCTTGGGGACAATCCTGGAGAGACCCTTGTCCCCTCCTTGGCGCCCCTCCTTCCAGCCCCCCATCTGCTAGCAGGTGTCTGAGGTCCCTCCTCTTTCCGCCTCTTACTCACATCCCTGAGGTGCGGACACACACACACACACACACACACACACTGCGCTACTGGACCCCACAGCGCTCGATGGCCTCAGTGCTTCGGGGGCTGGTTCTCACCGTCACGTGGGGTCCCTCTCCTTCCCCATGCTCGCTCATGTTAACCAGGGCCCTGGCCCTGCCCTGGTCACACCCCAGGCCACACACACACTCAGTGACCCCAGTGACCCAGGGTCTCCCTCGCAGCGGTCTAGGGTCACCGTCACCCACAGTGACCCGGGGTCTCTCTCACACAATCACACGCACACACTCGGCCTGTCACAGACACACAGAGCCCCTCTGTGTCTCCCGCTCGGCCCAACGTCACCGCCCAGCGTCCCGGCCACACGTCCGCCCGGGCTGGGCCGCCTCCGCGCCGTGTCACCCACAGTCACGGGCTGACACCGTCCAGAACCCCCACTCAGGCCGCCCCGCGCCGCAGCCGCCCTGAGGGGCCGCCGTCCCGTCCCTCACCCCGTCCTGGTCTCCGCCCAAGTTTCCCGGGCCGGGGGCGTCTCCGGGGCCCGCCGGCTCCTCGAACTGCAAGTTCCGCCGCCGCTACCCCACCCGCACGGCCGGGCCTGGAGCCGCGGCCGGAGGACGCACAGGTGCCCGGGCAGGGGCGCAGAGACGGGCGGGGGTCCGGGCGCGGAAGGCGCCGGGACAGGACGCGGGGGCGTGGGGGTTGGGGGGCGCGGGCCTGGGATGCGGCATCCACCGCGCCGGCGAACTTCCTCAGAGACGCGGGGAGGGAGGGGGCGCCGCTCGGGTTCGCACCCCCCTGGCTCCGGCCGCGGGAAGCGGACTCCGGGCTGGAGCTCCGCGCGTCCCCCTTACCTGGCCGCCCCGCGGCAGCTCCAGCAGCCCAGCTCCCGGGTCGACGCGGCACCCGGGCCCGGCTCGGCGAGCGCACGGGCGGCCGCGCAGGCTGCGCGCCTTTTGAATGAATCGCCGCCTGGGCCGGGAAGGCGCGCGGCCCCGCCCCCGCGCGTCACGGCCGCCGGCCCCGCCTCCGACGTCAGAGCCCCGGCTCGCGGCCCCCGCCCCCAGCCTCTGGAGGCCACCGTGGGACTCACGCTCTGCAGCCCGGCCATGCTGCTCTGTGTCGCCATCTCTCGCGCTCCCCGGGAACTGCAGGGGGCTGCGCCGGACAAGGCCTCTCGATCAGCCGCTTCTGGGCTCCAAACCAAGAAAGGGGTTGCAAGATGCAAGATAGCCTGGAGACTTGGATGCTTCTCTGAGACCTGTCACCATTGCTAGTGCAAACGGGGCCACCGCTGCCCCTCCCTGGGTCTCGTTTTCCTCCTGGAAATTGGCAGCCAGGGAGAACGACCTCACTTTGTCTTGTTGAAGAGGCCCAGGCCCGCCGCCAGAAACCTCACCTAGTTGGTGAGAAAAGGCCTGGTGAAAATGAATCTATAATGGAGGCCCACTTGGTGGTCTCCTGCCCATTTTTCAGGGCCCAGCCCAAATCTCCTTCCTCCAAGGCCTTTCCTGTCTCTACTCCCCACCCCTCCCCTCTCTACCAGGATGGTTAGTCCCTCCTTCCAGCAGGACAAGTGATACACTGCTCTTCCTTCCCTACCACCAGCTGTCCCTCCCTGCCCATTCCCAATGCCAGCCATCAGGGTGCCCAGCAGGGGGTGACTAAGGACTCCAGGGGGACCATTCGTATTGTATTCCCAGCTCTATGAATCGTGCCCCTTGGAGTTGTACCATGTGGTGGGCCAGAATTGGAGGCAGCAGCTCAGGAGCCAGGGTTTCCCCAACTGAGGGGGATCCCAAGTGGCCCTCCCAGGACAGCAGGGCTGGGAGGAGATGCAAACAGTAGGGAGGGCCTTGGGCTGGAGGGCAGAGGCCTGGCTGGGATCAGGATAATCATGGCTCATGGCAGAGGTGGAGGAAGCTAAATACGTTGTTGGGGATACATCGTGAGGGGAGGTGGAGAATTCTAAATAAACTGAGTCATAGAATCTGAGCCATGGGGTGAGGGGATGGGAAAGATCAGATCTCCAGGGTCCAGGAGATCCCGGGAGGAGAAATGGACACCTGCAGAGGGAGGAGGAAACGGGAAGAGTTTCCATTCCCTTGGGCCAAGCCCAGGTTGTGGGGGAAGGGCAGAAAGAGTGCCAGGTCACCGATGTTGGGATCATAGCCCCAGCCAGGCACTCGGTATGTCAATGGAGACCCCCTGAGCTAGGTCAGGGTGATCCCAGGGTCACATATCCCACATCCGAGCCCATGGAAGGAGTCCAGAGAAGATCCATGCTGGGGGTCGGGGGGTGGGGGTGTAGAGCAGCCCAGGATGCCCTCTGTCCCTGCAAATGTTTTCTTTGTAAAGGGACCTTTCATGCCCTAGTTCCAAGTACTGGAGTTCAAATGGTGGCATTTCACATGCACTCAATAGACCAAATGGGGATAAGCTTTTTGGTCAAGGGGCACTGGTTATTAATCAGACATCCTATAGAGGGTCCAGGCCTGTCGCTACTACCAGCTCTCTGTGAGGCTTTGGTCAAATCCCTCCCCAACTCTGCTTCCCCATCTGAAAATTAGGCTGCCAAACTTGTTGCCTGGAGGTCATTCTAGTTCTCTGTGGTAGGAGGCGATCTTCCAGACCTGGCCAAGTGGGAGGGGTTGAGCAGTCACCAGAGCCAGGAGAAATGACCAGGGACGGAGGGGCCGAGGCAGTCCCTCCTGTCCTCTGAACCACAGCAAGCTGCAGCTGGGACCCTGCCCAAGA
This sequence comes from Hippopotamus amphibius kiboko, assembly GCF_030028045.1. Lineage (NCBI taxonomy): Eukaryota > Metazoa > Chordata > Mammalia > Artiodactyla > Hippopotamidae > Hippopotamus > Hippopotamus amphibius. Next base: position 43,244,301 of record NC_080194.1, on the reverse strand, counting down.
GTCTGGGAACATTTAGCCACTACAGTGAGGAGACAGGGAAAGAGTTGTGGAGGCCACAGGAGAGATTTAGATTGGCTTTTTATGGAGCTTGGAGAACCACAGGCTCGAGAACAAAAGACTCTCAGAATCGCAGGCTTTTAAAACTCCTGGCATCTCAGATGGATCCACAGGATCTTAGCATTGCAATCCCTGAGTGCAAGGACCTCAGAGACAATCTTGTTGAACCTCTCATGGTGCAGCCAGAGAAATGAGCCCAGAGAAGGCCCACACCTCATCCTAGGTGGCGCAGCACAAGGCTCCAGTAAGCTGGGATGAACTGTGGTGATCCAGAGGTAGGGACATGGACTCCATGTCCCACTGAGACTCTGCCTGAGATGGGGTGGGCATCCTAGGCCACAGGCCCAGAGGAAGGGGGTTGTTTGCAGGGAATCTGAGCAGATGGCAGCCTCTGGGGTTATGGACCAGAAATGCTGGTGCCCTCTGCTGGCTACCCTTAAAATTCCAACGTGGATGTCCAAAGCAAGAGGCAATGTCCCGGCTCAGATTTAAATTTCAAGACCCTGCACTTGTCTAACCCGCCAACTGGCCAAGATTCTATCCCTCAGAAGGTGGGCTGTCCTCCTGTGTTTGTGCCTCAGCTCCAGGGGGAGGATAGGCTTGGTTTAAGGAAAAACTGGGGCTGGGAAGCCAGGATTGGGCTCAGCCTGGAGCAGGAGCTGAGCTGAGGCTGCTAGGCCTGAGAGCTGGGTTCCGCCCGCATTTAGGTCCAGACCGTGGCTTGGGTCTGCAATCCCACTGGGGTTGGGCTTTGGTGTCACACAATCAGGGTTCAACTCCTAGTTCTGCCATTGTCAGGCTACGTGGCCTTAAGCTGGTGACTTCACCTCTCTGATTGCAAGCTCACCTGCCCAGAGTGTTGTGAGGATATGCTGGGGGGCACCAGCTTATTCTAGGCTGCTGGGCTCGGAACCCCCATCTGCTCCCTCTGGTCCCCCGCCCTAAGTGTTTGCCCTGTGTCCTCTCCACTGCCCAGCATCTGGGCTCTGCCCCCATTTCTCCCCATGCCTGCATGTTGCCCCCTTCCCATTCAGCCCTGCATCCTGCCCCTGCCCCAGCCCCTTCACTTGCCTTTGCCAGGCAGGGCTCCTCATTGGCCATAACGGGCCCAAAATAGCACTTCCTTTTGCTGCTTCCTGCAACCTGGCCTGTGGCTTAAGGTCTGTGAGGACAGAAGAGAGACTTGGTGTTTGGCAGGCATGTAAAAGCTGTGAAGAGCTCTCAGAGGTCACCTGGGTAATTTTTCTGACTCTTCTGACCACAGGAAACCTTCCTGACTGGTCCCCCTCTACACCCACCCCAGCCTCAATGCTGCCGTGCTGTGTGACGTTAGATAAGTCTCTATCCCTTCCTGTGCCTCACCTTCCTTGTGAGGTCGATATCTAGCTAAATCCTGCTGTTTGTCCCCAGCCCAAGGAAACACCTGGAGAACTCCCTTGGAGAGGAGATGGCTTTTGGCCCTGACTCTCTCCTCTGAAGTCAGGACATCCTTCCCAGGGCTGGTCTGAGGAACATAAGCCAGATAGCTCATGAGTGACTGGATGTGCCTCTGGCTGCTCCGACTCTGTCTCCTGTCCTCTAGTCACCCCATGTGACTACCCTTCCTCTCGTCCACGATAGCACAGAGAGCAGACAGATCACGTGTGAATTCAGGCTCTACTGCTTAGGAGGCAGGTGACCTTGAGGAAGGCACTTAACCTCTCTGAACCTCAGTTTCCTCATCTGAAAGAGAGGATAATAATGATACCAACCTCACAAGACCACTGAGGATTAAACTGGATGATCTATGCTCCTGGCTTGCAGCAAACACTCAATAAATGGGAGCTGGGGTTATTGTTTTGTGACATTCAAGACTTAGGGGGGATCCCAACTGAATTCTCCAGATTTAATTCAACAAATATTTATTGAGCACCTAATGTGTGTCAGGCACTGCACGTGGCCTGGGCATGGAGCAATGAACAAAACGTCCCCCCTTGTGGAGCTCACATTCTGGCGTCCCTGCCTTTTCCTCTTTCCCCTCTGCTGTAGCTGGGCCTACACCTCAGACCCCTCGCTCCAGGCTCCCCCACCCCTCCTTGCCTTGACTCAAGCTGTTTCTTCTCTCTTCACATCAAACCCAAGCCCCACTTCCTCCACCCCAGGGGCCTGAACCTGTGGGACCTTAGTTCCCCATATCAGGGATTGAACCCAGGCTCACGGCAGTGAAAGCGCAGAGTCCTAACCACTGGATCACCAACCAAGTCCCTGGCCGTATCCTTTAAGGCAGTGGTTCTCCACCTCACTAGCAAAACTAAACCATGGTGTCAGAAGCCAGGGTGGTAGTTACCCTAGAAGAGGAGACTGGGAGGGGCATGTGGGGAGCTTTCAGACAGTGGAATGTTCTGTTTCTTGATCTGGGTGTGTTTATGAAAACTCATCTAGATGCCCACTAATGATCCGAGTGCCTTTCTGTACAAATGTTATATTTCAACTAAAAGTTTTCCTAAAAAAATTACTCACACCTGGGTCCCACTCTCGGCATTCTGATTTAATTGGTCTGGAATGTGGCCTGGGCCCCTCAGAGGATTGGAATGTGCAGTCAGGATTGAGAAGCACTGCTTCAGAGGAGCTAACCCGGCCAGGCTCTCCCCTGGGCTGGGTGCCTAACGACGGTGCATCCCAAGACCTCCCTGCCCACGACTGACCTGCTCCAGGCCGCGCACCACTCCACGGGCTGTGCGATGCCTGTGACCTCCCAAGGAACAGTAGTGGGCTGGGCCGGGCCCATTCCTACCAAGGCGCTTGAGGGAAAATGCTGAGGACCTGGCCTTGGGTAACCAGGGCTGAAAGTGAAGTCTGTCCAGAGGTGGAAGAGGGCCTAAGGCAGCAGAAGCTGTGAAGCGGAGAGAACAGCAGCTGGCTGGTGCCAAGGCAGGACCCAGAGACTCCAGGTGGACAGGCCAGGGGTCTTGAGATGGGGCTGCAATATCTGGGCCACCGTGCTGACAGCTACTTGCTTCCAGTTCATGTCTCCACTAATTAGCCCCCCTTTTATTTCTGGGCAGAATGAAACTCTTCCTTGCAATTCAAAGACCTGTGCACACCAAGCAACAGTCCTGTGGGGGAAAGGATTATCAACCCCGCTTTACAGATGAGGAAATGGAGGCTCAGAGCAGATACAACTCATCTGAAGTCGCACAACTAGGTAGTGGCAAAATCGAGGTTTCTGTTCAGCTTCAAAGCCTGTGCTCCTCCTATGTTTTGTTTCATCATAAACTCCACATGAATGTGGCCTTCTACTCTGTTCCTGTGTTTTCTGTAATCCCTTCCTCCAGATCGTTCCAGTAGTGATGCCGCGAGATGTCTCATGCATGTCCCATGGCATCAAGGGCCTGGCGGACCTGAGATACATGTACACCAGCGTGCAAAGCATGAGCCTGCACGCCCCTTTTGCAACTGATTTCTGTAGTCTTAATCGTTCAAACGTGTTCAGGAGAGCTGAGGCACGATTTATCCTTTTCTAGATGTCATCACCTTGTGTCTTGCTGGGCCTGGTGGGAAGGGCTCTCTGCCCCTGCAAAAAAACAGCCCCATGTTGTTGGCCTTTACATTCTTGTGTCTGATTTAATGGCCAGAAATCAGACAGACTTGAATCCTACCCCTGCTCACCTTGGCCTCTGTAGATTCTGTGCGTCATGAGGCTTTGCTGGAGAGCACCCATTCCTGGCGGCCTGTAGACAGCCTCACATTCGCCTAGCTTTTTCTCTACAGCATGTGTCAGCTTCAGATTCTCAAGCCTTATCCCAGACCCACTAACTCAGGAGCTAGGGGGAGCCTGGGAATGTGTATTTAGATTTACATATAATTTATGTATTATGCTTTGTATTTACGATGTAATCTGTAAGGGATTCTAACATGCAGCCCTGGTTATAAAGCATCTGACTAGCACAACTGCTGGTTTTCCTGACGAGGAAGCTGTAGCCCAGAGGCGGTGACCTGCCTGGGAAAGCACAAAACGTCAGTGGCCGCCTTGCCATCTCAGCACTCTTCTGGTCTCTGAGTCCCACTTCTGCCCAAGTGGGTGGGTGTCGGGAGGCCCATGCGGCTGGGGAGCCCTGAAGTTGCTGGCAGGAGGCCTCCACGGCTGCCAACGGGGACCAGTCATTTGGTGTTTCTATTTATTGACTCTTTAAACTTCATCATCCAAGGAAAGTTAATACATGACTGTTTGGTAGCAAGAGAAACATAATCTAAGACCGCAATGACCCACCCACCCCAAACACAAACAGAACCAAACAGAACCAAACCCCAACCGACACCAGATCTTTGGAGCTGCAGCTGAGGAAGCACGGGGGCTGGGGTCAGACTGGCTCCTGCAGTCGGAGGGGCAGGGGAGAGGCTGCCCTGCATGGTAGCCTTCCCATCCGAAGAGGCCATGTCCAGCCCCTCAGCTTTGGGCGTCCTTCCTGGAAGGGCTGCCCCTGGCAGGAGGTGTGAGGAGAGGGAGTCAGTGGTCAGCGTGAGGGGGCTCCTAGACGCACCGTCCCAAAGTGACCGTACGTGCCAGTGCAGGAGACACAGGGACTGGGGGGCAACTGTGAGGAGAGCAAGGGTTCCTCCCCTGCTCAGGCCAGGAGAGAGCCCTGGCCGAGGCCCCAGCAGTGTCCCCACGTTCAGATACCACTAATGGCACTGCCAACAAGCAAGGAAATGCCAAGCCCTGGGGAAGCTGCCCCGGATGGGAGTCACTGCTCCCCTCCCCCCAGTCATCACCTTGTTCTAGATGACGGAGGGGACTTGGTCCTTTGCTCTGAGTACTGCAGGGCAGCCCAGTCAGGATGAGGCCGTGGAAAGTGTATGTAAAGAGGCAGTGTTTTAGTGCCCCGAACATGCAGTGTGTGTGTGCGTACATAATGAGGGGACTGGTCCCTCCAGGAAGGCTGGTTAGGGTCCCAGGGTGGCTCCTAGGGCAGGAATAGGGTTTTGTTGTTGTTTTTTTCCTTCTGTCATTTCCTCAAATCACTCCCTGCCCCAGGTCATTGCATAAATAAGTGCTTGGGAAGGTACACATCTAAAAAGAAACATAAATACTGTACATGGGAAAGGATTCCATCCCCTCACCCTCCCACTGCCCCCAGAAAACCTTCCAAATATTGCACATGGCCCTCCCCAGCTCTGTGGGGTCCGGGCCCGGCCGTGTCTTTGGTAGAAGCTCCAGGGACAGAGGTCCTGGGCAGCCCACGTGCCCCCCTCCCCACCCCCGTCACGACTGGGAGCACCGGAGCAGCCAGAGGGCCGGGAAGGGCCTTGGCCCGGCTGTCCAGGAGGTGCTCCGTCGACAATGCTTCCTCGAGGATGGGAGGTGGCCCGTGCAGGCGTGGGTGTGGCCCCAGTCCGACACTCTCGGTCAGGACCTGCCTGTGGGCTTGGAAGAGGCGAGCAGGCTGAGGGCAGGTGGGCGGGCGGGTCCTGGGCCACCGCGGACGGGGTCACACCCTCCACAGGAGGAGGTGGTTTGTGCTGTCGTCTCGGCCCACGGTCTCGCTGCTGCCGCTGCCCCCACTGCTGAGTCGGAAGTCCTCGTAGCCGTCGCCTCCACTGATAACCAGCATTTTAGGCCTGGGTGCGGCAGGGCCTCGGTGCCGAGGGGAGTCCCGATGCTCCAGTGAGGGCAGCTTCTCGGGGCCTGGGGGCCGGAGGGCAGGACCCGTTAGCCTGGGGCTGACTGGCGGTGGCGACCGTCTCAACACGGCCCTCTTCATACTCATTTCCCACTTGCAACAGCCCTTTCCCAGTGAGGCAGCCTGTCTTCTCTGGACCCAGACAACTCCTGACCGAGGCGTCCTTGCCTCCTGATGCCACAGCCACTACCTCTGGGGAATATGGTTTCCTCTCCTGCCAAAGCAAGACTTTGCTGTGACCTCCTTAATGTACATTTCCTAATATGTTTCACTTTCTAGTCCTCACAGTCCCTTTCCTATCCTAGCTGCCATTCTATGTTCTGCTTTCTGCTGCTATTTCTATTTTCTGCTCTGCACATCACTTCCTGACTCTAGTTCCTGCCCTATACATCACCTCCAGTCCTGTTTTATTTCCTGTTGTCTATATCCCTTCCTGTGCCATATTCTAATTCTTAGCTTATAGTTCACTCCCTCATTCTCATGACATTCTCCGGAGAGAATTTTATACACACACACTCACACACACACACAGTACCCTAAAAGATTTTATTTCAGGGTTTCTACAGCCTACTTCCTATGACACATGCCACGTCCAACTCTATATGACACTTTTCCTCCCTCTGAACTCTTTTCTGACAGGACAGTGGGGAGTCCTAAATTCCTGGGTTGGGGTAGGATGTGTAGACCCACCTGTGTCTGGGGGAGGTGGCGGGGCTGGGCAGAGCAGGTTGAAGCCGTCTGGAAGCTGGACTGCGGCCAAGAAGCGGACGTGGCCAGTGTGTCCCTGGCCGAGGCCAGCGGGGCTGAGAGGCGCCCGGGGGCAGCTGACGGTACTGGGTGAGGTGGGCATGGTGAGCACCACGCCGGCACTGGTGCCCACCCACAGCAGCTCTTCACACACCAGCAGCGCTGTGATCCTCAGGCAGGCAGCCTTGTGCTGCCGGATGATGGCGTCTGAGCCTGGGGTAGGAGACAGACCAGAGCTGGGGCTGAGTCCCGGCCCTGCTTCAGCCTCTTCAATGCCAAGGACAGAAGGGCTCCAAGGGAAGGGGCAATGGTAGACTGAGGTCAGTACCTGCCAGCATCCTGTGCACAGGAGGTGTGACATCTACCTCTGCCAGCTGCTCAAAGGTGTCCGGATGGTAGAGACACACGTGGGCACTACCTTTCAACGTCACCCATACACCCAGGCTGGAGTCCACCATGCAAGCCACGCTGCGGCTGGAATCCTGCCCCACGGAGAACGTGTGCTGGGAAGCAGGGTAGAGAGCAGATGGGTGACTGACAAGCCTGCCTTCTCTGGCCCCTCCCTGCCTTGTGCTTCACCCATGCTCATCCCTCCCTCCTTACAACTCACACCAAACCTCTCCAGAAAGCCCACGGGACTGACAGCAAAGGTAACTTTTCAAATCTTCGTTTCCCTGGAGCCTCCCCACTTAAACCTCAGGACTTAAAATGGAAGTGCCCTTTCCCCATGAAACTTGAGTTAATGATCAAAAAAAGTTCAAAGCTTGAAGGGTTTTTAGAGCAATCACTGGCCTCACTCTGTACAGCTGGCGAACTGAAGCCTGGATGGGAAGGGAACCTGCCCAAGAGCATTGGCAAGTCGGTCACAGAGCTGGGCCCGAACCCGGGCTCTATACCTCTACATTCCCAGCCCAGCCAATGATGGGATAAGTGAGAGGGAAATCAAGGGAACTAGTTACCCCTGGATGCTACTAGGCTGACAAGCTCTTATGTTTACACAAATGAAGTCAGGATTAAAGGCCAGAGTAATACCAAGGGGTGTTGATATCAGGAAGGACCCCTGTCTACCCCCAATACCTGAGTTCAGAAATGGGGCTGGGGCGGGGAGGAGGCATAAAGGATTCTAGTGTACATGAGGCACTTACTGTAGCCCCCATCAGTTAGAAATGAAATAAGGATTAGAGAAGGACGGGGGCTGGCCCAGGTTCCCAGGGCAGTCAGGGGAAAGCCCTGATCTCTCAGCTGGGTCCTTGTTTATGGCCCCATCGTCTCCTCTCCCCTCTCGTGGGCCTGGCTCACCCCAAGTCACCAATTCCCCAGCTCCCCCATCATCCCCACTACCTCCAGCTGCAGCGTGTCAGGGCTCAGGACAAGGACTCGGTTCTGGCAGCCACACCACAGCCGCCCACCCACAGACACCATCTTGGTGATGGGGCTCCCCTGAGCACCCAGGGTCACCGATTTGAAGTTCTGAGGGTCCCAGAAATGGCCTGGAATGGGAGTGAGGTAAAGAAAAGAGCAAATTCAATCTAGTATTTCATGAGCCTCACCCTCCCCTGAAATAAGGTGCCGATAACCTCCATTATCAATGAGGACACCAAAGCTCAGAGACAGCCTGAGAGTTACCCAAAGTCACATCTCTAGATTTGTGGCCCCAAGGCCTCCAGCTTGCTCGGGAGGGAGACCCAATACCAGCAAGCGGCTCCAGGAAGCAGGGGGAAGCAAAGGGAAGGGGAGAGGTAGGCACTCACCTGCTTCTCTTTGGTAGACCACGAGCTCTCCATTGGCCAGAGACACAAAAACCTGGTTATTCAGGTACCTAGGTAAAGAAAAGGAGTCATCAGAGGTTTCAGGAGGCCAAAGGAGGTCACCTGGGCCCAAGGAATCACGGATAGAATGGCTATGGCTCCTGAGAGACCACCTCCTCCCACACCCTGTCCTATAGGTGGCGAGCACCTGAGTCTAAGAAGAGGTAGTGACTTGCACGAGGGAATACGGTGTGTGAGAGTTAGCCTAGGGCAGGCCTCTGGTCACTGAAAGGAGGGGCCAGTAGGGCAGGGGACCCGGATGAACAGAAGGAGGTCTGCATGTGTAGCTGAGAAGGGTCTGAACCAGAAGAGCCATCGAGGGGCCTTACAGGATGCAGGTCACAGAGGCCGCATGCTGGAGCTTCAAGCTGTTCCTGCGATCACGGATGCTGTCAGAGGACTGGTACACGTGGACACTGTGGATCAGTGGTACGTACCTATGACAAGTGCTTGGGCACACCAATCCCTAGAGTCACCCCGCCACCTATTTGCCTCCACCACTATCTCCTCCATGGCAGGTGCCCACCCAAGGTACAAAATTCCACGGCCTCCCTGTGGGTTTCAGAGCCTCCGGCAGTGCTGGCTGACAATACCCTTGAGGTCTGAACCAAAGCCCTTCTGTTTCTGCTTCAAGATGCCATATGATTTCTAAAACAGGGACCTCAGGTTCTGGCACCACGACTCCAGCCCCTGCCCTGTCCCTACCAGCCATCCTCAGTGCCCAGCCACACGGAGCTCTGGTAGGCCTCAGGGTCAACGCTCAGCAAGTCCTCCAGGCTGCCACGGGTGAAGGAGCCATGGCTGGACCGGCGAAGGGCTCTCCCATCCATTGGACTGGTGCCACAGGGACCACCAGGCCCGAAGGAGCCAGATAGTGTCAGGAAACCAGGCTCCTGCTCCTCCTCCGAACTGGTGGTCTCTGCTGTGGCCTCCTTGGAGCTCGGGGTCTCCTCATCTGAGGGAGGCAAAGGTTTCTTTCTCACTCCCCTCTGCCGGGCCCAAGACCTGGTATCTTTCTAGGCCTCAATCTTCCCTCAGTGCACCCTCTGGGCCATGTCCGGCCCTGGGGTCTGCCACTGCTGTTCTGCCCACTCCCCCAGATCTCTGCATCAGCTCAGTCCTTGTTACCCAGCTGACGGACAGCTACAGGCTCCTAGTCCTAGCCTGGCCCCCTCCAATCCACCACCATGGGCAGAGGAACCAGTCACTCCCCACTCCATCCTCCTTAACTGCACACTCCAGGGTCCTCAGGGATCCAGCCGATGCCCCTGCCCTCTGGATCCTCAGCAACATGGCCCCTGCCCACCTTGCGAGCCCCCCGCACCCTCTGTGCTAACATCCTGACACCGACTCCATGCCTTGGCCTGTGCCCGTCCCTACTCACCCATCAGTACCGGCTGTGCTGCCCCCTCCTCTGGACAGCCCACCCTGCCTGACAGCCCCAAGCTGGACACTCACTACCAAAGCTAGAGGAGATGGTGGAGCGGCTGGCCTGGCTCTGCAGGGTCCCTGAGGGGCTGGGCGAAGACTCGTCGTCGGAGTCGCTGTCAAAGGGCACCAACTCCGGGCGGGGGTCACCCTCGGCGGGGCCTGGCGCCATCTCCAGGGCCGAGCCCGCAATGGAGATGTGCAGGCAGGGCTGGGGCCCCGGCTCGGCCAGCGTGGCTGCTTCCTCATCCCCTGCCTCAACGTCCAGTTCCGGCCCGGCGGGCTCGGGTGCCGTCTCTGGGGGGTTCCTCAGCGACACAGTCCGCTGCCTGTGAGACGAAGGAGCAGGGATGAGAGCAGCTAGGGACCAGGCTCGGCCCCACCCGCCGGCACGCCCTCCAGGCCCCGCCCATAGAGAGGACACGCCCACACCCTGTCCTGACGGCCTCAGTACGTGTTGGGGGCGGGGACTCTGTCCCCCGGCCCTGCCCGCAACCCCTCCCGCCCGCCGCCGGGGCCTCACCGGTGGCAGCGGCGCTGCAAGCCTGGCACCGCCCCGATGCACAGGATGCGGGCGGAGCAGACGGCGATGCAGGCCTCCACGTCGGGCTCGGCGCGCAGGCTCAGCAGGCACACCTGGCCCACGTAGCCGTCGCTGTTGCACACCCACACCTCGGGCGTGGGCTCCGCGCAGCTGCTCAGGGTCGGGGCTGCGCATGAGAACTGCGGGAAGCGCCAAGGGATAGGGGAAGGTGAATGGAGGAATTGCTGCCAATCTCCACGCTGCTCTCCAGGCCCTCGTGGCTGTGTGTGTGGAGTCTCCACACACTCTCTGCATACACATGTGCACACACATACAGCACACGTGACACTTTACATATCAAATGCCCTCTGATATAGGTATCATACATTCATACGTGTGTGTACACATACATCCACACACACACATATATACCCCAAATATGACCACACATACATGTAACAAACACGAAAAGTGGTAACGTTTGTCCATAAGTATGCAGACTTATACAAGCGCATAAATTAGACGCTTTCACATCAGTGGTATAGCTTTGTTCACATGCACAGATACATACATGCACAAATGTACCCATATACATGTGACACACATGCAGTGTTCCTGTGCTTGTGTAGAGAGCTGTACACTCAAAGACATAGGGAGCCACTGCAACGTTCAACACATGTACGTGATGCTGTACACGGAACAAAAACACATGAACACATGCCGGCTAGGACGACATGCCCCCACGTACCCAGGTGCACACACACCTGCATGCCGCTGCGGGTTTTCATGATGGGGATGGCCTTCAGGAACTCAGGGTCTAGACAGCTTTTGCTGGAGGCTGTAGTGGAGATGGACAGACAGACACTACTTAGCATCCACCTCACCCTGGTCCTGACCTTGCCCGTTTCCCTTCCTCTCCTACCCCTCAGGGCCTCTCCAGGGAGAATGAGGTGGCTGTGGGTTATGTCCTACTTGTCTTTGGCCTCAATCTTCCCATCTGTACAATGTTAGAGGTAGACCCAGAGGGCTCTAAGGATTTTCTATGGACCCCAATCAACAGCTTGCCCTGATCCAGGCCTGTCAGTGTGTGTGGGGGGGTATATGTATATGGGATTCGGGGGTAGGTCCTGGGCATCCACTCCCAAGGTAGGGCTCCTGCCCTAAGCTGACCCTATCCACAGAATCCCTGCCAAGGAGGCCCTGGGGAAGTCCTGTATTTCTTTGCAGACGTCTTAGTCCACCCTCCCATCAGCAGGTACTGGAACACAGGACACAGCAGTCTCGGGATTTCTGGCTCCTGATGTCAAAGACAGCTGCAAGGTGCTGCCCACTGCCTGGAAGTTCTGGGAGGAGGGCACTGGCCTAGGCTCTGGCTTACCCAGTTTCCTCTTCGCCTCATCAAAGGCCTGCTCGAAGCCAAGGCGGGCGTCAGGGTGGGGGAACTCAAAGATGAAGGAGTCGGTGCCCTCAGGCCTCGTGGTACAGAGCTCCAGCTTGGTAGGGGGGAAGGAAAGCGCATAGCACAGCGCCTGCTTCTCCGACAAGTCCCGGTGCATGGCAGCTGAGAGGTCCCGCAGTGCATCGTCCAGGCTCTGCAGGGATGAGGGCCAGGCCTCAGGGCCTCACTTCTCCCCACAGCCTCATCCTGCCCTGAGGACGGGACTGGGGATCTGCCTCTTCCCTCAGACAAAACACGGGACTCTGTTTCCCCCCGAGACCAAGAGGTAGCCTGGATCCCTTCCCCACACAGCATGATGGATCCTCTCTCCCCCCTTAGCTGGGGACGGAGCTCTGTCTTCACCCTCAGCCCTGGACTTCCTTCAGATGGGGTGAGGCTGTATTTTCCCCTCAGATAACTGACAGGGATGTCCTCTCCCTCAGGCAAATGACAAGGCTGTTAGCTCTCCCTCAGGTCAGGGAATCTCAGGCAGAAGGCACAGACCTGGTGGGGGAAACCAAGGCTCTCAGAGAGCTTGCTCATCTGGCCCAGGGTGGTCAGGTCCTCGTCCAGGCGGCTGATAGCTTTCTGGATGTTCTCTCGATTGGCAGCTTGGGATGCCCCTAGTGGGGACAGAGGAAGGCCATGGGCAGATCCAGAGACAGACAAGGTCAGGTTTGGACAGACACTCCTCCCCTTCCCTTACAACTTGCAGTTGGGTGCAGGGAGCAGCCTGACAAACTGACAGCTTGTCAACCACAAGACTGCAGGTTATCATTAACCCCAAAGTGAACGGGCAGCTTGGACAGAACCTCCAGGCCCGAGAGCAGGGGACTGGGCCTGATTCACAGCCACCAGGCACAGGGTGTCGGTGCCTTGGAGAACTCCCTGGAGGAGCTCGAAGAACACACAGCAGCCGGCTCTGCAGGTTACGCAGGCTCCAGCTGACACTGGATTGCTGCGGTGGTGCAGCCTCCCGCAGGGCAGTCAGCCGCGCAGGCAGAGCCTCAGGCCGTCAAATTTGCTGACCCAGAGACTCAATTCCCCCACAAAGGAGGGAGCGATGAGCTGACGACCTAGATTCTCTGGTCCTATCCCATACCCGACCGCTGCCAAGTCGCTCGCCAGCATCCCCCACACTCCACACTGCCTGGCTGGGGGCGAACACCCTGGACCAGGGGCCCCCACGTGGGCTGAGCAGACAGCCGTGGAGTACGCTAGACAAGCCAGGGCTGAGGATATCTCCTGCTCCTTCTGAGGGAAACTGTCCCCCCACCACCCTCCACCACCCGGGCAGCCACGCGTTCTTCCCTTTGACCCTGCCCCTCTCCGGCCACAGCTGATGGGACCAGGTGAGGACACCTGACCTAAAGGTAGTCATTTTATCCACCGGCCTGTTCTCTAGTGAGAAGAGATGAACTGGACCAATAATCAGCTTGTCTTCCTATATAGTGGCCAGTGTGGCACAGGCCTGGGTGCAACCTAGGGGCTGAACGAGCCTCTCCCTCACCCTGGGGGCCACCTCAAGTGAGCTCAGGGACAGAGTCTGGGCCTGACCTGCCTGCCAGTCCAGAGGTGCCCTCACCACCATCCCAGAACCACCACCCCATTCAGGAAGGTGAAGTGCACATCCTGGAGCAGCTGGGGCTGAGAGCTGGGGGAGAAAGGCCATGATGCAGAAAAGGCTATGATGGATTACAGGAGTTACGAGGAGGCAGGGAAAGCTGAGAGCAGCGAGGAGAACCGACACAGAGGGGAGAGGGGGGAGTGAGGGAGGAACACACTCACACAGCAGGGGGATCGGCTCCTTGAAGCCGCTGCCTCAGGTCCCAACAGTCTCAGCCCCAAACAGAAGGAACATTCCAACCAGTTTTTTGATTGGACAGACTTGAGCGAGTCTGTTCCCCACGCACGAAACTGCTGGACCAGAACAGAGCGCAGTCACCTAATATGAGACGCCTGAACGCACTTGTGCAGTGAACCAAGGCTGCGGGTATGTCTGTGCTCCCAGCACCATCGCAGCCCCACCCACCTGCCAGCCCAGTCAGAAGGTGGTCTGCGTGGACAGGCCCTGGTCTGGCTCTGCAGGGCACACACTGGATCCTGCACACCAGCCCCCCTTGGACAGGATGGGAAAGTGAGGCCCAAAAGCAGAAAAGCAGATAGATAGTCAGCCAACCTGACCACAGCTCAAACCCTCCAGGCAGGCTTCTCAGAGGAAGACCGCCAGTGCCCAGAACCTCTGGGCAGGCCTGAGCCAGCCCCACCTTTGATAATGTCCACATCTTCCAGCGGCAGCTTCCACAGCAGCTTGTACTTGCTGGCCGTGTCAATGACGCTGGCTGCCGTGTACCTGTGGGGAGCCAAGGGGGTGCTCTGGCCAGGGCAGGGGAGTGGGCCCATGGAGGGGCAACTGCTCCCCCCTGCCCGAGCCCCCCAGCTGCAGCCCAGCCACTCACAGGCTCATGGAGCTGCGCCGCAGGGAGCCTGACTTCCGCTTCAGGGTGGTGCAGACGATGAGGTCCGTGAACAGGAAGAGGGACCGGTCCTTCTTGCCACCGACGGCCTTCTGAGGGGCCCGACACAGGATTCAGGCCCAGAGGTCCACCCTCCTGCCCACCGTGCCCAAGGGGACAGCCAGGCCCAGGGAGGGGGAGGGCTCCCCTGGATGCCCAGAGGCAGAGGCAGAGTTGGGACTTGACCCAGGGCTCCTGCTGGGCTGGAAGAGCAGGAGGCCCGTGGGCAGCAGCTGTGAACAGAAGTGTGAGTGAAGCAGGGAGGTGGGGACAGACGGGCAGATAACGGGACACTTCTTACCACTTCGATGACCATCTCCTGCCTCAGGAACCGCCGCAGAGGGACCTGGAGCTGTGCGGCAGGAGGAACAAGGTATCTTGAAGGTTCATTATGAATTCCTCCCCTCCCCAGACTCCGGTGACCTCTTGGCCCCACTCCACGGGCCAGCCCAGGGGAAGCAACACCTCGTCCACCCTCTCAATGCTGTGCTGTCAAGCCACGGGATATGTGGCCAGAAACAGACACGGGAGAGGACACAGACGTGGACAGAGACGGATGCAAACACACTGCAGACACTGCTGCGGACGTGGACGTGGCCAGGGCTCCAGGCTGGACCAGGCGTGGTGGAGCGGGGCGGGGCGGCACTCACCTCCTCCATGCCCTCGATGTGGCCCTCGATCTCCTGCAGCACGCGGGCGTGCCGCTCTGCCTCCTCGGCACTCCGCACGCCCTTGTTGATGCGTTCAGCCACCTGCTTGATGTTCCGCTGTGCGTCCAGCAGGAGCGGGTGGTCCGGGTGGTCCTCAGGTGTGTGCTTGAGGAGGTCCTGGGGTTGGAATGGGCACCAGACCTCTGCTTAGCTGCCCCTGTCAGGCCCTGGGGCCCTACAGTGACTGCTGGAACACGAAGGACTATGGGTAGACTCCGGAGAGGACTTCCTTCCCTACCTGACCCCTGTGTCTCCACGAGGTGGGGGTCACAGAGCCCCCTGCATCCCCACATGCCTCCAGGCTCTGCCCACCTGCCCACCCAGCCCCATGCCCACCTTCACCAGAAGCTCATAGCGTGGGATCCGCTGCACAGGCTTGATCATGAGGTCTGACAGCGCCTGCTTCTCTTTGTTCTCACGCATGCTTTGCTGAAACCCAAAACAGGGTGGGTGGGCACCCGACTAAGGAATGACATGCAGAGATGGAAACGTCCTGGGGCAGGTCCCCAGCAGGCCCCTCCAGCTCAGCCCGAGAGCAGATGCTGACCCACCGGGTAGGGCTCTGGTGCCCAGACTGGGGGCTCCTGGGACCCCCAAAGCTGGCCCACAGAGGGTGGCCTCCATCCCCTTGCCGGCCCCAGTACCTCCAGGAACTTGAGAAAGGCAGGCCTCGCCTCCTTAGCCACACGCACGGCGTCCTTTGCATTGAGAAAGTTATCGATATAGGCAGAGTAGATGTTGACCAGGATGTCCTTGGAGAACTGTGGGTGAAGAGGCAGGTTGGGGACCCTCAAGGTGTCCCCTGCCCCACCTCACTCTGTCCTGGTTTCCGCTGATTCACGAGCCAACATCTTTCCCTCCATTTGGAAATGGGACGGTCTCCAAGGGATTGAGCATGTGCTCCTCGGTCGTGTGTACGTGTCGTATGCATGACTGTGTGATTAGATGTGTACACTTGTATCTTATCTGGGTGTATGTGTGCCCATGTACATACATGCACCTGGACATGCTCTATGCGCTCAGACCAGGTTCTCTCCCTTCCAGCTGGGCTTTGCCATCCCCTGGAACCCCACCAAGACCAACCAGGCAGGTCTCCCTCCTCACTGTCCTCTAAGTGACACAGACACATTCTCACTGCTTGGCTTTTGCTCATGTAATTCCCTCCACCAGGAAGGCCCTTCCCCCATCCAAATCTCACCCACCCTAAGGCTGAGCTCCAGTTCTGCCACCTCCAGGAAACACTCCCTGCCCTGACAAGGTCCCTGCCTGGAACTATACCTGGCCTCTGGCCTCCTTGACCCCCCCCAAGACAAGTCTTCCCTCTCCAAGGAGATAGGTGCTCCCCTCCCTCCTAATAAAGCCTCACTCAGGGCTGGTACATGCTGCCTGGTGCCTAATACTGCTGGCCAGCTGAAGGCTGGGCTAAATGTGTATTCTCGGTCAGAAGCCCCAGTTCCCGTCTCAGCTGCACCACGGATGGACCAGGTGACCTGTGATAGTGTTTCTGGTCCCCTCTGGGCCTCCTAATCTGTATTTCTAGGTTCTAGATGCCAACTGTCCCCCCAACCCAGATGTGCCACAGGGCAGAGGCTAAAGCACCTCAGGAAGAAAGACAGCCCCTCCAACCCCACCTCCCAATCCTGGGACAGGGCATCCTATGCTGACCCCTCCATGGGGACCAGGGCTCCCACTGCTGTCCTTGGTCAGCATCAAGGTCCAGGCAGGGGGACGAACCCAGTGACATGCAGGGTTGTGACAGGCTGGAGACATCAGCGCTCAAGCTGGGGCCCCACCACCACCACCAGGCCAAGGTTCTTGTCACATCGGTTTCCAGGTCAGCAGGGACCTTCTTAGGCCCAAGGTCTACCCCGCAATGTCACAAGCACATGCGAACACACCCACATCCCATAAAAATAGATAAGGGTTTTTTTGGCTAGTAGAATTTTTTGGAAGGAGTTCTATAATTTTACTTTTGAAATTATTTGGCTCTGAGTAAGCATTTAGTTTGTGTTTTACTGGATTCCTCACTCATCATCATGCTTTTTTGGGAATTCTGGCAAAATAACAAAATGTAACTGAAATTTCTTCAAGTGTAATTAAATTCATGTAAACGATACTAAATTTAACAATGAAAGAAAATGGCTTGTTATGTTTTACAAACATTTACTTGAATGTGTATTATTTTGCTTTTGCAGTCCTTTTTGAATTCTGAAGCCAACACCTTTCCTAAAGTCCCAGTCACTATTGTTGGACCTTGAACAGTTCACAGCGGGAAGTCTAGTCTGCAGTGAAAGGGAGTGTGGGGCGGGGTAGAGTGTGGGTGCTGGAACCAGGTTTCTGGGTGCTGAATCCACCACTTACTAACTGTGACTTTGACCAGGTTACTTTCTCTCTCTACATGGCAGAGTCATCAACTTTATTTTTTATTTGTTTTTTTGGGCTTTTTTTCAGCCGCACCCCACACAGCTTTCAGGACCTCACTACCCCAACCAAGGATCGAACCCACGCCCTCAGCAGTGAAGGCGCAGAGTCCTAATCACTGGATGGCCAGGGAATTCCCAGTTATCAACTTAAAACGTGGGAATTATCATAGCTTCCTCCTTAGTATTGTTGATATATATAATGTATTTAGAATGCCTAGGCACATAAGTGCCAAATAGCCATTATTATTAAAATGCCTGATGGAGAAAAGAGCTAGTCAAGACTAGGCCAGTGTCAACATCAAGCCCAAGTCCAGGGTCAGGATCAGGGCAATTGTTTACATTCAGGTTAAGGTAGGGGTTGAGATCAGTACCAGCATCCATTTGAGGTCTGGGTCACAGTCAGGGTGGCAGCTCAGGGTCAGGATTAGGGTCAAGTCAGTGCCAGCAACTGGGGTTGGGTCCAAGGTCAGAGTCAGTGTCGGGTTGGGGTTGGGCAGTTTCCAGGTTCACGTCAATCCAGGATGTGGGGTCAGTACCGGTGTCTGGTCAAGTTCTGGGGCTGCATCAGGGATCAGAGTCAGTCTCGAGAAGGGGTGGAGGGGTCCATGGCAGCCTCCAGCCCCTCCGAGGAGAGGCCAGAGCTTGTGGGGGCTACAGCAGTGGACAGCCACTCACCGACTGGACAAGCAGGTCTCCCACCTTCTGCTGGGAGTGCCAGGTCTGCACGCAGTGCCGCACCTGCTCCAGGAACTGCTCATGGTGCTCCAGGAGCTCTGGGATCTGGTTGAAAATCTCATCCACCAGGGACGGGTCACATAGCAAGGAGTTCTCCGGCTGCTTCAGTGGCTGCATATAGCCCTGGGGGACCCACAGGGTCAGTGCAGGTCCCCTCAGAGAGATGGCACCCCAACCCATGGGCACAGGTACACACAAAATACCCTGAGCCTGTAGCTCAGTGGCCCTGCCTTCCATTTCTCCTTCATTAGACTCGGAGCTCTGGGAGGGAGATGGGAAGATCCATTCCCACACCCCTCACTCTGCAGCCCAGGGCCTGGCACAAGATGGGGATGAGGGGTCTTAGGAAGGATTTGTTGGATGTGTGAATGAACAGAGCTTGGAGTAAGGAAAGCAAGAAGACTGGGCTCCTGGGAGACCCTACATACTAATTCAGCAAATATTTTATTGAGCACTTACTATGTGCCAGGCACTGTTCTAAGAACTGTGAGACAGCAGTGAACAAGAAAGACCAAAATCCCTGCCCTGATAGAGCTTACAATCTAGTCAGATGAAACATACAAATAAAATAAAATAAAATAAATAAAAACTAACCACATTTCATCAAATCTAAGATGCATCATTACTCTTACTTATCTTAAAAAAATTTGCTGCCAATTAAGTTATTATAGGCCATCAGTTGTAGGTGAACCTTGATTTCAGAGACGGTAAAACATGAAGAACATTGTCTTAGAATCAATTAAATGTGGAAATCCTGTGGTAAATTAAAAGGCGTTAACTGCTTCGGGGAAAATAAAGCAGGGAGGGGTATGGGAGGGCCATGTGGGAAGTTATTGAAGGCTTATTTGACCCTATCTGAACACTGTTTTCACAGTTTCCAGATCTTCCGGTCAATCAGTGACTAAAACTCCCATTTTCCACCGCAAATCTGCACTCAGTGGTGTTTGCTGAGCTTGAAGGGCCCTGCTCAGGGACTGGTAGCTCATGCAGATGTTGCCCTCTACTGGCCTAAAATGCAACTACAAGCCAAAGAAACAAGGCTGTTTGAAAAAGTACATGAAAAAAAAAAAAAAGTAAAAAAAAGAAAAAGTACATGGAACGTTGCAATAGAATTTATACCAAACATTAAAAAAAACCTAGCTTGTTGTAAAATAAGCTTGAAAAAGTAAAGCTCAACAGAATCTTCTCGCCTGGTTTGGGATTCTGAAAAGGCCGCGGGGGGGTGATGGTGAGAAGACAGGCGGCCACCTTCTCACAGCTCCTAGGCTAGTCTGAGCTAGTGCCGATCTGTGCCAAGCTCTGCTGCCCGAGTAGCAGGAGCTAAATGGCTCACTTGCAGGTCCCAGTGCCTCACCCAGAAGCATGCACACAGCGGGAGGAAAAAATAAACAGCGACTGGAAACCTGATGCGGAAGCTGCCAGGAGCCAACACTTGCCTTCACTCGCTACGTACTCACTGAGCAACTACTGTGTGTCCTGCCTTCTAAGCACCGGCTGCATCTGTGGGCAGACAGAAGTCCCTGTGCTTGTGCAGCCGACAGTTTAGTGGAAGAAGGTAGAAAATAAGCACCATAAATAACAAAATTATTACACAGTATATTAGCAGGTAGTAAGTGCAGTGGGAAATTAGACAGGGGGGTGGTCAGGGAAAGGGGGGTTGTTAGCTAGGAACTGGGGTCTGAAGAAAGACTCAAAGGATGATGGTGACACTGAGGAACAGGTGCAGCCTTAGGACCTGGGTTCAAATCCCACCTCTTTCTGGCTGTTCACCTTGGTATTTAACTTCTTCCTTTCATTGTAAACCCCTGGCCTGCGGGAACAATAGCAATCAACCTGGGTGACAGTGGTCACTGCGGGGGAACGCCAGGCTGCTGCGTCCACTCTCTGTTTGAATACCGCCTATGCTTAGGGAGCACCCTAGAGTGAGACTGGCAGGGATTCAACCCAGGCTACGGCACTTCCTAGCTGTGTGAACCTGAACAGGTTGCCTTACTTCTCTGTGCTCGGTTTCATCATCTGTAACATGGGGGTTTACAGTGAGGTTTATATGAATTAACTTATGAAACGCACACACATTAAGTGCTCAATAAATGTCAGCTTAGTATTCCTACTTGCTACCGTCTGAACGTGTCCCCCCCAAATTCATTTGTTGAAACCTAATCCCCGATGTGGTGGTTATTTGGCAGTGGGGCCTTTGGGAAGTAAGTAGGTCATGATGGTGGAGCTCTCGTGAATGGGATTTGCGTCCTTTAAAAGACAGCCCCAGAGAGCTCCCTCGGCCCTTCTACCACGGAAGACACAGTGAAAAGACAGCCATCCATAGACCAGGAAGCCGGTCCTCACCACACTGAATCTCTGCCAGCACTTTGATCTTGGACTTCTCAGCCTCCAAAACTACGAGAAATAAATTTGTTTGTTTAAGCCACCCAGTCTATGGCATTTTTCTCATAGCAGCCCAAACAGACTAGGATACCACTTAGCAGATGGATGACCCTGGGCGGGTTTCTTAACCTCGCTGAGCCTTCATTTCCTCAGATGAAAAAGAGCATTAACGTATCTGCCTCACAAGGTTACTACAAGGATTAAAGGTGATTTTACACACACACACATGCATGCATGCAGGCAGGAAGAATTGCCAGGTAGTATGCTAAGTGATACACACATCTCCTAATCTGCACCCGAGACAGGTACTCTTATTATTCTCACTCAGCAGACAAGGAAACAGAGGCAGAGACTGGATATGCAACTTGCTCCAGGTCACATGGCCAGTCAAGAGGTCGTGCCAAGTTTGAACACTGGTGGCCTGGCTACCGAGCTGTGCTCCAGATGCCTGGGCTGGACCTCAGTCCTTCCAACACACCAGGGCTGCCTCAAGTGACAGCTGGCTTCAGCTGACATTGTCTTGTCCACCTCCACCCCTCCCCACCCAACACTCTCAGTTTGGCATCCTAGCACCATCCTGCCTTAGCTCTTCCACCCGCAGGCCCTGCAAGCCTCCACGTGTGCAACTCTGCAGCCCAGAGCCTTGGAGGTAGAGAGGCACGCCCAGCCTCATCACCTTTTAATCTTTGTGCTGAGAGAAGGGTATGATTAGTTACATTTTGCAGGCAAAAACAGGGAGGCTCAGACGAGTGGGGTGATTAGGTTAGCATCACCCAGAGGGGAGGCAAGTGCCTCAAACCCTGGACCGTCTGACTCCCACCTAGGGGATGACAAAGGGCCCCCCAGACCTCCGCATGCTTACTCCTGCCTGGCAGCCAGGGGTACCTCTTAAAGATGGAATTCCAGTTGTGGCCCTCCTGTGGCTTCCTTGTGCTCAACAATAAAGGCCAGCTCTTTGCCTAGCAGCCACACTGACCACCTCCCCATCCCTAGCTGCTCTAGGTTTCCTCCAGCCTCCCAGCCGTCGTTCCTGCTGTGTCCTTTGCCTGGAACAACTCTCTCCAGGCTCTCCCCATGCTTATTTTTAATTCCTACCCACGTTTCAGGTCTCAGCTGAACATCCAACATCTTGGCCCCCAACACCAGGGCAGACCCCCATTCTGTGTTCTCATCTCTCTGTGCATTTAAAAATGTGTGTGTGTGTGTGTGTGTATATATATATGTGTGTATATATACATGCGTGGTAAAATGTATATAGCATAAAATTTGCCATTTTAATCATTTTTAAGTGAACAGTTCAGTATACCCACATTAAAGCACATTCATGTTATGGAACCATCACCACCATTCATCTCCAGAACATTTTTTCATCTTCCCCAACTGAAACTTTGTACCCGTTAAACACCAACTCCCCATTTTCCACTCCTCCAGCCACTGACAACCCCATGCCACTTTCTGTCTTTATGAATTTGACCATTCTAGGTACCCCATATAAGTGGAATCATTCAGTATTTGTCCTTCTGTGACCAGCTTAGTTCACTTAACATAACGTCAAAGAACTTGTTGTAGCATGTGTCAGAGTCTCCTTCCTTTTTAAGGTGGAACAATGTTCTCTTGTAAGATAATCCCCATGCACTTTTGCAACACCACTTGTCCTCCAGTGTGGTATGCCTGGTTACTGTCCGTCTCTGCCACAGACTGTGAGCTCCAGGAGACAGGACCTTATCACTCACGCTCCCTGCTGAACCCCCAGAGAACACCGCCCGCTACGCTGAAGGTGCTCACTGCGGATACGCGCAGTGAATGAATGAATCCTCTGAGTGTCTCCAGGGCCCTCCCTTCCACCCTCTGCTCTTGCTCTGCCTGGGTGGCTTGAGCAAACCTGTCCTCTGCGGTGACCTCCAGGCCCCACTTCAGCGCAGACCCATGCTTTCTATCCTGGGCCCCAGACCCGCGAGTGCACCCCAGATCCTGGACTTTCCCAGACCCACGCATCTGAACCTGCGCTCACCCTCCTGCCCCCCCTTTTCCAGGTAGGGCTCCACTAGTGCCTCAGTCACCCAGGCCAGAGACCAGGCATCCTCCTGAGCTTCCCCACCTTGCCCCCCACAACCAACCAGGTCCTATGCCTGGCCTGACCAGCCCACTTCTCAAGGGTCTGTCCCCAATGCTTCCTCCCTGAAGCCTCCGCCCCCGTGGTGACTTCTCCTCCCTCACCTGACCTCAGTGGCCTTGGCCTCCTCTTTTGCTACCCCTCTTCCCAGCAGTCAGACAGATTTTGTAAAGCGTGAGTGAGGCTGCAAATCACCCCTGCTCAAAGCCTCTTAGTAGTCTCCAGGGCCCTTGGTAGAGTCTAAACCCTCCTCCTGGTATTGAGGGCCCCGACCACATGAGCTCTGCTGGCTCCCTCGGTGTCACCACAGGACGGACCCCTTGTGCTCTGTGCTGGCCACATGGACCCCTGAAAGTGCCAGGCCTCTCCTCACTCGACTTTGCACATGCTGTTCTTGCTGCTGAGAAGACCGGGCAGGAGGAAGCCAGCACCTCCTCCAGCGAAGATTCCTTGACCCCATGCCTCCTAGGTACCCCCTTCCCTGCCGGTGCCTTGAGAGCCCATATACTCAACTATGTCCCCAGCAGGACTGTCAGCTCCTGTGGCACAGGCTTATCTCTTATTCATCCCTGTGTTTCCTGCACCTGGAACAGGGCCTGGCACAAAGCAGGTGCTAACATTTAATTCCATTCAACCAATACTTTTCCAGTCAATGAATAAAGTGAAGGCGGGGTGGGGGGGGGGGGGGCGGGGGCACCAGAGGGGGTTCACAGATCTAAGTTCAGACCCAGGGCTGTCAGGGGAGGTGGAAGGACGGTAGGAGAAGGGAGCATCTGCCCTGGGGTACCCTGGTCTGGCCTCATTAAGGCCCCTCCCACATTCTCTCCTGCCCTGGAGGGGGCTTCCTCCATGGAGGGGTGGGATGCCCCAGGGTCATTCCTCTCTAACCTCACTCCCCTGCCCACAAAATGGGTTTGTTCCCCCATGTCTGACAGCCACCTAGACTCAGTGGCTTCTCTCAGGGACCCAGGCCAGCCTCCAGCCTCACCTGCATCAGGGTGCGCAGTGACTCCACATACGACTGCTCTGTGTCCAGCAGGGTCATGGTCACATGCTTCCGCATGTCCTGGGGGAAGAGAAGGCAAAGGGTGAGCAGTGCGCTGGTCCTCTCACACCCACCACCTGCAGTCACACGGGCCCGGAGAGCCCATCCACAGCCTCTCCCCAGTCTTCAAGGCCTGTCCTCCCCTCAGAGCACCCTGGATCCCCACTTTGCCAGGTCTGTGCTCACGTGCTCCCCCTGTAGGGAGTGCCTCCCTCTGCAACTCAAATGCTTGCCTGTCCAGACTGTACCCTTCAACCCTTGTCCCTCTGCTCCCATCCCCATGGCTACTGGCAGATCTGGAGATCTCCTGTTTACTTCTTGACTCCCCTGTTGGGCTCCTGAAAAGGACTCAAAAAAAAAAAAGTCAATAACCTCACATTAGTGAAGATCAATGCCTCCAGGCCACCCCCCACTCCAGCTGGCAACTCTGAAAACCCCACCTTCAGGCTCAGCACTGTGGGGTCAGACCATACCTTAGGCTTCACACCATTCCAGAAAGTCAAAACTGTCACCTCCTGCTACAAATGAAAAAAGGTGGCCCAGAGAGGTAAATTCAGTGCTGAATGTCATGCAGCAAGGCAGGAGCAGGGCTCAGTCACTCAGACTAGGCTGGATCCCAGTTCACTCAGTAAGAGGGTAACTGAGCCTTACTCCACACCAGGCACTATTCTAAGCATTGTGCATCATTTTATCCTTCCGACCACCCTGTGAGGTACATGCGATTATTCTTCCCATTTTAAGGATAAGGAAAAGGAGATCCAGGCACCGATATCGCCATCCTGAGGCTCTGATGATCTGCATTATGGAGTCCCTAAGGGGTCACCCAGACTCTGCACCCACACACTTCAGGGACAAGGTGCATATCCCTGACAGGGCAGCCCCTATTCTGTGGGAAGGTTTTGCTGAAAGTCAGTCTAGGGATGCCCTCTCTGCATTCCACCCCCTGGGACTCAGCTTATCTACTGCCCCATGCAGTTTCTATGCCTCTGGCCCACTCTTCCTCCAGGAAGCCTTCCCAGATGGCGCAGCCTCCAACAGATTCCCTTCTCAGTCAAGGACTCCACTCTCAGTCTCCTCCAAGTCCCTGGAGTGGTCCTGAGCAAGGTCCCTAACTCCTCTGGGCCCCAGATCTCTGGGACTTATTCTCCCCTCTCCACTCTCCGTCCCAGTCCTCAGCTCGGGCTCCAGCCATCAAGGCCTGCTAGTCCGCATGGATGCTCTTTGCATGTGGCAATGCCATGGTGGACTGTCCATGTCTGTGGCATCTCTCTAGTCCCCCCCCACCCCGGGAGCCCCTCAGGGGAGGGACTCAACCAGTGGAGTTGCCCTGGTCACTACTGTGCCCAGGGTCTACGTCTGCCGAGTGGGCCCGGGTGCCGGGCCTGTCCAGCCTGCCTGATCCGGCCACTGCTCATCCCCCTGCTCGTGGACACCTTAGGTACCCCCACCCTCTGACCCAGGGCCTCAGGCCTATACTGCAATGAGGCATACTTAGAAAAGTGGTCTCCTACGCTAGGAACTCAGGGGTGGGGGTGTGAGTGATGCCCCCTTGGGGGAGGGGAAGAGGCTGGCTTGCCCGCTTCCCCACAGCCCTGTGCTCTGATGGGTGAGAAGGCACTGGACTCCGCCTCAGAGCCCCAGCTACAGCCAGACCATCTATCCTCAGTGCCTCTGAGGGCTTTAAAAAACCAGGGCAGCTTCCAGCAGGAGGCAGCACCAGCTAGGCCCACCCTAGGACGGAGAGCTTGGGAGAGCATCAAGGGCCAGAAGGGCCTCCCAAGGAAAGGCCCAGAAGCCCAATCTCCTGCAGGGACATCTCAGCACTTCACACCTATGGCCTCATTTCAGCCTCATACTGATAGCTTTATGACAGGACTTATCATCTCCACTTCACAGCTGAGGAAGTCAAGTCAGAGAAGTGACTTGACTTGTCCGAGGTTACACGGCTTGGTGACTGGCAGTCCAGGGACCAGTCTCTTCAGCCACCTCAAGCTGAGTGTTAGGGCCCAAGAACCTGGAGTTCTCACTCAGACTAACCAGCCAGCCATGGGCCACAGGGTCCTCAGCCTGGCCCTTACCTTGGGTGGTCATCCAATCCCCTGGGCTTCCACATTCTCCTCAAGGAAATGGAACAAATAATACCTCCCTCCCCATGCTAGGAAAGCATGGAGCTGCAGAGCAGGGCAGCTCTCTCCACACACCGGGTCTTCAAGGCCCATACGCACTCTGCCTCAGCAAGGCTTT
This sequence comes from Hippopotamus amphibius kiboko, assembly GCF_030028045.1. NCBI lineage: Eukaryota > Metazoa > Chordata > Mammalia > Artiodactyla > Hippopotamidae > Hippopotamus > Hippopotamus amphibius. The sequence continues at coordinate 43,218,472 of NC_080194.1, read as the reverse complement.
TTATCTATATCTGTCTCCCTGCTGGACAGGGAGCTCCCTGACGGTAGGACCAGGCCAGGCTCAGCCCTGGGTGACACAGCCACCCTCCCCCACCCACCTCCCCAGCCCAACCCTGCCAGGCCCAGCAGTGAGGGTCACGGACAGGGAGGCCTCCTGAGGGAGGCAGGGCTCGGGTTGGGCCCAGTGGCCCAGGGCTGGGGTAACTCATGCAGGGAGGCTGACACTGCAACAGCCGCCTTTCCCAGCCTCCTCCCTGCTTAAAAGCACAGCGGGTTGTCACTCAGCTGTCAGGTAGAGGTACAGAAAACAAGGCCATCTCCCTGTCACTGCTTCCAGCAGCCCCTTACGCACGTGCCCAGACACGGGTGTGAGTGTATGTGGGGGTGGGGGCGCCAGGGGAAGCAGGAGACAGGCAATGCAGCTGTCAACCCGATCAGCAGGCCCACCTGTTCTGGGCGGGACAATCCTGTCGGCCTAGCCTCCTCCAGAGCCTCTCACCCCTCAACAGCCCCATCCGCAGACCTTCACTACCTGGGGCACTGAAGGGGGAGGGGGACCTGGGGCCAAAGGGACACAGCAGGAAGACAGAAGGGGGGCTCTCCCACCAGTATAACTGGGACATCATGACCCAAAGCCCGAGACTCCTATATATGTGGCATGAAGACAGAGACACGTGTACACAAAGAGAAGCTGTAAAGACCAGACACCCCGCAAAGAGACAAAAATGCAGCCAAGTCACCCGGCTGAGAACCAGGTCCTTCAGTCCAGAGACTTGAGGGGGTGGAGAGCGATACACACAATACAGCGCAGGGAGGAGGACGAAACCACAGCCCCCACTGGAGCCCAGGAGAGCAGAATAATCGGAGTCCAGCCCCCGAGAGACACACAAAGGCACCCAGGGAGCCTGCGGAAGCCTCCCCCGCCCCCACAGGGGCACACACACTGAGCCAGGAATGGGGACACCACCACGGTGACCCCAGCATGACACCCCCCAGGCCCAGCGAGTCCAGTGGCAGGGAGGGGATGGCAAGGGGGGAAGAGGGCAAAATTGGCTACCTTCGACCCCCAGCACAAATATTCATCTGGGGATTGCCTCAGGCCTGAGATGGAGGCTGGAAAAACCTCCTCTCCCTGAGCCTATGGACCCAAGATACCCCTGGTGTCAGCCTCTGCCTCCACGTTGACCTAAAGCACACGCTCAGTGCCACTAGGCCTTGCCAGGTCTGGGTCTCAGGGTACAGGCCTCCCACCCCAGCTGAACTGGCCAGCCCTTCTGCAATCCCAAGTTTGCATTCTGGTGGTACTAAATCTCAGGGTCCTGCCAGCCACACCACCCCTGCCAAGGCTTCTCACACGTCTTCAATCTCCCTGCCCCCATCACTGGTCACTGAGCCCCCAGCCCCACGGCCAGGCGGCTGGTGTGCCGGATCCAAGTTTCCGACCCTGGGCCCCAGCATCTGCCCATGCCTCCCCCAGTCCTGGATCGCCTGAGCTCTAAGCCTTGGCCCAGGTCCCTCGCTGCCCCTCCCCCTCCCCGTACCTGGGCCTCCCCGGGCTCCTCAGGGTCAGCGCTGCTGCTCCCCCCGGCGGGCTCCCCGGAGGCGGCGACCGGGCCCAGATCGCGCATGTCTTCCAGCGCGATGGTGAACTGGGCCAGGGTCTTCACCATCTGTAGCATGCGGCCGGCCCGCCGCCGGGGCGGGGGCGCCGGGGTGGTGGGGGTCGACGGGCCCCCTCCCTCCCACCGACGCTCCCTCCGGGGGCTCAGCCGGGCCGCGGCGGCGGTCCCGCGGTATCAGTTCCAGCGTCGATCTGATGGCGGCGGCCGGGCCCGCGGCGGCGCTGTTGCCTCCTCCGCTCAGCTAGTGCGCCCGGCGAGCCCCGCGCGTGGCGCCGCTGGCGGCGCGGAGGGCGGGGGGGGGGGGGGGGGGGAGTCCCCCGCCCCCGGGCCACCCCCCCCCTTTACGCGGCCCCATCTCCCCAAACACGCCAAGGGCGCCCGACCTCGCCGTCGCCGCTCCGCCGGCCACACAGTAGCGTCAGCTCACGTACCCATCTCCCTCTGAGGACACAAGTCCGCGCACATCCATGGACAAAGGCGAGTACCCTCGGCGACACGCACTTTTTGCCCACACCTGTACGCACGAAGGCACAGGCAGGGGCATGCAAATACCTACACAGAACAGGCCCACATACGTGGATACCTGCCCTCGGTCCTCGATTAGTAAACACGCGTGAGTCAGAGCCAAGGGCACACACACAACACAGTCGCATACAGACCTGAGCCCTGACGCACATGAAACCGACCCAGTGCTGCACACAGGGACACGTGCTTCCGTGTTCACACAACTATAACCAGGCAAACATAGGCACAGAGATTTAGGGATGTGCGCACATACACATCCCTGGAAACTGCAGGGGCAGAGCACTTGGACCACGGAGGGAGGGCTACCAGGGGAAGGGCCCACCCTGAGTCATCCTACTCCCACCCCACACAGTTGACCTGTGTCCTGTGCTTGAGACAGTCCCAGAGGTTTCCAGTCTTATCCCTCTCCACCCCATTCTACTATCCCCCATGTGGAGAGGCTCAGGGATTTACACCACCACCCTCTCCCGCAACACCACCACCAGACGGTGCTCCAGAATGTCTCCTGGCAGGGTCCTCAGGACCTGTTTCTCAAATCTCAGGTGATGCTCAAACCTATTCCAGACTTAATCATGAGGGAGGCAGGCTGAGTTTGGTTTTGCACCAGCTTCTATTCTCAACAGGGGGCTCTGATGCACCTTGCAGCTGACAGGGGGGAACTCATACTTCCCTCGTGTACTGAGGGCTCCCACACTCACCAAACCCCCAACTGACTCCCTCCCCAAACCGGCTTTCCCCCAGGGGTTTCCTGCACGGTGGAGACCTTCTGAGCCAGTCAACAAGCTAGTCCCAGCTTCCCCTCACTTGATATCCCCCTCCCCTGCCACTTCTGTTCTAACTCCTGGGAACAGACCAGGGCCTTGGCCCAAGTCTTTTCCCTCTCCTACCGGTGCTTTTTCTTTTCCTTTAAGACTAAGTGCAAACATCACCTCAGCGAAGCCCTCCCTAATCCTCAGATTAGGTCAGGTGCACCTGCTCTGTGCTTTCAAAGAGCCTCAGTTTTTCTTAACCGGGTATCACAGTTGGTAATCATACATTTGAGCCATTGCTAGGCTGATGCTCATCTCTTCCCAGGAGACTGTGGGTTCCCTGAGCGCAGGGTCCATGTCCCTTTTGTAAACCACAGCACTCTGCACGGAGATGCTGGCTAATGACAGTAACTCCAATAACTCTTCCTCCTCCCTTCTCCCCACACACCCAGCAGTCACCACCCGAGAGGCAAACCAGCCCAAGTAGGTCCCTGCTCATGAAACTTCCCTGGCATCCTCAAGGCACAGGATCAACCCTTCCTGCTGGCCCTGGCAGCCTCCTATCCAGTTCTGCCCCACTGCCCCCCCCCCCACCCCGTTCAGCCCTCAACCAAGATGAGTCCACATCCCACACCCCCTGGCCAGCAGGACATTTTCAGAGAGTCCCAAATATCCAACACTAAAATTTTAACTCCCCAACAATCCCCAAGCCAACAATTAAAACAGGTATAGGGAATTCCAAGAGAGTAGCAAGAGAAAACCGGTGTGACCTGTACCTGGCAGGGGCTCCCAGAGCAGTGAGCACTACACAGACGGGAGGCGGGATGCTCCCAGAGCCTGCATTAGGGGGCGGAGCCTGACACCTGATGGGTGCTGGCTACGTTTGTGCTGCGCAAATGAGAGAACAATTGGCGAACACACTTGTTCCTCCTGGGTCGCGTGAGGGCCCCGCCCAGAGTCACTCGAGAGCCAGTCTACTGAAAGAAAGAATTCATGCAGGCAAGAGTGTGTTCTCTGCATGAACTCCCTTCCTGGTCCTTCTATAGCAGTGGTTCTCAACGTGGGTCCCTGTGCAACTCCTGGGAATGTGTTAGAAATGCACATTCTCAGCTTGCCTGATACCACCCTACCGGCAAGGGGCCCAGCAACCTGTGTCCTGGCAGCACAGAGCCGTCAAGCCAAGAGCCTGCCTGGCCACCACACCCACGGAGCGGGTCCTTGCCCAGCCCCTCCTGCCGCACAGATGCGGACGTGAGGGTCTTCCAGGAGGGCAGCCAGCCCACTTCCGCCGCTGGTCTGGACTGCGGGATCCAGTGAGTGCCCCCCACCCCCCACCTCTCGCCCTGTGAATGGGATGAACTGTGGACTTCCCTGCGGGGTGGGGCCGGCTCCTCCTCCTCCTCTTCCTCGGCTCACATACTGCGGGAGGGTTCCAAACAGCCAGACCCGCTGACTGAGTGACGATCTGAGCGAGGAGGATGGACACCCGTCCAAACAGCCAGGTCCCAACGATAATCTGACACGAGCACACGGGCTGATGGTCTGAAGGCCTCACCCCAGGCCGACTGCTTGATCATTATAGCTACTTAACCCACATTTGGCTTTCTCTCAGAACACCTCCCCTATCTGACCCCCTCCCCAGCTATATGACATGGGCCTTATTTCCTCTAAATGGTTGGGAGGCAGTGCATAGCTTGGGCTTGTTAGTGAGGTGCGCTCATTCCCTCACTCACTCCAGCGGACCAGGTCCTACAGAGATGAATCCATTCTGGCTGGCACCCAGGAGCTCCCAGACAACACGCAGGGTTCAGCAGAGGGAGTCTCCTCTGCCTGGGGAACTGGGGGGGGAGGTGTTCAGGGTGGGCTTCCTGGAGGAGGTGGGGTTTGAGCAAGGTCCCAAGGTCAAGAGATCCAGAGGCATGTGCATGCCCAGAAGGAAGAGTTCACCAAAGCTCCCTGTCCTGGAGAAGGCGGAGGGGCCTGGTGCTGAAGGCATTGCTTGCTGCTGCTGCTTCATTAAAGATAGCTAATTAGATCCAAGCCCATTGCCGTGGCAACACAGGGGCTGGTGGGGGTGGGGAAATGAAAGGAAGCTGAGAGAAGGAACAGGAGTGCATGGCTGCTGAATCAGGGTGTCCAGGGATCACCCCCACAACAGCACAGGTATCAGGGCCCCTCAGGGTCAGGTCAGCTGGGGTGGCGGCTGGAGACACCCCTGGGCAAGTCTGGTTCTGGTGTTGTTCCTCTCAGCTCCCATTTCAGGCACTGATTTCCTTTAGGGTATCTGCAGTTGTTTAGACTGAAGCTGGTTCAGAATAGTTTTTTTTTTTTTAAGTGTATAAGGTAGTTGGTAAAGGCCCAGCTAGCCCTCCTCTTCATACCCTAAACCCCACCACACCCCATATACCACTCTCCCCACCAAATGGCTCCCCTCCCCCTCCTCAGTCAGGGGAAGGTGAGAGGCAGGGATAGAACCCCACCCCAGGAGGCCAGCTAGGCGCCCCCTGCCAGCCCCGGGGAACACCAATCCTCGAGACCCCCACCTAGTCTGCTGACAACTTTCCCATCTCTGAGGGAAGCCTAACAACTTGCCTAACTGCCTGCCTCTGGACACACTCCCACCCTGAGCCCCACCAAGACTGCCTGCAAGACCACTTGGCCACTTGGGGCCACTTGGGACCAGTGATGAAAAAGGACATATGGATGAACAAATGGATGGATAATGAATAATGGCTGAATAAATGAAAGGATGGATTGATGATGGATGAATAAATAAACGGATGGAAGAACAGAATGATAAATCAATGAAAATGAACATAAATGGATACACAGACACATGGTGCAATGGACGAGAAGTTGAGTTTTTATTCATTTGTTGATTAGTTTAACAAATATTTATTGACTGCCTTCTAGGTACCAAGCACTGTGCTGGGGACTGAAAGGTAAGAAAAGAGGTCTGTGCCCTGCTGGGCACCACTGTCTATGTGGGAAGACGAGTTGAAAAAGAAATGACAAGTACAATGCAGGTTCAGCGGCAGCAGGGCTCAGCGGCCTCCTGCAGGATGGGGAGGGCTCTCCAGCCTGCCACATGTGCACAGCTCTAATATATTTGCCAGAAGAGTGTCTGGGCCCCAGAGCTGCCCAATCAGAACACTGGGAATGCCATAATCTTAGAACCCTCAGCATCACTAATGCTATTTGAACACTTTTCAGGTGCCGGGCACCCCACCATTGCTTTCCAAGCCCTGGCTCCTTCAATCCCCACAGCAGCCCTACATCAAGGGCTTTGATACTGTTACTCCCCCATTTTACAAACAAGGAAACTGAGGCTCACGGAGGTCATCTAATTGGTAAGGGGTGGAGCCCTGGTGGCTGCCTCCAGGCCCCATGCTCTTAAACCACCACCTCCCCTGGGGAGAGCCCCCTCTCCACCTCCCCTCAGATTCCCCTGGCTCCCTGGTGCCCTGGTTGCCTGAATTGCCTTTCTCTAGCCTCATCTGTACTGAGACAGTGACATAAACATATTCTCCTGACCCAGGACGGATTTGGTAGAAAACAAAATGCTGTCCACAGGCAATGCTGGGATCACGGAGGATCTTCTTCCCTGGGAACTGAGCCCTGGCTAATGGCCCAGATGGACTGTCTGCGTTCCACCGATGTCCACAGGCATGAAGTTAGTACTGGATGTTCCCAACCTAATGGGCTATCCACTTCACGGTGGCTGCTGCCCTCCTCAAGTCCTCAGGTTCCATCAATGAGATGAAAGTTCCAAAAGAGGGACTTCTGGGTACAGCAATTAAGAGGGCAGACTGTGGAGCTAAAGAGCTTGGGCTCAAATCCTGGCTCTACCACTTACTGGTGATGTGACCTTGAGCAAGACACTTCCCCACCCGGGGCCTCAGTCTCTCCATCCGTTTTTTTGTTTTTTGTTTTTTTAATTTACTTATTTATTGGCTGTGTTGGGTCTTTGTTGCTGAGTGCGGGCTATCTGTAGTTGCAGAGAGCCGGGGCTACTCTTCATTGTGGTGTGCGGGCTTCTTATTGCAGTGGTTTCTCTTGTTGTGGAACACGGGTTCTAAGTGTGCAGGCTTCAGTAGTTGCGGCATGTGGGCTCAGTAGTTGTGGCTTGCAGGCTCTAGAGCGCAGGCTCAGTAGTTGTGGTGCATGGGCTTAGTAGCTCCGTGGCATGTGGGATCTTTCTGGACCAGGGCTCGAACCCGTGTCCCCTTCACTGGCAGGCAGATTCTTTTTTTTTCTTTGTATTAATTAATTAATTAATTTATTTTATTGGCTGTGTTGGGTCTTTGTTGCTGTGCATGGGCTTTACTTGCGGTGAGTGGGGGCTACTCTTCATTGTGGTGCGCAGGCTCCTCATTGCCGTGGCTTCTCTTGTTGAGGAGCATGGGCTCCTCATTGCCGTGGCTTCCCTTGTTACAGAGCATGGGCTCTAGGCACGTGAGCTTCAGTAGTTGCAGCACATGGGCTCAGCAGTTGTGGCTCACAGGCTCTAAAGCGCAGGCTCAGCAGTTGTGGCGCATGGGCTTAGTTGCTCCTTGGCATGTGGGATCTTCCTGGAGCAGGGATCGAACCCATGTCCCCTGCATTGGCAGGCAGATTCTTAACCACTGCACCATCAAGGAAGCCCAGCAGGCAGATTCTTAACCACTGCGCCACCAGGGAAGCCCACATCTGTTGATTGACTGACTCACTCTGTGACTTTAGCCAAGTTGCTCCCCACTCTGGGATTCAGTTTTCCCCTTTGTAAACAAAAGATCGAGGAGGGAAGGTGCAGGTGGACTCTAAATTCCCCACCAGCCTCCCTGAGGGAAGTGGGTAAGTAAGGTCATGCCCAGAGATGGGGGGTGGACAGCCTGACCTTCCTCCCTGATTTCAGGCATCAGGATCCAGCCTTCTGGCTTGAGTGACAAAGCTGGAGCTCTAGGAACTGCACTTCCTCCAGACACCCACAGGTGGCAGCAGAGGCCCACATGGCAGGGGCTGTGGTGCATGTGGTTTGAATTTAGCTTCAGTCTTGTTTCATGTGGGTTTTTTCCCTTTCTTCTTCTCTGCCCTCCCACAACCACGCCCCCTCCTTAATTTCAAGAAGATACAGCTGGATCTTCCAACCTGGGAAGGAAGAGTCTCAACATCATGGACAATGGCCAGAAGCAGGAGGTGGGGGTTAGTGGGCAGGTGGACAGACAGACTCCAACAGATGTGGAAAACATCTCCTGAAGAGGTCGTAAACTCTGAATTTACTCATCTCCAGGGCCCAAGAGGTTGGGACTGTCATTCCCATTTCACAGGCAGAGAAACCAAAACCCACATCTTCTCGGTCCCACATCTGAGTGGTAATGTGTGTGTATGGCAGGGAGTGAGGAGGGATGGACAGGAATACCATTGGGAGTCTGATGACGCCTTGAAGTAGGATTTGCTAAATCTGGCAACCCTAGCTCCCAGGAAATGCACCCACCCACCCCTGTGCACAGTACTGCTCACAATAGTGGTCTGGCCCCTGGTCCCAGCCCTGGCTCAGAACTGTGGATGAGGTCAGCTTCCAGAGCCCTCCCATACCAGCTCTAAAAATTATTTCATTCAAAATGTCTAAACCTTGCTCAGCATAGAACACTGCACAGGGAATCAGGCCCCTATGGTCTGGGTCCAACACCACCATCTTCCAGCTGTTTTAAACATCCCTGCCCCTCAGCCTTGGTTTTCTCACTTCAAACGTGAGGGTGAGGGCTTCCTAGGTGGCGCAGTGGTTAAGAATCCGCCTGCCAACGCAGGGGACATGGGTTCGATCCCTGCTCCAGGAAGATCCCACATGCCAAGGAGCAACTAAGCCTGTGCGCCACAACTATTGGGCCTGCGCTTTAGAGCCTGTGAGCCACAACTACTGAGCCCATGTGCTGCAACTACTGAAGCCCACGTGCCTAGAGCCAGTGCTCCGCAACAAGAGAAGCCACGGCAATGAGGAGCCTGCGCACCACAACGAAGAGTAGCCCCCACTCACCGCAACTAAAGAAAGCCTGCGCACAGCAAAAAGAGACCCAACACAGCCAATAAAATAAATAAAAATAAATAAATTTAATAAAAAAACAAAGTGAGGGTGAGCCTCTATTGCACATTAGGTGCTCTGCAAAGAAGGGCTCCCTTCCCTCACCTCCACCCGTTCTCCAGCACGCAGGGAGGCTGGGGTGAGGGATCGTGGGAAAGGAAGTTATCCAGTGCCTGTTTCCAGCTCCTCCTGTTCCCTCCCTCCTTCCCTCAAACCCAGGCACAGTGGGGGGGGGGGGGTCCATTTGTGTGTTGTCGGGGTGGGATGGGGTGTCCTGCCTCTAGAGCGGAAGATGACTCACTGGGCTGTGAGCCAGGCACCCTGGGAAAGGGCAGGCCAGCCTCAAGCCAGAGCCCTAGGGAGCCAGGAGGCAGGGAGGAGGGGGCAGGGCTTGCCTGAGCTGTAGATATAATCCTGGGGGCTCTCAAAGCTCTGCAGCCAAAAGAGGCCATCTTCCCCACCTACCACAGTGCCAGAAATTCTACTCGGACCAACGAAGGCCTAGGTAAGCTTGAGGAGTTATCAGCTCCTACAAACCTACTAATCTGACTTCTGTTCTAGGCATGGATGGCTGCTGGAACAACGCAGAGGTGCTCCCTTCCCTCTGGAGCTCACAGACTTCAGTATCCATGCCTAGAAAAGAACTCGCCTATAGTAAGTAAAATACGTATCTGTGAATTAGTGGATGAATGAAGCAAGTATGTAAGGAATGTGCACACCAAGTTTAGAATGTCCATGTTCAATCCTCCTTTGAAGGAGAGAGCCAGAGAAGGGGCTGTTCCTTCCCATTTTACACATGGGCACTGAGGCCCGGAGAGGAAAGTGTCTCCTGACTCCCAGGGTAGCAGGCAGTCAGCTGAGGCTAGAACCAGGCCCTTGGGGCTCTGCTACCACAGCTTGTCCAAAGGGGCCTAACCAGCCGGGAGGCATTATGGTCCCCACCTCCCTTGCCCCTACTCTATTCCAGGACCCAGGTGACACTCCCAGGAAGGGAGCAAGTTCCGTCTACCAGTCACTCTGCCCCTAGAGTGAGCCCTGGTGACCCTGACCCAACCCAGAGCCCAGGGAAGCCCCTCCCATCACACCAGACAAGCCTAAGGTGGTGGAGATGCCCAGGGACAGTGACCAAGCCCTGCTCAATGATCCCTCCATCCCAGCCTTGAGGGTGCTGTCACTGAGCTGGGGCCATGCTGGCAGAAGTGGTCTCTGCCTTGGATGACCAGAGGCAGCCTCGGCTTCTAAGCCTTGCTGCACTGTATTAGCAACTAGTGACCAGCCCTAATGCCTGGGCACCGTGTGTGTGTGTGTGTGTGTGTGTGTGTGTGTGTACACGTGTGTGTTGCACATGTGTGTGTTGCAGAGTGCAGTACACAAGATTCACAGCTGAAGGTCAGCCTGAGCCAGGTCTAGGTTCCATACTCCCAAGGCATCAAGACTAGGACCGCCGCTTCCAGGAAGCTGCCCTGATAGCCCAGCCTCCTTTTCTGAGCAACTTGGGTTTCTGGAATCACAGCCTGGAAATCTCAGAATCTCTCAAGACTTACTATCATGATATTGACAATAAGGGGCACCACTCAGCACTTCACAGTTTACAAAATGCTTGCAGGGCCTAATTTCATCAGATCCTCATAGCAACTCGGTAGGGAAACCAAGGCTCAGCCAGGAGCCATAACTTGCTCAGGTTCTCGAGACTATGAGGTGGACAGGCTGGGGCTTAAAACCCTCCTCTTTCACTGACCTGCTGTGGGACTTTGGGTATATCACTTGACCTTGCTGTGCCTGCGGACAGGAAGAGAGCAATGGCACACAAATAGGAGCTGATCTTTCTTGAGGGGTTCCTATGTGCTGCTTACACGTATTTATTTTAACCTCGAGATAAGCCTCCTGAGTGGGCCCTATTATGACGCTGCTTTACACAACAGGACAATGGGCACAGGGAAGTTAAGGACCTGGCTCAAGGTCTCACAGCAGACAGGATTTGTATACCCAGGGGGCCAAGGAGTCAGGATATCCATATCTATTCCATAGTGCAGGAGAGGGGGCCCCTCCTAGCCCGAGGGAGTAACCCAGGGAGCAGCCCAGGCCCCCAGTACAAGGAGGACACTCATTCTTCATAACAGTGGGAACTGACCACAGGGCAGAGTGAATCGTGCACTCACGCAGCTCTTTAAAATGCCATGGAGAAATGGTCAACGTAATATTAAATGAAAGAAGCAAGGAGTATATATATTACACCATCTCAGCACCATGTGATATATATTTGTATATGCAAAGAGAAAATAAAAAGCCTGCACCAATGGTTGCCCTGACCTCTGGGAAGCCCATATCTGTGCCTCAGTTTCTTCATCTAAAGAATAGAGACTATAAAGGGCTTACTTAGCACAGTGCCTGGAGCAAAGAGCTCTCAATAAATACTGACTGTTATGAATAACCAGAAAATCTTAGAAGGCAGGTCATCTCAGAGATAATCTGGACCAGCCCTCTCCCAGGACAGGCATCCCTTGGCAGACCTTTCTTACATACCCCCAGGACCAAGGAGCTCACCCCTTACAATGGTACCCTGGTACCTCCTTCTACTATAGGCAGGTCTCCTTGGGAGAAAGCCCAAGCCAGCCTGGGCCCCTCAGTCCCTGGGTGGCCTTAGCATTGGATGGTGGTGACCTTGGGAAGGATTGTCCATCTCCCATTCTAAATCCTCTGGTCTTGGGACTTCCATGGTGGTACAGTGGTTAAGAATCCACCTGCCAATTCAGGGGACATCGGTTCGAGCCCTGGTACCGCAAGATCCCACATGCTGCAGATCAACTAAGTCCATGTGCCACAACTACTGAGCCTGTGTGCCACAACTACTGAAGCCCGTGCGCCTAGAGCCCGTGCTCAACAAGAGAAGCCACCACAATAAGTCCATGCACCACAACAAAGAGTAGCCCCCGCTTACTGCAACTAGAGAAAGCCCACACGCAGCAACGAAGACCCAACGCAGCCAATAAATAAATATAAATAAACAAATAAATCCTCTGGTCTTAGACCTTTCTATGGGTAATTCTCCAGGTGCCAGTTTGGGAGGGTCTTTCTGGGTGGCTCTCTTGTCCCCAGCCCAGGAGACCACCTCTCATCCCTCACACTGTCTCTAGGATAACTGAGAAACATTTGCTGCAACACTTTGTGCCTGTTCCATTTTCTCCTTTGGAAAACAAATGAGGAGCCAGCTGGGTCTGACCTCCTCCCTACCCCACCCCCAACCCCTCCATCCCCCAGGGGCGGGAGGCCCTCTCTGTCTCCTCCCTGGACTAGTGGAGAACCCCAAGAGGAGGGGCCCTGTGAGCTGGCTGTTGCCATGGCAATGGCAGCCCTGGAATTTGACCACTGGGGCCCAGGAGTGGGGGTGGGGAGTTGGTACAGGCCATGCTGGGGGCAGGGAGGAGGGTCCAGAGGCCCAGAAAAGCCAAGAAGAGCAAAGGCAGGGCTGGGGTCAGGGTCCTTCCATAGCCTCAGTTTCCCCATCTCTAAAGGGGAAGAGGCTTGGACCCCAAGATCTCTTTCCAGCTCTAATCTAAATTGGAGTCTGGGTGAGGGCTAGGGGTGGGAGAAGTAACCAGAGTAAGGTCAGCTGACCCTTTGATGGACAGAGACCCCAGGAGGCAGAGACTCGCCCCAGGTCACACAGCACGTCCAGAGCAATACCAAGACTAGACCCTGGGAGGGGGTGGTGTGTCCACTCTGGCTTCCCTATTTCTCTACTGGAGAGGACAGAATGCCTGCTTCATGTTTGGGGGAAGAGGACCTCCAAGAATGGCTATGGCTGGGCTGGGCCCACAGTCTTGAGACAACAGACAATGTGCCTACACCAACAACCCCCTGCATTCCTGGGTCCAGAGGGCTGGGCTGGCAGAGGGCCTGCCCCCAACCCCGCCTGCGGTGCCAGGCTGCAGTAGGTATTTTTAAATGGGTGCCCGCCCCTCTCCGCCTTCCCGCCTGCCCACTCCAGGAACACAGTGAATTCTGTTGTCAGCCTCCCTCCACTTCAGCCAAGCCTGAGCGGGGGCTAAATCCATGGCCATCCTCTGTGCCCCTGCCGTCAGGTAGCCCTCTCTTGCTGGCTGCCTCCTTCCTCACAGTCAACCCTGGGATCAGGGTGATTTCCAGGGCCCCTTCAGCTATGATACCCAAGGCCCAGAGAGGGATGGGACTTGTCCAAAATCACACAGCACAGATGAGGATTTTGGAATGCTATGCCGCCAGCCTGTGCCCCATCTCCAACTGTCCATTAAGTTATACTGCTGCTGCCCCAAGGCTTCCTCGCCTCTCTGCCATTGATCCTCAACAGCCACCGCCTTGCTCCCCTAGGTTGGCCTCCAGCCACCCCAGAAAGATGCTCGCATTCTGACCAAGTTACTCCTGAGCTTAAAATGCCAGCCACCTGGGAGAAAAACAGAGTTGGAACCATAACTCACACTACACACCAGGATAAATTCCAAATGAATCAAAGATCTAAATGTAAAACAAAACAAGAAAACGTAAAATACCAGAGGAAAACGTGGGAAAATTGCTTTATAAGCTTAGAGAGGGAAAGGCCTTTCTAACCACGACTCCCAATCCAGAAGCCATGAAGTAGAAGCTTGATAAATTAGACTACATAAAAATAAAAACTTCTGCATGGCAAAAATATACCATAAACAAAGTCAAAAGTCAGTGACAAGTCAGGAAAATATATTTGCAATTCCTAACCCAGACAAAGGGTTGAGTCAACCTTTTATTTTAAAGGTTGACTCAACCCTAATATTTTAAAGGTTCCTAGAAACTGATAAAACAAAAGGCCAATAACCCAACAGAAAAATGGGCCAAAGATGCAAATAGTTTACAGAAAAGAGAATCCAAATGTCTCTTGGACATGTGGAAAGATGCTCATATAACACAAATTAAATACACTGAGATACCATTTCACCCATCAGATTGGGAAAACACCCAAAGTTCTGACTCGGTGAGACTGTGGGGAAGAGGCCTCTTTCTCAGGTGGTGGACCCTGTGGAGAGCACCAAAATTAGAATCACATATACCCTCTGTCCCAGCAATTCACTCCCAAGAAATTGCCCTTAAACATACACCAGGCTCCATACAAAATACCTTATGAATAAGCCTGTTCACTGCAGCCCTATTTGTAACAGCAAAAGATTGAAAATGACTGAAATATCCTTTAAAATGTGGTTAAATACAGTTCAGTAATCTGTGCAATGAGACACCATGTGGTACAAGAAGGAATATGGAAGCTCTCTGAGCACTGATGAGACAGATCTGCAAGCGATACTCAGTGGAGAGCAGTGTGGACCGTGCATCTGGGGAAAGACAGTGCATTCGCTGGTGTTTGCACATAAAATCATTCATGAGAACTAATAACCAAGTGTCCTGGGTAGGGCAGGGTGGCTACTGGTGGAAAGGAGAATTTGTACCCATTCTGACTTTTCTTTACCATGTGAATATATTATCTATTCAAGTTTTTTAAATATATAGATTGAATTTTTTAAAAACTTTATCTCACAGTGCAGCCCCTAAGCCTGCTCCAGGCTCATATCTCAGCTATGCAGAGCCTTTGCAGCCCTTATCCTCCTCTCACCCATCAAAGGCTTCTTTGGTTCAGCCTCCTCCTCATGAACCATCCCTTCTGTACACTCCCTCCTGGGTAGGGACCCTCTGGGCTCCCCCAGCCGCTGCGCATCTCTGTCCCAGCTCTGATCACCCCTGGGGTCTGTGTGTGTGTGTGTGTGTGTGTGTGTGTGTGTGTGTGTGCGTGCGTGTGTCTGCACACTGCCCTGTGTTCTTGTCTACATACAGGACCAAGTCCTGAGGGACTCCAGGTGAATGAAGACTGAATAAAAGAATGCGGGGGGTGCTGCTCTGGGACCCAGAGTTTGCAGCCTTTGCTTTCTCCCTCTGTTCTCCTAGCTGGTCTCCTCTTTAACAATTCCAGTCTCAATCTGTGAGCTCCTGCAAGATGTTCTCCTTGCCCACTCTGCAGTCATAGAAGGGCTTGGCACTCCAGCCCTTTCTGCAGAAAATTGCTAAAGTCCTCCTTCACCGGCTACCTCCTCACCCACCCACTTCTTAGGCTGCGTGACCTCAGGGGTGGGCATTGACTCAACCAGAGTTTGGACATGAGTCTCCAGCCTGGATGAAGGTCCAGAGGCTAGAACTCGCTTGGCAACCCTGGCAATCCTGCTCCTCTCTGGGCCACAGATACCGTCTGTAAAGTGAGGTTGGCAACAGGCAGCTTTACAGCAGGGTGAGGATTTTTGCCAGTGAGAACCCAGCAGAACCCCAAGCCCGCAGAATCCCGCTCCATATCCATGTACCCCCTTAGCTCTGTCCTGAGGGCAGCTGCCTGGCTGCAGGGGGCGGGGGGGGGGAGTTGAGCCTCCCTTGGGAAACTCAGTTTCTCCCTCCTCCCACAAAGATGACTCTCTAGGTTATTCTTGGTAACTCTAGCCACTCTCTCCACCCCTGGGAGCCCACCTCAGACAGGCCAGGCCACCACCCTCCCTTCTCCTTTCAACTTGCTTTATGAGTTCCCCCACTGATCCCCGCAGTGGTCAGTGGTCCAGCCCAGCCGCCAGAGGCATTATCACATTTAATTCTCACCAAAACCCTTTAAGAGGTGCCATCACAATTATCACCATTTTACAGGTGCATAAACTGAGCCACAGAGGGACTAAGTACTTGCTGATGGTCACACAACTAAGAGGAAGAGCAGGATTTGAACCTCAGCCATCTGGCTCCAATCTGTTCTAACCATTACACCAACACAGCTGGATGTAGGATCAAGTGCAAGCACTCAGGCTGACCCCCAACACCCTGGGTAACCTGCCCCTTGCTGATCTACCAGCATCAAATTTCCCCACCTGCATCATACTCTGGCTGCATCGTGCTCTGGCCATAGTAGTTCCTCCAACCAATCACACTCTCTTACATCCTAGGCTTCGGCACATGCTGGTCTCTCTGCCAGGTGCACCCTCCCCTATCTTTATGACTGTCAATTTCCTATTCATCCCATGTTTTTGGTGGCCAAAGAAGTGGGAGCATAGGCTGTGTGGCAG
Organism: Hippopotamus amphibius kiboko; assembly: GCF_030028045.1. Taxonomy (NCBI): domain Eukaryota; kingdom Metazoa; phylum Chordata; class Mammalia; order Artiodactyla; family Hippopotamidae; genus Hippopotamus; species Hippopotamus amphibius. The sequence goes on along the minus strand of NC_080194.1, from coordinate 43,202,431 downwards.
GCCAGGTTAGGCTAATGCCCAAGGAGGGCAAGGCCTGGCTCCTGAGACCTTAGACTTGCCAGGCTCAGAACTCAGGCTTTCTCTTGCCAACACCTGTTCACACTTCCTTTTACTCACTCTGAGGAAGTCTTCCTGATTCTAACCTAAATTACCTCACCCTAGAGGAACTAGTGGGACTCCTGGGCCTCTAGAGAATTTGCCTCCATCTGTCCCCCAGTGAGTGAGTGAGCTGGGCCAGACAGCATGCCTGCCCTGGGAGCATGGCTGGCTGGTAGCTCCTACCTCCCGCAAAGGGCCTACACCTTCCCAGGCAGCAGCAGCTGGCAATCAGGGTCTTCCCAGCATTCTGACAGGTCATCCTGCTGGTCGAGTGGGGCCCAGCCCAGCTCTAGAGGCCCCTGGTGGGGGCATCATTGCTCATAGGAGCCCCAAGGTGGGGTGCTCCATTGGCCGGGCTCCCTCTGGAGACCTGGTCCCCAACAGGGTTTTGTCCCTGCCCAGGGAGCCTGGCTAGGCTCAACTTCTTTTTTTTCTTTTTGTTTTTTGGCTGAACTTCTGAGCCTGCAGAGAAACTGAAGGGAGAGGCTTATCCAGCTCTAAACCCTCCACCAGAGCCTCTCTGCCCCAAACAGGGATTCTCTGGCTGAGTCCCAGGGGGCTCCATAGAAGTACATGGGGAGGAGATGCGGTCAAAGGGGCAGACACGCCCCCCACCTTCACTTAAATCAACAAGGTTCCAAGTTGACCTAGTTTATAGCTCTATGTCAAGATTCCTCTAGAAGAAAGGGTTCTACTATTTTTAAAAGCTTGGAAATTACTGCCCTGGGATCAAATCCAGACTTTTGAGTGCTGGCCTTCCAGACTCCCCAGGACCCACCCAACTTCTTCAGAACCAGGGAGCTTTCACGGTACCCCAGAAGCACCAGAGCTTTTCCATCACGGGCCTCTGCCTTCCTGGTTCTTTCTGCCTGAAAGCCCTTGGCCCCACTTCTGTCTGTCAGGGCCTTGCTCGCTCTTCCAGGCTCTAGCCACTGCCCCACATTAGCTTCCCTCACCCTCACGCACCCTCCTTCTGATTCTCAGTTCTCAGATGGGGCGTCCTAGGGCACCCTTCCTGTTTGTCCTATAGCCCACGTGCTCACCCTGCACATACAGGCACTAGCGGATGGCAGTGGAAGTGAATTTTAAAGGTTACCCTGGGCTCTCCAAAAGCATTACCAGGCCGATCCCAGAGTTAATCACCCAAGGCTAATTATAAAAGCTAGAAGCAGCTGTGCAGTCAGTTGTGTTACTCCACCAGTGACCATGAGCATCCCCGGCCTCAGTCAGATTGCCGGGTCTTCCCCCGGGAGTGAGGTCCTGCTCCAGGCGGAAAGTAGGCGGAGGCCCTCTTCCCCGTCACCTGGTTCCGACGTTCGCTGCCCAGCCCAGCCCCACGTGGGACACTCAGGGGGTTTCAGCGCAGGGAGCAACTGCTCTGTTCACATCTCCCCAGATGGATAATGCCACTTATATCACTAGTTAAGTTGACATCTGCCTGCCCATATCTCCTCCCACTTCACTGTCATTAAACTTTGCTACAGGCAAGGTATGAGGGGTTCTCAGGCGAGGTCCTCACTTTTGATTATCTGCCCGGATGTCTCTGTAGGTACAGAAGCCTGCTGGGGATCGTGTGTGTGTGTGTGTGTGTGTGTGTGTGTGTACACGCATGCACATGCCTACATGTTGTGGACCTCAGACTATGCTCATGTTGGGGTGGATGGGAATCTATAGTCAACTTCCCCCACAGCACGGGAGACAGGGCAGGAGGCCGGGGGTGGGGGAGGCGGTCTGGGCTGGCTGTGGGTCCGGGCCTCTCTGGGCTCTTTGTCCAAATATGGAAGGTTTTTTTGTCTCCATTTGAGTCACGCCGGCCATGGCCCAAGAGATCTGCTTTCCAGATACTGCAGGCGGGACTGCGCCAGCATAGCCTGGCCTGCACCCCCACCCCCAACCCTCCTTTTCCTGCCTGTGGCTCAGCTCAGCACTCTTCCAACCTCCTGGGCCAGGGCTTTCTCCACCAGCCGGGAGCCCAGCGCCCACCTCAGCAGCTCTCCAGCACCGAGAGAGGTCCCTGGGTCCACGGACGGGAGGAAACAGTCCCTCTGCCTGCTCGTCACCTACTCTCACTCTGCAAAGGCCCCTCCTAGTCAACTGAGCCACTCAACTAATATTTACTGAGCAACTACTATGTGCTAGTTCCGGAGACTATGACTGTGGACTGTGAATCCCATGGGCTCCCCATGTCCAGCGAAATCCACTCTGTCCTCCTACGTGCCCACCTCGGTGAAGGTACCACCCCAACCCCGGAAGCCCTGAAATCCAGGAGCTTGAGTAACATCCATGGATTCTGGAACCAGACTGTCTGGACGTGGATTCCCAGCTCTTGGTTAGCTTTCCTGATCTGTGCAAACTACCTCACCATGCTGTGCCGTGGGCTCCTCACCTGTGAAACAGGGAAACAGTCCCTCCCCAAGGCTGCTTGAGAAGATTAAATAAGTGAACATGTGGAAAGGTCTCAGACCAGTGCCAGGCACACAGGAAGGGCTTTACAAGCTTTGCTACCACGACTGGTGACTCTCCACCCCCTGCACTATATTGAGGCAGGTGCTATGGACTTTCCATCAGCTCCCTCCCTGTTCTCTCTGCATTAGACAAGGTTCTCTCCTGCAGCCCTGGAGTGAGGCCAGCCTCGGTTCCAATACCTCACTCCTCCTGAGCCCTGTGATCTGAGCTTGGCACTTCACCCTCTCTGGGCCTCAGTGTCTAGTTCCCACCCGCACCCTCAATCAGTACTGGCTTGGAAAGTACCCTTTGCCCATCTGCCTGGTTGCTTGGGCCTGTGATCCCCAGGGCAGAGCCCACAGAGGGCTGGGCACGGATGGTGGGAAGAGCTCAGAGCAGCCTGGGGACTCCCCAGGGGCATGGCCCAGCTCTCCTCCTTCTGCCTTCCCCACTCCCTCCACATTATTTATTTAATAAATGTGTTTCGATGCCCCACCATATACCAGGAACAAGTGGGCTTGGCATAGGTGGGGTCACCTGACCAGAACTAAGCACTGGGTCACAGGCTAAACTGGGGACCCACCCCACCCACATCTCCATACCGCATAAATTTTGAGGTCCATCCACCCCCACAAGTAGAGAGGGGCTGAAATGACTGTGAGTCCTGCGTAGGGGAGGGGTACTGACATGCAAGCGAGGGTGCTGAGGAGACACCACCCTGTACAGGACCCTCTTGCTGAGGCCTGGTCCTGGCCAGGGGCCTCCGTCTGGCTCTGTCGGAGGCAGGGAGATACAGAGGGTCAAAGAGACAGACAGAAGGAGTAAGACTGAGGGAGGAGGGCAGGGTGAACAACAGAGAAGGGAGGAGAAAAGAAAGCAAGGTGCCCGCAGTGATGGAAAGGCCTGGTGTGAGTAGAATAAAGAGGTGGAGGAGGGAGGAGGCCCTCCCAGCCCAGGCCCAGGGTCCAGGTGAAGAGGTGGGGCAGGCAGAGGAACTGTTCTCCCTGCCCTTCTCCTCCTCCTCCTCCTCCAGTCTCGGGGCCAGGCCCAGGACTATTTTTAGCCTGGGCTGAATTTAGCTGTTCCCTCGGAAATTCCTCACCCGCCCCAGGCAACGCCCCCACTGGCCTTGGGGAGAAGCCTGGAAGCTCTGGTCCAGGCAGGAAGGGAGAGGAGGGCCCAGAAGCAGCAAGGAGCTAGAATAGTACTTAGGCCTCTGATGAGGAAACTGAAGCTCAGGAGCAGGCCCCAAATCTGAATTACTCCTCTCCCTACAGCCTTTGCCCTACTCTCCTCCAGGAAGGCCTCCAGGACTGCAGGGCCACAGAACAGCACTTGTCTTGGGGTCTATGGTACAAATATCACAAGGATGCTTTGTTTTCAACTACAGGACCTACTGTGAGCACTGCTAGCAAGGCTGCCTGCCTGTCTATTTACCAGTTACTCTTCCCCCAACTCCTGAGCATCTGCAGAGTCTAGCGCTCTCCTGGGCTCTGCCACATCTAGCACGCCCACTTTACAGATGGGGAGACTGAAGTCAAGTGCCTTGTCTTGGGTCATAGCCAGCCAGGCAGCATGGGCCTGCTTCTTCTCTCTCCCACATGCTCCTTACCCAGGCTGCTCCCAGAAGGGCTGTTCTCTGGTGAGAAGCAGGGCACATCCGCCGGAGCAGGAGGAACTGAAGTTAGACGAAAAGTATATGGGGCACAGAGGCAGGGACCTGAACTGACTCAGAGCTCCTTCACCCTTCCAGAAGTGCAGAGCAAAGTTCTGCCCTGAGGCAGGGGGATGACTCAGATGACCCTGCATCTTGTCCACTGCCTCATTCTCTAACTCCAATAAGAGAGGTAGTCCCTACTCCCCCTACCCCAGTTTCAAATAGGGCCTCTGAGCCTAAATTTTACCTCCAAATTATCTCCCTAGGAAGTTCTTTTGATCCCTACATCACCTGCTCCCCTAAGCTCAGGCTTCTTCTCTCCCTGCTCCCTCCAGTCCAGTCATCCCCCATGACCAGACAATACTTTTTAATGTGCCCACTTGGCACTGCTCCTCCTCAGCTCCTTATCCTCCATGGCTCCCCACCACCCACAGGACAAAGCCTCAGCGCTTTAACTCAGAATTGAGGCCTCCAACCTGGCTCCTGTACGCACAGCCCCTCCCTGTGCGCTCTGGTCAAACAGAGACCTCCCTGCCCTCTTGGCCCCAGACATACATCGAGGTTTCTCTTTCCTGGCTGGCTCAGCCCAATTCTCTGAAATACCAAGTGACCCATGTCCCCTCCCCTCTCAAGAACTCCCAGTGGCCCCTTATACCTGGCTGTGAGGTGCACGGACAGATTGCTAGGCCTGGTCCACTAATGCATGGGAGGGCAAGACACCTTCCCTTGCTGGGTCTTAGTTTCCCCTCTGAATAATGCAGGGGTGAGGGGTGGTTAGAAGACACCCTGGTTTCTAAGGGTCTTTTTGGGTGGACCACCCCGGCATTCAAGGCCCTGCCTCTCTTCTTCCTTCTCCTGCCTCCGGGCCTGCCAAGAAGTTGGACATCTCACCACCAGGCCCCACCCCAGGGAGACTAGGAGAGACAGAGGGCGGCAGTGAGGAACCCGGAGCAGGACCTCAGTGACACAGGCAGCCAAGAAAGATGGAGCCAGTAGGATTTTTGGGGGGGAGGGGGTCCATTCCCGTCCTTCTGCCCCTTCCCGCCACATCTGCTCCTTGACCTCCAATGCCCTGTCCTGGGAAAGGACTGGATGTTTGTCCAAGGGGGTTTGGGGGAGGGGTCGCAGCAGTCCCAGGAGGCCAAGCTATGGGGCTGGCTGGCAGCCAGGACCCCAGTCCTCCCTCCCTCCTGCTCCGTGCTGCCGCTGTGCTCGGGAGCAGGGCCTGCTCACCCCCTGGGAACCAATAAACAGGAAACAGACACCAACCTGCTGCTTGCTCCCTCAGCCTGGCCCCCTCCACCACAGTCCCCCAACTGCCCTCCCACTAGCCCAGGACCTGCCCCACCTCCCCCTGGCCCCAGGATCTCAGAACCAAGAGGTAATAATCGCAAACAAATGAACAAACGTATGGCTTCTGGGGAAAAAAAAAAACCTCAGACTCCTTCATTTTGAAACCGCAAGGTTCTACACTCTGAAGTGGCAATCTCAAAAGCACCCACTTTAAAGTGGCCACAATTCTGAGAGCTTCCAGACCCGGGGTCGTGGGCTGAGGGTTCCGTAAGTACTCTCTCTGGCCCTCACGGTAACTCCTCAGCATCCTCGCTCTGCAGGGCAGGAAACTGAGGCTCAGAGCTGAGGTGCAGGGACTCGTTAGATATCGCCCAGCTGCGCGTCGGTCAGGTCTAAGATGTCAACCCTTAGCAATTCGACTCCAAAGCCCACGAGGCACACCGACCTCAGACTCCCTGCCTTGGAGGGGCTCTCAGCCCAGAATGGGAAGCAGAGGGGACTGAGACCCACTTCTTAGGCCGGTTCCAATGGGTCTGGGGCTTTGATTCTGCTCTGTTCCCAGGCTGGGGCTGGTGGTAACGAAATGGGAGGGGGAGCTGGAAAGAGGAGCAAGGTCAGTGGGCATCTGGCTCCACTTCACGGCCCAGCCCCTCTCCCTCTACCCACCTCCAAAGGCCCAGGCTGCTGAGCCACCAACCCTACAGATGTAGCCAGGACCCCACCACCTGTCCATAACTTTGTCCTCTGCTTCATGGCTAGAAGGAGATGCTGAGAATCTGAGCATCTTGGAATCAATGTCTCTTAGCATCTTAGAATTCTAACATCTTAGCATCTCAGTCATGAGGGGAGGAACTACCATTTCTTGAGGAAGCCCTCTTGGCATTATTTCATTTAATCTTAACAATAATCCTCGGTGGACTGAAGGGATAATGCACCCATCTTACGGATTCAGAGGGTCTGTAAATGGTCGCCCTGGGTCCCAAAGCCAGCCTGAGAAGAGAAGGGATGTGGACCATGCTCCTCATCCTCCACGTGCCACCCTTCAGTTGCCACTTCTTGGGCAGCACCTCGGGCCCTCTGGTCCAACAGCACCAGGGCCACCAATCCGCAGCACAGAGCTCCCAGCACATGGGGATAGGGAGCTCCTCGCCATCGGCTCTGAGTCAGCCTGGGCCAGGCCAGCAGAGATGTTTCCCACTCCACCCTAGATCCCCCTCTTCTCTCTTTGCCCTGGCTCTAAACTCTCCTGCCAGCTGCCCTTCTTGGCAGCTGCTTCATCCCAATTTTTAGCCAGCCCCCCTAGAAGCCAACCCCATCCACAGGGGACCCACTGGCTCTTCTGCCTCTCTCCCACCAGAGCAGGGCTCAGCCACCTTCTGGACCCCACCCACCTCAGGGGGCTAAGATCCTTGTTGAGAACGCCCAACAAACAGGGATGATGTCCAAGCTTTCCCCGTGTGTCCCTATTGCCCTTCAAGGGCCTCAACAATTGACTGTTGAATGAATGAATAAATGACAAATGATCAGGGAAAGAAACGAACGCAGGATAAATCCAGTGAGCCGGAGTCCCCCAGCTCCACCCTGTGACCAGCACCTACTGGGGGCTCTGGCTTCCAGAAGCCTACAGCCTCGCCCCTCTGCTCACCTGTCACAGGCAGAATAATGGCCCCCAAAGACGTCAGAGTCCTAATCCCCAGAACCTGTGAATCTGTTTTCCTACATGGCAAAAAGGACGTTGCAGATGCGCGTAAAGATTTTGAGATGGGAAGATTATCCTGGATGATTCACGTGGGCCCAGAGTACTCACAAGGGTCCTTATAAGAGGAAGGCAGAAGGTTTGGTTCAGAGTGAGAGAGAGATCTGAAGATGCTATACTGCCGGCTTGGAGAATGGAAGAAGGGGCCAGGAGCCAACAAATGCCCGCAGCCACCAGAGGTGGAAAAGGCAAGGAAACAGGTTTTCCCCTACAGCCTCCAGAAGGAACACAGCCCTGCTAACATCTTAATTTTATCTCAGTGAAACCCATTTTTTTCTGACCTCCAGCACGGTAAGATAATATCTGTACTGTTTTAAAGTCACTAAATATATAGTAATTTGCTACAGCAGCAATGGGAAACTAATATACCACCCATCTGCAACTGCAGACCCTGGAATTAGCTCATGTCCCTCCCACCTCAGGTACCTCTGGAGACTCCCCTTTCCCTCTCTTCCTGCCCAGGGAGTATCTCAGAGCCCCATGACTCCCCCAAGCCCCAGAGGAAGTTTTAACATCCCAGCAGCAGCAACACTTCGGTGCACAGACCCCAGAGTGAGCCCCACAGCCTGCCACAAGAATGGGGAGAGGCCCCGCTTTATGTGCGTGGAGGGGTGCAGAGCGGCAGCTGGTGGTAGGGAAAAGGGCCCTGGGGACTTAGCAGGCCTGGGTGAGGCCCAGCCCCACTCTGAGCCTCAGTCTCCTTAGCGGCCTAAGGGGGGCTGTGAGCCCCACCACCACCACTGCAGTCTATAAGTTGGGATCCTACTAAGGACAGCTGTCGCCTCTCCCAGCAGGAGAGGAGGTTTTTCCTGGTGCCCAAGAACACGGAGGAATCTATGAATCTGAGAGGGGAAGGGACTTACTTAAGGCCACACAGCAAGAAAATGGAGAGGCTAAGGCTGGAACCCAGGTCTCCCGACCCCTAGTGCAGACCTCCATTTGTTATACCAAGTCATCCCTCATGAGCCCCACAGCTACTGGAGGGGGGCTCAGATACCCTGGCTGAGGCCCTAGGCGGGCCCCTGTATGTCACAGGCTGGGGCTCTCTCACAGCTCAGAGCGTGGCAGCCTGGCAGTCTTCCTCTGCCTCTGCCAGCCCTGGAATGCCCCAGAGGCCGGGGGGTGGGTGGTGGAGGGGTTGCATGGAGGATCAACTCCCATGGGGGGGCATGGCTCTAATAAGCTCCTGCTTCCCAAGGGACCTAGGGCCCCCGTTTCAGGGCCTGCCAGCAAGGCGCCAGGCTGCCTGGGCACATTTCCCAATAAGTACGCCAGGGCTGCAAGCCTTTCTGGGAAACATAGGCTCCCCCTCCCCCCCACCCTACTACCAGCATCCCTGCCAACTATGCTCAGTGGGAACTCTGTGGGGCCAGTGTATGGCCTGGGAGTCAGGACACCTTGGGCCAAATTCCATACCTGAGACACAGGGCCCTGGGCAAGCCTCTCTCCACTCCAGGCCTGCTTCATCCATATACTGGGGTGTCCACCTAACTAGAGGACCAGATGGGAAGGACAGGGCTGCCTTTGGGTGGTGTGAGCTCCCTGTCTCAGGTAACATGCAAGCTGGAGCTGCCACATGTCACAGTGGCAGCAGAGGAGACATCAGTGGGATAAGGCACTGGCACCTGCCTCACTGGGGCCCTGGGAACCTCCATCCTCCTAGCCTTTGAGTCACACCAACAGAGGTCTGCAGGGGGCGGCGGGTGCAACCCACAGCTCCAGTCTACCCTGGGGGCCTTGTCAACCTCCCCTTCCCCACTCTAAGCGACCCCTCACACACTGCCCAGCCACAGGAGCTACAGTAGCTCTGTGTTCACCTTGAATGCTGGAATCCAGGCCCTCACAAAGCCCTCTGGGCTGCAGCAGAAACCCACCACCCTACTGTCTCTGCCCCAGCCCAAGCCACCATCATCTCTTGCCCAGATTATTCCAGTGGCCTCCTGATCGGCCTCCCTGACCCACACCCCAGAGCCTCTGCGATCTACCCCCACAGAGCAGCCAGAGCAGACTTGTGAAAGCCTAAATCATATTAGGTCACTGCTCTACTCAGAACCTTCCAACAGTACCTGTCCCATCTCACCTCAAGCAAACACAGAACACCTCCTATTTGTCTATGAAATCTACCTCAAATTGCCGCAACCCATTTCCATCCTCCCTTAACTCTGACCTCATCTCCTACTTAACTCCATCCACACAGTCCTCTTGATTTCTACCTCAGGGCCTCTGCACTTGCTGTTCCTCTCTCCCCTCGCAGACTGCCACCTGTCTTGTTCCCTCCAGGCCTCTGGTCCAATATCACCACCTCAGAGAGACTTTCCCAGATCTCTTAATCTAATACAATACCCCCTCCCTGATATTCTCTAATCCCTTATCCTGGTTTCTTAGGCTCTCCCGCCCTATCTCTCCCTGCAGCACAATGTATCCATTTACAGACAGGTCTCCTCCCTAATCTGGAAGCTCCATGAGGTCAGGCCTTTGTTTTGTTTGCCGCTGTATCCCAGGGCCCAGAAGAGTGCCTAAATGTCCAGGGCTTCAGGAAGTATCTGCTAAATGAATGACCGCATTGCCTTATCAAGGCTCACTCAAGACTCTGAAACAAACTCCTAGGGCACACAACTTAACATGTTCTTTCCCACCCACCAGCCTCTGCCCATGCTGTGCCCTCCTCCTAGAACCCCTCCCTCTCTACTGTGGATATTCAGATTCTTCCAGTTTTCAAAGCCACGCTCCAGACAGAGCCTCCTCCAAGAAGCCTCTCCCGCCAGCCCGCAGGCTACTTCCCTCAACATCCTACAGCCCCTTCCAGGCTACTACTAGATCCCAAATTCTCTGAGCATTTTGGCTCCCCAGGCAGCCCGGGTTGCCTCCACCCCACTGCCCGGCAGCATGTGTAGCCTGAAAGATCACAGATGGGCGGGAAGGAAGCAGGGGGGGCAAGTTCCAACACTGGGAGGGGGGCTGGGGACGGGATTAGCAGCAGCCTCTCAGCCTCCCAAACCCAGCTGGTCCTGGAAATCTGGGGCTGGAAAATGTCAGACTCAACTCCGGTCCATCCCCCGACTCTTCCCTGTGGTGGGGGGAGGATGACCCATTCCATAGCCCAAGGCCCTTGGGAAGGAGTGGGGGGGGGGGGGGGCAGGGAATACGCAGAGGAAAAGGACAGCCCTGTGCCTGTCCTCCCCCTCTCCCCCTTCCCACCCTCCTCCTGCTGGGTGACAAGACATTTAATTATAGATATTTGGTACCGCTCAGAATTCCAAATGTCCTAATCGCCTCCCCTCCCAGAACTAGTTTCCATGGAAAAATCATAGCAAAGAGCCAAGGAGGGAAAGGAGAGAACCCCCACCCCTGCGGGTTCCCTGCCAAGGAGAGATAGAGAAGAAAGGTGACAAAGAGCTGCAGCCAGGCATTTGTCTGCAAGGCAGGGAGCGGGCTGGGCAAGCTGGGGATGGGAGCCATGTCTGCTGGGGGCAGCGGGTGAGGGTTAAGGTCAGGGTGGTGCATGGACCTGGCTCTGCCGTGTCATACTAAGTGACCTTAAAGTCAGCATTCTCCTTTCTGAGTCTTGAAGTTCTTCCCACTACAAACTTGGGCTCCAGTGAATTAAAGAACTACCGTGAAAGTGTTCAGACAGTGCGGTGCAGATGATATCCCCAAAGCCCTCCAACCCTGCCGCATTACCCAGATGGCAGACCAGTTCCACCAAGAAACAGAGACCCCTCGGGCTCCTCCACCTCTGAGACACTGACATTCTCGGATTTAGTGGGAATCTGAATCTGCGATTCTAAGAATTCAGCCTCGTGAGATTCTCACAGCTTTCATTTTTGAAGAATGAAACATTCTGTGTCTGGCATATAGTAAGCACTTAATGTTAGCCACTGTTATTGGTATTTCAATATGTTAAAGTTCTCTGAGTCCATCCATCTGATTCTGAGACATAAGGCACTTCCTGTTTCTGGGCCCTGTTTCTGTCAAATGGGTATCAGGCATTTGAGGGCAGAAGGTTGGATCATGAGGCTCTATACTTTAGGGCCAGAATGGCGGAAGCCTTGGGATGAAGAGTCGCTGACCATCCAGGCTACAGTGGGCCTAAGTGTAAATGACAAGGAGTGGGAGGGGGCAGGGCAGGGAGGCTCCACAGCTGGGCCTCCTCCCCCCAGCACATCCTCAAGCAGGTGTTCATGGAAAGCGACCATGAGTTATCCCTCATTCCCTGGGCTCCTAGGTTCTTAGAGCTGATGCATTGAGCTGCCTTTCTCTCCCTTCCAGCCACACCCTGACTCCTCATGTTTCCCTCGACCACCCTGCAGGCTGAGTCCTTCCTATAGAGCTTCAAAGACCAGGCAGTCTAACCACCCACTATACAGACGGGAAAACCGAGGCCCAAAATGACTCTGTCCAGGTCTCAGAGCAAGTCAGAGGCTAAGCCAGGCCTGGCACCACGCCTCCTGCTCCCAACAGTGGGGCAGCACCACACAGAGGGAAAATACGGACTTTGGGAGAGACCTAACTTTGAGGGACCCCCCCCAGCCCAGGGCTGGGTCAGAGGCCCCCTCTGTCCCTGGGGCCTCTCCTGCCAGCCCCCTGGTTGGGCTCACACTGGTTTCTGCCTCATCAGCAAAGCGTGACAGCCTCTTCTCTTCTTATTCTGGAGCCCACACCACACCATCTCCACCCACAGTCCAGGGAACATGACTGGAGCCCCCAGGCCAGGCCTGAAACAAGGGAACATTGTCTCCTCCATGGAGGCCAGAAGGAAGGCTAGACAGCTGCTCCCCATTTTCCTGGAGCCAGAAGGAAAGGGACAGCAGGAGGGATTCAGGCTAGCAGATGGGAGTACTTCTAGGCTTTATGAGTGGGTGGGGAAGGAGGGGATGGTGAACCTCTTTGGAGCTGACTGAAGTTCACCAGGTTATACTGAGGCCCAGAATGCCCAGTCCTGTGCTCAGAAATCAGTAGGGGGCAGGGAAGAGGGGTCAAGGCTGGTCACTGAGAAGCAGCTGAGGCAGTAGACCCTCTATTTTTCCCTTCTGCCCTACCCCCAAGGAAGACATGATCACACCACCCACTCACAGTACATAAGTCTGCCAAGCAGAGACCATTAACCCCATTTTACAGAAGGGGAAGGTGAGGCATAAATCAGGGATGTGACTGATCCTAGGCCACACAGGGATCTGGAGACGAGGCTCAAACCCTGCTCTTCCAATGACAGACTCACCAGTTCTCTCCCCTAAAGGGTAAGAGAGGATATCAAGCTGGGCCTGGAGAGATAGGAGGACTGAAGTGAGCGAAGACTCGGAGGCTGCAGAGCCTCCACTGAGGGCAGGGAGAAGCCTGTGTTATGGGCAGATATGTCCCACCTCATACCCCCCAGGGGCAGCGGGGGTGGGGGGCCTAAGCGTCTCCCTGAGATCATGTGGGACAGGGGGACAATTTGATGAGAGCAGACCAGGAGCCAATTCTGCAAAAGTTCCCTCCTCCTCTCCGGGTCTCAATGTTTCTTCTTAGAAGCAGTCCCCTTCCCCCAGTCTCCCTGAGTCCCTTGGTTCACCCCTGTTCTCTCCCCTAATTTACCTCTCAAGGCTCCCAGAGGAGATAATTACATGTGAAAAGCATCTGGGGAGGGGGCCTCTGGCAGGAGCTGCCCCAGCTGTCACCCTCCCCCACCCCCACGTTTCCAGAGACAACTGGCACTGGAGTTCGGGGCACCTGAGCTGTCCCACCAGGCTCTCAGAAAGGACAGGTCCAAAATATCCCCTCTCCCCACTCCCTGCCTACTGACACTGCAGACTCTGTGAGAGACACCAGAGCCAGAGCGGGGCACTAGAGAGAGGAGAGAGAAAAAGAGAGAGAGTTCAGAGGGGCCGTGAGAGCACTGAGAACCGGCAGTAACCAAATTAGTCCCGGGTTTAGGGTTTCCAGGCTCCTCACTCTGGCAGGGAACACAGTGGGAACACAGGCCATGGCTGAAATAACCCCAGGCCACCTCCACTCTAGGCCCAAAACCCTGAGCCTCAAATCTAGTTTCCAACTGGGATGCCAGGGCATCACACGGCCTAGAACCCATCTGAACTCACAGCCCAAACTCCAGGGACAGCTGAAGCCAGAAGGCAGACGTGGAGGCCTCAGGGAGGGCAAGTCCCCAGGGCCTGGGGTCTGGCAGAGGAAGGAGGAAGCATCTCAGAGTCATCAGGAAGGGGGTGGGGTGGGGAGAAGATGCAAGCCAGCAGAATGGGGGGCCAGCGCCCCCATCCTGACCCAGAGAGGCATCCCTGCCTGTGGGGCCAGAACCACTCTCAACCTCTCTCAAGGACCCTGTCAGCTGAACTGCAGCAGCTCCTCCCCGGCCCCGCCCTCCCCTAGAGGTACCCATTGTAAGTGAAGGAGGGTTTGGCAGATTTCAGGCTCAAAGAGTCCTAATTCCAACCCATGAACTCCCCACAAATCTGTGCAGCACAGCCGGAAGGAGATACAGGCATCACCTCGGCCACAACCCCCCTGATTTTACAGATGGGGAGGTTGAGTCACAGAGAAAAGCCAGGGCTGCCATTGCACTTTATGGAGCCCTCTCCACTACTCAGTAAAGCAATGACTTGTACCTCTCCAATTCTCCCAGGCCCAGATTCTGATCTGCCACAGGAAAGCCACATGAGGAAGGGCAAACCCATGTCAACTGTGGGCCCCCAAGCCCAAACATCCTACAAGGGGTTTGGTCAATAGGGCAGCAAGGCTCTTAAAGTTCCATCACCCTCACATCTCTTTATATATTGATAAGAAAGAACCAGATAGTAATCTTTAAAACCAGTCCCTGAAAAGCAAATAAAGAACCAGATTAGAACCCTTTGTAATTATCACTCAGAATACCTTGGCGCAGATAAGAACCTCTGACAGTACCAGCAGAAACCTGAAGACTCTGGAGCCTGAGAGGACAGGAGCCTTGTGTCATTAATACTCTTAAGACTGCCTGGGCACTTCCAGGACCAGAGAAGCTCCCTCAGATCTGGGCACCTGCCCAGTGAGCACTCTCGAGGGTCCTGTAGAAGTCATTATACATGGCCCTCCTTCAGCCCACCCGGAAGCCTCCCCACAAAGACTCACCACTTGCGGCTTGCTGCAGCACTTGCTGGCTGGGGCAGGCTCATCTGGAGCCCGGGCTGCCTCAGGGGGCTTGGCCTCAGCAGAGGGCGGTGCAATCGGAGTCAAGCAGGGCATATCCACTGGCACTGGGGCAGGGACCTCACTGGAGTGGAGGGTCAGCATGTACTGCTTAGTGACGTCCTCAAGAGATGGTGCCTGCAATGTAGGGTGCGCTTGGGCAGAGAAGCCCATGGGCTCTGGCACAGCCACAGTGGGGCCTACGGAAGTCAGCGGCTCAGGCACCACGATAGGCGTGAAGGTGGTGGGCACACTGGCATGACGAACATGTTTGGATAAGGGTCGGGCCTGCGACAGGCTGCCAGTCTGTTCCTCATTGCGCTGCTCTCTTGGTAGCTCCTGATGACTGCTCCGAGCTGGACGCTTCTTGGAACCACGGCGGATGAGCCGTGGCGACAGAACGTCAGGCAGCTTCGGGTCAAGGTGGAAGTCACGGTGGGCAGTGGAGGAGGCAGGCTGGGCCTCGGGTAGGGCCCTCTCAGACTGTGCCCGGCCCCTGGCAGGACTGGGCTCTTCTGGTTCTGCCCGCCGCTCTGCAAGGATGGGCTCACTGCTGGACGGAGGCAGCATGGGCTCGACTTCTCTGATGGGCTCCCCTCCAGGGCCCTCGAATCCAGGCCCAGCCAGCTCCCCGCGGCGGCTGGGGTCACTCAGAGATTTCTTCTTGGGGGCTTTGCCAGCAACCCTGTCATCTACCACACACCCTAAGGCACCAGGCCCCTGAACAATGCTCTGAATAACCTCCTGGTAGCCCTTGCTCTCTTCACTGCCCACAGACCAGTCACTGTGGCCGCTGGTCAAGCCCTCATCCACAGCTGGGGCTGCCAGAAGCCCTGTCTTGGGGCTCAGCGAGCCCAGGAGGTTGCTATCCACAGAGAACCCAGAGGGCTCCTCAGAAGTGGCGGCCCGGTGGCGCTGTGGAATTGGGTCACTCAGAGACCGGTAGGCCTCACCTGCCTCCCCATTGCTCAGTTCAGTCCCACCAGGGCCAGAAGGCGGGACTTTGCGTCTCCGGCGGAGGGCACCTGGTGTGGGAGGGGTATCAGGGGACACCAGGGCCCACCCTCCCAGACTGTCTTCAGCCCCAGGGCCATGGTGGTTGGTCTGGGCTGAGGACGAGGAAAGGGGTCGCCACATCCCTGCGGTACCCAGGCTGCAAAATGCTGAAACAGGAGGCTCAGGGTCCGCCCCAATGCCCTCATCAGTCAGACTAGACTCAGGGCCGGAGAGTTCTTCCTGGGACCGCTGCCCTTGGGTCACGTCTCCTGCCCAGTCAGGACTTCCAGGGGGGTCATCACTTCCATCATCCTGCTGGTCACCCATGCGCTGGATCTTCTCAAAAACCTGACGCGCCTCTTGAACATACTGATCCTGGACAACGAGGGGCAGCGGGTCCTCCTCGGTACCTGGGCCTGCCAGCAGGAGTTCAGAGGAGCTGGGCTTCAGGGCACTGGTGCGGGGTAGGCGGCGGGCCATGGGCTTCTCAGAGCAGGTAAATGACTTTGCCCTCCGAAGGGTGGCTGTCAAGTCCTTCAGTGTGGGGCGGGTACCAGGTGATGCTGGGGCTGGGGTGGGCACGGGCCCAAGTTGCCCCCCAGAGGCACCTGCTGATGGTGAATCTCTGCCATCTAAGGGGCCGCTCCCAAGGTCCCCAGCTCGCCCACCAGGTTTTCGGACCCTCAGCTCCGAAAGGTCTGAACGCAGGAAATTGAGTAATGTCAGGGTCTCCGAGGCAATATCTGGATTCGACAGGGACTTTCGTTGCCGGCTCCTGTCCAGCTCCAATCCTCCATCCCTCAACGGTCTCGTGGTGCCCACAGGTCCCTTGGTGCGGGTTCGAGCCTGGGGCCGTAGGATCCCTTCCCCAGCTCCAAAGCTAGGGGAGCGATACACGCCCCAGCTCCCAGAACCGCGGCTAGTCCACAGGTCCTCATCCTTGAGAGTCTCTGTGCTGGAATAACGGCTGCTACCACGTGAGCCTGCTGGGCTGGCCAAGTACGCGGGAAAGCTCACCCTGGCCACGCGGAAAGTTCCCCCCACCGTGTCTGACAAGGGCCGAGGTCCTTCCTGGGGACCTGGTACACAAGGAGGAAAGCCAGTGCCCCACTCCTGGGGTCCTTCCTCGCTGGGGGCTTTTGGGGATGTTGGGAGATCGGGGCTTCCGGCTCCCCCGGCCGAGTCCATGCTGCCCAGATTTAACCCATAACTGTCCGGCCTCCAGTCCTTATCCAAGAGGGAGCTTCTAGGCCTGGGCCCCGGCTTCCCTCCCCAGCAGTGGCCGCCCTCACCGTCTTGGTCCTCGTCACTGCCTGAGGAGTGGCCGCCGTGGCAGGCCGGACTCTGCGCCCCGGGCTGCAGCGGCGGCGGGCCCTCCTCTTCCTCCTCGCTGGAGCTGGCAGCCCGGCTGCGGCTGACAGGATAGGAGGAAACGACGGAGGAGGAGGAGGAGCAGGAGGCCCGGGCCCAGGCCTGCGGTTGGGAGAAGCTATGCCAAGAATGTAAACCATCCGCCGGACGCTGCACTCGCTCCTGTTGCTGCTCTTGCTGCCGCCGCCGCCTCCCCTCGGCCCCTGGGCCGGGCAGCGGCCGCGCCGAACGCAGGCCCGCCAGGGGGAAGCACGTCCGAGGAGGTGGCGTCGGTGGCTGCCGGGGTTCCCGGGTCGCGGGCTCCCACGCGGCACCGTCGGGGCTGGGCGTCCCCGAGCCCTCAGAGTCGGCACTGGGCCGCCTGGAGCCAGGGCCGCCAAAGAGCTTGCGCATCTCGGTGACGCTAGGCCAGGCCCCGCGCGCGGCTCCCTCCGCCGCTTCTTCCGCGGCCGCGGGGGAGACGCCCCCGTCTCGGGCCCCAGTGGAGCTGTCGTCCAGACGCTGCGCGTCGAAGCGCCGGGAGAGCTGGCGCACCGACGGCGAGAGACTACGGAGCGGGCGCGGCTGCGCGGGGGCGGCCGGGGGCCCAGACGCCAGCTTGGACACGCGCCGGGAGGGCTGGCCCGGGACGGCCGCGACCGGCCGGCACGAGGCGCGGCGCCGCAGCCCGGGGGTGTCCGTTGCCTCCTCCCTCGGCCCGGGCCCGCCGCTCCAGCGCTCCAGCAGCTTGAACGAGACGCTGCGATAAAGCTGGGGCCGGGGCGCCCCGTCCGCCATAGTGGCGGCGCTCACTCTGGGGGGGCTGGCCTCGGGGAGCCGCGGCCAACCCCCCCCTGCGGCCCCGTCCCGAAGGAGCGCAGAGGCCGGGGTCCGAAGGCCTGGGTCCCTCGGCGGCAGTGCGAGGTGGTTTGCGGGGAAAGGGTGCAGGGACCGGAGCAGTGGTTTATCTGCTGCGGCTCAAGTTTCTGCGCCCACGGGCCGCATCGGCTCCATCCCGCGCGACCCCTCCCGCCTCAGCGTCGACTCCCGGGCCCAGCCCCCGCCTCGCCCGGTGCGACCCGGAGCATCGCGGCCCGACCCGCTCCTGGCTGGATCCCAGCGCTCCGTTCCTCGGCTCTGCGCCCGCCAGCCGGCCTGCCTCCCCTTGCGCTCCCGCTCCGGCTCCCGCTCCCTCCCTCTAGGCTGCTCGCTCCTCGATCCCTTTTGTTGCAAATAAACTTTGTGGCAGAGGAAAGGGGGTGGGGGGCGGGGCCTCGCGCCCAAAAGAGGGGGTGGGCTCCCGGCGCGCGCTAGGCTGGGAATCGGGGATGGGGGGGGAGGGGAGGGAATCGGGGAGGAGCCGGAGGAGAACTAAGACTGCTTGAGCTCTGGCTGACTGCAGCGACCCTCCAGATGAGCCCTTCGGGAACTCCGCGGGCAGAGCTGCTCCCCTCCTCCCCCAACACTCGCTGCAACACGCAAACTCTGAGTGCGGTCAGCTCTGCGGCCGTACAGTCAGGGTGGCGCACCACGACTCCCGCCCAAGGGACCCCAACATGGCAACCCCGGACCCACAAACTCTCGTACACACCACCGACACTCAGGTACACGCAGAAACACGCTCCCTGACGAGACTCGCCGCCAGGGGGCAGCAGTGCTTGCCGCCGACCAACCTGGGCACTTGCAGCTCCCTGTCCCGCCCCTTCACCCCGCCCAGGCCACGCCTCCTACCAGGTCTTTCGCTGCGGCTCGCACTGTAACTGCGACCCGGTCCAGCCCCCGGCGCCCCCAAACGCGCCGCCCCTCCCACCGCTGCGGCCAGTCTAGTTCTGATCTTACCCCAAACCTACCGCCCCACGCCGCTTCAGGAGCCCCACCCTTTGACCACGCCCCCAAGTTTCCAGCGGCCCGCCTTGTGCCCCGCCCCCTCCTCCCCCAGCGCTCTGGCGCGCGAGGCCCCTGCGCCGTCTACCGGCCGGATTCGTCCACCCCCGTGGAGCCTGGGACGAGTAAAGGAGCTCTGGGAAGACTTCGCTTCCTTTATTTCCTTCTAGTGGTTACCTAGTCCCTTCAGGAGCCGTTTCAAACCTATTCCCTTCGCAAAGTGCACTGCCCCTCCTTCGACTTCACACGCGAAAGGCGCTTTGACGGGAACGCCCTCGATTTCCCACTGCCACACCTACACGTCTACCTGAGACGGATCCGTCCTCCTGACAGGCGAGGTGCGGGTGGCTTCCACTGCTTCACACCACCCTTGAGGTAGATCTTATTACCCCTTCTCTGTGGGTCATGAAGACGAAGCAACTTCGACCAGTGTCAGAGTCAGGAAACGGCAGCTCCCAGTGTGACTCAAATTCAGATTTCAGGAGCCTCGAACACCACGCTCCTCCAGACAGCCTTTGCTGGTTCCAGATCCCTGATGAGCCCCCAGCAGCACCCTCCTCCTTCGCCGGGCCTGGGCTCAGCCACCCCAGGAACAGAGGATACTCATGTTCCCCTTTAGCCCAAGAGGGCTTGGAGGCCCCGGTCCAGCTGAACAGGCAGGGCTGGGCGTAGGACCGGATGGGAGACACTCAGGGATTGCCTGATTACTGCGTGAGACAGGCAGGACTCAGCGAGAACCCCAGGGCCCTGCTTGCTGCTTCCCTGGGGTTGTGGGAAATAGCCGTGGAGAGAAAGCTCTTCCTCTTTGAGTTGAGAGCAGCCTCCTACAAGTCCCTCACCTCAAGCTTGTCTCAACTCTGCCTCAAAGGGGCCTGTGTATCACTCCCTCTTCGATGGGAAACTGATAGCAAGGAAGAGAGCTCTGCCTGGCCTCTTGCCTCTCTGCCCTTTCCTTGCTGTGTGACCTTGGGTAAATCGCTCCCCTTCCCTGGGCCTCAGCTGCCTCATCTGAAAAGTATGGAATGGGTTTAAGTTTCCCCAAGGTGCCTCTCTCTGACTCTGTTTGAAATCAGACTCTCGTCTCCTCTAGATTGTTTTCTTTCTATTGTTTTGGGGAACTTTTGGTATGGTGGGGGGACTCTCATCTTGGAAATCACAGCTCCCCTCCAATAATAATGATGGCCCCTGCCATCTGAACTTTGTAATTTTCCAAGCTCTTTCACACCTGGTCATGTACTGTCTTCACATCACTTCTGGGATAGAGGATAGAGGTTTTAATTCCCAAATCACAGATGGGCGAGCTGATGGAGAGGAGCAGAGACTCAGGTCACAGGCTCCCAGAGCCCTACAGTGTGGCCTTGAGGTGGGTTGGCTGGGACCTTTGGACCAGGAATCCTCTTGGTGGGGAGGGAGGGTGTTTAAGGACCTAGGCTGGGCCTTCACCCAATGGGAAGCTCACCCAATCAGAGACTGGCTTCACTGCTTACCGCACCTCATGCGTGCCCCTCCCACCAGCCCCTGCAGATTCCGGATGAGACAAAGTCTTCTTCCAGACCCGGAGAGGGCCTGGGTGTTTTCAACCCCAGAATATTCATTTAGGAGGGGGCTGGGAGCGCTGGGAGCCCTGGCTACCAGGACAGAGAGCAACAGTAAGCAACACCCAATGCAGGCACCCTCACAGATGTGACAGGTGACCCGTAGCAGGTTGCTGTTTTCCTTTGGGCCTCAGGTTCTCACCTATGAAACAATGACAACAATGACCCACCTACCCAGTGAGTTGTGGTGACCCAGCAATATCGGGGCTGTAGAATCCCTTGGGGAAATTAAGATAGGGAGACTGTGGTGGTCACATTCAAGGCCAATGATGGGCCTCAGGCACTTAAGAGGGAGAAAGATGAGAAGTGAGAGGACTCTGAGAAGCAATGAGCTCCAGGAAGGAACTGTCTTAGGGGGAGTCTGACTCCTAACTCCATTCCAAAGTCAAATAGAGTTGATCTGAGATTGTCCCCTTTCGTGTATAATTAGACCTCAAGTGCACAGAATTGGATTATTTTTGTTTTTGACACATTCTTTTGTTCATGACACATTCTCACCAGTTATTTAATTGATTCCCATCAAAAGACAAAACAACTAGGGCCTTTACAATGTTCTATATCTCATTATATAGTTCTCCCACTACCCAGTCTCCTGCCGCCCCACCACCCACAATAACCACCACCTCCTGTGTTTAGCATTCCCTTGCTTTCCTTTTTATATAGCTTTATTGCATCTGCGTATTCCTTCAAAGTATATATTTTCATTTTAGTTATTTTAAGCTTTATAAAAAAGTTTAATTTTTGGAATTTTTGCTGTGTATAATTTTTTGGAATTTCTTTGTAATTAATGTTATACTGCTAAGATTTATCCATGGTGTTGCATGTCAGTATAGTGCATTCTGGCAGTGTGTTAACACTCCAGTGTGTGAACTAGCACAGTGTATTCATCCACTATCTTGTGGATGGGCATTTGGGTATTTCCAGCTGTTTGTGCTTGTGAACAGTGCAGCTCTGAGCGTTGTGCGTGACTTCAGGTTCAGGTGCACAGGCACAGAAGTACTGGGGCAACAGCTGAGCTGTTGTTCAGTGTTGGGGAGGCACTGTCAACCTGGGATCGAGTACCTCTTCTATGGTTTTTGATGATCTGTTTCCTTTTCTGTGAAGTGCCTGTTTGTGCCTCCCCATCCTTCTATTGGGTTATAATACTCTTTTGTACTTTATGAAAATTCTGCCCTAACTTTTCCATGCTCCACACATCTGGAGGCATAGGGAGGGCTGGTAATATTAACGTGATTTCGCAGATAAGGAAACAGAGGCTCAGAGAAGTGAAGGAGGCTTGTTCCAAGTCAGAGTCAGAAATGGCCCTCCTGCGCTGAGCTAATGCCTCTGAGGCCTCATGGCCTCAGCTAAGAAACCTTCTCTGCACCTCAAGCTAGCTCAGGTCTTCCCTGGTCGTCAGCCTCTTTTGGCCCCTGACCGTTCTATGAGGTTTTTGTCTCCTTAGTGAGACCCTCCTTGCCCCCGGCCCTCTTTATGTTCTTCTGAGCGCTCCTGCCTGGTTGTAATGATCTAGATGTGCACGTGTTTATCTCATTATTGTCATCCTCCATCAGGTTAGGAGCTCCCTGAGAGCAGGGACCCACTGCTCAGCATGATGCCTAGCATACAGTAAATGTTGTTTACTGGATGAACTCTTTCCTTGTCTGCACCCCCACACCCGGTCTGGGTCTGAGCTGGAGGAAGGAACCAGCAGCATCCATTGCTAGGACAGATACAATGACTCTGGGCTTTTCCTGCTTGGAATGGAGTCTCCCGAGACAAGCCCTGGTTCCAGACTCTCTGGCTCCCCCATCCTTGGCCCTGCCCGTTTGGCTCCCTGTCCTCAGCCGCCAGCAGCCAACACTCATGGATCTCCTGTCTTGGAAGCTCCTTCCCTGGGCCCGGCCTCCTTCAGAAACTTCCTTTCTCTCTTCCCCACCCAGCACCTCCACTTCCTCCCCTCCAGCCACTGCTTCACTCATCCAACTCCACTGCCCCATCATGCCACCATCAGAGACCCTAGGCTTCGACCTTCTACCTCTACCTCTCTGGCTCCTCCTTCTCCCCAGCCCCTGGATGCTAGAATTCCTAGGACTCTACCCATGCTCTCTCTTCTCACTCTCTCCCTCAGGAAGCCCATGCACTCCCTCAGCCTCAAGCCAAAGGTGGGATGACCACTCTCCAGTCTTTGCAACTCTTCCAAGAAGCCTTCCTGGTGTCTCCAGGCCCTGTCGACACCTAGCTCCCACTCAGATGGAGGTCTTACCCCCAGGCTAGACTCTGGCCCCCTCCCAATCCAGGACACTGCCTGGCCTCCACTGAGGTCCACCATCTCAGTATGCATACTGAGTGAAGGGATTCATTTGGCTGTGGGTGACAAAGGCCTGAAAAACTGGTGGCTTAAAAAAGATAGACATTTATTTCTCTCTCATGCGAAGTCTGGATTTAGGTGGCCCCAAACTGGAATGGTCAGAGACCCAAGCTGCTTCTCATGTTCCAAGATGGTACTCCAGCTGTGACGTCACGATGTAAGCAACAAGAAGGGAAGGGAGGCCAGACACCACCTGTCTCTTAAAGACATTCCCTCCTCCCATAATAAAGTGCCTTAGGGCATTTTGCTTATCTCCCATTGACCAGGAGTAAGTTATCTGGCCATACCTAGCAGCAAGAGAGGCTGGGAAATGAAGTTTTCATCCTAGAAGACTGTGCCTAACTAAAAGAGAACTGGCATTGTGGTTGGCACAACTTCATAGGGGCCCCACTGGGACTGGGTGGGGCAGGTGGGCACTTGGAAAGCAAGTGAGGAAAGGAAAAGAGGGGAGGGTGAAGGGGGAGGATCTAGCATATGGGTTAGAGAAAGCCTGCGTGACTTTAGTAAGTCAGTTCCCACATTCCGGGTCTCAGCTTCCCCATTATAAGGTATTATAAGGGTTAAATGAGAAAATGTGTGTATAACACATTGCATGGTTCCTGGAAACTACAGAGCCCAGACAACGGGCACTACTGTCATTGTGGCTCCCCAGTGTTTCCCTGCCTGGCAGCCTTTTCCTCTCTAGCCCTGCTAACTCTCCAGCTTCATGAGAAGAGGGCCATAGCCTCTCTTATCCTTCCCCCAACAGCCTCCATGCCTTTGTTTGTGCTGTTCCCTACACCAGGAACACCCTTACCCTCTTTCCTTCTAATTACGTCTACCCTTCAAGACCCAGCTGCGCTGCTCCATCCCCCAGCAAGTCTTCCTCAACCCACAGAAGAATCACCTTGGATCCCTTTGAACCAGCATGGTCCCTCCTGCCCCCCACCACACTCCTCTCCTGTCTGTGTCCTCTCTGTCCCCACCCCAGCAAGTAGACATTCCCAGGGTAAGCCCCACCCCCACCTGCCCTGCCCCTCCATCAGTAAGAGTGCTCTGGGTTAAAGTGAGGAGGAAGAGGGGTGGGGAAGAGGAAAGAGACAAAAGGAGGGAGAAGGGAAGGAGGAATTCAAGCCCCCCAAATGGTGCTTGGAATCGCTGGTCCTAGCATGTAATAAATGATTTTTCCTTCTTATAGGAACAGATGGGGCTCATGGATTATGGCTCTTGTTCTCAAAAAAGTATGCTGAGTTTTTCTTAAAAGACTGACTGCTCCTAGGTAAAGGAGAAAGAAAAACCCTTGCAATCTCCCCCACTTAAATCTCCTTGTTTAGAAACCTCCTATGCCTATTCCTAGAGATAGACCCTAGAGGAACTTGTGTGCACAAAAGGTGAAACCATTCTAATACTAATATTCACTGCATGCCTACTATGTTTTGCTTTGCACATATTTGTTAATTTAATCATCATGACAACTTTACAAAATAGGTACCATTATTAGTCCCATTTTACAGTTAGGGAAGTTAAGGTATGAAGAAGTTAAATAACTTGCCCAGAGTTACATAGCTAGTAGATGATAGAGCCAGGATACATGCCCAGGAGATCTGGCTCTGAGGTCTGTATCCTTTATGCTATTCTGCCTTGCAAGGGAAGTTGGGAATGGAAATTACCTGTGGCCCACAATTTCCATTCTTGGAAAAGTAACCAAGGGGTCACAGTTCTTGGCAGGCTGCTGGGACAGTCATCTGGGACTTGCTGCAGGGCTCAGCCTGGGTCGTTGGTGGAGGCCCTCTGCCTTCTGCTCTCCCCATCTCCTGCTCCCCCATGACAGGCAGCTGAAGAGCTTGGTCTCAGATGCAAGGTGGTTAACACCTGGACTGCTTGGCACAGCCTTGCATTATATGGGGACTAAGAACCAGTCTCTGTCTTCCGATGTCCCCACACACACATCTATCTCACAGTGACCCAAAGAATCAAACTGCCTTTTGTCCAAATTGTCAGCTTCTCCAGCAAGGACACTTCGAATGGATTCCCAAGATGGGTTGCGGCCTGGTTTTCCCACTTCCTCCACCAGCTGCAAGCACACCTCTGACATTACTGTGGAGTTTAACTCCTGCAGAGCCCTTCTCTAAATGTCCCCATGGCTGAACAGCCCTGGAGATTAGGCAGGGCTAAAAGAAAAATACTGAAGAAGTTATACAGTCCTTCCCCTCCCTGCCTTGTCCCTCTGCCCTTCCCTCTCCCTGCTCTACATTCTAAGGTGGAAGACTCCCTTTGCCACGGCTGCTTCTGGCAGTACCAGGTCTGTGTGGTACACTGGAGGCCATGGGCCGGCCAGATTGTTCTACAGGAGGAAAACTCAGATCTGGGAGGAGGGAATAAGGAACGAAGGAGGAGTAGTGGGTGGGGATGGGGCGGGGTGTGTGTGGAGATGAGGACAGGAGCAGGGAGGATGAGGAGCGGCAGAGGAGTGGCTGAAAGAGACGCGAGCAGGGGGAGAGCAGGCGAAGAGGATGCGCAAGGGCTTTGCGTGGTGAAATTCTCTTTTGCTGCCTCCTCGGGGACCTTCGGTGGAGATGCCTCTCCAAGGCTTTTTAAGGCTTAGCTCTGTTTGCAGTGCTGCCATATGAGATGGCCTCCAGGCAGCCTTCCAGGTACCCACAGGCCAGAATGATGGAGATGAGAGGGCAGGGGTGGAACCTAGAAGCAGCAGTCTCTCATGGGGCCACACTGCAGGCTTCTGGCTACGAGACCTTAATGTAGCAGCCATCCAATGGCTCTGGGTCTCCTCAAGCTGCTGACTTCTCCTTTAAGAGTGAAGCAACATTGAAGGGTTGTTTCCCCTCACGTGGGGACCCTGGAGGAGGTGTCCCCAGGCACCAAGGATACCCGAGCCTGAAAGAGGCACGTTTGGAGAGGTGAGTGGAGGAGAGGTGGGATCTGAAGCTCTTCCTGGAATTTAATGTCCTAGTCCCACTCAGGGCTGCTTCTTGCCACCCCCCGCCCACACACCCAAACCCCGGGCTTAACGGAAACTCAACTGTTGCTTTAAGGCCAGGCTCAGCGCATCTCTGCCTCCAGGTTTGGTAGACACAGCGCCTTCCAGCAGGGGCAGCCTCCTCCACTCTGCCTTTTGGATTCCTCCACAGCTCAAGCCCCAGCCCTTCTAAAATGCCATCCCTGATTCCTCCTGCTACTGAACCCCCACAGCCTGGAGCCTCTGGCCCACTCTTGTCCTTGTCTGGAGGGTGGCCATGGAACGGCTCTTGTTTTCTCAGCTTTCACACACAGGAGGCCACATGCCCTCCACCCCAGCTCTCTGCCTGTCTTCCCCAGGGCAGAGCCTAGCACGGGCTGGCCCAGGCTGCACCAACGTGCTCCCCACTTGTGTTGGCAGAGCTCCCACTCAGCCTTCAACTTCTGGTTCTGATGCCCCCTCCCCTACCACTGTTAGAGAGATCTTTCCTGACTCCTTGGACTGGGTCATGGGCATCCTCTGGGCACCCCTTCCCCCAGCCATTCTTCCCTCTGTCACAGCCTTGATATGACTGTCAGTATCTGTACCCCCAGCAGTTGAGAGCCTGTATGGAGCAGGGCGAGCTGGTTTTTCTGGGGCCCCAGAACCAACCCAGGCCCAGACACAAGGTGTCACTAAAGGTTTGCTAAATGAATAGAACATAGCACATCCCCCAGAGAGCTCATAATCATCCCTCAAAACCCAGCTCAAATGGCCCTTCCCAGAAGCTCTCACTTCCCCCTCCCATCTTCTCTTACTCCCTTTACTGGTGACTCCAAAGTATGCAGCATATTCCTCAATTACAGTACGTGTCGTACTATATTTTTGTGAGCAGCTTAACATGGCTTCCCCAACTCTCCATGGCTTCTTGGGACCTTCTTGAGAACCAGGCCCAGGCTTGTCTCTCTCTGTACCCACAGGGCCTGGTTCAGAGAAAGGGCTTAATAAATAGTTGTTGGTGAAATTTTGGGGTCTGGGGGGGCCTGACTCCATGCTCAGCTGAGCTAAGCTCTAATTCTCTGCATGGTTTGGGGCTGATGGGGCTTCTGTATCCCAGCCACAGTGGCAAACACAATGGTTGCCCAGACCCCACGTGTCCTGTCCCAGTGGAATCAGCGACCCTGTCGCTGCCACTTGGCTGTAAGTTTCTGTAGCATCTCATGTGGCCGCCGGCGGAACTTCTTCTGGGTAAAGAAGAAGAGGATGGGGTCCAGGACACTGTTGGCACTGGCGAAGGGCCGCGTGACCTTGTAGGCAGCTGCAAAGGCCTCCATCACAGGGCAGGAGATGCCAGGCGTAGAGCGCACTGCCAGGTAGGTTGTCTTGGTGATGTGGAAAGGCAGGAAGCTGATGGCAAAGGCAGCTGCCACCACCACGGCCATGCGGGCTGCCTTGCCACGCCGCTCCTGGGCCACAGGCCCTGCTGGGCCGTCCTGGCGGCACAGACGACGGGCCAGGCAGCAGTAGCAGGCCAGCAGGGCAATAAAGGGCAGCAGGAAGCCAATGACTGTGAGGGCCATGCCATAGGGCATGTAGTGGGTGGCCAGGGAGGGCGGGCTCAGGTCATAGCAGACCGTGCGGTTACGCAGGATGCCTGTGGCAGCAAAGAAGGCTGTGGGCAGGCACTGGGTCATCACAGCCAGCCATACAGCCCCACACACTAGCCAGGCAGCCCGGCGGCCCCCACGCTTGTGCCAGGGGGCCAGGGGGTGGCAGATTCCTAGGTAACGCTGGAAGCTGATGCAGGTAAGAAAGAGGATGCTGCCATGTAGGTTGGCATAGAAGAGGAAGCGGACCAGGCGGCAGGTGAAGTCTCCGAAGGGCCAGTGGTCACCTCGGGCATAGTTGTAGATGAGCAGGGGCAGGGAGCAGGCGTACAGTAGGTCTGCTAGGGCCAGGTTCAGGGTGTACACGGCCGTGCGGGTCAGGGTCCGGCGGGATGTGCAAATCTGGGCAATGACACAGGCGTTCAGTGGCAGGCCAGCTACCAGCACCACCGAGTACACAGGTGGCAGCAGTAGTCGCTTATAGTTCTCTTGGTAGATGCAGGTGTTGCGCGGCAAGCCCAGGGCCTGGCCTGTGCCATTGTCCCATTCCATGGCTGTTCGACCAGGCTTCCTACATCCGGAGAGGCTGGGGAAGCAACACGCAATCTGTCAGCGGCTGTACTCATTGATCACCCAGTAGACCCCTGTCCATCTCGGGCCTTGATCTCCCCATCTGAACCGTCTCTGATGTTCACCACCCCACAGAAGCCCCCCATAGCCCTCACTTTAAGGAAACCTGGAATACAATAAAGCTCAAGCTTGGGAGAAATCCAATGCACTTTCTTTCTATAATATTAACTTCCTACCAAACTTCTTGGTGAATTTCTATTCATCGTTCAAAACCCTATTCAATTTTCTCCTCTGTAAGTGGAGATTGACAGACTTTGGTTTAAATCCCAGCTCTGCTACTTACTAGCTATGTGACCTTGGGCGAGTGATATGATATACCTTATCTGAGTCTCAGTTTTCCCATCTGGAAAATGGGGGAATAATGCACCCATCTCTCAGGATGTCATGAGGCTAGAGGCACTAAATCATGCTATGTAGGGCTTCCCTGGGCTCCCTGGAGATTGTGCTCATGGTGGGCCTGCCTGTCTATCTCTTCTCCACAGACTGGAAGCTCCTGAGAAGAAGTGCCAGGTCTGGTGCCTCTCTGTATCTGAGAGACCAAACTGGGGCCCAGGGCAGGGAAGGCCCCAGTAATTAATCAATCAACATGAGCAGAATGTCTACACTTCAGAGCTAAGGACAGTGCCCACCTCCTCAGCCTGGACTCCATCTTCCAAAGCCATGGTCCTTCTTTTGGCTGCAGTCTTCTTATCTGTAAAATGGGAGGAAGGAGGTGATTTAGAAGTTCACTAAGTCCTTCCCCCTGGACTTTTGGCTACAAACGTAGGTCTGGCAGAGCCATGAAAGACACAGTGCCCCCTGGTGGTAAGAGTGAAAACCGCTTCCCCTGAAGACAAATGGCTGGGAGACCAACCACGTCTACAGCTACTTTGCAGAGAGGGAAATTCAGGCACAGTGAGGGGCACTGACTGCTCAATCTTAGTGAGTTAGAAGCAGAGCCAGAAACAGAACCCAACCGCCTGACTAAGAGGAGGCAACTTAGTGTGACCCATGGACATGAAGTAAAGAGGTTATAAACCTAGCTTCAGAGCTGAGCAGGCCTGATTTAAATCCTGGCTCCCCTACCTCTATGCCATTCTACAAAGGGGATGTTGCTTGCCTTTTCTGGGCCTGTGTCCTTATCAGTATAACCGTCATAGACCTGATATGCAGTAGGTGCTTAATAAATGCCATGCCATGCCATGCCATGCCATTTTATCCTACATCTCGTCCTTCCACTCATCCCTTCAGGGTGGGTTTTGGGGGACCCAGCAGCACAAATGCCTTAAGAGTTTCCCTGGTGGGGTCAGTCTGACTTGTTGATACTCACCTCCCAACTGGCATTTCCATACTTATTGGTGTCCAGAGAGAATTCACAACTTAAATCCAATAGTCCTGTAAAGGAAAGCCTTTGGGATAATGAGTCAGATCATCCCCTCTCCCTATTTTACAGATGGGAAAAACTGAGGCCCAGAAAAAAACATGAAGTCTTGCGAATGCACTCAGAGGGTGATAGTGGGTTGAAGCTGACTATATGGGCTCTGGCGCAGATGCCCAGGGTTCAAATCCCAGCTCTGCCACATGTAAGCCGTGTGGCCTTAGGCCCATTACTGAACCCTTGTGCTTGGCTTCCCCAACTATAAAATGGGACAATATAGTCCCTGCCTCAGAGGGTTGTTGTGAGGATCAGTGCCTAGCACAGGGCAAGGTGAGCTATTCTTTTTTTTTTTTAATTGTTATTGGAATATAGTTGATTTACAATGTTGTGTTAGTTTCAGGTGTACAGCAAAGTGAATCAGTTATACATATACATATGTCCACTCTTTTTTAAAATTCTTTTCCCATGTAGGTCATTACAGAGTACTGAGTAGAGTTCCCTGTGCTGTACAATAGGTCCTTATTAGTTATCTATTTTACATATAGTAGTGTGTATATGTCAATTCCAATCTCCCAATTTATTCCGCCGCCCCCCCCCATCCCCTGGTACAAGGTGAGCTATTCTTAATGTGAATATACCTGCTAAATAAAGTTATAAGATTTTTAAAAGTTAATTAGAGCAAAAGGTGACTCCTCAAGCTAATTTCTCCTAACTTAAAATTTGATTTTGATGAAAATATTTTACCCAGATTCTGGGCAACTGCAAAATGATGATGTTTGGGTCCTCTATTCTGTATCCCACATGCTACATCACCGTTAATTGTCAAAGATTTTTCCTGGGGCTACAGTCTTGCTGGGTGCCCCGCTCACCAGTTAAGCGTGAAGTAGAGGCCAGAGGAGGAAGCACAGCAGTTCCCCCATTGTCGCCAAGAAGCCAAGATTAGTACAGACAAAAGAAAGTTCATTCATTCATCTCTTCATTTGTTTGTTCCGGCCATTCTTTCATTCATGCATTCATTCTCTTGTTTTCACATACCAGACATTTCATGGGTACTCACTGCTTGCTCATTGCATGAGGCACAGTGTATAGACGTAGATGTAGACAGATAGATACATATACAGATATATGCACACACATACACATGTTCATATACATATACATATGCTAGTCTGAGGGGGGAGGCCAGTGTGATCCACAGGACAGAAGAAATTTTTCAGAGGAGGATGAAGGATGGAGCAAGTCCCTGGTAGTTGAGGAAGATTTCCATGGATGGAGAGGGGTGTGAGGTCCCCTGAGGTGTCCCCAGGTGGGGAGGAAGAGGGAGCAGGCAGGGTCTGAGAGGAGAGGCAGCCCACTAGGACAGAAGGTCATGGTGAAGAGGGAGAAGCAGGTAGAAGGAACTGTACTGTGCCCCTGAACCCTCTTTGGGGAGGTCTGTCACCCTCAGATACCACTCCAAGAGAGAGCCCTCTGCCTCAGGTGACTGGAGTTTCCAGGTGTTTTCTGCCTCCCGCTCCCTGGCGAGAGTGGTCCTCTTGGAAGGAGGCAGAGGCTACTCTAGGCGATCCAGGCAAGCCTTCAGGTTTGCTCCAGGAAAGGTCACCCTGGCTGTCACCCTGGCTTCCTGATCCACTCTGCCTTCTGAGGACCTAGGCGTGGTGAGCTGTTCTCCCACTTCCCAGCAAGAGCTGGTCCCCAGGGAGGCTTGCACGGCCCCTGCCTCCCGGCAGCAGCTGACATATGGCTCCTTCAAGTCTGTACACCTCTCACTCACTCTTGGGCTCTGTGCCCTGGACCAGCTCAGACCCCAGCCTCTTCCTGGGCTCCAGCTGCTCTGCCTGTGATGAAGGGCTTTCTAACAGGTGGCTCTGACTACATCCTTCCCTGTATCCCTCCGCCCTTTGAAGAAAACTTCAACCTCTTGTCCTGATATTCAAGCTCCCTGCCAAGCCTTCCAACCTCATCTGAAGTACCCCAGATAAGGTACTTCACTCTGCCCCTTCCTCTCTTGCCACACTGTTCTCAAGACACCACAACTGCCACACAGCCATTCACAGCCAGAGATCTAGACTTTCTCTTGGGCCCCCCCATTTTTACTGTTCCCTACACACAAAATGCCATTTACCGTGTCTCTGTTTGTCAAAACCCTAAGTGTCTATCAAGCTCCAGACCTAATCTTACTTCTTTCTTTTCTGATCCTCCAGTTGGGTGGAGTCCCTTCCTCTCTGCCCACCCCCCAAAATCTGTGGACCTCCTTTAGGTCAGCGCTGGCCCCAGCCTGCCTGCCCCCCACTCCCCACCTTGACCCAAGGCCCCCCAAGATGTGCCAACACTCACATGCAGCCTCCTGTCCCTGAAGTGCCTTGGTGGCTCCAAGTATGTTGGGTCAAGGGCAGGCCAGACATCCCCTCGGCCCAGGCTGTAACACCTCTGACAGGGCAGCTTCCTCTGTTTCTTGGCAGGGCTGTCTCTGACTGAAATAGCCCCTGCGGGGGCCACCCCCTCCCCGTCACTCTCAACACCAAAGCCTGGCGGAAACTGAATCTAAGGAGCGAAGAGGCAGAGAAAAGTTCTCCTTACCGGAACCCTTCCCACCACAGCAGGAGAAACAGGGTGATAAGGAGGCAGAGAGAGATGGTGGAGGACCAGAGGATGCCGCTCTAAGGCCAGCCCCACAGACGCATCAGCTTCCTTTCTGCTCAGCCCTCTCTCAGTCTACCCATCTGTCAAATGGGTAGTTTGGCAATTAAAGAACTTTTGGCCCCTCTTTAGCTATAATACCTAGAGCCATCTTCCTAGTCACTCCTCCATCCATCCCTCCTTTCTTCATTCACTCAATAGCTTATTTGCTGATGCGTCCATCCTTCTCTGGGGCAATCCACTTATGCACTCACTTATTCAGCCACCTTCTCCCTCCCTCCTTCCCTCTCTTCCTTTTCTCCACAAGCAAGCATTGAGCACCGACTATATTCTGTCAGATCCTCCCACATTTCCCTATTTAGCAGTCACTGTTCCCTTTGACACTGCAGGCCCAGAGCTCCCTGGGAGTGAGGGGCGTGGGTTGTGGGGACCAAGGTGATGCCCCAAGATCTTACCTGGGTGCATCCTCCCTGCCTGTGCCAAGCCCTTCCCAGGCCCCTCCTCACCACCAAACCAGGACTCAGAACTGTTAGGACAACCAGAGGAGGAGATGTGGCTCCTTGCTGTCTCGAGGGGGCCAGCTCCAGTGGTGGAGACAGTATTCAGGGGGTGGCCTGGAGGAAGTGGGCTTTCATTTGGAGTAGCTGAGGCAAATAGGGGAGTGGAGACAGAATGGTGCAGGGAAAGATCACTGCCCAGGGAGTTTGAGGCCCAGGTTCTTGTTCTACCTTGGCGCCTACTCACTGTGTGGCTCTGGACAAGCTCCTTCCACTCTCTGAGCCTCCCCAGTACAATGCGGTCATACTGGCCACCAGCAGGTTGTGAGGGTGACCTGCCAAAGGAACGGAGGACTCTTTACCTTGTAAGGTATAAGCACTGATCTCACCTCCAAACCCATTTTACAGACAAGGGGATTGAGGAACCAAGGCGGGGCCAAAAGTTTAGACCAAACTGAGAAAATTCAGGCATGAACTGCTGGTAATCACTTGGTCAGTTGTGCATGGACTGAGTACCTACTGCTTATTCAAGTCTGTACTAGGAGGTCGCTTGTGCCATTTGAGAGTATGGACCTCCTGGTCTGATTTGCGCTGTGCTAGGGCTCAGGAGGGCAAGGAGGCCTGGCCTTCAGCCCAGCAGCCAGTCCTCTGCTGGGTTTCCAGGGCAACCTCCTGTGGTCACCCCCACCAGAGTGTCTGTCCCAAGAATGGGAGCAGGTCCGAGGACTTCCTGAAGGTGTCAGTCTCAGGGTAGGACTTGGGTCTCAGTTCTCGCCATCTGGGAGGGGCCCAGGAAGGAGAGCTCAGGTCTTCGGGGTCATGGGTACACCTGGAAGGGCTCCTGGAGAAGGCATGTCTGCTGCTTGGCTTTAAAGGGCTGGGGTGACTGGGATACACAGAAAGAATAAAGAGGGCATCCCACACAGGAGGCGCAGAGGCAGGGAATGAGTCTACCCTGTGCAAAAAAATGAAGAATAAATATTGCAACCAGAGCATGGAATGAGTTGTGTGAAGAGGGGACCAGATGGGAAGCCTGAGGTGGGTGGCCCATCATAAAACCTCAAGCAGAGCCCAGGTGCCACTGCTCTGCTCCCAAGCCTGCCAGGGTTCCTAGCCCAGCCTCAGCCTTCCCCACCAGGCTTTCTAGCCCCATGACTTATCACATGCTCTTTCCTCTGCCTGGGATGCTCTCACTCACCTTCTCTGAATAATCTCACTTACCCTTCCTTATAGTTTCCCCATCTGTAAAATGAGAGTGAACATTGGTACCTACCACATAGGCTGTTGTAAGAATTAAGTGAAACCGTGTATGTGAGTGGCCCTAGTGTACAATAAGTACTCAATAAACTTTTTTTGTTTGTTTCTGTTTTTTGTTTTTTGCTGCACCGTGTGGCTTGCGGGATCTTAGTTCCCCAACCAGAGATTGAACCCATGCCCTTGGCAGTGAAAGTGCAGAGTCCTAACCGCTGGACCACCAGGAAATTCCCAAATGTTTGTTAACTGAATGAATCAATTCCAGGCCCAGCTTTGGGCTCCCTCAGTCCACCCCAGTCTCCACTGATTTCTGGGTCCTCAGCACCAGGGGTCATTCACTTAACTGCCTACCCTGTGCCGGATGTTAATTTATCTGCAGTTCTGGGGTGGTAGTGGTGGAGGTTATTCTCTCCATTTTAACGATGAAGGAACTAAGACTCAGGAAGGCTAGTAAGTTTCCCGAAGTGTGCCAGACTGATTGCATTTCAACAAGGTCTTTCTCACTCTACAGCCACCTTTCCCACTGTTCCCCCAAAGTCCACGCTTAGATGTTCAAGCCAGAGAATTCCCTGGGGGAGTGTCTTTCCTGCACTCAG
Source organism: Hippopotamus amphibius kiboko (assembly GCF_030028045.1). Taxonomy (NCBI): domain Eukaryota; kingdom Metazoa; phylum Chordata; class Mammalia; order Artiodactyla; family Hippopotamidae; genus Hippopotamus; species Hippopotamus amphibius. Next base: position 43,168,335 of record NC_080194.1, on the reverse strand, counting down.
GGCCTTTGGCCATGAGATGGTGCCAGGAGACTGCCTTCGGACAGCAGCCCCAAGATGAGGGCTGGGGGCAGGTCTCTCCGCTGTGGGGGCCTCCCCTCTGGGGCTGGCACTGAGCAACCTCAGGACTGGGTTCCCAACCTCAGTTCCTTCTGACCCACTCCCCAGCCTTTCTCCCACTTATGCTTGGATAAGCTCAAGCCTGTTCTCAGATTCCTCACCTGGGCAGTGTGGCTCTCAGGAAACACTGCGGACATTGTCAGGGTGCAGGGCCAGTGTTGAGCCTTGTCTGGCTGAGGAACAGGCCTGGGGAGTGTCTCCCTGACACCAAGCATTCATCACCCATCACCACTCCGGGCACACCATTGGCAGAAACACCGAAGTCCCTCACCCCACAGAGGGGACTGTTACCTTTTTCCATCTCAAGCAATGATGCATGGGGTTGGTTTCTGTTTATAGCAGAAGCAATTCAGTGTAGACATAAGGAAGAAGGGACAGGGGTTGAAGCTCCTTGGGCTGCTTGGATCCTGTGGTCTCAGGATACCCCTGACTCTGCAGCCGCACCCCATCCCAAACCCCGCCCCAAGGCCCTCTTATCTGGAAGGGATGAGGAGGTCTGACAGTCAGAGGCAGGAGCTGGAAGCCTGAGTCACCACCTGCCAGCCAGCCAGGAACCAGCTCAGACCAGGCTGAACATAGGAAGAGGTCTCCTAACCTTGGCCTGCCTGCCTTCTGGGAAACAAGGCCTGGAAACCCCCTTGTCCGCCCCTGGCCTGTAAGCTTAGCAGCAAGGGCACAGGATGACAGAGGTCAAGACACAGCTTCCTTCCCCTGAGGAGTCAGGCAGGCTGGGATCCATCACTAACTTGCTGTGTGACCCAGGGTGAGCCACCTACCCTCTCTGAGCCTGAACTGCCACCAGATAAATGGCTAGATTCCTGAGGCTAGTGCCTCCTTGGCACCCAGAGAACAGTGGGCCGGGGGCACAGCCAAACCCTCCTGGAGGAGTTTTGGTCTCACCTGTGGTATCAGGCTGGCCACAAAAGCAGGCAAACTTGGCAGGAGGAGGGCAGAGGGAGGGAAGGAAACTTGATTTCTCTTCTCTTTTTCCACTTCCCTTTCTCACCTCCTGCTCAACAGGAATTAAAGCTGGAACTGAAACAGTCATTTTGAGTGCAAGGAAGGGGAAGCTGCTGCTTTGGGGGAATTTGGGGGTTGAGGCTGCTTCTTATAGTCTCTCTCTGGCCTTTACAAGTTGAGCAAAGGGGAAACTTGCATCTCCTGCGGCTTTACTACGCACAGGCCCCAGCTGCCCATCGGTGAGTTCTTGTAACCCCCACCACAATCTGGACAGATGTTTTTATGGTGCAAAAATACTTCACATGCCAGATCTCATTTACTCTTCACAGTTACCATTCCCACTTTGCAGATGAGGAAGCTGAGGCCTGGCAAAGTTAGCAAGAGTTTCTCTCTTGGGCATGTGTATGAGGAGGTCTGAGATCATGGTGACCTGGTGAGCACAGGGCTGAGAAGTCACAGGGCAGCCCCGAGGTGAGGAACCTTTGGACAGAGCACAGGGGCCCAGAGAACAGCCGCGACAGGGCAGCCCCTGCCAGCAGGAGGAGAGTCTACAATGGCTGGCTTGCCAAGTCCGTGCCCTTGGGGCTGTAGCACCTTCCGCCCAGGGTCCTGGGAGATCCCAGGACCTTCCAATAAAACCCCTTCGTTGGAGCTAGTGGGAGAGGGTCTCTATTCCTTGCCTGGACCCCCAGGCTGTCCCATTTTTTAAATCTCCCATGGAGGTGCGGCACCTGGATCCCCTTTCAAGAAAGACCCTGCTGTTTATCTGCAAGGAGTGCAGTTGGCTGACAGCCTCCATTGGTGCCTTCAAAACCTGCCCATCCTCCCAGATAACAAGGCTCCAGTCTGCTGGGGAAGAGATGGCCTGGGTCCAGCTGTCTGTCCTGTCCTGCAGGCCATCATTGTTCTTCTGTTGTTTCTCCCATCCAATTCCCAGACCCCTTTAATGATGACGGCTTCCCCTCTTTCCTCTTCTGGAGTCTTTTTTTTTTTTTTTTTTTTTTTTAAATTCTTTGGCCATGCCACACAGCCTGTGGGATCGTAGTTTCCTGACCAGGGATCGAACCTGTATCCCCTGAAGTGGAAGCACGGAGTCTTAACAATCGGACCGCCAGGAAGTCCCTCTCCTGGAGTCTTGAGGATCTGGGAGTGGTAGGCCTGTGACCTAGGTCTGCCAGTGAGACAAGAGTGCACTCGTCAGGCCCTGTAACCAGCTCAGGGGTGGACGGGCAAACTTCACTGGGTACCTCAAATTCTGAAGCTTTTTCTGGAATACTGGGAAGGAAACAAGTTTCCCACTGACTTTTTAAAGCTGGTAGGACTTAAGTCTGGAGCTGCTAGAGCCAGGTTAACTATGTACCAGGCACTGTCCTATGAACTGAAGATACTACCACTAGGGAGGAGACTGGCCAAAATAAAGCCAAGGGAAGGCAGAGTTGAGAAGTGGGTACACACAGGTTCCTGAGAACACCATTGAGCACCTGGTTCCAGCTATGCCTGAAGCTTCACCTTTCACTGGACTTTTTGAAAGCATGAGCTAATAAATTCTCTTTTTGCCTCAATCCATTTGACCTAGGATTATCACTTAAAATCAGGAGTCCTGCCTATAGTCCTGCACCCCCATGCCTTCCCTCTCCTCTTTCAACAGCCCATGTTTACAGCTTTGTCCTCAGAAAACTAATATCCATGTAGTGGAGGCTGGAACTGGCCATGAACCTGGAGGCCACCAGCAGAGGGGCAGGTAGGGACTGAGGGACTGTCGAGTCAAGCCTGGCCTCCATGGGGGCAGCCAGGCAAGTCCCCCAATTCATTTTCCATGAGGAGAGCCCCACTTCCATTGGCTTCTAGGGTAACCACTGTGTACTCTCAGCAGCTCCTGAGAAGGAAACTAGAAAGCTAGAAATCCAGGGTTTAGACCTAGATTCATCACCCACTTGCTCTGTGATCCTGGGGCGGTCACTTCACCTCCCCAAGCTGCATTTTCCTCAACAACTTCCCTGCTACAGTTTCTTGGCTACCCATCAGTGCCAGCCACTGAGCTAAGTGCTTTTGTGGCAGGATCTCTTTCGCTCCTCTGATAGCCCTGTCTGGTGGGCTGTTTATCCCTATTTTACAGACAAGGAAATGGGCTTCAAGAAGGCTGGTGTCTTGCCCAAGGTGACACAGTGAGTCAGTGGTGAGCCTGGACTAAGACACAGATCTGAATAATGATAAAGTGCAGGCTCAGCAAGAGAGATGACATTTCCCTACGGGAAAATTGAGGCCAGGGAGATCAGGAACTTTCCCAAAGTACATAGTAAATCCACCACACCACCCTGTGTCTCAGAAACGCAGTGGCCTGAGACAGGAAAAAGGAATGGGGACCAGGAGTCAGGGCAGAAAAGAATACCCCAAGGGGCAATGTCAGCCAGACTCCCTCGTTTCTCTAACTTTGTTAGGATCTGGGGACAAGGTCTGCTTTCCCTTTGTGGCTGCAGAGACCAGCACAGGCTCCAGCTCCCAAGAGGCACTGGGAAATGTTGAATGAGTGGACCCAGTCTGTAAAGATGAGCCTCAAGGCTCTGTCCTTGGTGCTGCCTGGCAAAATAAAATATAAAATAAAATAATAAAATAAAATAAATCAAAGCAAATCAAATCTTTGGCTTGGCTGATGACATAGAATACTTGTCGGGGGAATGAAGGTCATGGCTGCAGGAGTAGCACCTCTGAGCCTACCTGTGTCCCCCAGCCCTGACCCTCAGGAAGGGCAGGTCACCAACCCTGCCTGAGCGGTTACTGTGGGTTACGGTCCTACTCACGTCACAGGCAGACACTGAGGCCCCAAAGGTAGGCAACTGTGTCCACAGCTCTTACAGGCAAGGTTTAGGTGCAGAGAAAATCTCAGAGGACTCCTCACCACCCACAAAAGGCAGCCCTCTTCCTTGGCCCTGCTCTGACCATCTCTAGCACCTGAGTACACCTGGCAGAGACAAGAGACTCAACTAGACCCCAGAGCCCAGGGGTCAATGGCAAGGCTCTGAGTTCTGGACCCTCGGGCCAGAGAGGTCTTTAAAGCATCTGACCCAGAGGTCTCCCCAGCCTCTCAGAGAAGGAGGCTCCCCAAAACCCCTTTGACAGGCTTGTCTGGCCCCTGCTCACATATTTCCCGTGACAGGGAGCTTACTCTTCTCCCAGGCCACTGAATTCCACCTTGAGAAAGTTCAGTGAGACAGGTGCTTTGTCATACCAAGCCCTAGGAGCTGCCCCATCACTGCTTCTGTTCCCCAGTCTAACCTGCCTCTGGGGCCCCAGAGCTTGGCTGCCCCCAAGCCCCCAGGACACCCTGCAGAGGCTGTCCCAAGACCATACGTCATTTGGTCTTCATTCCCACCAGCAAATCCAGGGCTCATGTCCAGGCCCAGGGAACCTAGTAGTGGAGCCCAGAAACTGGCCAGGAGGCCATAACCATTTCCAAACCTGAGGACAAAACCCTTTGCCTCTGTCCTGTCTCATTCCCTGCCTGGGCCCTGTGAGGGGGGCATGGCCTCTTCCCTCACCTTCAGATGTCAGCCATGTGGCACTGGGGCCCCACATGTGGTCAACCCCGTGTGGGAGGAGCGGTGCTTTGTGAGCTCAAAGTCAGAGCACCTGCTGGGCTCAGGGTGTAATGTGGGGGTGGGGGGTGTCAGCAGGTGGCATGGGGGGTCCTGCTGCAGAGCACATTTTTGCGTGTGGAGTGTATGAAAAACACAGGACGGACCTCGCCACCTTCAGGGGGTCCCTCAAATGACATCTTCTGGGTGAGGCCCTCCCCCTCCACGCTAGTGAAAATTGTAACCTCCCACTGGCACACGTGTGCCTCCTCCTCTGCTGTGTTTTTCTCCTTAGCATGTATCATTTTTTTTTTTTTTTTTTGAGACTTCAGTGCTTCATTGGACAGGGGAGCATGTACCAAACTTAAATGTATTATTTTATTTGTTTGCTTATTGTCTGTCTCCCCCCACCCGAACACAAACTCCACCAGGGCGGGGATTTTCATGTTTTATTCACGACTGTATCCCCAGGGCCTGGGATGGTGTCTGACACATAGTAGGTACTCAAGAAGTATTTGTTAAATGGATGGATGGATGGATGTTTGGATGACTGAATTTCTAGGGATAGCTTGAGAACAGAGACGGCATGGAAACAGACATCTGACTGGGGCACAGGGGACTTGGCTCGAGGCTGTCTTTATGTTGCAAGCTGCAGTTGGTACTTGCAGTATGTGTTTATTGGGGGTTGGGGGCTGATAGAGACCCGTGGGGCTGCCTCTAACTGGCTATGTTTGAGAGATTCAGGCTGTGAGCAGACCCAGCTGAGAAGGGTGAACAGGAAGGACGTGGCCTGGGGGACCTGCCTCTCCCTCCTGTCCTGTCTCAGGTCTCCATCTCCCCTAGCCCCTACCCTGGCCCTGCTCTCCCCGGCTCTGCCCCCAGAGCCTCCTAGCCTACACATTATCACTCCCTTGGCACCAGGGCCTCTGATTTGGAGGCCTCCAGCACCCTGGGCCAGCCTCTTCTTGGCCCCTCTCCCTTCCCTTGCCAGCCTGGACCTCCACCCCAGGACCCCAGGCTCCTGAGAACACAACTCATCCATCTGTATCCCTCATTCCTGGTGCCAGCAGCCTGCTCGGCCCTGCACTGTGGAGCTGAGCATGGAGGGAGGGACGTGACTCAGCCCGGGGCCCTGAGGCCCCCCAAACCTGTCACCACCTCACTTGGCGGGGCTCCCAAACTTTTGCCTGTCCCGGAGCGGCCTCTCTCCCTTCTCATCCAAGACTGCCCCATCTTTCTTGTCGGGCCTACCCTCAACCCCAATAGCCCTCAACTCATCCTTCAGAGCAAAGGAAGGCCTTTGAGAGGGGCCTCCTTCAACTTCCTGGCCACCTAAATAAATCCCAGTCTGCTTTCCTCCCTCCTCATTCCTCCTTGGCCCCAGGTCACCTCCTCCTGTGCAGATCCCCAACCCCCGCTGGCTCCTTCCCTCAGCCCACAACACTCTCCATCCTCACCTCTCACCTTAGCACCTCTTCCTTGACCCGGTGTTTCTCCAGCTGTGCTTCTTCCTCCCTTCACAATCAAGCTTCTGGAAGAGTTCTTGCTGCTCTGCCTCTACGTCCTCCCTCCCTGTCCCCATTTCTCACACCCCTACCCCAGGGTAGGGCAGGGCAGGGAGTCTTTGGGCCCGGATCAGGGGAGAGCTGTGGGTGCCCTGTCTTTCTAGGTAAGGCTGGTGAGATGGGGCTGTGGGAGCCAGTGACTATCTGAGCTGCATCATAAGGAAATCTCAGTCTCAGAAGTGACCTTGTTGCAACAGGCTTTTGGGGAAAAAACAGGCCACTTCTGTTTGATGTTGAGCTGCCGAGGCTGGTGCAGGACTGCGGGAGGGGAGCTGCCCCATGACTTTCAAGAAAAGGCTTGGACTCTGCTGGGAATTTGGGGTGGGGCTCGTAATAGGCATGGCACCTCAAGAACATCTGTTTAGGTGGGAACTGGGGGATTCTGGAGGAGGTGGGTGAGGGGACTGATACCTTTGCATAGCTCATGATATTGGTTCGAGAAAACATCAATTGTCTGTATCACAGAATAGGATGGGCTGTTGATCATGGAGCAGGTGAAGGTAGGGGGCACAAAGCTTGCCCAGCTATCCCCCAGCATCACCCCGATCACACAAAATACGAGGATCCACTCCCAAATGAGTCTCTCCTCAGAGCTCCCTGGAAAACCCAGTATTCTTCAAACTCCATTCATTCTAATTCTCCCAGTCAGTCTCATACAATCCCCCCAACCTACTCCTACCCCTGGGTGGGGTCCAGGTCAGTTAGAGCCAAATGTCCATTCCTGGCATCTGCTCCCCTCTGCCACCCATCACTGCTCCCTCTGTAGATCTTGGTACTTGGCATACCCAGTTTCCATCCTGGCTCTGCAGCTTATAAACAGTGACTTTACCTCTCTGAGCTTCAGTGTCCTTAATTACAGAATAAAGATAACAATACCCATCTCATAGCACTGTTGGGGCTCAAATGCAATAGGGATCTAGAACATCCAGCCCAGAACCTGGTGCAAGCAGGTATTCACTCAGTGGGCCTTCTATTATCACTCACAATTTTATCACGGATCAACTTAGAAATGGCCCCACTTGCAGCCTTTGCTTATTTACCCACTCACTCACTCACTTATTCACTCACTCACTCATTCATTCATTTGCCATGCATTTGCAGGGAGCCTGAAAATGTGCAGGGACTTCACTGGGCTTTGGTTCTTGTCCTTGAAAAGCCTCAGCTGGTAAGAAAGACAGATGAGAAACAGTTAACATACAATAAATTTCATGTATTTCGAGTGTACAATTTGGTATCCCAACCTCCCAATTCATTCCCCCCCAACCCTCCCTGCTTTATTGTACGTTAACTGTATCTCAATAAAAGTTCTTAAAATATATATATATATAAAAGAATAACACGCATCTATAACAAAGTTTGATATATGTGTATATTACAAAATTGGAATCATTACTATATATAATTTGTACCATGTGTTTTTAACATTAATATTTTGTCATAAACATCTACCTGTGCTATTAAATATTCTTCAAAAAAAAAAAAAGGCAGATGAGGGGGTCTCTGGGAAGACAGAGGAGGCCCCTATGCCTGCCTGGGTTATCAAGTCAGGCTCCCTGGAGGAGGTGATTCTTTGATGGACTGTGGACACAGAAGGGGAGAGTGTTCCCCACAGAGAGAGACCTGCTGGAGATATGAGGGCATGGGTATCCACAAGTGTTTGTGTTTGCAGAAGGTGAGGCAGAGAGGTTAGCAGAGCTAGGTGCCAACAGGCCTCACTCAAATGCCAGGTTACAAATTTGGCCTCTGCATTGTGGGTGTCAGCCAAGGAGTCCTCGATGGTTTGTGAAGCAGGGCAGAGGGGTGATCAGATATGAGATTTAGGAGGTTCCTTGTGCTGTTGGATGGAGAATGGATTGGATGTGGTTAGAGTTCAGGTCAGAGACAATAGCCTGAAGTGGCTGGGACAGGGAGGCTGCAGGGCCAACTGGTGGTAGGGCCAAATCAGGTGAATGCCTGGCTCACAGCAGCCTCTCACCCCTCCTCTGTACACCCCTCCACAAGCCTTGACAGCCATCATGCTAGAAAGACAGATTGGAGAGGTCAGGTTCTCAGAGATACTCTATTCCAGTCCTCAGACAGCAGATGAAAATCCAAGGCCCAGAATAGGGGAAAGGATGGTCTACAGCCCTGTAGCGTCTACAGGGGTCTCCTGCCCCTGAACCTGTTCCCAAACCTGCTGCTCTAGTCTGACACTCCTCTCCAGGGGAAGCAAGGGTGTGCCTTTGGTAGACTGGGACTCAGAGGAGTCCGGAAGGATGACTTGTTCCAACTGCCCGGCCCACGTAGACCTTCCGTCTCTGACTAGGGAGGGGGTGCCTTAGAGTTTCCTGAGTTCTCTCCTCTCCTCCTCCACATCCATTTGGCAGCTGAGGAAACTGAGTCCCAGAGAAGAGGCATTCGGCTCCTGGGATAAACACAGCTCTCTGGGCCTTGGAATGAGTGTCAGGTGTGGGAGACAGAATCCTTGGGTCCTAATCTCAGCCCTGCTTCTGGGCAGCCGGATTCATGATTCCTGAGGACACTCAGCTGGTGAGGGATGGAATTCCTCCAGCACGAGCATCTGGCCCTGGCCTCGCCCTTGTGCCCAGCACCGTTCCCAGGGCACTTCCCTTCCATTCCAGCCTCTGGAAGGCACGGTTGAGGCGGACAAAACAGGAAGAAACCATTTGCTCCCAGGAACGGAGGGTCTGGTCTGGTCCCTTCTTTGGCAGAGGAGCCCGGGCCCCACACCATCTCAAGGAGCAAATGATCCCACCTGCACAACTCAGCGGGTGCTGCCTCCGCCCCACCAGCTCTCCCAGGGTGGGCTTGGTGAGGAGGCCCAGCTCTGGTCCCTGGAGCTTGCAAATGTGTGGCCTTGTGCTTGACCTGGACCCTACCCAGGGGAGGGGATGGACTGTGGGGAGCGTATGGGATTGCACGGGAGAGACGGTTACTCACTGGTTAAAGTGGTCAGTGCCAGGTGACCCTCCAGTCTCATGTGGAGAGGCCGGGGGGTGGGGGGTGGGGGGCAGGGCCCGAGCATTGCATTTCCCTAGTGGGAAAGCGGAAGCCCCACTTCAAATTAATCACCAAGCCCTGTTTGTTCTCCATCTTTACACCTGTCAGACTGCCCCCTCCTCCCATCCTGTGGTCCCTGCCTCAGCCCAGCTGGCAGCCACCTCCTGCTCTGTGTCTTCCATCTCCCCAGGCTATGCATCCCCTTTCTGCAGCTAGAGAGGTACTTGCTCAGCAAAAATCTAACCTCATCACTCCCCTGCCTAAGCATTTTACAGCTTCCCAGTGCCTGGGGATAAGGGCAAGCCTGGGTCCTGCTGAACTCTCCGTTCTCAGCACTCACGCCTGCCCCCCACACACGATCCACAGGGCCCTGAGCTACTTTCACTTCCTGAGACCAGCTGTGCTCTCCTTTGCGCCCCAGTCAGTGCTGCTTTTGCCCCTGGATCTCCCTCTCCCCACACTGCAGCTGGCAGGCTCCCGCTGTGAACTCAGTGACACAGGAGACCCAGTTCTGCCCTCAGGAGCTCATCATAAACAAGGGACATGGATCTGCAGACCCACAATCCAAGGCACATGTCCTGCTCCAGAGTCCTGTGGGAGCCCAGACAGCGGGGGATGGTTCTGTGGGCAGGGAAGGCTCGGTAAAGGAGGCAGCAATGAAATGGCCTAGTGTACACAGAGACAAAGGGCATTTCAGGCAGAGAAAACAGCCAGGGCAGAGGCTGGATGAGGCACACTGAAGGATGGTGAACACAGCTGGAGAGGCCAGTGTACCAGCAACTGTGGTCAGAAAAGAGGCTCAAATTTATAATGATAATGATACAAACACTGAACCCTTTCTGGGTGCCAGATGGGCAATACTCCATTTAATCCTCATAATGACCCTGTGAGATAAGACTGGTATTATCTCCATTTTATACCTCAAGGGGGGAAGCCAAGGCACAGAGAGGTTAGCTGACTTGCCCAAGGTAGCACAGGTAGAAGGAATGGCTACTGGGCTATGAACCCAGGCAGTATGGCTCAGGAGTCTACATTCTTAGCTCCTATAATACACTAGGGCTGGGGTAGGGAGGCTCTCAGGTGGCAGGGAAATCCAGCTCCTCCCTTGCTCTGCTCAATCTGCCTGGGACCCAGCTTGCTTAGGCTCATCCTCTCACTAAATCACAGGGCCCCATAAATGCTGCCAGCTCCAGGAAGGCTTCAGGGACCAACTACAAGGGTTCCCTCTACTTCCAGTGCCCCCCATGGGAAATCTGAGGTGAGGCATGTCCTTTCAAACAGAGCCTCCCACTCCAGCTGCCCATCAGATTCCTGGACCTCTTCTAGGGAAGAACATTTGCCTGTTAAGCATCTCTGGCTGTGGGGAGCCCCCTCTTCCATTCCATGGTAATCTTGTTCATTCAAGGTGGCACCTGACCCAGAACTAATCAATCGGAACATCCATCAGACCCCTTACCAGTGACTGGTTCAGGGGAAACCGATCAGAGGCTACTCCAGGATTTTGGTGGAACTAGCATGAAAACTTCTCTCCCAGGATTACTAGATTTGTGGGCTGTGAAAACCATGGTGCTGCTGGAAAGAACTTGGATGAGAATGTAGGAAGCCTGTAGAAAATCAGGACAAATGATACAAAAAAAGAGTGTTGATGGCATCATTGTAATTGCTGGATCTAACCATGTCTGATCTAGGTCTACTTTTGAATTTTTCTTTACATTCACTAATATCATTCTTACCCAAATTAGTCACATTTGTCACGTGCAATCAAAAGAGGCCTGACCAATATGACACCAAAAGCACAGGCAACAAAAGAAAAAGTAAATTGGATTCCATCAAAACTAAAAACTTTTGAGCATCAAAGGACACCATCAACAGAGTGAAAAGGCAAACCACGGAATGGGAGAAAAATTTGTAAATCATACATCTGATATGGGATTAGTATCCAGAATATATAAAGAACTCTTACAACTCAACAACAACAACAAAAAACCCCAATTCAAAAATTGGCAAAAGACTTGAATAGACATTTTCCAAAGAATATATACAAATGGCTAATAAGCACAGGTAAAGATGCTCAACATCAATAATCATTAGGGAAATGCAAACCAAAAACATAAGACAGCACCTCACACTCATCAGGATGGCTACCATAAGAAAAAATGTTACATAACAAGTGTTGGCGAGGAGGTGGAGATATTGGAACTCTTGTGCATCGCTGGTGGGAACGTAAAATGGTGCAGTTGCTGCGACAAACAGCATGGCAGTTCCTTAAAACAAACACAGAATTACTAAAAGATCCAGTAGTTTCACTTCTAGGTGAAAAGGACTGAAAGCAGAGACTCAAACATATATTTATACACCAATGTTCCTAACAGTATTATTTACAACAGCCTGAAGGTAGAAACAACCTAAATGTCCATGGATGGAAGAATGGATAAACAAATGGTGGTGTATTCATACAATGGAATATTATTCAGCCTTAAAAAGGAAGGAAATTCTGACACATGCTGTAACATGGATAAACCTTGAAAACATTATGCTAAGTGAAATAAGCCAGGTAAAAAAGGACAAATATTGTATGATGCCACTTACATGAGGTACCTAGAACCGACAAATTCATAGAGACAGAAAGTAGAATAGTGGTTACCTAGGGCTGGGGGAGAGAGAAATGGGGAGTTCTTGTTTAATGGGTACAGTGTTTCATTCTGGGATAAAAAAAGCCCTGGATTTGGATAGTGGTGATGGTTATACAAAAAAATGTGAATGTGCTTAATGCCACTGAATTGTACACCCAAAAAGGTTAAAAGGGTAAATTTTATATATGGCATAAGAAATATACACACGTATTTTGTCTTTGTCCCTGGTTCCTGACACAGAGCTCCTAAATCCCTTGGAATTTCCTGAGTGATAGGAGCATTTTTTGTTAATGAGTTGACTGTCGGCAGGCACCTAGAGAACTTCAGGATGGGGGCTGGTTGCCAGAAAGAATGAACCTTGATTAGAAGCTTAGAAATTTCAGCCCCACCCCCTAACCTCCAGGGAGGGGGGAGGGACTAGAGATTGAGTTCAGTCACCAATGGCCAATGATATAATCAATCATGCCTCCAAAATGAAGCCTCCATGAAGAAATACCCTAAACAACAGTGTTGTGCGAGCTTCTAGGTCGGTGAACACATCAAGGTGCTGGGAGGATGACCCACCCAGAGAGGGCATGGGTGCTCCTTGCCCCTTACCTTGCCCTGTGCATCTCTTCCATTGGCTGTTTCTGAGTTGTATCCTTTATAATAATCTCATAATAGTTAAATACAGTGCTTTCCTGGGTTCTGTGAGCCATTCTAGTGAATTATTGAACCTTAGGAGGGGGTCATGGGAACTCCTGATTTATAGCCAGTCAGAAGTACAGGAGGCCTGGGACTCGTGACTGACATCTGAATTGGGGCAGGGGGTCGGGGAGACAACTGAGACCTTAACCTAGGGGGTCCACGCTAACCCACAGAGCTGGTGTCAGAATTGGTTGGTGTTACTATTACATATAAAATAGATAACTAATAAGGACATACTATATAGCACAGGCAACTCTACTCAATACTCTGGAATGACGTATATGGGAAAAGAATCTAAAAAAGAGTGGATATATGTATTTGTATAACTGATTCACTTGGCTGTATATCTGAAACTAACACAGCACTGTAAATCAACTATACTCCAGTAAAAATTAAAGGAAAAAAAAAAAAAAGAATTGGTTGGTGTTAGGAGGGAAAAAACCCTACACATTTGGTGTCAGAAGTGTTGTGAGTAAAAACAGTTCATTTTATGTTATGTATATTTTCCCACTAAAAAATGATTAAAAAGGTAAATTTTTTGTTATGTATATTATACCACAATAAAACACAAACAAAAACAGCCCTGACCATTATATTTACGTGTCGGGAGACAAGTCTCCATGGATCTCTCAGATTTTGGCATGTCTATTAAGCAGAGAGATTGCCTTTGTTGTAGACCATCTTTTCAATGATGTTTGCATAGCAAACAGATTTGGAAGATAGCGACAGTGTCTCTCTCTGGAGCACAGGGCAGGATTTTTGGGGGATTTTGTGGGGGTTTTTTGGCTGCACTGTGCAGCACGCAGGACCTTAGTTCCCCGACCAGGGATCAAACCCACACCCCCTGCAGTGGAAGCACGAAGTCTTAACCACTGAACCACCAGGGAAGTCCCACAAGCTAGTTTTGTTGGCTGTCTGGTATGCCAAAGAGATGTCTTCCGTTAGGGCAAAGGTCAGGCAGGCTTACTGCCCATTATAAAAAACTCGAGTTGCCTCAGGTCCAGTTTCCTATCTCATAATGCAACCCATTGCATGGGCAGGCATTGTATTATCTGGCCTTTGCATTACCCTGTGGGAATTGGGGCTTGAGGAACCAGTGTTAATACTGGTATTCTCCCTGCTACTACTGATGTGAGGAACAGGGTTCCTTGTCTCTAAGCAGTCTTAGGCCTTCTGCCAGCATCCACGAAACTGTACTAGACTAATTTAGTAGCTTGTAAGTGTGATATCGTCTCATACCCTTCACAGTTCTTGATGCTGTCTGCATTAGAATCTCAGGTGGGACATATAGGAAATTTGTGTTTTTGACAATTTATTATGATAGCCAACTCAGGCTTGTGGGAGTCTTGCCCTGGAGCTCCGCCCTGGAAGAGCTGGTGTCCCTAAGGAGCTGGCACTGTCCTCCTCTTGGAGGCTGCTTCTCCCTGTTTGCTCCAGCTGCCAGGAGGCTCATAGTTGAGTTTCCTCCCTTCCTACTGTAGGACCAATGTTCGTTTCAATTTCTTTTTAACTATATATTCCTGCTTCTGTTTTTTAAAAAATAGGATATAATTCACCTACCATAAAATTCACCCTTTCAAAGTATACAATTCAGTGGTTTTTAGTATATTCTTCAACTTGTGCAACTATCACAACCATATAATTTCAGAACATCTTCATTACCATGAAAGAAACCCTGTACCCGTTAGCAGTCACTCCTCATTCCTCTCTCATTCCATCTTGTGGAAATTACTTATCTACTTTCTGTATTTATAGATTTGCCCATTCTGGACATTTCACATGAATGAAATTATATAATAAGCATGATTTTGTTCCTGGCTTATTTCACTTAGCGTAACGTCTTCCAGGTTCATTCATGTTGTAGTATGGATCAGAATTTTTATTGCTGAACAATATTCCATTGTGTGGATATACCACATTTTGTTTACTCATTCATCAATTGATGAACATCTGGGTAGTTTCCACTTTTTGGCTATTGTGAATAACATGGCTATGAACACTTGCATACAAGTTTTCATGTGGGGACTTCCTAGGTGGTACAGTGGTTAAGAATCCTCCTGCTAATGCATGGGACACAGGTTCGATCCCTGCCCCAGGAAGATCCCACATGCTGGGGAGCAACTAAGCCTGTGTGCCACAGCTATTGAGCCTGCGCTCTAGAGCCCGTGAGCCACAATTATTGAGCCCATGTGCCACAACTACTGAAGCCCATGCACCTAGAGCCCGTGCTCCGCAATAAGAGAAGCCCGCGCACCATAAGGCAGAGTAGCCCCCACTTGCCGCAACTCGAGAAAGCCTGTGTGCAGCAACCAAGACCCAACACAGCCAATAAATAAATAAATAAATAAATTTATATATATAAAAAAAGTCTTCATGTGGATGTATGCTTTCAATTTTCTGGGGTATAGACCTAAGAATAGAACTGCTGGGTCATATGGTAACTCTATGTTTAACTTTCTGAGGAACTGACGAAGTTTTCCAAAGTGGCTGCACTATTTCACGTTTCCACCAGCAGTGTATGAGAGTTCCAATTTCTCCACATCCTCACTAGCACTTGTTATTGTCCATCTTTTTCCTTATTGCCAACCTAACGGGTATAAAATGGTATCATACTTTGATTTTGATTTACATTTCCCTAATTACTCCTTTTTTTATGTTGTCATTTATATTTTACATTTTTAGTACATGTATTTCTGATCTGAAGCCTGACATCTTTTGTGGAACAAGTACCCCACGGAGTAGGAGAGTCCTGGGTTTCAGGGCCAGGCTATCCCGGTTTTGAATCCTCCCTCATCTTCGATTAGCTGTATAAACTTGAGCGAGTTATGTAAAACTCTGAGTCTCAGTTTCCCCACTTACTAAACGTGGGTTACAATCTTAACCTTTCATGGTTGTTGCTGTAATTGTAAAGATAAACCTATAGTAAAGCCATGGTGTGGGCCTGGCACAAAGTAGGTCCTCAGTGACTCTTACTAAGTCTGAGAGTCTGACAGGGAGGTTTCCAGCTTGGTCAGGAGAACTTGGCTGGGGGCTGTTCAGAGTTTAATCTATTATCTCTTTTATTAGAGCAACTTTCTACAGCAGAGGTATCAATATTTTAGGCTGCCTCAAACATCAGCCTCTCTGTGTCTCTATTTTCCCTTTGTGACATGAGACTGCACCATAATGTCAATGTTGGTCAATCTGGAAGGTTCATCCTAACACTTTACAAGCTATGTCTCTTGCCTCAACCATCAGACTAACTGCTGAAGGGCTCTCCAGGGTGAGGAGGGAAGTGAACTAAATCTTCCTAAGAACCTACAAGTCATGTTATACACATTATCTTATTTTGTTTACTCCACGAGCTGCCCACGTAGGTTCCATTATCCCATTTTACAGATGGGGAAATTGAGATTCTAAGAAGTTAAATAACTTGTCTGAAATCACACAGCTAGCAAATACTGGCACATGGATTCAAACCCAGCTCTGATCTCATCTGATTTCTTTTCCCTGAGCAGTGTCCCCCTCCCCGACCCTGCCTCCCAAGAGCAGGCCCCCTGGGAACTCCTGAATGAATGAATGAATGGCTAATTCTTATCCTCCTGGCTTGACAGAGACAATGTTATCCCTTTGAGCTGAGATCTGCCTCTCAGATGCCATGGGTCAGCTCTCTCCTGGGGCCACAGAACAGCCCCCACTCTGTTCCAGGCCATGAAAATCAGCACTGCTCCAGGAGTGAGGACGTCAGGCTCTGCCCCCACTACTACAGATTTAACTCATCCAGGCTTCAGTACTCAGCCCATGAGTCTCTAAGCGAAGGACTGGATCTACTCATCTCTGGGTCCCTGGCGTCCAGCACAGGGCTGGGCACAGATGCCACTGACCCAGCCTAGGCCATCTCCATAGACCCACAACTGCATCTTGCACAGGCCTGCCCTCCCATGGGAGCTGTTACTGGCAGGGCTGGCCCTGGGGCAGGGGGCACAGGAAGATACCTCCACATTCCTAGGCCAAGACACTGGCCCTTACCAGATGTGCCAACAGTCAGAGAAGAGCAGTCAGAGATGGGTCAACAGATCCTCAGCCCAGACTGAAATAGAAACCCATTTCAGAGACAAAAGGGGAAATGGCCCTGGGACAAGAGGGGTGGGTGTGGGTCTCATTGGGGAGGGCCCTGTAGACACAGCTTCCTGAGAGTCTTGGCCAGCCTCTGCTGCAATGGGCACTGTCACCAAGCTCTGCTAATTCACCCCTCCTCTAGGGAGGAGAAGTTAGAATCTCAGGTCCCATCCTGGACTCTTAAGATGCTTTAACTTCTCTGAACCTCAGCCTCCTCAGCTGCAAAATGGTGATAACAATAATCTTGGCTGCATTTGCTTTTATGTGAAGCACTTAACACATAGCAGGTGCTCAATAAAACAATAGCCATTGTTATCATCACTCTTCTCTTTCAGCTCAACACTGACCTAGTGATTTATTCATTTGTTCTTTCATTCATTTATTCATTCTGCCAACCAGTCCGCACACCCCCGCTGGTAGGCCACAAGAGTTAAAGATAAAGATTTTGGAGTTAGGCAGGAGTTGAAACCCCAGGACTGCCACTAGTTGGGCTGGGTAACATTGGCAAAGCCATTTTGCCTCACTGAAATTTCATTTCCTTGCCTGTAAAATGGGATTAATAAGAGCACCTGGGGGGTGGGGGGATGCTGGGATGTTGTGAGGAGTCAATGGGACAATGATGTGAGAGTGGCTGGCGCAGAGCCTTGGAGGGAAACATGGGTGGCAGGTGAGCTGCGCAGAGGAGCCAGGCAAGCTGCCAGCCCTGAAGACTGGGCAGCAGGGCCTCCAGGGGCAGGATGAGGCGGGGGTAGGCTGGAGGGGAGAAGAGTGGGAGGGCTCAGAGGCAGTTGCTAGGTTTCTGGACCACAGGCTGCTCCGTTCTGGTAAACTAAGGAGCAGTGAGGAAACACGGAAAAAAGACTGGAAGAAGTTTAGGGGAGAAGAGTGGCAGCCAAACAGGGAGCCTTAGGCAGCAGGGAGTTACCCACCCCCTCCCCACCAGCCAGGCCAGGGGAACGTGAGCACGCACACATGTGTACACACACTCATAAGCTGTATGTTCTCATTCATGCATACACACCCGAGGACTTGCACGCACGCACACAGATGCACCATCAGAGGCACAGCACTTTATAGTTTGCAAAAAGCCTTCTCATTTATCATGTCATTTGATACTGTAGGGTGGAGAGACTACCCCTGAGTTGGCATAGGACCCATTCTAGAGCTGGCAAGAGATGTATGTCCCCAGTAGCTTCCAGAGGCCAGGGCCCACCCCATGGGCTGTGCTGCTCAGTTTTCCCCGCGTGGTGGTGTTGTGGGAGTTGAAGGGCAACAGAAATGCCAGAAAAGTGTTAACCCAGCTCCTCCAGATATACTCGTTCACCCTGCGGCACTCCCCTTTAGCAAATCACACCAGGACTCAGGGTCTCACTTGCCCCAGCAGTCACGTGGAGGCAAGAGCTTCCCATGGGCCTCCTCTGTGGACTCCCATCTGGTCCTAATCCTTCCCAGCCTCTTCCCACCACAGGCTCCTGGGGGCACGGCCTCCTCTCTGAGGCGGTGCTCACCAGCATACAACACAATGTTCAAGTCCTCAGGAGGAGATCGTTGTTACCCCCATTTTACACTGAGGCCCAGAGAAGGAAAGCAACTCAAACCCAGGTCTGTGTGGCTCCCAGTCCCACCTGCACTGTTTCACTCCTCCGCCACAGCCCAGCCTGGTCCCTATGTCTCCACCTCCTCCACCCTCCGCGGTGCACAGGCCACAGCTCTAGGCACAACCAGGCCAAGGAAGGGAGGGAGACCCCCGAGTCCGCTCCCACTCTCTCTCTAGCTTGCGATGGACCAAAGTGGCTGCAAGTGGTCCCCGCGCTAAGATCGCCAAGCTCTGCGGGGAGATGAGGGCTCAGCACCCTCAGGGCACCAACCACAACACTCACCCAGGAGGGAGCGAGAGCCACGCAGGCCTGTCAAGTGCTGGGGAAAATCCTGACTCCTGGAGCAGTCCCTACTTCTAACCAGTTCCTGTGACACAAACTGTCACACGCACAGCTCATAGACGTCCGGGGGACAGCCAA
Source organism: Hippopotamus amphibius kiboko (assembly GCF_030028045.1). Lineage (NCBI taxonomy): Eukaryota > Metazoa > Chordata > Mammalia > Artiodactyla > Hippopotamidae > Hippopotamus > Hippopotamus amphibius. The sequence continues at coordinate 43,149,685 of NC_080194.1, read as the reverse complement.
TGAGGAAACCAAGGAAACTGAGGAGGGGAAGTAACTTGCCTCAGGCCAGAGCTGGCAAGCAGGAGCTTGGGACCCAAATCCCAAGAACATTCCAGCTCAAGTCCCAAACACCAAGACTGACCCAGCCACTACCCAGTCACTTCGCCCTCTGGGTGCGCTCACTGCCAGAATGGGTATCATCGATTCAGCCCTGAGGGCTTTGCGGAGGATTGAGTGAGCATTTAAAGACAAGGGCTTAAAAAAATAAATTAAAAAAAAAATTAAGACAAGGGCTTAGCCCAGGGTCTTGGCACTCAGCAGATGACCATTCTTCTCCTTATCTCCACCCCACCCCTCAGCCCTCTCCTGGCCACTCTCAAGTCTGGAGAGAGTCCTGGCTCTGCTCTTTGCTGCCGCAGGGAACAACTAACCTTGTTTTCTCAGCAGTGCCTGGAAGGTCTATTAAAGGAGGCTGAGACCCTGAGATTAATGGCTCTGTTGTCTGGCTCTGTCAGGTCCAGATGCCATGCCTTCCCCCTGGGGACTGAGGATGGCTCCTCAGACGGAGGGTGATTTGGGGGGAAAAGTCTGAGCCCAGCCGCCATCCCCTTCCCCAGCTCCAAGCAATCCTCAAGCTTGGGCTTGGTGAGAAGGCAGCCAGACCCATCCCCCTCTGGGCCTCAGTTCCCTCATTTGCCAAAGGGAGGAAATGAAGGCACCTACATCTCGGGACTGTCGTGAAGAGTGAGCGAGACACCGGCAAGAAGGCATTTTGCAAACTTTTAGGTACTGCTGCTATGACAGAGGTTGTGATATGTCCAGCATTGCTGTTTATCCACAAATCAGCCTCCTCACGCTTGTGGGGCCCTGAGGCGGTCCCCAGAGCAGGGCCTTGACCCTTGATGGGAAATAAGTGAAAAATTCCACAGAATCAGTTCTTCAGAAAAGATAAAAGTACCCCTGCTCCCCACCAGTGGGTTGGCAGCTGACTGGAAAAGCCCTTCCTCTGTCCCTGTGGTGAGAAAGTGAGGAGGGAGACACGGGAAGGGACAAGGCCGGGAGGCCTGGGAAAGCTTATTCCAGGAGAAGGTGTAAACCTGAGGTCACCGTAAGCTTCAGGGCCCCAGGCTGGGAGAGGATGTACCTACATGAATGGCAGGTACACGCATGTCTGCATGGGGGAGGGGGGTGTCAGCTACGTGTGGGTCTGACCTGGAAGATGCACATGTGTTCACAGGGGTGCGTGTGTTTGGAATTGCACCCGCGTGTATACGGCACGTGCGTGTCCGTGGGAGTGGCACTGGAGCGTGTACATCCACGTGTGTTTGCCTGCGCTTGCTTCTCTGCGTGTGGTGCACACACGCGCCCACTCGTGGGGTGCCCGCAAACCCCCAGTTTACAGGCCTTGTTTTCCCAGGCTCGACGGTCCTTGCCACAATCCCAGGCAGGCCCAGATGCCGCGGGAGATTTGCGGGGTTCCCGGTTACAGCAGGCTCTCAATTTCCCCAGGAACAAAAGCAGTTACACAAGAGGAGGAAGACAGAGGATTAACTTGGCCTACTCAGCCCTGGATATAGGCTTCCCATGATGGGGGCTGGGTGCGTGCCCAAGGCCAAAGCCCTTCTCCTGGGAACCTCAGACCCTCTGCTGCCTGTGGGCACTAACCCCTTCACAGCTACCCTCCTGCCTTCAGTCACCAGCAGGAACCCCTGTCCATGTACGATAGTCAAGCACTTTATAGTTTCCAAGGATCCCGTCCATAGCCAAGTCCTCACAGAGTAGACTGAAGTGGGGACTTCACTCAGAAGCACCGGCATCCTTTGAGAGCAGGTCGGGAATGTGCCTGGAGGCCTCATCTGGACCTAATGAATCAGATCTTCAAGGGACTCAAGCAGACATTGACATCTGAGAAGCACTGATATAGAACATTCCAAAAAGGGCCTGCCCCTCGTCCTGCCGGTTCTCCCAGGATGGCTAAGGCCCATTCGGGTAATCTGTACTGACAAACACAGTGCTTACCACAGAGCTTATACTGTCTCATTTAATCTTCATAAACCCATGCGAGGTAGGTGCTATTATTATTCCCATATTACAGATGGGAAAGTGAGCCACACTGAGTGGTTAGGTAACTTGCCCAAGGTTCACATAGCTAGTAGTAGCAGAGCCAGGATTTGAACACTGTTTCATGCAGCTGCAATGTCTGGGTGGGAGTCAGTATGGTGGGAGAGGCAATAAACAAAAGTGAAAAATCCAAGAAGCCAGTGGATGTTCTCATAAGAATCAAGGGAGCAGCAGATTTTACTTATGGATTGCTTTAGGATTTCCAAGCCCATAAAGGGCTGGAAGCAGCTCGGACAAAAGCCACCTACGCCACATGATCCTATGAGAGGCAGAGCAGAAGAACAGCAGCAGAAACCTAGACTAAGGTGGTGACTGAGCTTCCTGGCAGCCAAAGTAAAAGCCGAAAGGTGGGGAGGCTCTGAGGATTCCAGCGCTGGGCCAAAGTCACAAGGGTGGAGACAAGGGGACCACTGGAGAGATATTTGGGAGGCAGTTTCGGTGGGGCTAGATAACTGAATGGGGGAAAGGGGGAATAAGGGGAAACGAGGAAGAAGCCCAGGATACACCCAAACCCCTCCTTCCTGCCAGGGTGGCTGGAGGACAGAGAGCACACCGGCAAGAACTGGGCACAATGCCTCACACAGCAGGTGTCTGGTGTGTGTGTGCTACCTGCTGCCTGCTCTTATTCATGCCAACACCTGCCCAGACTTGGGCCACTCCCACCCTCTCCCTGCCTCACAGAGCCTGGGGGCTCAGGGCCATTCTGGCTCCACTCTTGCACCCATCTCGCGGGGGCTCCTGCTTACCGCCCCAGCCTCCAGAGCCACGTCCCCTGAAGCCACAGTTCCTTCCTTCGATCAGCAGCTTGGGGGCTGGGGGGTGACCATGGGGAAATAATCAGGGAAAGCATCGTGAATCAGCAGGCCTGCTGCCCAGGGCTCAGGGCAGGGCGACCAGTGGAAAGGCTGCGGGGCAAGGGGTGACACCCAGGGAGTTCCCACCCCCCAGTCTCTTAAACTCTCCACCCATTCAGGGTTCTGCCAAAGCAAACCACCCCCACCCCTCCACTCCACCCCCCAGTTCTTTAAGTTCTGAGATCAATTTCTCACATGTGGGCTGAGGCAGAGTGGGGAGGAGAGAAGGGGGATCACAATCACGGCGCCTTAAGCTGTATTTTCACCTCTCTTCACCTGATTCCTCATTGGTTCATTCCCTCCTCCCTCACTCGGCTAGTGTTTATAGATGGGTCCAAGGACCGGGTTTCCACGACAGTGGTGATGTCCCCAGTGGTCAGAGGGAGAGGTCAGGGAGTTTTAGTTCCCTGTGCTAGATTGCCAAAGGAGGAAAGTGAAGCCTGGAGAGGGAAACTGACTTGTCCAAAGTCCCACAGCTGAAGCGAGGACTGGCCGCCAGCTCTCACTTGCCAGCCCACGCTGAGTTCAAACACGGCCGTGCATTAAAGCCGCTATTCTTGCTAATACCATGGGAGTCTTTTCTACAACCTAAGGTGCTTGGAGAGTCTCTCAGACAGAATAAGGTTTGCCTTTGGGGTCTCCTCAGCCCCATTTCTTGTTCTTTCCCTTCTTCCTCTTGTGTCCCCACCAGAGCTCAGTGATCCCACAATTCCTTCATCCAGTAGGGAATGATGACAACAGGGAATCTGAACCATTTCCTCTCCTGGGACACCCTGAACCATGAGCTACTCCAAGCACCTCCATTGCTTGGAGGTGGAACCTCTGGGTTTACTGTCACCCCTCCCAGGCAGCATGTGGCCATGGACCAAGGACCTTCCCTCAACACATAGGAACAGCTCCAATGGTTGTGGCTGGCTGTGGAAGGCCCTTTCCTGGGGGCTTCTCAAATAATTCTACAGACGTGACCTCTAATATATCTTTCCTGATAGTTTATAAACCTGAAAGTGTCAGACTGCCAGAGCCAGGGTCAGAATCCTTGAACACTTAAGCTGGAATCAGGGAACGTCATAGCTGGAGAATAGAAAGTTGGAGTTTGGATTACAGACTTTTAGAATGTTTGAATTGAGATTATAGACTCTTCGGGCTAGGGCCATAGAATCATAAATAATTATAGCTGGAATTACAGATTAAAGGAAATCAGGGACAGAAATGATGCCATTATTCCATCCCAACTCTCTGACAGCTGAGAACAGAGAGCTGGCCTCAGCCAGCGGTGGCTGGGCCAGGCCTTCCACAGTCCGGCAGGGCTCTGTCCTCCAGATCTCCTGGAGCAGCGTCCAGGGCCTCTGGGGCCGAAGCACTCCCTGCCTGGGGACAGTGGGGACAGTGGGCTGCCGCTCCCCGAGCCTGGGCCTTGCTGCCAGCCCGTCACAGCACCCCGCCACCACGGCAGATGTATGTAGGTGCCCTCCCCAAATATGTTTCCACGTCTCTAGACACTGCCTTTTACGTCCCCTCCTCCTCTGAGGCCTCAGGGCACCTTCTCTAAACTGACCCAATGAAGTCACCAGCAACAAGGGCTCTTGCTCTGCCAATGCAAACATTTCTCCCCCAAAATGAAGCCCAGCCTGAGGGGTCTCCTGGTCCACTCCAGTCTGGCGCTCAGACCCACCAGCTCTAACTCTATTGCAGCCCCCCTCTATCTCCCAGGGCCTGCTTTGGCCCGAGGACCACGCATCCCTGATCATGCTCTTCTTAACTTTCCTCATTTCAGGCAGAGGGCACTCCTACCCATGCCCCTGCCAGTCCCCAAACACACACACACACACACACACACACACACACACACACACACACACACGCTTGAGAGCACAGGCCAGCATTTTTCTGTTCCTCTTGTGTTTGTCGGGAGAGAGGCCTCCATCCAAGCCCTACGGCTGCCCTGGCACCTCTCCCCTCAGACGCTCTCCCACGCACCATTCCAGGCTTTGCCAGAGACTCAACATCTTCCCCTTTTAGAATGCATCTTCCCAGGAGCCAGAGAGTCACTGAGAGTTCAACAGTGATAGAGGCTGGGGACCAGATTGGATCCCTCAGACGTACTTAAAAGGGAGATGCTCAGATTCCCACCCGCCCAGGTCATTGGCTCTGTGGAAACAAGAGTTCTTAGAGCAGGGAGGGAGCCACTTATGTGGGGGCTCCATCACTATCATTTATAGTTTCATCACCTGTTAAGGGTTTTTATGTGCCAAGCACTTTATATCCAGGAACCCAGTCAATCCTCACAATAACCCTACAAGGCAAATACGAGGCTGAGTCAAACATTATCTGCACTCTGGCTGTAGAATTTATAGAAGTTTTAATATAATCGGAGTGCGGATAATTTTCGAGTCACTCTCGTACTATTAACATTTCCATTTTACAAAGGAAGAAACTGAGGCACAGAAAGGTTTTTGCCCTAAGTCCAAATGTAGAGAGTCCCAGAGCTGGGATTTAAAACCAGGCTTGGATAACACAGCCGCCTTGATAGTCCCAGGTGGTGGCTTGCTATAGGAACCCCCTCCACATGGTTCCCCGGGGTCCTGCAGCCTCTTCCTGCCCAGCTAGTGCAGAAAAGGTGAGAACTTCATTGATGGTCACAGCTCCTCCTGAGAAGCCCAGCTTCCCTGTCCCTGCACTAGAAATGACAGACAGACCCCACCACAGTTCCTCCATGCAGGACACACCCCCACGCCACTTCACACACAGTACGCATGGCCATACACAACTCCAGCTTCCCACCCCACGACTCTGCTGCACACATGCACACACAGCACACACCACATACCAGACCCGCTGCTACCCTCCCCCAGGAGGTCTAAGTCCTACCTTCTCAGTTTGGAGGACAGGCAGGGGATTCCTCCTACTCTACATGTGCCAGAGGGCTCCCAGCTGGGTAAACCCAGCTCATCACCAAGCCTTGAGTCAAATCACTGGATGGGAACTTACCAGAACAATATTTTTACACTAAAACAAATGCAGATGGGCTTCCTAGGTGGCGCAGTGGTTAAGAATCCGCCTGCCAATGCAGGGGACAAGGGTTTCATCCCTGCTCCAGGAAGATCCCACATGCCGCGGAGCAACTAAGTCCGTGTGCCACAACTAAGTCCATGAGCCACAACTACTGAGCCCATGTGCTGCAACTACTGAAGCCCACGCGCCTAGAGCCAGTGCTCCGCAACAAGAGAAGCCACGGCAATGAGGAGCCCGCACATCACAACGAAGAGCAGTCCCCACTCACTGCAACTAAAGAAAGCCCGCTCACAGCAAAAAAGACCCAACACAGCCAATAAAAATAAATATATAAATTAAAAAAAAATCCAGAAATATTACAGAGAGGAATGCAAAATCCACATGAATTTTGAAGATTAAACAGCGAGACTTCAAAGAAACTTCGTGTGTGTGTGCGCGCGTGTGCGCGTGTGCCCACAAGCACTGAGCCTGCGGAAGAGTGAGCATGGGACTAGCTGCATTTCCTCCACCCGGATCTGGGGTGAGCTTTCACTCTCTCAAGCTCCTAGGGGTGCTGGGTGGAAAAGTCAGAACCACCCTAGGGTCATGGGAAATGTTCTGTCATAGTAAGAGCTGCATAAATGCTTCTCGTCTTCCAGGGTTTGGCTCAGCACACTGCACAGAGCCGTGGATGTGCCACACACAGAACACACATCTCACAGCAGGCACCACACGCACACATGCACCATCGTGTGACTGCTCCCACCACACAGTGGGCACACATCCTGGACACACACCCTGGACACATGTGGTACTCTGGGGTTACCCTGGCGCAGTCACTCACGGCTATAGATAGGTAGCCACAAACTTCTTCCATGCGGACACTACAATTCATTGGTCACACCCGACACACCTAGCACACACCACACACTAACTGCATACAACCCAGTACACACACATTGCCCACACTAATCTCTTACACACTGCCCACAACACACCCACCCACACTCTCTCCCCAACATACACACTCACTCCTCCCGGGGAACCCCACTGGGGCCACTACGTGAGCCTGGCCTGGGCAGACCTGCCCTGTACCCGCGCGCCCCCGCACCGCCTGCCCCTCGGTCCCCCGCCCCGCACAGACCTCACCTGGACCGCGCAAAACCAGCGCCGCCAGGGCGGGACGGCACTCGCTCCGGCGCTGGGAGGCAAGCCACTAATCCCAGCGCAGCGCGCGCAGCTGCGCGTACGTACGAAGCGACTGCTGCTGAGACCCCGGGCGTCCCAGCTCCTTGAGCAGCAAAAGCAAAGGGGCGGGCAGGGGGTGGGGCCGGGCGGCCTCCGCGGGAGCTGGAGTCCTGCTCCAGCCCAGGCCGAGCCGAATACGATGATGGTTTTGCAAGAGGCTGCAGGTGTCAGGGGCCGGTGCTCTGGACTGGGACCCAGGACCCCTGGACTCCAGCCCAGATTCCCTCACCTTTTCTACCTTCCCTTGGCCTCACTTTCCCCCTTTGTATTAGGGCCAGGGGAGGAGTGAGGAGGGGTGGGGTGGGGTGTGGTGGGGTGAGGGGGCTTAAGTGGTGATTACCGCTCTTCAGCTCTGACATCCTACAGTTCTGGAACGGTGGTGGGGAGGGAGGGATAAAAATAAGTGATAGTTCTATAGTACCTACTACGTGCCAGGCATCGTACTAGGTGTTTTAATACATTACCTCATTTAATCCTCATAGCATTCCAGAAGTATTACTATCCCTATTTTACAGGTGCGAAACTCAAGTATAGAGAGAAGTGACTTGTCCAAGGTCACACAGCTGGTAAGTGGCAGACTTGAGATCTGAACTCAGACAGTCTGACTCCAGAGCTCAAGTACCCCTAAAGCATGGATTGGTGTCACCTTCTATACTATACACTGCTCCCTGATCCTCATAAACAATCCCAGGAGCTTGGTGTTACAAATCCATTTTACAGATTAAGAAACTGAGGTTCAGGGACATTATTTGACCCGAGGTCACCCAGCTAGCTGGATATCCTACTAAAGATGGAGGTGGGGGTGGGAGTGATGCTGGGATGGTAGAATGAGACAGTGCCTGGCACATAAATGGTGCTCGTCACGGTCAGCGTTCCTCCTGTCACTCCTCTCCCTTCTCTTATCTCCTCAGCTCTCTTCTGGACATTGGCCTCTAATTCCCTCGTCTCTGAAACCTCACCTGACCTGTAGCCCTCAGACAAGCCAGCCCCTCCTCCTGGCTGCCGCTGCAGCTTGTAGTCAACAGTTGTTGAGTTCCTATTATGTGGCAGCTTCTGCACTAGGACTGGGGATCGAAGGCATTGGGACCGTCCAGATAATGCTGGCATCGTGGATTTTGTAATCTGATGGGGGCCCCAGGTGTTCAATAAGTAATCACATAAATTAATACATAATTACACATTGTGGTAAGTGCTAAGAAGGAAAAGTGAAGGGCTAGAGGAGAGATTATGGTGGGGATGGGAGGCGGAAGGCATCTAGTTTACATTGTAAGATTTGGGAGACTTCCCTGGCAGTCCAGTGGTTAGGACTCCACGCTTCCACTGCAGGGGGCACCAGTTCGATCCCTGGTCAGGGAACTAAGATCCCACATGCCACACGTCTCGGCCTAAATAAATAAATAAATACATAGTAAGATTTGGGAAGGTTTCCCAGAGGAAGTGCCATTTAAGCTGAGACCAGAGTGAGGAGTTGACCTCAGCCAGGTGACTGTGAGGGGGAAGAGAGTCCCAGGCAGGGGAAACTTGAAGAGGGTGAGATAGGACAGGGCTTGACACATTCCAGGAAATGCAGCACAGCCAGAGTGGGAGGGGGCCCACGAGCCAGGAGGCATGGTGGGAGATGGGGCTGAAGGAGCAGCAGCAGTCAGCCCAAAGTCAGGACTTTGGCCTCTGTGTGACTAGCCTTGGGAGTCACCGAAGCATTTAGAGCAGCAGAGTGACATAATCAAATACATTTTTAAAGAAAATTGGGGTATAGTTCACATAAAATGTCTTGGATGTACAGCATAATGATTCAATATTTGTATATCAAATATGATTTTAGTTGATCTCTCCAGCTGCTGGATAGAGACTAAGGAATGGGTAGGAGGGGCAAGGTGGCAGCAGGTGCCCAGCTAGGAGGCTGTTTTACAGTCTGGGAAAAGATGATGGCAGCTGGCCCAGGGAAGTTGTAGGTGGTGGAGATTGGAAGACAGAGCCAGGGATATTGGGTGTCATGGGCTATGGTCATGTCCATCTCCCCCTGACCCAAGGGGCCTTGAGGTGAGGCCTTGTCTGGTTCAAGGCGGGATGGTTGCCGTCAATCCTTTGTGGGGAGAAAGAGATTAAGGAGGCAAGTGACTCAAGGGACTTGGGCCCCTGGAAACCCTCACCTAGGGAAACTCTCCTCTCCCTTCATTGTAGCCCTTCCAAATCTTCCCTCTCCACAAGCTCTAACTCCCTGACACCCCAGCCCCACCTGCTACCTAATTTCACCAATAAAATTTACTCACCGCAGGCTCACTGGTTCTCACCTGTGTTAGGCAGGCATTAGGACCGAGGCCAGGCTCAGAAGAGGGGGCTCACTTAAGTTCCTGCCCCCTACCTCTCTGCTCAGCAGCCCCCTCCACAAGAGCTAGCACTTCTTTTATCTGAGGTGAAGGCACCAGCAGTGCCTAGAGCTGCTCTCTGCTTCTGCAGCCAGGTCCCCACACCCTTGGAAGTCCTGGTTTCCATCCCTGCCAGCCTGTGAACATGCTTCAGTGTCGCCCCAAGCCTTGGAGCCACCCCACTCCAGGTACTGCCCCCTCTCTTCCCTTCACTGCCAGTGGCCTCAGAAAAGTTGCCTCCTCTGCAGTCCTCAGCCCATTTACTTAGTCTCTGCTCCCAGAGCATCCCCAGGATGGCTCCTCTAAGGACCCAGTGAGCACCGTGCCTCTGAACGAATGCCCAGGAAGTCACTCCGTGGATACTCTCAAGAACGCCCTGTGTGGCCCCCACAGCACCCTTCTCCTGCTTCCCAGACTCCTCCCAGGGTCTGTCCCACCCTTGTCTTCTCTGCTCACTGAGCACATTCTCCCTGGGGGAGGGCAGTGGCTCTCCTTAAGTTACGCCTGTGTGCTGGACACTCACGGTTCCCAATTCCAGCCCAGCCTTTCTCTAGCACCTCAGACCTATTGCTCCCTGGACTCCTCCCCTCTGATGACTGAAGTGCTCTCTTCTCTACAGTAATCTCCCCCATGCCCTCATCTTCATGACAACACCGTCTGCCCTGTCACCTTAGCCTAACACCTGCAATACTCAACCAAGCCAACCTCTCCTTTCAGCTCTGATAGCAGCTTGTATTCAACAAACATTTATTGAATTCCTACTATGTGCCAGGATTAAAGATGCTTTCTTAAAACCAAAACAACAAAAAAGAAAAAATCATAAAGGAAAAAAATTGATAAACTCAAGTATAATAAAAATTTTAAAGTTCTATTAATCCAAAATACTAAAAAAAATAAAGACCACAGACTGAGAGAAGGTACTGCAACATTTAACAAAGGATTATTATTCAACACATATAAATAACTCCTATATACCAATAAGAAAAAAACCAAACAACCTAATAGAAAAATGAACAAAAAACACAAGCAGGCATTTCACAGAAGAGAAAGTAAGCATGGTCAATACACATACAAAAATATGTTCAACCTCACAATCAACCAGGGAAATTTCAATTAAAACCCCAATGAAATACCATTTCACACACATCAGATTAGCAAAAATTAAAGAGTTTGATAATACCAACTTTGTTGAGGGTGTGGAGAGATGGGAACTTTTATGCACTGTTGGCGGGACGAGAAATTGAACATACCAAGTTGAAGAACAATTTGTCAATATTCTAGTAGTTGAAGATGCACATCATCTAAGATTGAGTCATTCCACCCCAACATATGTAACCTGGAGAAACTCTAGCAGGTGTAGAAAAATGGACATCACAGTACTGAATCTAAAGCAAAACATTGGGAACAATCTAAATACTCATCAGTAAGACAATGGAAAAACACATTTTCAGTCAGGTGTCCCTTGCTATCTGAACTCCCAATGACTTTCAAAACTTTTTACTAGTAGAAAACCTGACTTAACAAACCTGTAGGTGCTTCCCAGCACAAGTCTGGGTGAGAGGATGCCGAGTGAGCTGTGGTGGTAACTCAGCTGTTCTCCCGACAGCATAGGCTCGCACCTCAGGCTCGCATTCCTTAAACTTCTTTAGTACTTAATTGTTACCATCTTCCCCTCATGATTAAGCGAAAATGTCTTCTAAGAAAGTGGGAAAGCCTGAGCCTGAGAGGCTTAGGAAAGCCCGCTCATTAGAAGAAAATGTGAAAGTAATAAAGCTCATTGAGCGTGCTGGACATGTGAAAAATGTAAGCTTGGCCAGGCATGCGCCCTCCTCCATCACACATAGGAACTGTCCTGTGTGTGAGAAAACAAACAAACAAACAGAGCTCATTCAGTGTTAGACAATGAAGCAATCAGTGTTTTAAATGCTTTAGAACTTTATGCAATGAAGGAAATATCCTATATCTGCTGTCCAATAGGATATGATAGCCTTCAGCTGTATGTGGCTACTAAGCACTTGCAATGTGTCTAGTGCAACTGAGGACGTGAAATTTTTAACTTCAGATTCATCTGCATTTGAACTTAAAGAGCCTCGTGTGGCAGGTATTTACCATATTGGACAACACAGCTTGATGCTGTGCAGAAATCCTTGGTGATCATTAATAGTTTTAAAGAATTTCAATCATATTGGGGCAAAATTAGCTGAAGTTTTTGGATGAGCTGGCAGCATATTATTATTTTTCCCAGCTAAAATTCTATAACATGAGCTTTCATTATCTACAGATTTGCCATTAGGAATGGACAATGTTCTGATAAAAAGGGATGACTGTATAAGCACATAATGGAATACTATACAACAGAGAAAATGGATGAACTAGAGCAACATATCAACAAAGCTAAATCTCACAAGTATGATGGGACTAAAAAAAGAAGTATATGGAAGGATACATACAGTATGATACTATGAACATAACATTTTAAAACATGCAAAATAATACTATACTTTATACTTATGTATAAAGACATGAATGGAAATGACCAACTGGGTAGAGGTCAGCTTTGATGGAAAGGAGGAAGTGAGATTGTAGGGGACACACTAACAGGCCCTGCTTCTAACCTGACTCCCCAGCCCCGCTGCATGCTCTGCAAAGAAAGAGTGAGCAGGGCCAGCACAGAGCGGAGGCACCTCCTCTCAGTAGGCGTCTCTGTCCGCCTCCCCATCAGACAGGGCCCAAGGCCCCAGTGCTGGCCTCTGATGCACCCAGTCACTCCACCCTGGTGCTGTGTCTCCCCTCATCACTCCCTCACCAGCAGAGATCTCCCAGAACAGGCACTGTGTCGGTTGTTCACCAGCCCTGTTTTCTCCATACGTGGCACCAGGGATACAAAGATGAATTCTCCGTGGCTAGTGCCCTCAAGAAGTGTCTGGTATGGGGAGGGGATGCAGAGACGTGCACTGAGGCATAGGGACCCAGAGGGGCCTGTGGCCCAGCCTGTAGACAGGGGGCACAAGGGAAGTCAGGGTATAAGTCCTAAGCTGGTGTTTAAGAACAACTAGGGTGGGGCTTCCCTGGTGGCACAGTGGTTAAGAATCCGCCTGCCGATGCAAGGGACACAGGTTCGATCCCTGGGCCGGGAAGATCCCACATGCTGCAGAGTAACTAAGCCCGTGGGACACAACTACTGAAGCCCGCACGCCTGGAGCCTGTGCTCCACAACAAGAGAAGCCATCACAATGAGAAGCCCACGCACCACAACAAAGAGTAGCCCCTGCTCTCTGCAACTAGAGAAAGCCCACACGCAGCAACAAAGACCCAACACAGCCAATAAATAAATAAATAAAATTAATTAAAAAGAAAAGAACAGCTAGGGTCATCTGGGTGAAATGAGGGGAGGGGGCAGCATGCAAAGACCTGAAGGTGAGAGAGAACATGGCAAATTCTGGGAACCTTGTGTGGCTCAGTCCGGTTGGAGAGTCCAGTGGAAGGGAGGAGTGGGACAGACATGGCTGAAGAGGGGAAAGGGGCCAGGTCTTGAAGAGGAAGCTTGGTTTATCCTCAGGGTGGTGCAAAGCCGTGAAAGGGCGTAGACAGGGGAGGGGAATAATCAGAGTAATGCCTTAGAAAGTTCTCTTGGGACTTCCCTGGTGATCCAGTGGCTAAGACGCCGAGCTACCAATGCAGGGGGCCAGGGTTTGATCCCTGGTCAGGGAACTAGATCCCACTCACCACAACTAAGAGTCCGCAAGCTACAGCTAAAGACCCTGCATGCCGCAGTTAAAAGACCCTGCATGCTGCAACTAAAAGACACTGCATGCTGCAACTAAGACCCAGCACAGCTAAATAAATAAATAGATAGGTAGATAGATAGATGATAGATAGATAGATAGATAGATAGATAGATAGATAGATAGATAGATATAGATATTAAAAAAAAAGTTCACTTGTCCCAGCTGCTGTGTGAGGGGCAGAAGAGGAGGCAGGGGACTAGCGAGGGCAGGTAGTCCAGGCAGGTGGCCAAGGTGGTAGGCAAGGAGGAGGGGTGATGAGTGAGGAGCTGATTAGAAGGGGGATTGTGGGGGCTTTAAGGAGGTAGAATCAGCAGGATTTAGGCAGATTGGATGTAAATGTGAGGGAGACAGAGGGGTATCTTGGTTTGGGGTGCCCCCAGAAGCCAACCCTGAGGCAAGGATTCAAGTGCAAGTAGTTAATTTCTGAGATGATCATGAAAGCATCCCTAAAGGCCTGGGAAAGTAAGACAGGGAAAGGAAGGAAGCCAGTTCACGGTATTTGTATGGTCAGGCCACTCAAGGTGGCTGTTTTTTTGCTCTCTTTACATCCCTTGCTCAACCAGTGCCTGATTCACCTAAACCCTACTCACATGACTGCCCTTTCTACATACTTGCCTCAGGCCCCAGCTGGTGACTGTTCTGATCAAAGAGGCAGCGAGGGGCACGCCCCTCTGCAAGTTTCCTTGGTAACTGATAAGCCAACCTGACGTCAATACCCCATAACTGGCAATCTCCCCTTTTACCCCCAGGAGTGAAGACTGCCGCCAAGTCCTGTCCCACCTTCGCCCCAGGACCTTGTTTCCGATGAACAAGCTTCCCCCATCCATTAAACCGTGGATGTCTCTGTCACTGACTCTGGGGTCTTTTTCTTTGGTTTTCAAGCATAGGCCTTTCTAGGCCTGTGAGGTGCAGTGGTCAATGAGCAGATTATCACCGGGGGTCAGTCCCATTGGCAACCTCTAGGAGGTGGCACAGAACATGCCTCAGAGATGTCCCACATGAGTGGCAAGGAATCTGGAGCATTTATCTATCACCTCTAAGGCTGATTGGTTAAAGGCTGGTCCCTAAACTTTCCGGCACTTCTGGCCAAGTGTGCTCCAAATGGCCAGAGAAAGCTCCCAGGTAGAGTCCCAGGTACGCTCAGTGAGAAGCTGTGGGGATGTAGGGAACAGTGAGGGCTGAGGGTCATGAGCAGGGACCGGCTCCAGCATCTGCTACAGGGGAAGAGGGGCCCCATTTATTCCCAATAGCCTGAGCCCTGCTTCTCCAAGGTGGGCGGAGGAGGGAAATCCCTGTTGAAGTTGGGGAGGAGGGGTTGGCTTGATGGCCCTGACTTCTCCGCAGCATCCTCTCCTCGGTCCTCAGCCTTCTTGCCTGCTCCATCCACTGCCCCCAGATGGTATGCAGAGCCTCACCTGATTTTCCTGAAGACTGTGCTCCAACCCCTGGAAATGCCTGCCCTGATTAGCTTAGCCAAGTGGTTTGGTCACTGCACCCACATCAAGGCAGAGAAAACTGGTGGCTCTTTAATAAAATAATATCCCATCACCTGGGGTTGACAATTGGCTGGAGACACAGATCTGGGGAACTTACCAACTTAATGTTTGGTTCTTTAGGCCCTAGGGCAGGTGAGTCTGCTTAATGGGAGAGAGAAGATAGAGAAGAGGGTTGGTATGGAGCCATCAGTTAAAGGAGGCAAGAAGAGATGCCCAGGAATAAGACTGAGGAGGGACAGCCAGAGTAGTAACATGTGCAGCAGAGCAGTGTGGTGTCACTGAGGCCAAGGGAAGACAGGTTTAGGAGAAGGAAGGAGAGGGCTGCAGACTCAGACCTGGGCCCAGGAGCCAGGCCCCATCCATCTGGCTCCAGGAGACGTCAAAGAGCCCTTCCTTAAGCTGCGTCTGGCAGCACATTTTCTTCTTCCTCTTCCTCTCCCTACTATTCCTCCCTCTCCCAGCCTCTGCCCATGGCCTCGGAAGCCTTAGTGGCTGGCAGATGTCCAGTGAGACCCAGAGTTGTGAGCTATGTCTGGCATTTTCAACAATTTCTGAGACGTCCGTTGCTCCTGTCAGGCTCTAGCCTTGATGTGCCTGAAGCCTCCTATCAAAGCCAGTGCTGCTCTTTTAGCCCCAACCATGGTCCCAAGACCTCCCAACCCCTTTCCTGAGGTCCAGGAGCCCCACGTCGCACCTGTTTGCTGTGTCAGTCCAGCATCCATGGGCGGCTCATGTCCTGAAAAGGGCCACCACTTCCAAAGGTTCCCCCTTTCACATTCCTACCACATTCTAGCTACCCAATTAAGTATTAATCCACAAATTCATGACTCAGGAATTTCAGCCCTGGCAGCTCCTCCTTAGGGCTTTGAATTCCTCCCCTACCTCCATGTACATTGATGGGAGATGGAGGTGAGTCATTGCCCCTTTCTGGGTCTTAGTTTCCTTAACTACAAAATTGGGTCGACGATCCCTGCTCTGCCTCCTTCCCATGGCTGGTTCTGAGGGTTCACGCTTTATAAATTCTGCTAGTCATACATGCCATTCTCCCTCTTATAATGCTGTTCCTTTCCTTATCTTCTTCATGAGTCCTGCTCACCCTTCCAAGCGCTGCTAATAAAACATGCTACCATTTATTTCATGTATGCTATGAGCCAGCATTGTGCTAAGGGCTTTACATATGTTATCATGCTTCATTGGTACATGTCTGAATAGATACTCTGAATATTCCCATTTTACAGATGAAGAAACAGGTTCAGAGAGACTATATGACTTTCTTTAGCTTATACATCTAGGAAATGTCAGTCAGAACTAGAACTCAGGACGTCTGAGGCAAGATTGAGGCCTTTCTCTTTTCAGTCTGGTCCCCTCTTACTCTGCCCACCAGAGCTGTCCCTGATTCAGAAGTTGGCTTGTATTGAAAGGAGCACAGTGCCTGTAGTAAAGGAGATGACAGTCCACAGAGGTCTGCTGCTCAAATTACCTCTGGAACCTCATTGGTCTCTGCAACACTGCCGGCTGCAGGGGGCCAGAGGGTGTAACAAAATCAAAACGAGGAGCACGAAGCCAAATTACATGAGAGTTGGACCTTGAGATCAGGGGGCAGATCTTTCCCTGGGTACCAACAGATCCCTGTCCCTTTTAAATCAGACTTGTTGAATCTGAGGTACAGCCAGGCGTACTGTTTAGTTAAACAGTTTAAACTTCATAATGAAGAAAGAATTGATGTTTTCATTCTTTTCAGCTCTTTAAAAATCAATAAAGATTGGAAATGACCTAAATGTCTATTCAGAGGGAACTGGTTAAATAACTTATGGCTGTAAACAGAACAAATAAACTTTTTATGTATTGGTGTGACAAGTCTTTCAGGAAATCTGCAGAAGAAAAGTAGAAATATGTGTATGAGTATGTAGCTTTTTGCGTATAGAGGAAGAAAAAAGAGCACATGGCTTTTAGGGCTTGTATATGCATATAGTTATCTGGAAAGATGAAGAAACCATGAATGGTGGTTATTTAATAGAATTAGTGAGAGAAAAACTCTTCACTATTTACCTTTCAATGTTTGTTTTGTTTGAACTGTGAATGCATTCTTTACTTGAAAATTAAATAAAAAAGAAATATCACTTTCCTAAATCAATGTCAAATTTAATAAATTTGCTCCAAATAATGGGGTTTGACAGTCTCACTATTGAAAAAAATTGAAAAATTTTATAAACAAAATTTTATATAGGGATTTACCATTTTTAAGTAGTTTTGCATAAATTAACATATTAATCCTCTTAAGCCTTATATAGAACAGATAACTACTCCCATTTCCCAGAGGAGGAAACTGAGGCTCAGAGAGGGCAATGGTCTTGTCCAATGTCACCCAATCTGTAAGGAAAGGAACGGGAAATGGAGCCCAGGGGCCTGATAACAGGAACCACAGAAAATGCAGAACAAAGCCACACCTTTGAAGCTCAGAGTGCTGGTGACTCATAAAAAGGGGGATAAAATAATTCTGTCCTCTCAAGTGGTTTGAAGATTAACTGAGGTAATGTACGTAAAACTCTTAGCACTGTGCCTACCACAGAGTAAATAATCAAACACTTTCTTTAACAGTTGTTTTATTTAAATAATGGAAGAAGATGTTCCAATTCAACTGGCATTTCTTGAACACCCCATGTATGAGCCACATGAACTAAGAAGGGGAGAAGCGTCGGAGAATTGAAGGAAGTCTAGGAAACTATCTTTGCCCTAACGATGCTCATGGCCTTATTGGTGAGACAAAGTTTAAGTAGACCCACATGCCTTTTCTACAGTTATTGTTGTCAGTGTTCAGGTAATTTTTTCCCTCATTGTAAAATTAAAAAGGAATTGTTTGTCCAATTTTGTGCAGTGGCTTTAAAGGACAAATGACAAAATTTGCAGGGAGAACTAAATGTTTTTTTCGGAAAATTTTATGCTATTTTGGATAATATTGTGTACAATGTTTACACCCTCAACCATCTTTCACCATAACTGAGGTCCTGGGTATATCTAGTCCTCTAATCATCCTGCAATATTGAGTGTTTTGGCATTAATGGCGCCAAAATGGCGGTGTTGTGTGTTCTCTGCTTTATCTAATGTTTATTGTATTGACATACATGATGCTCACCTTGGCTACTGGCAATTCCCAGATGAGAAAGATATTAACAGGGTAATGCTGTACTTATTGAAAATTGTCATATGAAAAAACAACAGAATTGTTCTTTCCAGTTAATTTTTTTTCTCCGAAGATTGAGAATAAGGGGATTTAATTTGCATCTTAGAGGAGAAAGCCCTGATTTCCTGGAGAGAGAAGTATGAGGAGGGCCACAAATGTCCTTACTCACCAGGGAGCTTGGTTCGTGTGGAAACACTTCCATATGCCACCACTTGAAGACATGACTGGCAGAGGCTCTTAGATGTTGCCACTCTTAGAAGTGGATGAGAAAGGCCAGAAGAACAAAAGCTAGGATAACAGGAGGGCCTGATCAGGAGGGTTTGGGTCCACCTTGAGCTGCTTATGCAGTTTGGAAGGGAGGCATTTCATTGGAATCCTGCTGCCTCTTTCAGTAACAGAACTGACAAGAACTCTTCCAAAGGATTTGGCACTTCTGGGCTTAGGGAAGCAATCCAGTGTTCAGCTTTTCTCCAGGTGGCTTATGGACTGACAGTGTATGTCCAGGATTTAGAAACAAGCAAGAGACAAAAGGTTCCAAGCAGTAATGTCTAGTGTATAAACAACTACACTTGGTCAAACCTGTATACAAGATGTGCAGGAGATGAGAAAGAAAAGCACAAGCCAAGATTACCTGTGAGGGAAGTGATAAAAGAGTTTCTTAGAAGAAAGATTGAATGATCCTCCATGTATAGAATGGACATAGGGACAACAGCCCCCCATGAAAAAACACCAATAAAATAAAAACCTGGATCCCCTTACATTATCACTGCTTCTCCTGGATTTTAACCAGCATGTCCCTTGTTCCTCAGGCTTTAAATAGGGAGTTCAGCATAGATCCCCACACTGGAATAGAAAACCGACCAGTTTGCTGAACCTAGTTCACAGACCCTGGAGAATGTTTAAGATACAGGAATGCTACTAGCCAAAGAAAAGCGAAATAGCATTGATGTGAGAGAGGCAGGTGCCACAGGGTTTTGATTTGCCTTGAGCAAACTGGATGAAAATGAAAAGAAATGAAGACTAGGTACTGTGATAGCAATGCCCACTTCAATGGAAACCACCACCTCATTGACATAGGTGCTGGTACGGAAAGGTGTTTAGAGGACCAGGAAGCTGTCATATGGTTGATGACACTGACACTACAGAAAGTTGGCCTGAGCTTCTGTCCTTTGCGGGCAGTGGCTCCAGCAAATCCCATCACACACACACACACACACACACACACACACACACACACACACACAGACCCAAGCCTCAACACCAAACATATCTGATGAGATGTGGTGCCTTGTACAATCATGGATTGCCAATAGCGACAGAGCAATCACAGGCCATTAACGTCAACACACAGTATTTAGAGATGACAATCAAGAGAATGTCAGCTGAGTCATGCCCCCAACACAGGAGATGATGTTCTTTGATACAAACAGCATCAACATCAACAACAACAGAAATCCATGAAGCATTGGTTGAAGAGGAGAAATAGCACTGGGGTGTAAAGATAAGAAGTTAGGCCAATTAGAGTGGTTAAGGGCCAAGTTCTCTACCATGTTGACAACTTATTAACCCAGAAATGATAAGTTCAGGCCCTAAGAAATAAATTCCACCAGGCATTCCCATAAGGGGAGATAGGTACAAAGAAAAGGCACCTCCCTTTCAAACTGTAAAAATGGGACTATTCTCATGAGTACCATACACACTAAGGGGTCTGCTAGGGCTGCTGTAACAAAGTACCACAGATTGGGTGGCTTAAACCTCAGAAACTAATTTTCTTACCATTCTGGAGGCTAGAAGTCCAAGATTAAGGTGACAGCAGGATTGGTTCCTTCTGAAGGCCTCTCCCCTTGATGTGTATATGGCCATCTTCTCCCTGTATCTCCATACCACCTTCTCTCTGTCTGTGTCTGTATCCAAATATTCTCTTCTTGTAAGGACACCAGTCATACTAGGTTAGGGCCCACCTCAGTGACCTCATTTCAACTTAATTGCCTCTTTAAAGATCCTTTCTCCAATAAGGTTACATTCTGAGGTACTGGGTGTTAGGACTTCAACATATTTTGGGGGAGGGATTCAGCATAGAAGAGGGGAGAAAAACAAAATGTGGCCCAGTCTCTTCTCTGTTTCCAAATTCCTCCCTCAGTTTCCCTTTGAGATAAATGGCTTCTGCGCATTTAGGGATTTGGGAGTTACATTTTTGTAGCAGTGAGTAGAGATGGGACCTTGGCTTCAATTTCCATTCCTAGATTTACTCCTCTGCCATTCCACCCCCTCCCCATTTTTTTAATGAAGAAACAGGTCATTTATTCCATAAAAGTTCTCAAATCCTGGATCTGGCTAATTGCATCCGCATGTTGTCATTTAAGATATTCTTCTGTACCCTGTATTTCCTGAAAACTGGTAGTTAAATCAGTTTGATCAGATTCAGAATCAAATGTTTGGCAAGAATTCACAGGTGGTGGTGTGTACTTCCTTTTGCACCACATCAGCAAGATATAATGACTGGTATCCCCTCTCTTTTTTGTGATGTTAATATTGGTCAGGGGGTTCAGGTGTTATTTTCAAGTAACTACATTAAAAAAAGTAATCAGAAATAAATGAAATTGATTTTAGTAATATATTTTATTTAATGCATTATATCCAAAATATTATCATTTCAACATGTAACCAATATGAAAAATTAATGAGATATTTCACTTTTTTTTGTTGTACCAAGTCTTCAGATTCCAGTGTATTTTACACTTGCTGCACATCTCAATTCAGATGAACTATGTTTCAATAGCCACTCATGATATGATTGCCAACACCATTTAAGATTTCTTTATAATTTTCTTTGTCTTCAGAATGTGTCCCTCTTAGGGGTGTACAGTAAGGCAATTATTAATTCCGGGAAAAACAAAAAGTTATGCAAGAAAGTAAATGTAATCATAGAACACTATTAGATGTTAACTGCAAACAATACTTTCAAAGTCATAGAAATGTAAGCACTGAATATTGATGTAACCAAAAATTGCAATGGGAGGATGAAGGAAGAGAACTAAATCTTCATCTTATAGAGGAAATGAGTAGATAATGTCTAAAATGGAAGTAACCAATTTTTTTTACCAGTTGGAATTCCTTATTACCATGAGACAGTTTTCTTCCCCTCTCCGGTTGAGTTTACATTTCCAGCGCATTCCTGTTTTGTGAATTGAACGCTAATTTCTCTCCTCCTCCCTGCCTCCCTCCCCCTCCCCCTGAGGAGGAACTTGGGGAAATGGAAAAGTCTCTTGGCTTCGGCACAGTTGTGATGTCCATGCTGTTTGGGTGTTGTACATGCTCCCTCTTCCCTGGTGACCCCGACTTGGACCACGTGTGTCCTCCATCAGAGGCAGTCTCTGCCATGAGGCATCCCTCCTCGGCACTTGTGTGAGTTCTCTGCCCAGGGGGATGAGCCAGAGATGGCAGGGATGGTGATCATCAAGGCTTGGAGGGGGAGGAGGAGGCATTTGCCAAGTGAGCAAGGCAGGGGCAAGGACACTGCAGACAGAGGGGCAGCACGGGCAAAGGCAAGCCACCTGGCACCGGCCTGCAGCGCACCAAGGGCCTGCGGTTACTCCTCAGGGACGCTGTGCATCTTCTCTGACTTTTCTGGCAGCCCAGGACCCTGGGCCATTTCCTAATCTACTTAATGACAGGCAAACACTCTGGCATCTGCTCAGCCCGTGGTCTTAGCACAAACGGATGCGACTAAATGGCCATCACAGGGGAATTCAGGGGAAGAGGAAAACAGCCATTGATCAAATCAATGCCCAGCTGCCCTGGGGCTGGTCTGTGACCTTCTGCAGCAGAAGCCTTTCTCCCACTCTGCCCTAGACCTGGGGACCTCCCAGCCACCGCAGCCCCATCCTCCACTCCTCCACCCCACCCTCCGACCAGCTGTGTGGCACCTCACTCGGCTTTCTCTGAATCTCGGTTTCACTGCCTGGCAAACACTGCAGGAAAAAACAGTCAGGAATCCTGCTGGCTCTTCCTCAGAACATGTGTGGCATCGGTCCATCTCTCACCATCTCCGTTGCTAACCCTCATGATCTCGCGCCTGGATTCCTGAACTGGCTCCTTCTTGCTCTGGCTGCACCCGTCCTCACCCCACGATAGTTTATTCGCCACACCACAGCCATATCCAGCCTTCCAAAACAGCAGTCCCCAACCTTTTTGGCACCAAAACCAGTTTCATGGAAGACAGGGTGGGGGTGGGGTGGGAAGGGTGCCTGCCACCACCTCCTGCTGTGCGGCCCAGTTCCTAACAGGCCGTAGACCGGACCGGGGATTAGGGACCCCTGTTCTAAAATGTAAGGAGGACCATATGTCTGCCATGGCTTCCCACCTCACTCACTGTCCTACCAGATTCCCTCCATATCTGGCCTCTGCTTTGCTTCTTCCATCTTCACCCCAGGTACCAGCCTCCTTCCTCTGGCAGCCAGGCGTTTGCTCTCACTGGTCTCTCCAGCTGGAAGGCTCTCCTTCAAGTCTGTTCAAATGCTTTTTAGTCTCTCCTGAGGCTTCACCTGACCACCCTATTGAAAATTCACATCCTCCTTGTCTTCCTCATCCCTCGTCCTGCTCTGCCGTTTTCCCCACAGCACTTGTCACCTCCTAACACACCATGGAATTTACACTTCATGATATCTGTTGCTTTTTGTCTCTCTCAGTGTACTAGAATGTAAGCTCCACAAGGGAAGGAGCTTTCTTTTTCATTTACTGATGATTTCCAAATACCTGCAAGAGTACCTGGAACATAATAGGCTCTTGGTAAATATTTGTTGAATAAATAATGAAGGAATCAATAATAAGATTCCTGCCTCAGAGGGCCCTTGTGAAACTTACATGAAATAATTAATTTGACTTGCTTTGCAAAGGCAAGGAATTATATAATTTCTTTCCACCTCACTCACTGTCCTATCAGTGAGCCAGGTTCCCCCAGCCTCTGGCCTCTGCTTCACTTCTGACGTCTTCACCCCAGGCACCACCCTCCTTCCTCCGGCAGCCAGACCTTTGCGTACCCACTGGTGCTAGACATTCTGCAAAACAGTTACATGGTTTAACTCGTTTATTCCTCACTATGAATCTCATTCATTCATTCCGCGAGTAATTGTTGTGCACATACTGTGTACTGGGCACTGTTTTGGGCACTGGGGGTAAAGCAGTGATGAAGCTAGACAAAACCCCCTGTCCTCCGGGAGCTTTCAGGAAGAGACAGACAGTACAAATAAAACGTGAAGTGAGTGTGATTATCCCTTTTTTTTAATAACGAGGAAACTGAGATGCCCAAGGTCATCTGATTAATGAGTGGCAGAGCCACGATTCAAATGTAAGTCTCCAAGGTTTATGTGCTTCTGTGCCTCGTGGGTGAGGGCGTCCAGGTTTAGGTGGGGTGAATGCTTGTGGACAAGGTATGTGGATCTAGGGTGAGGATGTGGGGTGGGGCCTGGAGGGCTGGCTGAGAGCCCCCCCCCCACTTTGTGCTTCCCCACTCCTTCCCAAGCGCTCCCCCTTCCTCATGATTGAGAGTCAGATGCATTTTACTTCCTGCCATGCTGGTGGGATCCAAATTACAGGCGTCTCATGGGTGGTGGGTGAGCCCTTACTTCTGCCCAGATGTCCTCACAGGGGGCACTGGGAGGACCAGCTGAGCTGTCACACCTCCCAGGGGATGGAGTTCAGCTGTAGAGACTGCCATTTGAGGAGGCAAGGACTTCTGGGGGCCTAGAGAGGGCAGAGCTTCTGGTATGGGTGGAGGCCCTGGAGAGGGGAGGGAGCTGGGGGTGCCAGCCTGGAGAAGAGCCAACTTGGGGTCTTGGTCCCACCTTCCTGTGGCTGCCCAGGCTTAGGGCAGATGTGCCGTGTGCCCCTAAGGCCAAGCTGGGGAGACAGGGCTCCTGTGAGGAGGGCGCTCCTGCAGGGACAGGGGTTGCCTAGGAGGGCGTGAGCGTTCCATCTCTGGAGGTCGGGGAGGGTGCTAATGCGGTCAGGGTGTTAGGGAAGTGCAGCGAGAACCCTTGTTGTGGAGGTAGACCCTTTCAGGGGCTCCAGCTTCAGAGAGGGGAGAAGATTCTGGCTTCCCTTCAGAAGAGCTCCCAGACCAGATGGAGGGGCTGGCCCTCAAGGCCTAGAGCGCAGCCCCAGACCTGCAAAACCTTTGGGAGGGCCTTCCTAGCCCCACTCCCCAACACGCAGCTGTGTCCTCAGACCCAGGATTCGGATGTCTTCCTGGCATCCCGTGAAGGTGGGGGACACCACCTTGGGCCTCCTTGAAGGTAAGCAGGAGGTCAAAGGGGTACCCACGGCCAGAGGACATCATAGAGCTGCCCTCAGGGACCCCTGTTCCTGGCAGAACCAAAAGAGGGCCAAGTCAGAGCCTTTGAAACCCCAGGCTGAGACACGGGGCCACGGATGGGCAGTGCCCTGAGGACAGAGCATCCGTGTCTGTCCCTCAGTCTTGCCTTTACAAAACCAGCAGCCGGACACGTGCTCCTCTGAGGGAATAAAATACCCCATAGTGCGGAGCTTAGTCCCATAGTGCCAGAGTGCAGCATGATGGATCCGCGAGGGGCTGTAGGGCTCTAGATGGGGAGCCCTTGGGAGCCCATGGGGCGGGTGGGCTGGAATGGAGACCTGAAACGTCACCGGCTCTCACGCACCCGGGGAGAGGCAGCAACCTCTTGTCAATGCTGATCAGTCCCCACCATCAGGAACACACCTGCAGCCAACAAGGTCGAGCTTATTACTTGCTGCAGCAAAGATGTCCCATCAGGGGATTCCCTGGGGTGTCTCCAAAGGAAGGAGTTAAGGAAGGGGTGCTTATAGGGTTGGGAGGGGCTGGAGTTCGTCAAAGGATGGTCTTTGGCAGAGATTGGTCAGAATTTGCAAAGCAGGAAGTTGCTGGAACAGTCAGAGATCGTATGTTGAGAACACAGGAGTCCTCGTGGAGAATTACTATTAAATCAATTTATCTGTGGTTTTCTCTTGGAACATGTGGGTCTAAATACACGGGTATTTACAAGTGTGAGCTTAGTCTGAGACGGACATCACAGCTTGGTCAGGCACTGTTACCTGTTTTGTGAGTCAGGGTATGTTTTGCTAACTGTGTTCCCAGTTTCAATTCTCAGTCCTACCCCCCATCTCACACACCCCAGCAACTTGGCTGCCAGTAGGATCATTTTCTTCTCCCCACCGCACAGGTGAGGGTCTGGATCCCAGTCCCCATTCCTGTCTGTGCTGCCAGCTCTGGCCACCAGCGGGCAGCAGGACAGCATCCATGAACCCAGGACCCACAGTAGACTAAGCACCTCCAGGCAAGGGAGCTGAGCCAGCGCTCAGATTGAAGGGATAGGCCTGAAGCTCTGAACTGCCCCGTTTGCTTTCCTTTGTTCCCAGGAATTCTGGGGACAGGGAGAGAAAGGGGAAGGGAAATGGGGAGTGAGGAGGGAGGGAAACTGAAGGGAAGGGAAGAAGAGTGGTGAGGGAGAGAAGGAAAGGGGGTCCACAGAGCTGGCAGGGGGATCCTCTCCCCACTCCCATCTATTCCTGCCATCCCAAGCCTGTCTACTTCCATCTCCTGGTTTTAGTCTGACCTCCTGGCAGCCCCTCCTCATCCCTCTCGTTCTCCCGCAGGCTGGCCACCCACCGTGGCCCTTCTGTCTCCAGGTATCTACGTGGTACTTGCCCAGACTGTCTCTCCTCAGCATTCGCCCTCACACACAGATGTGACCACTCAACACACACACACACACACACACACACACAGACACACACACAGACACACACAGACACACACAGACACACACACACATGCACACAGACACACGCACACAGACACACACGCACACAGACACACACACACAAACACACACACACGCACACACACAGACACACACAGAGACACACACACAGACACACACACAGACACACACACACACACACAGAGACACACACACACACACACACACACTGCCACCACAGGTTGCGTGACGACTTTTACTTTCTGCCCCCACATTTTGCAGTTGCCTTGGTCACAAAGGCTGGTCTAACAGTTTAATCCCACAATGAGGCAGGACTTTTCATGTGGCTGCTGATTTGGAATTTGGCTCCAGGACATAAATCTGAGGACACAGAGGGGTAAAATACCCACCTACTAAAGAAACCTGAACACAATTGGCGTTAGATACCTCCTCAGAGTTTATTATCCCAGCTCTCTACCACCCTTCGCTCTTGACTCTACAAGCTGAACACCTGACAGATCTGCAGCTGTGAGTTTGCAACCTAGCGGGAGGGGAGAGGGGGCTGGACAAGGGCTTTCCCACCCCCCCCCCCCCAAGCCAGGTGAGGGATGCTCTAGGAAAATCACTCAGGGAGACGGGTGTAACAGTTAAGTCTCAGTAGGAAAGATGGGGCACTCTCCAGTTGGCAACTTTGGGATGGTTTAATGAAGAGACTTATAAAAGTGTGGTCTGGTGTTTGGGGGGCTCCATGCAGAGGGGCACTGATGTCAGGCTGTCAGGGTCAGAGAAGCAAGGACAGCAGGAAGGGGCTGTGGCAGTCCTGGGGATGATCCACTGGTCCCTTTCCTCCTCACCTTGCCCCACACCCAGAGGAGAGGGGCACCCAAAGGAGGGGGAGCAGTGTCCTCCCAGCACTGGGGAAGCAGGAGGGAACAGTAAATGAAGCAGGCGATGGGCATTTTAAACTGGACTGAACTTTAGTTGTTACCCAAAAGTGACTCAAAGTTTTGGAGTTTGCCAAATATACAGTTTACGGATGGGAAAGGGAAATTAGACATCATTGAGCAGAGGGCGTCAGGGGGATAAAAATAAAACAGTTGCATGTTTGTGCCTTACTGTTTGCTCACTGTTCAGTAAACTGGGAAAGGAGGTATTATCTGTTCCATTTTACAGATGAAGAAACTGAGTTAGCCATCACAGAACTAGTGGTGGCTAAACCGGGCCAGAACCCTACTATTCCTGCCTTAGCTTCTCTGTTTCCCCCGACCTCCTCCTTTCCCTGAGGCTGCTACTTGGTAACTCTGAGTTCAGCACACACAAACAGAACTGAATCGGGAGCTCCAAGGTCAGAACCCAAGGTATAGCCCCTCTCACCCACATCACTCAGGCTTCTCCCTAGGACGCCCACCCCAGGCCTTCCAGGATGAGTTGTCACTCCCAGGAGGTACAGACCAATGCTGATGAAGGCAGCTGAGGCTGCTGAAGAAGCCAGAGAGCCCTGGCCTCACATTTAATCTCCATGCTGACTGCTGCATGACCTTGGATGAGGCACAGCTCTGTCTGGTCTCCAGTCCCTCAATATAACCAAACAATCCCTGGGGTCCCTGCTAAGATGAAAAACTGATTCCAATTAGTCATGTCTCCCAGGGGACTCACGTGCTGTTTCACAGTGGCTTTTAGGAGTAACAGCCCCAGGAAGTGATGTCAAAGTTGGGAGGGGAAGTGCAGGGCAGGGAGGCCCAGACGGTAGAAACAGGGGAGATATCTGGGGGCAGGTGGATCCCCTGGTCGCTGCCGGACAATGGTCCAGCACAGCCATTGTGCCAGGAGTGGAAAATCCTTTTCTGATTCCATCTCCAAGGGCTGAAAATAGTCTCGGTGAGCCCCTGGGGGCTGGCTCAGTTTGGCCCATTGTTCCTGGCTGGGACAGGGCTGAGACTGGACACCTGGCTGACCTGGAGCCAAGACAGAGGCAAGCCCTACTGAAGAGGCCTGGGCCATTGAGGGGTGGGTGGGCAGAGCCAAGGCCTGTTGCATATGGGGAAATTGGAAACTGAGGCCCAGAGAGAAAGGGGGATTCGCCACATCACATGGTGCATAAGGGCAGAGGAGGATGAGTTTGGCTTCTGGGGCTCATTTTCCCCACCCTTCACCCGCCACCTCAAGTACATATCCCTGGGGAAAGCAAATTCATCCCTCACCCTGCAGCCCAATCACTTCTGGCCAAGCTCCAGCCTCACCCCACCGGAGGCAGAAGCATCAGACATTCAGCTGGCCGTACTCCAAGGCACTGTGTGGTACCAATGGAGTCACTCCGCCTTTCTGGTCACTTGATACTAGGGGAGGCCCACCACCCCACCCTAGTCCTCCAAACTGAGGGCTCATGGGTTTGTGGCAGTGCCTGGAAAAGCAGCTGTTAGTTGTGTCTTTGATGAAAGATCTAGGTGGCTGCTGCCCTAAGGTAGGGAGAACTGGAATGTCCGAGGCGAGGTCTCCAGGCTCTACAGAGTGACCCAGAGAGGGCAAGCAGGTGGCCTCAGGTCACACAGCAAAAACTGCCCATCCATTGCCTGCTCTGGCCCAGCTCCAGGCCAGTCCTCCAGCCCTGGGTCTCTGGCTCTTGGATAAAACGAGGAGTGGCTGCAGCTCCCTGTGGTGGGCACCACCAGTCAGGGAGAAACAGCTAAGGCTGCTGCCAGGGGTGGGCGGGAGCCCTGGAGCCCATAGGGGCTGGCTCTGGAAGATCAAGGGCATCCTCCTCCCACTGTCACCTCTCCCTATTGCCCTTCCACAGCCCATCACCTGGACAAGGTTCTGTAAACACACACCAGCTCACGAGCCTGAGAGCCACCTAGTGCCAGGCGAGGCAGAGAGTGGTCCCACACCTCACCCGAGGATGGACCTGCTCCCTCCTCCTGTACTCTGGGGACACCTTAGCCACAGGGGACACTCCATTGCTCAATGGCTGGACACACTGTCCCTTCCTTCAAATCACTTATCCCAACGTGGTTACATATTAAATTCTGTGAACTCCATGAGGGCAGGGTCCAGCTGGTTCGCCTCCATATCCCCTTGGCGCAGTGCCTGGCATGTGAATGCTTATAATGTGCTAGGCTCTAAGTGCTTCATGTGTTTTCATTCAGGTAAGCCTCCCAGTGCCCCACAATGGGAGGTAGTATCTCCTTCTAGAAATGAGAAAATGGAGACGCTGCGAGATTGATTTGGCCAAGATGCCACAGCTAGAGGAAGTGGAGACAACACTCAAATGCAGGTGGTCTGGGCAGAGAATTGGTGGCTTAACAGCCCATCCTCACTAGACTGCCTCTCTCATATTGAACTACACGAAGCATCGCTTACAAACTCTCCTGCCCCACAGGGGTTGCAAATGGCATGGGATACTGGAAAGGGAACTGATCTGGGCATCAGATGGACCTGAACTCAAACTTGACACTCCCATTTACTGCCTGTATAACCTGGAGCAAGTTCTCACCTCTCAGAGCCTGTCCCCTCATCTGCTAAATGGGGGTAATAATGTCTATTTCACACAGTGGTGGTGAAGAGTAAATAAAATGGATGTGAAAGGGCCCTGCCTGGTGCCTGGGACATGGGTCAGTACCTTAGCTCCCCTCCTCAGATGGCTGACTCTAAACAGATCAGCCCAACTCTGCCTTGACAAGGGTGGTAGCAGAGGGAAGCTTTGGTGGCCTGATCTGGACCAAGAATGGAGTAACTGTGTCTGGAGGACATGTTGGCCAGGGCCTTTCCTGGCCTTTGGAGGGTGAGTGTCCCTCCTGGGCCCTGGGACGACTGCCACCCAGGGCCGAGACCCCTATGTGCCAGGGTCCCTGCCCCCGTTGCACGGAGCTCACTGAGAAGAGCTGCTGCAGGCCAGCCAGCAGGCATTTACTTCTCCCAGCCGCTCTCCCACCCTCACCACCCCCCTCCCACCTGCCCCCCCAACCCCAGGTCCCGGGCCTCAGCTCCCCAGCTCCATCAGACGTAGGTGGGGGTGATGGCAGGATTCCCACAAAGGCACCGACCTGAACTAAAGGGAGCAGAGCAGCGGGGGCAGCCTGAGCCCCTGGCACACATCCAGGTGCCACGCTGACCTGGCAAGTGACCTTGGACAAGGTCCCGCCCCTCTCTGGCCTTGAGTCTGCTGCTGAGCTGGTTAATCCCTGGGGTTCCTGTCAGGGACTGTGCCCTTTCACAGTGGCCTTCAGGAGTCAACAGCCCCAGGAAGTGATGTCAGGGTGAGGAGGTGGGGAAAGGGCAGGGAGGCCCGGAGAACAAGAGGAGATATTTTGAGAGCAGACAGGTCCCTTCACGTCACTGCTGGACAATGGTCTGGGGCTGGGAGTGGAAAGTCCTGCTCTTACTTGGGCTGAAAATAGCATAAGGCAACAGGGTCAGGAAACTCACCCATCAGGCAGGTGGCCTGGGCACTGAGAGCAAGGCCAGATGTCCACACCGAGGGACCAGGCAGTCTGACCAGGGTCCACAGATGGGGCCCTGGGCCGGTCCCTGGTTCCCTTAGGGTCTTCATTCTCCACCCGCACCACTGCCTGCCACAGGATTAGATGGTGATTAAGGCCCTCCTGCCCCTAGGTCTTGTGTCCTTAGAAATCTGCAGGCAGTTGGTTTAAGGAAGGTATCCTGGGGCCAGGCCATAGTATGGTCTCCATGTGCTGTGGGGCCCTCAGTTCTTGGGTCTCCAGGACAGCTGCTGGAGGAGTAAGTGAGCAGGATATGAAAGAAGTGGGGACTGGGGGACTTGCCCCATGGTGGACACAGCCTTATCCCCAACCACAGATACACACTCAAGAGTCCCCAAAGTCGTGATGTATAACTTCCTACCTCTGGGTCTGAGCAGGCCTGAGGGGGCCAGAGCTCAACATTAACACTCCTGGCTAGTAGAGTATCTCACTTGGATAGAGGATCCTTATAAACTGGGATGGGGTTCAGCCTGAGCAGCAGCTGGTAGGAAAGGGATAGGCTCAGGCCTGCAAGAATGGTTCAAGGACAGACTGTAAGAGATCATCACAAAAATACTTATAGGGACCCGGGCTGCATTAACAGAAGTATAGAACCTAGAATGTGGGAGGTGAGCATTTCACACTACTTTGGGCAGGTCACCCACATTGCACAATGCAGAATAATCATTTGAGTCATGGTTTATGACAGGTCCCTCTCACATGGGGGAGCCCTGGAGCTAGACTCTAAATAGAGCTGTTCTGACAAGGCAGAGTAGCAAGGATGGAGAAGTCATAGGAGGTAGGTGTAGGTGCAATGAGGAAAGAAGGACCTTCTCTCAGGCAGTATGGGCCCATTGGGCAAGGGCTCTCCCAGAGGGAGAGAGAATCCTTCTTCTTGAGGTTAAAAATGAGGTGTGTCAGTTTTGCCCTGTTCCTGCCCCAAGACTAGGGCCAGGCCCTGTCCAGATGAACTCTACAAATCTCCAGAGTGGTCCTGGCTAGACCCAGAACCTGTCCCAGACTCATCTCCCCCACACTAAGCTCTGACCCAGCCTGAGCACCAACCATTATGCCAGGTAACTGGATTTTCCCAAGAGGCAGAGGACTGGACAGGAAGAGTGACTCTCTCCCACGCTTATCCCCAGTGCAAAGGAAACCTCGTGGTCAGGGCAAGGAGGGGGACCTGACTTGGCTTCCTTGTGACCAATCCACCCTCATTCCTGCCTTCAACCTGGGCACCAACTGCCCAGCCGTCTTCCAGTTCCTATACACACTGCTCTCCTGCTCCCACGTCTTTGCCTAAAATGCACCTGCACCTGGATGTTCTCTGATGAAGTGCTTTTCTCAGAAGTCCACGCACTCCAGGAAGCCTTCCCTGATGCCCTGGTCCACTGCCCCAACAACTCAGCATTACGCAGTGGTGTGCTAGAGAAACCTGTACCTGCTTACAAGAGCTATTTGTTAATTTTTCAGGAATTTTGCAAGGAGGCTGACATCACATTGGTAGTCTGAAACTGGCTGTGGTAGGAGTACTTGTAAGACAGCAATTGGAAACGCTACAAATAAGCAGTTCCCCTCACCCCTCTTACTCCAGCCAAGAGCCAGTTAAATGCTTTAACATTTACTAGCATATGACTGGTAACTGCCATTAAATCCTAAAGGGGGGATCCTGAGGACTGGGACCCCACCTGACTCCTCTCTGCACCCAGCAAAACCAGGCATAAAAGCCAGTTAACTTTAAAGTGGAGGATGACCTGGGACCTGGAGAGGATATTCCTCGTATGAGACCACCACTAAGGCAGTTAGTGGGCAGGCAGGTGGCAGAAGAAAACAGGTTGGAGAAAGGACCCTAGTGTGGATGGTGAGAGCTCCCCAGGCTGTATCCCCATCCTCCAATTACACAACAGGGTCCGGCTCATCAGGTAACAACACCTTTAGTACAAGTCGCAGCCTCAAACTGGCTCCCAGCCTCCAGATGGGTTTATGACATCAGTTCCCAGATGTTCATCCCTTGTACTGAGGGTACTCCTCAGAGCTGAGCCCACGGTGGCACTCGGACCACTCCGACTCATCATGGTAACCTCGGGCTCAGCCCTGACTCCTTACCAGGGTCCTCTGGCCAACTTGAGACTGCACCCCTCCCAGGCAGCTCAGGCCCAGGGTCTGCTGTGTGACCTTGGTAAGTCACTTTCCTCTCTGGGCCTGTTTCTCCACTTGGCTTGATCAGTGCAGAGCCCAGCCTAGGTACCTTGGCAGGCACAGCCAGGTATTTATGGGCGAGTCAGGCCAGGGGCGGCATTGGCCCTGAACCCTTGCCTTTCTTAAGACCTTACTCCCCAACTCGCACATACAAATGGTGACTGGGGATACAGGGACTGCTGAGCTCTCTGGACCACAGAGAACAAACTGAGCCCCCATCAAATGACACAGCGCTGGGGTCATGGTTCCCTTGACCATCCGGCCTACTTCCCTGATGGTCTACAGCTGGGGAGACTGTCCCATTTGAACAAGTCTACAGCCCCACCCGATACAAACTTGCACAGGCCCGATGGGTTCAGGTCCTATAGCCGAATGTCCTTAGCGCTTTCACCACCAGACAGTGTGGACTCTGTCTGCCTGGTGTTCTCACTGTTGGCTGAGTCTTCTGTCCTCTTGCTGTCAGTTCTGTTGGACCTGCGCAGGCCCAGCCTGCGGCGAGCCTGGGTGGTAGGGGTGGGGTCTGTGGGTGGCTTGGCATCCCGAGCGAATCGTACGAGCCTCTGCCCAGCCAGGAAGTAGAGCACAGGGTCAAGGCAACTGTTGGCACTGGCCAGCGGCCGGGTGATCTTGTAAGCCATGTTGATGGCGTCCAGGGTGTGGCAGTTGAGGTCCAGCGAGCGGAAGGAGTAGTAGAGGGTGCGGGTGACGTGGAAAGGCAGGAAGCAGAGGGCAAAGACAGCCAGCACCACTGCGATGGTGCGCACCGACTTGCGTTTGGCCCGTGGCAGGCCTCCCGAGGTCCCGTAGGCTGGCTGGAGCAGCCGCCGAGCCATGAGCACGTAACAGACCAGGATGACGGCGAAGGGCACCGCGAAGAGCAGGCTCAGCATGACGGAGCTGTAGACCACGAAGTGGCCGAAGAGCTCGGGTGCCGAGGTGTCGTGGCAGGTAATGCTGCCACCACGTGCTCTGGTGGTGACGAAGTAAAGCACGGGGGCCTGGCAGGTCAGCACCAGCACCCACACGACGACCACCACCCTGCGGGCATAGTGGGCCCGGCCCCAGCGCAGCGAGCGCAGTGGACGCAAGACACCCAGGCATCGGTGCACGCTGATGCATGTGAGGAAGAGGATGCTGCAGTAAAGGTTGGTGTAGAAGAGGAAGCGCACCAGCTTGCAGAGCACTGTGCTGAAGGGCCAGTGGTCGCCGTGGGAGTAGTAATAGACCAGCAGGGGCAGGGAGGCCGCATACAGCGCATCCGACACGGCCAGGTGGAACATGTACGTGGTGGAGGCGTTCCAGGTCTTGAGGCGGCACAGGAAGATGTAGAGCGCCACGGCGTTCAGACACAGCCCGAGCACGCACACCACGCCATAGGACACGGGCAGCAGCACGTACTTGAAGTCCTCATTGAAGCGGCACTTGTAGTCCAGCCCACTCCCATCCAAGGTGCCATTGATGGTGCCGTTCCAGAGGTCCGGGCCTGTGGCCATCGCCCTGAAGGGGGGGGGGTGGGGAGAACAGCCATCAGGGTCATGGCCGGGGCCCAGAAGGGCGGCCTGACACCCCTACCTGACCCGGGCCATTAGGGACCCCAAGTACTCACAGACTCCCTCAATTAAGATCTGCCCAACCACGTTCAAGGCTTTTATTGCATCTGATCTGCCTCACTCCCTAGACCCAGAGGGCCCAGAATCTTGGAACCCTGGAACCTTAAGAATGCATGAGATCCATGAATGTCAGGATCATATAATTCTAACACTTTAGCGCAGGGGTAGGCAAACTACCCCCTGAGGGCCAAATCCAGCCTACCACTCTGTTTTTGTAAATAAAGCTTTATTGGAACACAGCCATACCCATCTGTTTACATAGAGTTGAATAGTTGTGACAAAGACCATATGCTCCTTGAAGTCTAAAATACTTACCATCTTGCCTTAAAAAAAAAAAAAAAGTGGTGGCCCTGCTTGAGAACCTCAGGTCTAGGGTTATGAGCTCTAGAATCTAGGATCTGGGGGTCCCAGAGGGGGACCATCTCAGACTCAGGGAAAGGGGCTTTTGAGGCTGACTGGGTCCACCTCACGCCTGGTGCACACTGCCTGTTTGTGGCCAGCAGGCAGCCCATACCTCCCTGGTGGCACTAGGAAGCTCTTCCCTTTGGCTCTTCTTCCCACTCTCTGGGGAGGCTCTGGCCCTGTGCCTGGTATTTTGGTATGTGAGGGAGTATTTCCAAGGGTCTCCTCTTCAGTCATTCATTCACCTCTCAGCAAATATTTTTTAGGCACTCCTGTATTCTGGTACTTTCTGCATCTGTAAACAGCAGTCCTGCTCCCTGGCCTATGAGGCTGCCAGGTGGGGCCGTGACTCTCCTGAAGATTCCAGGGAAGTCTGGGGTGGAGGTGGGAGTGAGGGCAGGGGGGTCTTCTGCTGTGGGGCAAACTTGGCTTCCTCCAGGCCCGCCCAGCTTCTCTTCACACATTCCCACTAGCTTGACCTTCCCCTACCTTGTCCCCAGTGAGCATAGGACACATCTGTGGGGCCTGGCCGCCCAGACAGTGAGCGGCTGGAGATCAGGAGGCCATCTTCCTCCTTTCCCCACCCCAATGTGACCAAGAAGAGCTATCCCTCAGACTATCCCAGTCTGGAGGGCAAAGGTGTGCCCAAAGGTCTCAGAAGGCAGGCTGGAAATTTTCGCAGGAGTCCCAGGTGGGCAGTTTGGAACAAACACAAAGAATAACTTTCTAATAGGGTGAAGAGACAGGGGAAGCTGACATTATTTAAACCCCACTACTATTGTGTGTGCTTTATTCATGTCACTTCATTCTATCCTTACAACACGGTTCCAGGAGGGGTTATCATGCCCAGGTTTTGGATAAAGAGGCTGAGACACAGATCATTCAAGTGACTTGGCCCAGGTCACAGGCTGGGGATAGGCTGCAATTCCTGTCTGGGTCCATCCCACAATAGAAGGGGTTGTAGATGAAGGTGGTGAACTCCCCACTTACGGGGGTATGCAAGCAACTCTCTAGCAGAGTCTGCAGAAGGGCTTGTGCACTGTGTGTGGGTACGTCTGGGAGCACAGAGGGCAGATGATGTATAAGTCCTCTCCACCCTGAGGATCTGGGGCTGTATAATGCCTTTCATTTTGGAACCTGGGATCCTGAGAGGCTGGAGCTCAGGGATTCTGTGGGGCCGGGGACCCACTCCCTTAGAC
This sequence comes from Hippopotamus amphibius kiboko, assembly GCF_030028045.1. Taxonomy (NCBI): domain Eukaryota; kingdom Metazoa; phylum Chordata; class Mammalia; order Artiodactyla; family Hippopotamidae; genus Hippopotamus; species Hippopotamus amphibius. The sequence continues at coordinate 43,114,019 of NC_080194.1, read as the reverse complement.
GCTGAGCTTCCTGCCCAGCCTGGTCTCCCAGAAACAGCCTGGGGCCCATGACGTTGAGATCGGGGGGGCTGAGGGACACACGGGTCCCTCAGCTTCCTTCTTTCCCCATAACCCTCCCCCTCCCCCATTTTCCCTGCTTCCTGTTGTCAGCAAAGGCCAACCAGGAGGCAGGGAGCCTGCACTTGTGACCTCCCTCCCACAGACACATGTTCCTCCCCAAGGAGCCAGGGCAGGTCCAGGGTGAGGAGGTAGGTATGGGGTTGGGGTGGGGGAGGCACTGGCAGGGCCAAACTGCTGGGACCCCTCTTACCTGGGGCCAGGACTCAGGACCCAGTGTTAAAGTATTTCCTGCCTCCCACCCCACTCCTTGCAGCCCAGGGTCTCCTCCTCCCTTGCTGCTGGAGCCACTGCATCAGCCTCCCTGTCTCCAGCCTCAGATCCCCCAAACCAGAGGTGTCTTTGGAAAAGACAAAGTAATTCCCCTGCTTGAAATCCCCTGTGGCTCCTATCTGCTCTCAGGAGAAAACCCAGCTCCTCAGTCTGGTACCAGAGGCTTTCATAATCCAGGCTCTATCACCAGCTGCATCCCCTGTGACCTGCAGTTTCCTGAATGCACCCAACGCTTTTCTCCTCTCAGCCTATGTTGCTTCTTCAACCTGGAATCCATTCCTGCCCCTCATCTCCACCTGTTCAAATTACAGCTCTATCCTTCAGTGCAGCAAACTCCAGTAACTAAGAAGAACCCAGCCTCTGGACCCAGACTGCCTTTGTTCCCTCATCTGTAAAATGAGGTGATTAATAGAACCTACATCACAGGGCTGCTGTGAGGATTAGGTGAGTAATTGGTGTAAAAGGTTTGTAGCTGTGCCTGGCACACAGTAGGTACACTATGTGTTATGAGCTTCGAGGCTCAGCTCAGCTGCAGCTTTTTCCTGAAATCTTTGGGAAGCTCTCTCAGGTCACGGGTGGAGGAGCGACCGAAGGTCCTGGAGGCTGCAGAGCAGGTGAGCGTGGTGGGCCAGGGGAGTGACACCAAGGCCCAAGCTGGGGTCAGGCCTGGGGACCTTGTGAGGGGAGAGGTCTGAGAGCTGTTTGGGAAGGAGGCTGGAGAGACTGGCCCAGAGGGAGTCTGGATGGAGGAGGGGCCAGGATGCCTCAGGCTCAGGGGTCAGGAGGAGGGGGAACTCAGTGTCAGACACGGTAAGTGTGGGGCGCCCCGAAGGGGTGTCATGGGATGTGGGGAAGGGCGAAGCCTTGGACCATCAGATCTGGCGCCCTGGGAGATGGGCAGGAGCTGCTGGCTCACAGGAGCTGTAGGAGGAGCATGGAGGCGCAGATGTGAGACTAAGGATCTGTGGAGGGGCCACATTCCCCCTGGGGACACCAGCTTGGGGTGTCCAGCTCTGCCACAAAGCCCCAGGTGACATCAGGTATTTCCTGCCCTCCTAGGTTCAGACCTCTCATGGGCTGAATGCCCCGGCCTGGTAGAACTGTGGTCCTCAAAGTGCCCCCATGAGGTGTCCTGCCCCACTGGAGACAGGGAGGGTGGCCCCTGTGTGCTGCATGGTCAGGGTACACACCCTCAGCCCCACCGCCACACCACTGCTCCACTCCTGCCCCAGTGCTGAGGCCTGGCACGTCTCTGCCCAGAGCTGGGGTCAGGGCCCTCATCTCCCCTTCACGGTCAACATCCCATTGCTCTACACAGAGTTTCTTGCTACTTACTCATGATGGAATCTCTGACACTGATGAGAGGGGTGGAAACTTCCCTGTCTCTCATGAACCAAGGGAGCTGCCCTTTCCACCTTTTTTAAGACATCCTGGCCTCCACCCTCCCAGGCCAGCTGGGGATTCTATCACTGTGGCCCCCGTCCACACTGACCCCGCCTGCCCTCTCCCTGCACAGGCTGGCCCACCAACCTATGAGTACATCTTTCCTGCCCCAATCTTTCTGACCAGCCCCTGCTTATAGAGACAGCCAAGTCCCCAGCCCTCTCTCTCAGCCCTCCCCACTGCCTCTCCTGACCCCTGATGCCCTTGGGGCCTCACTCCCAGCTCCCCAGGACTAGCTCCACCTAACTTTGTCCAACACCACTCACCAGCCCCTCTGTGCCCAGTTCTGGCTGGCCCTGACCTCAAGAGCTCCTAGTGTGGAGGGAGATGTGAGCCATGTAAGTGCCCTGACAGGTTTCCCTGCCTTTGTGTGTTGCTATTCTTCCTGCCTAGAAAGCCTTTCCAGACCCACGCACACTGCACTCCATCCTGCCCATCCCTCAAGCCTCTTCTCAAATGTCACCGCATCTCTGAATCTCTCCCCCTCCATCACTAACCCCCACCCCCAGGGCATTCCTCACACCTCGCTGGGAATGTGTCCTTCCACTCTCTACCCCAACACATTGCACTTGCTCCTGAGGACTGGGTCCATCTGATTCTTTCCTCTGGCCCTATTATCCAGCAAGAGGTCTGGTCCAGAGCAGCTAGGACATGAATGAGAGAATGAATGAGGGAAGCAAGCACAAGAGGCTATGGGAGCCCAGAGGAGGCTAAGCTTTATGATGGTGGCTCTCTGTCCCCTTACTCCTCTTAGGACCTTTCAGAGGACAATGACATTGAAGGATTTCTCAGCTGCTGACCCTAGGCGGCTAGAGGTCACACCAGCCCTCCAGGGGCTCAGCCCACCTGAGGCCTGCTCCTGTCCTAGGCAGGCCCCTGGACTGTCTCTCTTTCAAGAGCCCTGCCCTTCCCTGGACAGACATTCTGGAGATGGTCAGCTGTCTGATCCACATTCCTTTCTCTTACCCATCTCTGGCTCAGGTCATGGGTCAGTGTGGATCAGGGGCTCCTGATCCTGGACCATCATCCGCCTTCACTTTGTAGGGGCCAAGTCTGGGCTGAGCAGCTTCTCTGCAGCATCCTCATTTCATCCCTCACCTCATTTTTTGGCAGATACCACCACAGAGGTTAAGCTATTTATTCAAGATCACGCTGCCAGGAATTGGAAAAATTGGGTTTGATACCCAGGGCTGTCTGGCTCTGAAGCCTAAATTCATCACAGCCCAGGATAAGGGAGCAGGGCACGGATCCCCTTGATTTACCCCCAGTTCAGTGTATACACATGCACGAGCGCACTTGCTCCAGCCTCCCAGCCTCCCGCCCAGTGGACACCGCTCTTGCACGCCCATACCTGACTGATGCCTGCTCTCGCTGTCAGGATGCTCAGCACAGGCTCAAGTTCCTCACTCATGAATGTACACGCCTGGACCAAGCTGCAGGGAACTCTGTGGGAAACAGGAAAAACAGGTCCCCCGGCCTGGGGCCTCGCCCAGCTTCCAGCATTTCTCAGGGCAGGCAGTGCCGTGGGCTCCTGTGACAGGGAGGTTGAGACAGCTTGGGCTCTGGGTCACAGGAAGTCAGCCAGGCCGAGCCTTCCACAGGCTGCCTCCTCTGCTCCAACCTTGGTCTGAAAGAGGCAGAGAGGTGACCTGGTGTGCTTGTCCCGGTAGACATGTCCCCTGCCCACCCTCACCCACTAGCCATCTAGCCTTAGTTCACGTGTTCTAGGGATGGTCGTTCCCAGCCTCCATCTCCAGACACCCCCTTTCACTGGAGGGGGGCTCTGCCGGGGAGGGTCTCCCACATACCCTGCAGAGCTGAGCTGAGCCTCCAGTGTCCCCACCTCGGTCCTGGTTCAGTGCCACAGCAGGAAACAGTCAATACCCTCCTTGACCAGTGTACACTCGACAGTACTTGGGCCAACCGAGTTTAGCTCAAGCTGGGTCTCTATCTGGAACACCCTTCCTCCCTCATCCCACCTCTAATCATTCCTCCGTAGGTACTGTAAACACACAGGGACACACACAGGCATGGACACACCTAGATACACAGAGATGTACACAGTCGTACTCAGATGTATACACAGTATACACACACACACTCTCTCTCTCACACACCCAGGGTCTTAGACAGTTAGGGCCGGGACAGCCTTTAGAAATCACCTCTGTCAAACTCCCATTTGACAGAGGAGGAAACTAACCCTACGGCCTCACAATAAGCCAGGGACAGAGCCAAAAGCAGAACCCAGGTCTGGATTCTAGCCCTGGTTTTATGTCTTGCCTGGGAGCTCCTCCCACAGAGCAGGCACAGTGCTTCTGTAAGGGATGGTGACCTGGTGGAGGACCAGGTCACCCACAGGTGCCTCTGTGTGGGCAGGTCCCAGCATCCTCCAGAACTTCAGACCCATCTCAGAGAAAAAGAACATTCCCTTCCTTTTTCTCCTGGTTTCATTTCCCTACAATGGGGGAATGGAGTCTAAGACAGATGAAGCCAGGTCCCCAAGCTAGAAGTACAATGCAAGCGTGGGGGAAAGTGGGGAGAGGAGATGGGTGGCTGGGGGGAATAGGGCAGGAGGAGGGAGCACTGGGAAAGGCCCTGGACCACCATTTTCCCAGTGCACCTTGCCCAGGAGTCTCAGGCTGACATGGGCCAGCAGGCCGGTAGCTGTTTGCCAGTCTGTTCTGGAGTCTAGTGACAAGGTGAAAGAGCTTCAGCTTTTCACACCCAGTCTTCTCCTCCTAAGGAGATACCTTGACTCAAAAGACTAAGGTAGAACAATGCACTTTCTCAAAGCCATTCTCCCATTTCTGAGAAGGGCCTCTACCATCCATCCTTCCAGGCTTCAAAGCTCCAATATACTCTTGACAACCTCTCTCTTCCCCACCCAGGTGAAACCATCACTCACTGAGCGCTGTCAGTTGGACCAACGCGGTGGCTTAGACGTGGCCCTCTTGCCTACCCCATGGCTTCAGGCCTGTGTTTCTCCTCTAGACCATTGCACTAACCTACTTACCGGTCTCCTTGCCTCCACCCCTGCCCCGCCTGTCCACCTTTCACACTGCAGTTACAGGTCTTCCTAAACAACAAATCTGACCACGTACTATGGAGTTCAAAATCCTTCCATGGCCCCCACTGGCCTTAGGCTGACAGCTCCTGAGCCTGGCACTCAAGGCCCTGGCTGATCTGGTGTCTGCCACCCCTCCACACTGCTCTCCCTCTCTGCCACCACCCTCATCTTTCTGTCTCCATCACAGCAAAAGCAGTCCCATGGTAATATCTTTGCTTAGGGATACCCTCCCTTATTTTCTAACAGCTACGTCATAACAAGAGTTGAAGGCTTTCTCTGTGCCAAGTCCCATGTTAGGAGGCTCCGTTAACCTCTTCTCTCTTAGTCCTGAGAAGCTCAGAGAGGCTAAATGACCTCTCCAGGGGCACAAAGCTAGCAAACAGCAGGGCAGCCCTGGTCTGTCTAACTTTAGGAGCTGTGCCCCTGACTGCAAGCAGATAGGGTAGGGAGTTCCTGGGGAAACAGAACCAGACATGGCTTTCTTGGCATACGAGAAGCCATTTTAGGCCTAGGATTTAAGCCTGGCCAAAATGCTTGCCCTTGAACAGGTCTCAGTAATTAATGATCTTAAATGCAAGAGAAGTGGCAACAGCAAATATTATAAATCAGTGGTGAAGACTCCCAGTTCTTTTTCAATGGTAAAGACTAGGCTGAAGCACTTTCTTGAGCAGTTTTGCAAAATTTAACCCCACATTGAGGTTACATCACCAGATCAACTGGAACCTAAGGAGTGATGATGATGACCTTTCCTGACCCTTGAGTCCTCAACCAACTAAAGCTCGGACCCTGTCAACCTTTGCCCCAATTATATGCTGAGTTCTCTGCTCTGATCCCTTGCAAGTGAATATACACATGCCCTTAGCTTAAAACTCCCCCAGTTTTGCTGTTTGGTGAGACACTGCTTTAGGAAAGATCCCTGTTGTTCTCCTTACTTGCTGCAAGTAGTAAGTCCTTCCCTCTCCTGCTCTTTGGCTTGGTTGTGTCTTTTGGCTTGATACCCACTAAGAGGCAAACCCACTTTGGGGGGAATTACCTTATACCCTCCAAAGCCCAGATCCTCTCTTCCAGGAAGCTCCCTGACCAGCCCCCTTTGAGCCCCACAGCTTTGCTTGTCTGATTAGTTCTCTGTCACAGGGAACGTCTTACTGGCAGGGCCCAAGATCTACTCTTCCTGGTAGTTCCCCATTGTGAAGCAGCCGTGATGGTTATTGTAACCACCTTACAGTTGAAAAAAAAAAAAACCAACAAGGCCAGAAAGGGTAGTCCAAGATCTCACCCAAGGTCACCAATAAGCCAAGGGCAGAGCCAAGCCTAGCATGTAGACTGACTACCTGCCCCCTTGACCTGGCTCTGCCTCTACCCCACACTGGGTCTTTCTCCCTGTGGTCCCAGGCTAGCAAGTCCAAAGCCAGGAGGAGTGGCTGGGGCAGTTCCCAGGCTGGTTGCAGAATTTCCAGGGTGGTTGGACAACATTCCAGCTTCTCCACAAGGGTGGCTCTGGAATGTACTGCCTGCCCGCCACCCACCTGGCTGGCCCTGTCCAGCCTGGCAGGGAAAAGTGACCTGTCACCATCCTGGAAACTCCCGCTGCCTGTCTCTGCTGGGGGTGGTGTGGTGTGAAGGGGAACAGAGGCCCTGAACCCAGAACACCACTGAGGGGCAGGGGAGAGCGCTGGGCAGGTGGGAGATCCCAGTTCTGTCATTCCCAGCTATGGGACCTGAACAAGCCTCAGCTCCACAATTTCATTGCAATCTAAGAACAGTACTTGCCTCGTAAGTTTGTCGAGAAAACTAAAGGAGATGATTTAGACTCATTTCGTGAAGTAATTAAAAGAGATATGATTTTAGCAAGTGAAGAAGGCAGGGAGGATGGGGGCATCCCAGGAAGATAAGAGGGGCAGGAAACCCACAGGTATTATGGGCAGAGTAGCAAGGTGACAGCCAGATGAACGTTCCCAAACCGAAGGCCATCCTCAGAATGGAGGGCAGCCTAGGGACCCCCAGCGGGACTTAGACCCCCACCGTACCTCTTCACTCACTCACCCTTTACAGAGGCTGCCATACCTACACCTGTCCATGTGGGGGCACTTGGGGACTCTGAGGTGAGTCAGACCCTTTCGTGATCTTGAGGCGCTCACTGTCAAGGTTGAGGGTGGAGGGAACAGGAGGGGGGAAGATGGAGAAATAGTCCATGACAACTTAAGGTGATCGGGGCTGAAGAATGCAGAGGCACCAGGGCTGAAGGAACCAAGAGGGCCTCTAATGGGATTGAGGGGGTAGGTGGTCAGGGAAGGCTTCCTGGAGAAGAGGGCACCTGAGCTTTGGAAGATGGGTAGGAGTCAGGTTGGAGAGGGAAGAGGAGCAGAGTGAGCAAGAACTAGGGCAATGTGTTTGGGAAACTGTCAGTCATCCCTGTGGCTTGAGGGGAGTAGAGAGGGCAAGGCTGCTTTGGAGGACAAGAAGAATCTTGGAAGTCATTCTCTGCCCCTTCCCAAGTGTCCTCCTTGAGGCTGAAGGCCAGTAGGCCCCCAGCCTTGCCTGGTGTGCTTTCTGCACCACAAACACTAGGGCTGGTCTGGGAAAATAGCTGATGGGTAACCTCAGATCTTATCAGCAGGTGCTGTTGCAGTGTGAAGCCTCTGCAGCCTCCTCTGGAGGCCCTGGGTCTCTGTAGCCCCTTCTGGAGTCTCTCTCCCTCTTGGGCCTCAGGATCCTGACGATGGGAGCCACCCATTGGGGTTGAGTTCAGAGCTCTCAGGTCAGCTAGGCTGGTCCTCCCACCTTACAGATGAGGAAACTGAGACTCCTTAAGAGAAAGGGCCTTATCAAGGTCTAGTGTTCTAATTATTTTCAGTGTGGATTTGAGCACCCCCAAATCCACTCCAGGGCAGGACTCCAAACTATCTGATCTACCTCTGACACAGCACAGCCCAGAAAAGCCCAGTACAGAACTACAGAGACATGCTGCTAAGCTGAACAAGTTCAGAACCACAATGCCCTGGACTCCACACACCTGAATTTCTCCAGCCAGACTCGAGAGGCAAGAACCCTGGGTCCAGGCTCCAACTTGGAAGCACCCATGCCGTGCAATCTTGGTCAAGTCAGTTCCCCTCTCTGAGCCCCAGGTTTTTCACTGGTCAAACAGGGAGAATCACTGCTACATAAGGCAGCTCATGAGGAATGAGTAAGGCAAGGGGGCAGGTGGGTGCTCTGTGGGTCTAGCGAATCATGTACCATCCTGCTGTGGGGACTTATCTGCCCATCTTGGCAGAGACCCTGAAACACTTCTCAAGAGGGGGTGACCTAGCAGAGGAGCAGGGTTCACGGGCAGAGGAGTCAGAGAAGGCTCCTAGAAGGGCTGTGATCAGATCTTGGAGAAACAGGAAGGGTCCTGTTTCAGAGGAAAGAGAGAGAATGGAGACCCCAAGGTAGAAAAAGAGACACAAGTGTCGGCCAGGATACAAGTGAGCCTGTGATTCTGATTGTCTTACACAGAGTACTTCTAGGATTTGAAGTTCATTGCTTCAAATCCTAGAAGTCCCATTCCAAGAGTCTCTGGTTCCAAGAGTGAATGCTAACTGTTTCTTCACTCCTGTTACTCATTACTTCTGATAGCCTTTGGTTTTGGGATTCTCAAAACCACAGGAGTCTAGATTCTCAGAATAACACAATCACAGATCACTTTCCCAGGAGCCATAATGTCTCAACAAACACTTGCCAATGCCCCCTCTGACCTCAGAGAGACCCTGCAAATCCAGACTCAGATCAGACTTGGTCAGGGCCTTGAGGAGCTCCAGTCTGGATGGGGAGAAAGACACAGACATGGACCAAGTCCACTTGAGTGATTAAGCCATGACCAAGGAAAGCCCTGGGGTATGGAATCCACAGTAACCCCTAACTGGCCTGAGGAGGGGTCATTTGAGCTGGGACTTGATGGACGATATGGAGTTTGTGAGGTAGACACAAAGGTAGGAGAGCACTGAAGGCAGAAGGAGGAGCCTATGCAAAGGCTCAGTGGCGTGACAATGTGGCCTGTCGGGGGAAGGCTGGAGGGTCATGTGAAGTTGGAGTGGACGGTTAGGTGACACCAAATGTAGGAGGGCCTGCAGGACTCACATGAAAAGGCTTGAAAGCCAGCTTGAGGAACTTGGCCTCAATCCTGAGAACAATGAGAAGTCATGGCAGGGCTTAAGCAGGGAAGGACATGGTCAGAGTTGATCTTTGCAAAGATGGTACCACACGGAAGGTGGATAGGGAAGGGGGGTCAGAAAGGAGGGATCAAGAAGGAGCTTGCACACACAATGTTCCAGTGAGAGGAGCTGATCCCTTGGCCCTGAATTCCTTGTGAGATGGAGAGCATCCTTGCTGGCCCACAGCCCAGCCATAGCAAAACTCCTCCCACAAGCCGGGGCTGGGGAGACTGGGCGCTCACCAGGAAGCCATAGCAACACCAGGATCCTCATCAAGGCAGGGGAAGAGGAGAAGAGAGGGCCCCAAGACGTCTGAGGGAGGTCCTCCTCCCATGCTCCAGTGCCCAGGCAGTGTCATTGCCACTGTGATGACAGCGACAGGGCACCAGGGTAGAGGGCCAAGGAGGAAGCAGCTGCCCAAAAGGGCCTAGGTTGCCCAGCTTTCCAGCAAGGACTCCACCTACTCACTGGACCAGACACAACTCAGGCCTTGGAGATGGTGTGACAGAGTAGGGGAACCCCTCTGCTCAGGAACCAACTGCAGCTCTCCATGGAGCAAGACCTTCCTTTTCTACTACAAGCCTACTTTCACCTGGGCATTCATTTCCCAAACACTCCCTGGCACCTGCTCTGTGCTGAACCTGTGCTGGGTGACGTGGACAGAGAGAGAGTCTGGCCTGGCCTACACCTACAACTGACCTCTAGGATGAGTACAGAGGTCAGGGAACACCCACATAGCCAGGCTCCCCACATCAGGGCCCAATGGCTGGGAAAGGCCAGGCCTGAGGACACAAAGGCAGCCCAAGAGGAAAGTGTGGGTTAAAAGGTGCACCAGACAGACCCAAAGAAGGAAGTTTGGGGAGAGGAAAGGTTTCATGAGGGGCAACTGCACCCCCCTCACTCAGATCAGTAAGGCTTCTCCGGCCCTGTGGGTAGCCTGAGCAGACACTGTCTTAGCAGCAGCTGGGTAATCAGGCCATAAGCAAGAACTAAAGACATGTTTTCAGGATGGAATTCAAAACTTCCCTCAGCCTGAAAACTAGAGGACCTGGCCTCACCCAGATGGAGGTTCTGTCTTGAATGGGGAAGAAGAAGCTAGGCCAGGTAGGCAGGAACCTCAGCTTTCACCTCGGCTTTGTGACCTTGGGCAAGGTGCTCTCTGAGCCTCTGTTTCCTCATCGGCAAAATGGGAGTAGTGACTCCTCCCTCACAGAGTTGGTGGAAGATAAAATGAGGGACGTTTATAAAATGTTACTAGTAAGCTGTCCGTGCAGAGAGGGCACAGGGAGAGGAAGGCAGTCAATAGTTAAAATTCTAGTAACCAGCACATCCCTCACTATTGCATTCGTGTTCTTGTATCATCTTCAAAATGCATTTAGGTCTATGAGTCTCACGCGTCTCCTCTGTGCATTGCACCTCACAGCTTGCAAAGCCCTTTCCTAGACACTGTCTTAAGAATCCTCATAGCAACCTACACTCGAAGACAAAAGGATCATCGTGCCCAATTTACAGATGGCAAAACTGACACCTAAAGGGGCACAGTGGCTCCTCACAGCCAGGAGAGTAGGCAAATCAAAGCATTCACGGGGTCACCCATAAGGACTTGGTGATGTTCCCACACTCTTTTAGCTGGTCCTTGGAGGATCCAGAAGCCTCAGAGCTCTGTGCACCCTGGGCAGGAGGAGGACAAGAAAGGAGGGGCCATAGCCTCACTCTGCAGTCCAAGCTTGGCAGCCATTTGTGAGTGTCACCCACTGTGACCCTCGAACCCCTTCATCCAGACCCCAGAACAGCCCGAGGCAAGACCAAGTAGAGAGTGATAGGCCTTTTGTGCCAGGGCCTCCCCACACACATACTTTCAATTCAAGACTTCACTGGTTCTGGCCTCCTTTCAGAGTCTGGCAGGGCAGGTACTGCCCCAAGGTCACACAGCATATTGGGGGCAAAGCTGTGAGGAGATCACTCTCAAGTCTCCTGGCTCCTACGTGGGGAGAGAGAGTCCTAACTGTCCCCAAATCCTCAGCAAGAGCACCTGAGGGCTCAGAGAAGTGTTTGGCCAAGGAAACTAGGGCTTGGAGTTTAAATAATGCCTGGATGGTTCTGGTGTCAATCTCACAAATGCCCTGACCTTCAAGTACTCAATACTACTCAATCCATTCTCCACCCTGCAGCCAGAGAGATCTTTCCGAAATGCTGTTCTGACCGTGCCCTGCTCACACGGAACCTTCCATGGCTCCCTATTGCCTTCGGGATGAAATCCAAGTTTTCAGCTTGCACCCTGAGTCCTGTAGTGCCCCAGGACACACTGCTGTGACAATCTGTGCCACCCATTCTGATGACCTGATTCTGGTTTCCCCTTCTTTGTAATGACATGGCGCGCCACTCTAGACAGGCTTTCACTGAGGAAGCGGAGGACAGGGGCAGGAGTTAGGGGCTGCTGCTGCCCTCCCAGTTCAGCTCAGCACTGTGCAGGACCCTGGCAACACAAAAGTGAGTGAGACCGAGCTCCTGCCCTCCAGGGGTCCCCAGACCTTGGGAGAGGGAAGGAGAAAACAGACAGAGACCATAACAGCCCAAGGTGGGCCCAGGACTGTCAGCACTAGGACTGTGAGAGCCCAGAAGAGGCTCCAACCCAGCTGGGAGAATCAAGGAAGGCTTCCCAGAGGAGGGGGCATCTGAGCTGGGCCCCAAGGCTGGGTAGTTCTCCAGCTGAGGAAGATGAGAGTAGAAGGGCATTTCAGGCAGTGAGAATAGAATATGCAGTGGTCCAGAGGCAAGAAGCTGACTACTATGTGCAGCAGCTTACGTGCATGTACTAGAGGGTAAAGAATCAGGCAGGAGAGGTGTCTGGAGAGAATGGCAAGGACCAATGCTCAAAGGCTTTGAGTTCCAGGCCAAGGGGCTCAGACTTGGTCCAGTGGAAGTCTTGTGAAAGTTTAGCCCAAGGAGGAGAATGGGTGGGATTTGGGTTTCAGGAAGTTCCATGCAGGAACTGATCCCCCCACCCCAAACAGTGAGCCTGCCCAGAAGGACATTTGTTTTGAACATGACCCCACACATCAGCTCCTCAATAGTCCTCATGTTCTACATCATTATTATTCCCCTTTTACAGATAAGGCCACGGAGGCTCAGAGAAGGGACATGCCTTGCCCAAGGTCACACAGTGTACAAGGCAGGATGGAGCTCTGGGTCTCCAGAGAGCTTCTAAGGGGCCCTGTCTGCACAAAGACTCTCTTTCCCAACCACTCCTACCAATAGAGAGCTGAGACTTTATCTGGGCCCCACCCTGGCCCTCACTAGCTCCCCATTACTCCAGCCTAGATCCCAGACAGAGTGGGCACTTCAGGATGTGGGCCCCTGGGGGACCCCGAGCCTGAGACCGGCAACCCTGGTTCGAGAGGGGAGAGAGGGCACTGCCTTTCTCCAGGCTGACCCTTCGTACAGCAGCCTGCCAGATTGAAAGTCCCCTGACAGAGGCTTAACTGTCCTTCCAGGCCACCGCTCCCCACCCCACCCCACCCCCCACCCCCCAGTCTCGTGGATGCCCCGGCGCGGTTGCCACGCAGAGTGGCCCCTGCAGGGAGGCAGCTCAGCGGGCCTCCAGGGTTGGCCTCTCTCTGGCTGCGGTCCCATGCTGCCGGGGCGCCCACACCGGAGCACCAACACAAACAAGTTCCACAGGTTTAGCTTCTCGACCCCGCAGGGGCGCACGGACTCACCCAGTGACACACAGACTTTGCCAAGTGCGTGGCCGCACACTCACCCCGGGTATCCGTCCACATTCCCCAAGATCGAAGCTCGGGTGAAAGCCGAGCCCGACCACAGACGCGCCGGAGCGCTCTCACCGGCTGGGAACCGTGCCTCCTCGGCCGGCCGCTCTGCCCACCTGGGGCCGGCCTCCTCGGCCCCGGCCGCTACCCCGGGCCCGCCCGCCGCCCTCTCCCCGCCTCCGGGCCCCGCAGGCGGCCGGCCCTCACCTCGCAGGGCGCCCGGCCGCGGCTCCTGGTTGCCTGCGCCCGGGTCCCGCAGCCGCCCCGGGGACCCACGTGCTTAGAGCCCCGCCAGCCCCGCCCAGCTCCCCACCCAGCCGGGTCAGGCCGGGGGCGGGACGGACTCTGGACAAACCCAGGCCCCGCCGCCACCACCTCCCGCCCCGACGGACACTCCGCCACCCGCTCGCGGACGCAATCGGGCGATAGGGCCGTGGGGTCAGCACGTCCGCTTCTGGGGCTGCCCGGGGGAGGGGCCGGCGACGAGTGTCCTACCGCCGGGGGACCGAGGCTCCCTGGGCTTCCTCACACGGGACGACGAGAGGTTTTCAAAGACGCTAAAGTTTTGCAGTTTGGTGTCTTTGTGGCCCCTGTCCCTGCCCACCGCTAGACCTTCCCGTGAACCTGTGCCCACTCATCGCAGGAACCTTGCTCAGAGCACTCGCCTCCCATTGCCCTAGGGAGGAAATGCGGGCATTCAGGGTCCTGACTCCAGTTCTGAAAAGGAGGGTGGGGGGAGCCTCCCCTGTGCTCTCTGTGCTTAATCTCAGCCAGTGATTGAGAAATCAGAAATTTCCTGAACACTCAGCTTTTTTTGGTCCATCATCTTCAGCTGTTTCCCTTGAGCTGCCTTCTCAGACTACTCCAGCCACACACATCACTCTCTTCTCCGTGCTCAATCCCTGTCTGATGGTGCCTGTGGCCAGGGACTCTGTGTCTGTCCCTTTCCTGGACTGTGAGCTCCAGGAGAGCAGGGACCAGGTCTGTCTGCCTTCTTCCCCTGGTCCCAGAAGTCCCAGGAGTTGTTCAGTACTTGAACTGATGAATGAATGAATGCCCCCCCCCCCCCCCCCCTTCTGGTCTAGGCATCAGAAGTGCAGGTTCTGGCTTAGCTTCAGCACTGACTCTGGGAGACCTTGACCCAGTTCCAGCCCCTTTCAGGGCCTCCTTTTCTGTGAGTTAGAGGCAATTACACTCACCATCCCAACAACTGGTGTCCTTCATGCGGGCCTTTGGACAGTCAGTGTCTGAACGAGTGCACAGGAGGTCTGTTTCTGTGGCCAAGGAGCTTGTCCAGGGCCCTGGAACCTTGAGTCCTGCTGAGCTCCAAATCAGCTGACTGGAGCCTGGCTGCAGCCTTGCCAGGAGCGGGAGCAGGGTAGACACACAGCCCTGTACAGCTGAGCCGCCTTGGCAGTGCCCCAGGGACCTTCACCCAGGAGACACAAAGGCCCCTTGTCCAGCCTCCTCCACCTATTGTCCAAGTTGGTCCATGTAGCTTCTAGAGGGCTAGGAATCCCTGTGGCCCCTACTTATGGAGTCCAGGCCTTGAGGTCTCAGCCTGGGGAAGGTCCCCTGGACACTGGAGGCCTCAGCCAAACCCCTTCTTGCCTTTCCCGTCAGACCTCTTCTGTAACTGCTATTTAGGCCCAGAGAAAAAATTCCTTTGATACCAGTATGAGGACCCAGGGCTCTGCATCAGTCTCTAGCTGACTGGATGGTGAGCAGCCCAGAGTTCCGCCCCTGCTCTGGTCAAGTCCCTTACTCTACAGCAGAAGAAACTGCATCCCTGAGACACACAGTGTCTGAGCTCCCACAACAGGTGACTTAGGCCTGAGTCACAGAGGAAAGGGATTTGCCCTCGAACCCCAGAGCTTTGAATTCAGGTTCCCTTCTTGCCTCGCCTCCTTTGATGCTTCTCTGAGCCTCCATTTCCTCTTCTGCAAAAAGGCAATAACAATCCCTTTCTCAATGGCCTGTCTGAAGTTCTTTTTTCAGGGTTTTGCCCATCATCCCCAGTGGCCTAGGGTCGAAGGGTTAGGATTCCCCTCTGATGAGGGGCTGGAAGGTTAGGTCTCCTGACATCTTCCCCTGACACTCATCACTGGGCTTTGGAGATTATAAGATCCAGCAGGCTCCAAATCCTCCAGCTGAGTCTCCTCCACTTAGGGCAGCCCGAGGAGCCCCCATCCCACTTCAGCCTGAGCTCCTTTGCTTTTATCTTTGTATTTACTTACATTTTCTTGTAAGAATTTGATGAACCATTGATCCGGCCGGGAACTGAGGCCCAGCGAGGCCCATAGCAAGCCCCACCCAAGGCTCCATCACGGATGGGTGGAAGAGCAAGCAACCAAGCAGCCAAGACGGGCCAGAGGTGAAGGCCTAGACACGTAATGGTTCCCAGGAGGAGGGAGGACCATGAGAAGAGGTGGGGAGCAGGGCTGCATTAGCTGCGGCAGGTCAGGATGCAGAGGGCAAGCCCAGGAGCATTAGGAGGCTTCCTGCCTCTCCAGCCCCAAGGAGGCATTTGGCTCTCTAAGCCTCCTCATCTTCCCTCTCTGACTGCTCTCATCTCCCCTGAGAAAACCCGCTCTGAGAATTTATGCTGGCGGTGGAGCCCCTGCCCTGGCTCAGGCCTTGTCGCTCAGCTGGAATATGACACTTCCAAGCCCTCTTTCACAGGCTAGGGTGGTGTCTCTGTCACCCCTCCTTGCCATTGCCTGCCTTATACCCTCTGGTGGCCCCAGCACCCTCCAGATACATCCTGGCTCTGCGGCCTACCACGCCAGGCTCTTCCTCCCCACGACCTCACCTTCTGCCTCTGCTCCGGTCAGGCTGCAGCGCTGGGCCCTCACTCGCCTCCTGCCCGGCACTGGCTGCTCCCCATGCCTGCAGTGCCCCTCAGTGCTTCTCCACTCTTGGCCCTTCTCCTGACTCCCCACCATCGCTCCTCTGAGGCCCAGCCCAGGTGCCCCATCAGGTACCTCCCTTTGTCACATCACTCACCACAATCTTATCACTGTTAATGTTGATCTCCCGCCCTAATGGGGGTCTATTTGAGGGCAGGGCTAGGGTCCATCCTGTTCACAGTTAAATGTCCAGCTCACAGCACTGTCTTTGTCACCCGGGCAATCTCAATGAATGTTTGTTGCGTGAGTAAATGGGTAAGAACTCTACTGATCGCCTTCTTTGTGCTAGTCATTGTCTTAAAGTATCTCATTTAATCTTCTCTAGAACCCTGAGAGGTAGGTGTTATCATTATCATTTTACATGTAGGGAAACGGAAGTTCAGAAAGCAGAAGTGAATGTCCAGATCACTCAGTGAGTCTGCGATAGGTCCCCTGGCCCTGAAACTGCAACGGGCTGGGAAGGAAGGCCCTGCTGAGCTCCCGGAGTGATGGCTGAGCCATGGCGCTGGGACCCACACAGCGGCTCTGGTTACACAGCACTGGGCTGGCTCCGGCAGCCTTGTCTTGCTTCTCTCTGGACTGCTGGGTTGGCCTGAACCATCCCTGCCTCCCTCACCGACTGGGAACTGTGCTCCTCAGATTTCCCGGGGAGGGGTCTGGCCTCTGATGTTGAATGCAGCCTGGAAGCTCTGGCTCTTGGCATGCCAGGATGCTGGCACCCAGAGGAGGCAGCCTGGGAGGCAGGCAGCCTGGTCCAGGCCTAGGCAAGCTTCTGTTCTACCTCCTTACCAGCAGGAGCAGCTACATAATTTGAGGAACCCAGGGCAAAATGAAAACGCAGGCCCTTTCTTCGAAAACTAGTAAGATATGGATGGGATAGCAGAGCATTAAATCGAGTACCTTTGAAGCACGGGTCACACCCCTATGAAGCCAGCCCTATCCTCAGGCCTTGGTTTCTTCATCTGTCAAATGGGCTAATGATGGCTACCTGGCCAGGCAGTGGTGTGAATGAGGTGGGAAATGTAAGCAGGAGTTTCAGTGAATAGCATGAGGTTGGGTAGGGGTCCATGTGGACATCACTTATTATTTACCTCTCAGCACTAGGTAGCAGACCAGTTCTTTTTTTTTTTTCCTATATTTTTCATTTTTATTAAGGTACAATTTTCATAAAGTTCGCCTTTTTTAGTACATAGTTCTGCAAGTTTTGACAAATATATATAGTATATAACCACCACCAAAATCAAGATATAGAAGTTGCATCAACCCCCCAAATTCTCTGGTGCCATTGGGTAACCATATCTCACCCTCACCCTAGCAGACGAATTCTTGTCAGGAGTTTGAGTCCTCACACAGCTCCTTTTCATGAACCAAAATCAAGGCTTAGGCAAAATGACTTGGTCAGGTTCCCACAGAGACTCAGTGGGGGAAGCCAAGATCAGAGCCCTTGCCAGTCTCTCTGCAAAACTGGTGCTTTCTGTAACACAGGCAGAGAGAGAAGGGCAGGAGAGCGGGGGTGCTGCTCCGGACAAAGAGGGCCACTGTGCAGACACAAAGACCAGGCCACAGAGGCCCCTGTGGGGGCTGGGCCAGGTGGGAGGCTAGAAAAGCCCCATGGTGACTGGGGGGGGTGCCAGGAGCTGCCTCCCAGCCTCTCCCTGGTCGTGATGAGGGCGGGGAGGTGGCACACAGAAGCTAGAAAATGGGTCGAGGAGGAGAAACAGACTCAGGGCCAGGCCCCTTACCCCAGCCCCCGGGCCAGAGCTACCCACTCGGCCTCTCCCCAGCTTCTCCTGGGCAGCCAGCCAGCTTAAGGAATCCCCCCCTCCCTGTCATACTACCCATCGCCTCACTTTCCTCCACCTCAGCGAGAGCGGGACTCAGTCAGGTAGCGGACCATCCAACAGTTCCAACTTCACAATCCTGCTCAGAAACTTCCAGCTACTCTATCACCCACAGGGGAGGAAGCATAAGCCCCTCAGTGTGTCATTCAAGGCCCTTTTTGACCCACCCCGTTGACCTTTCCACGCTCCCCAGCCCCACTCCCTATCAGCCTTCCACAGCCTAGTCATATGGGACATCCTACAGGTCTCCAAATGACTCAGTCCTTCCACACGCACCCCTCAGTCCTTTCACACACACTCAGTCCTTTCACACATGCTCAGTCCTTTCACACACATCCCTGCATTTGTTCACGCTTCTCCATCTTCCTGGAGAGCTCTTTTCCCCTGCTTATTGCTGGCTGAAAGCCTTTCTGCTTCACTAACCAGTTCAAGGCCCCGTCTACCAGGCAGCTTTTCCTCCACCCCCACAGTTAGATTTAACCTCCACTCTGCCCCCAGTGTTGGATTCACCCATTCTCTTGCCGAGCTTATCTCAGTCTGGCTTGAGCTGTAGTTTGGATCCATAAAGCCTCCCTGGAGGAGGGGGCATGTGAGCTGGGCCTTAAAGGGCAGGTGGACTAGACTGGTGGTTGACAGTGGTGAGCGATGAACAACAGCTCACAGAACCAGCGCTCTCGCAAACATTTTATTTAAATCAATTTATTTTGTTCAGATAGCAAGGGGTCCATAGTTCAGAATGGCAGGAGATGAGTATTAGGGGGGCTGGTCAAGGGACAGATAAACTTCCAGGGCCGAGTCATGACGGGTTTTATGCAACATACTATGGACTTTTTTTTTGTTTGCTTGTTTAAAACACACCTGAATTTATTTCTCAGTTCTATGGTTTACTAAGTAATTCTGCTTTTATCTTATTTATTATTTTCTTCCCTTTAATTACTCTGGGGTAGATTTTCTGTTCTTTTTCTATAAGCTTATTAAAGTGAATGCCTACTTCATTTATTGTCATTCTCTTTAAATAACATAAGCATTTAAAGCTATGTTTTCCCTCTGAATTTAGCTTTGGCTACACACTGTATGTTTTGATATGTAAAGTTTTCTTTACATACCATTATTTTATAAATCATTATTTTATATTTTTAATATAATTATTTTATACTATCTTAATATCATTATTCTATAAATTGTTGGTAATTGAATGTTTTATTTCTCTTTGACCCAATAAAAGTCTTTCTAGGGAAATATTTAGGCTTAGGAGTTATTTCTTTTAATTGTTTAAAAGAAATATTGTGAAAAAAAAGAAATATTGTGTTATAAATTCCTAGTTTTATTTCAGGTGTATAGGGGATGCTGGTTTAATTAAAGTCTGTAGTTTACATATATTTTATTTTTTAGAATTTACTTTTCATGTGTTGTATGGATTTTTTGAAAGGAGATGTGTGTTCACTTTTTATAGGATCCATCTTTTGACATTTTATTAGTCTAGTTGTACTATACACACACATGCACACATATATTTTAAAATAACGTATATCCACATTTACCTTTAGCCTATCAGACGGATATAACCTATCAGACGAATAATGATGCATCTCTTAATACTTTTTTATTTATATTAACCTCTCCATTTGTACTTCATCTATTCCATGATTCAATATATAAAAGTCTTCCTCACTATGGATTGTATTTTTTTAATGAATAAAACATCCCCTTTTTAGCCCATTTAATGCTTTTAGCCACAATTTTTATTATTTCTTATATCACTATTACTATCCCCTACTTTGCACTTACCTAACATAGCTTTGTCTGTGGTTTTTATTCATTTATTTTTAATATTTATTTATTTATTTATTTGGCTGCGTCGGGTCTTAGTTGCGGCACGCGGGACCTTCATTGCCACATGTGCGCTCTTTGTTGCAGTGGGCTTCTCTCTGGTTGTGGCGCTTGGGCTCCAGAGCAGGCAGGCTTAGTAGTTGTGGCATGCAGTCTCTCTAGTTGTGCACGAGGGCTCAGTAGTTGCATCACACAGGCTTAGTTGCCCTGCGGCATGTGATACTGAGCAGGGCCCTGTGGGGCTCCCTGGCACAAAGCCTTTCTGTGTCCCCTATTTCTTTGACTATAGGAAAACAGCCTTCATTCAGCCTCCATGACCTTCCCTGAGTTCCAGTGGGCAGACTGAAGCAGTTGCGAGACATGAGAGAAACAGGCAAGAGCAGCCTTGGGGCAGGTCCTGTTTCCCCAGCAACAATACACACAACGATATCTTTGAGCTATTTTGCAGAAGTTGAAACCCCCTCCAGGTGTAAGAAGTTAATGATGGTACGCTGCCCACAAGCATGCAGACCCCAGACCAGCTGGACCTGAAGGCTGATGATGCTGACTCCTCCTTACCTCACCTCACCACCAACCCATCAGAAGAATGCAGGACTGTTACTGCCTTGATCCTTATCGCCTACCCCTGACCACAAGGCCTGACTATAAGACCTCTCCCTAGTCCCCAGAGAGGGGGGCACAGCTCCTGAGGCACTGGCCTACTGTGTTCCCCCTTTGCCTGGCAAAGTAATAAAGCTATTCCTTTCTACTCCTCCAAAGCTCTGTCTCCGTATTTCTATTCAGCATCGGTGAACAGAGGCCAGGTTTTTCTCC
Organism: Hippopotamus amphibius kiboko; assembly: GCF_030028045.1. Taxonomy (NCBI): domain Eukaryota; kingdom Metazoa; phylum Chordata; class Mammalia; order Artiodactyla; family Hippopotamidae; genus Hippopotamus; species Hippopotamus amphibius. The sequence goes on along the minus strand of NC_080194.1, from coordinate 43,093,766 downwards.
GCAACAGATGTGGGATCTTAGTTCCCTGACCAGGGATCAAACTCACATCTCCTGCATTGGAAGGAGGATTCTTAACCACTGGACCACCAGGGAAGTCCCTATCTATGGTTTTTAATGTAAATTTTCTTTGTCATTTAATTTTGATTATATGAAATTAGTAATTTTGAATGAGTAATGTATTTACATGTTTCAGCAACTAAAAATACAAGAAAAAAAGATATACAGAGAAAAGACTCCCTCCATTCTCCATTATTCATCTACCCAGTTCCCATTTCTCCCTTCACCCCTAAGCTGGGAAGTGGTTTTATTATTTTCTTGTGTATCCTCAAGTCTCTCTGTGCAAATACAAATATTTCTACTTATTTTCCTTTTTTAAAAAGCACAAACGTAACATACAATACGCATAATCTTGCATTTTATCACTGTTGTATCTTGGGGATTTTCCTTAATTAGCACATTGCAAGTTTCCTCATTCTTTTAGGGGCTTTAGAGTATCCCATTGTATAGAGGTACCAGAATGTATTTAACCAATCCTCTGTTGGTGGAGATTTGGATTGTTACCAATTTTTGCTAGTGCAAACAATGTTGCAATGAATAACTGTGTACATACTTTTTGTTCATGTAGGAAAATTTCACAAAAATATTATTACTAAATCAAAAGGATTGTGCATTTGTAAATTTGCTAACTACTGCCGGATTGCATGTCATTGGGGTTGTACCAATTTACCTTTCCATCAGCACCGTATGAGAGAACTTATTTCTCCATAGCCTCACCAACACCGTGATAGCAAATTTCAGCAATTTTGCCAATCTGATAGGTGAAAAATCATGTCTCAGGGTATTTGAATTTGCAGTTCTCATTTTGAGCACATCTTTTCATAATAAAACAGCCATTTAAGATCTATTTGCATTTCTCTTTTATTACATCTTTTAGCCTTTTCTATTAGGTTTGTTGGGCTTATTGATTCCTATTAGCTTTTTATATTTTAGGAAGATTATCTATCCCTCTGTTATTTGAATAAAAATGGTTTTTCCCAACTTATCACTTCTCTTTTGAATTTACTTAGGTTTTCCTTTTATAATTGTAGAAGTTTTCATTTTTCTGTGGTTGAATTGATCAGTCTTTTCTCTTATGATTTCTGGATTTTGAGCCATAATCAGAAAATCCTTTCTTATTCCAAGCTCTCTTCCCCATGTTTTCTTTTAATACTCAAATCTTATTTTTTACATGTATATCTTTACTACCTCTACTACATTTAATACATGACTATATTTACTACATTACTATCTTTACACATTCTGTGTATTTGAAGTATTTCTTATAAGCAGAATATAGTCTAGTTGAATTTTATTTTTAAACCTGAGATTGTGAGAATCTTTGCCTAGCATAGCATAATTTATTTATATCTATTTCATAACTGTTATAGTCTCATTTTACTTCTTTATTTTTGTGTTTCCTTATTGCTTTGTTTTTTGTTCTTTGCTATACATTCTAGGTTTTTCTTTTTTTTATCTTCTGTAATGATTTAGAAAGTGGAGCTCCAGTTTGTAATTCTATAAGCCTTTAGATGGTCAAGCACATATACTTCAACTCATATGTATCCAGTTACTAAAAGTCAATAAAAGGTGTCACATTGATTGTGTGCTAGACACACTGCTGGATGCTTTCCGTGGGTCCCTACTATTGTCTGCATTTTACAGACAAGGAAATAAAGCTCAGAGTGCCTAAGTAGCCTGACCAATTTTTGATGGTCTCTGGATGATGCAAAATTTAGTAGGTTTCAGGCCATCAGGGCCACCCCTGGGGCTGGAATGGAAGAAATCTCACTTAAACAACATGGCTGAAAAGGAGGGAGGAGTAAATTCTTCAAAGTAAAGTCCCCAAACGATTTAAAATCCCCACAGTGGATTTCACTAGGGCCGCACAACCCTGTGATATCAAACTCTTGGATTTCCGCTAGTCTGATAGGTGAAAAATCATGTTTCCTGTAGTTTGGGTTTGCATTTCTCTTATGAGGGAGGCAAGCATCCTTTCATGTTTGCAAGCCATTTGCATTTCCATTTCTATAAACTGCCTGTTCACATCTTTTGCCCACTTGGGAGGCATCCAGCAAATAACCACTATATCAAAGCTTCTTAGAGTATGTGTTTGTTTTGAGAATACCAAGTAGATGACTTTTAGAGGTTTATTCTGTTTCTTATAGAAAATCATTTCAGAGATAAGTCCTTCATCTGAATTTTCAGAACAATTTTCTTCCTCGTGTGTGTAGGATCTTTTCACAGTCCCATGTCAATTGCTTTGTTCACTCTCACCCCACTGAGCAGAGAAAAAGCCAGGCCAGGCACCGCCTCCTGCCCCTCTCAGTTTTATGTTGCGTTGCTTAATAATGGCAGAAGTCTCAATCCCACCATGAAACAAACGTTGTAGACACAAAAAAGAGAAGCTGATGGAGTTTATTAGGGAATTAGCGCCGTCATCATCAATAATAGCTGGAACTTAAATATCACTATGTATCTATATTTATATCTATATCTAGATATATATTATATATAGTATACATAATACATAGTACTACATATATGTAGTACAATATATAGTACAGTATATACAGGTGCATTTATTTACATACGAGGGTGAGTCAAAAATTATACAATATATAGTATAGTATATACGGGTACATTTATTTATATATGAGGGTGAGTCAAAAATTATCTACACTCTGGCTGTAGAAGTTACAGAAGTTTTAATATAACCGGAGTACAGATAATTTTTGACTCACCCTCGAAGATGTATGTGTATACATGTATATACTGAATATATGTATACATTAAATTGACACCCACATATGTAAATTTAGTCCTCACAACAACATACTAAAATTGGTATTATCACTATCTTCATTTTACAGATGACAAAGGTGAGGCACGGAGGGGTTAGGTTACTTGCCCAAGCTCACACAGCTAGTAACTGATGGAGCCGGGACTCTACCACGACTTTCTGGCCTCAGAATCCATGCCCCCCACCACCCTGACTGGCTTAGAAGATAATCCTGTGTTGTTGGGGTATGGCCAAAGGTCCATCTAGTCAGTTCTGCCCCTGGGTCCCTGAGAGAAGAGTAGGCAGTGGCAATTAGTCTGTTTTATTTACTTTGGAATCATGAGATTTTCATTCATTAATTTATTTAATCCCATGATTCATTCATTCATCAAATATATATTGAATGCCTATTATGTGACAAACTCTGTGCTAGGTGCCAGAGACTCCAAGATAAATTTTAGACATGGTTCTTGTCCTTAAGGAGCTTGCAGTAAAGGGGGAGGGAGGCACATGGTCAGTTAATGACACAGTATGACACACGCTATTCTGTTTCAGGGGGAGGAGCAAGTAGTGTGTCATCCAAGAATGTGTTTCTCAATCTGTTCCCATCTTACCATCTAGTTAGTGCAATTTCTCCCTCACACTTTGCCTTGTGATCCTCTCTTATCTTTAGTTTATGTAGTATCATGGCAAGATTTTGTATTTTTGCTTATCTTCCTGATCATTTTCACAGGGAGTAGACAGTGGAATGATCAGTCATAACCACCGTAATTTTTTTTTTCATTCAAGAAACATGGCCTGTTCCTGTGAGTAATGGGGAGCCAGGAAGGGTTCTGAGTAGGACAGATGGAGATCTCTGGCTGTAGTGTGGAAAAGAAATTGAATGCGGGAGCTTACGCAGGCAGTGCAATGAGAAGGCTGCTCAATAGCTCAGGTGGAGGATGAGATCTGAGCAAAAGTTGTGGCTGGAGGCAGGAGGGAGAAGGGCATGGATCCAAGGAATGTTAAGGGAATGGAATTAAAGGGATTTACCAATTCATTCAATAATGTTTAATGAGCAGCTACTAAGTGCTGACCCTGTGCCAGGTGCCAGGAATACAGCAAAAAATTAGATAGGCACAGTCCCTGCTTTCATTCAGTCTACAAGTAGAAGCTAGACAATTGGAGCTTTTGCAATAAGGGTAATAAATGATATGACAGGACACTACAGAAAAAGAGAAGGGGGAACATGGGGGGTATGAGGGAGGAGTCCAGACCGATACCTGGATTTCTGCCTTGACTGTAGAAGTAGATGGTGGTATTATTATCTGAGCCAGGGAACTGGGACGGTAGAACCCCATGGATATCTCTCTGAGTCCCCTGAGCCCAGCACAGGCAGGAGCAGGGGAGGTGGTGAGCAAACGACCACTGAATGAGTAAATAAATGAATGTGGGCTTGTGGATACTACTCGGCCTCCAGCCTGACCCTGAAAGAGGAAGCTGGGGGGTTGGTTCAGAAAGAAACTTGAAGTTTCAGGAAGCCCCGTGGTTACTCAATGCCCACAAACTGCTTGCCTCTTTTCAGTTACCCAAGATGCCACATGGGGCAGCTGTGACTCTCTCCTGATGTCCAGCAACCAGAGTTGGGTTGCCATGACTCAGTGTATCTGGAACCAGGGCAGCAGGCAGACTCAGTACACCCCTTGGCTATTCTGAGGCCACCAGCCTGGGCCCCACAAGTTGTTGGGTGAGCTGAGGGAGGAGAGAACCAGCCCTGCAAAGTCCCTGGGTACGTGTCCCCAGAGTTAGGAGCCCTTCCTCCAGCTTCTGTATCCCCTGTGCCCTCTGTCTCAGCATCAAGCCCCCAGCTCTGGGTCTGTCTGCCTCCACCCAAGGGCAGGGACTGGGTGATCATTCTCTGTATCCCCAGCATCCAGCCCAGACAACCCCCTCTCACCAGCATGTGATAGAAAGTGTTTCTTGAGTTAGTTCAGTGTTATGCCTCAACCCTCAGGGGTTAGTCTCTTCGACCCTCAGGAGAAGTCCCATCAGCAGCACACAAACACCAATCCCATTCTTGGCACGTGGCAAGGATGCCCATGGTTACATCCCTGAGTGGGTAGGCCAAGGGTCTGAAAGCATCTGACCAGGTAGGAGAAGACACCAACTCACTGCCCCACCTCTCCCCCTGACCCTTGAATATTTGAGAGCCTTAGGATTGTAGAATCTTAGAATCTGAAGAAGAAAGGCCCTCTGTGGTCATGACCTCCAATGGCCCTTTTGCAAAGTCCCAACCATCTTGTTGAGGCCCTTATCATAGTGCCCTTGGCAACAGGAGCTCACTGCAGCCTGGGACCTGAGACCTGCCTTATGTGATTTCCTTGAGGGTCTCCTATCTTCAAGGCCACAAAAGACCCCACATGCCCCTAGGGCCAGGGCTGGGGATGGGAGTGGGGTCTCCTCAAAGGTTATCTCCAGCTGTCTGCCATCCCCGAGGGATGAGGAAATAAGCAGGAGGTCCTTTCTCTAAGGCCACAGTTAAAGTGTCATCACATGCAATAACGAAACCAAACCGTCAATGGGGTTGCATCAAGGCCAAGAAGGACATGAGACAGGCCACTTTACCAAGCAGAAAGCTGAAGTGCTGTAGACTATTTTGAGGTCATGTACAACAGTGCTTAAAAAGCACCTCTGGGGGCATCCCTGGTGGTCCAGTGGTGAAGACTCCGCACTTGCAATGCAGGGGGCGTGGGTTCGCTCCCTGGTCGGGGAACTAAGATCCCATATGCCACGCAGCCAAAAGATAAAATAAAAAAATTAAAAAAAGAAAAAAAAAAAAAAAAGCACCTCTGTTATGTGTGAGTGGTATGACCTGGTACTTAATCTTTCTGGCCTTTGTTCTTTTGTAGGTAAAATGGACACTGACTGGTGGGCTTGCTGTGTGGATTAAATGAATGTACACAAAGGGTCAGCCCCAGTATAGTGCTAAGGAGGCACTCAGTGAATCTGGGCTCTCACATGGCGATGTCTGGAGACCACGTGAGCCACACTACCACCCCTGACTCCTCAGGACTCAGAATCCATCCAGGCTGATGGCCAACCACAGTGTCATTGTGAAAAGAGAGGCCTGCTCCATCCTGGTGATTGCCCAGAGCTGTTGGCTATGCCGTCTTGTGCTCTCCCCACCCCACGGGTCTTCTCTACCTGAGAGTGGGCTAGGGCTCTCCTTCGTACTCGTGAGTCACTTATTTGTATGGGTCTCCAAGCAAAACATCATGTGTTTCTTGAAGTTTCCCAAGTGCCTTCTGGGAACAGGGCCCTGTGTGGGGAGGTCCAGGGGACCAGAAATACCACCAAGAGTGGGGATGGAGAGGTAGCGGGTGCCACTCAGCCAGCCCATGGCAGGAAGTGGCCAGGCAAAAACTGCAGGCACTGCTTCTGTGGAACCCCACAGCTATCCCAGTTAAGTTCATTCGCAAGGATGTATTAAAGTTTTGTGTGTGTGTGTGTGTTTTTCTGACCATAGAAATAACGTCTCTTCATTTGAAAACATCTGAAAAATACAGAAAAATATAAAACACAAAATAAAAAGTTCTGACAGTCCTGACCCACACAGATAACTGATGTTAAGATTTTGGTGTGTTTTGTGTGCATTGTAACCCAGTCATAATGTATATGCAATTGTATCCTCTGCTTTTTTTCATTCACCATAATGGCAAGAACCACATTTTCCTGGGATTTTACAACCTAGCCAGTTTTTTTGTTTTGTTTGTTTGGCCACACCACATGGCTTGTGGGATCTTAGTTCCCCAACCTGGGATCAAACCTGCACCCTTGGTAGTCAAAGCTCAGAGCCCTCACCACTGGACAGCCAGGGAAGTCTCTACAACCTAGCCAGCAAAATTCTGCCCTGGTGATTTCAGCTCATCATTCTAACAAAAATCCTTACCTAGTGCTGAGATTTAGCTCTCTCCTCCCAGGATAGAACGGTGCTGGGTGCCAGCCTGGAGGAAAAGGGAGAAGGAGAAGGAGGAGAGGAAGGGGAGTGGAGGTGAAGAGACACAACCAACCCCTCTGGAGCTTCATCCTCTTTGCCCCTCTCTCCCCCCCTCAGGCTAAATCTATTTCTCAGTATTGAAAAACCCCAGGGAGTCATTTGACCCCAAGAGGCCCCTGGGATATCTGATCTCCTTCTGAATCTTTCCCCCGCACATTCCATACACCCTTGCTTATAAGGAAGGGAGCTCACTCCCTGGTAGGTACAAAGCCTTCTTTCCTGGCACCAGTCCTGCAAATCCTGGGCAACAAAGACACTGCTCCAGCCTCCCTGCCTGCACTTGAATCCTCTGTCCACTTGTCACGTGACCTGGTTTCCAGGCCTCTGTCGTCTGGTCACTTTCTCCTGACCCAGAGCATACCCCAGCACGTCAGAGAGGCCTCAGAGCTCCAGGTGGGTCAGGCTGAATATGCAGCAGCACAGGGCAGTCACCTCTGTTCTGAATGCTGTCTGTCAATGCTGCCTTCATTTGCTTGTTTGGTAGCTGTTGCCTTCACTCACATAGAGTTGTGGTCAGCTCAAACTCTGTGCTCTTTTTCGCATTATTGTTGGTAAACCAATTTGCCCACATCCTGTGCTTGGACAATCATTTGAAGAAACCTAATGCAAGACTTGATACTTTGCTCTCTTTATATATTTGAATTGTGATTTTTAACTCTCCTTCTTGTCTTCTTGTAGGTGAATTTGACACGTGTGCTATCTTTATCCAACCTATTGATGAGCTGAATCAGGCCCAAGACAGAAATCCCTTCCCACAGGCCCTGGTCCATAACCCCAGCTGCTATATAGGTTTGATTAGCTTCCTGAAAACCTGTGAAGATATATCACCTTCTTTAAAAATCCAATCATGCATAGGTATACACAAGAGAGTTGAAAACAGGTACTAAAACAAATACTTATACATGAATGTTCATAACAGCACTATTCATAATAGCCAAAAGGTGGAAACAACCCAAATGTCCAGCAATGGTCGAATGGAGCAACGAAATGTGCTATATACACATACATATGATGGAATATTACTCAGCCATGAAAGGAATGATGTTCTGACACATTCTACAGTGCAGATGAACCTTAAAAACATTATTCTATGTGAAAGAAGCCAAACACAAAAGGTCACATGTTATATGATTCCATTTATATGAAATACCCAGAATAGGTATGCGGGTTGAGGAGAGAAGGAAATAGGGAGCGACTGCTTAATGGCTATAAACTTTTCTTTTGGGGTGATGGAAATGTTTTGGAACTAGATAGAGGGGGTGGTTGTACACATTGTGAGTATATAAATGCCACTGAAGTGTGCAGTTTAAGATGGTTAATTTTACGTTAAGTGAATTTCACCCCAACTTAAAAAATGCATTTGCAAAATAAAACCAAATGCATCTACAAAAGAAAAAAATCCAATGCATTCAGCAGACAGCCTTGTGCCAAGTATTGGGGACACTGAGATGAATGAGACCAGCTCCCTGTTCTGGGCTGATAGAGCCCCAAGCCTTTGACGCTAACAGGGCGCTGCCCTCCGAGATTCACCTCCCTTTTGTGGGTTCTCTCATTGGTTACTGTTATCACCACCACGCAGACTTCCAGGAGTGCTGCCCCTTCCATCTTAGCAAGCTCGGTTGGTACAACACAGAAGGCATCCTCTTCGTAACTTTGCGGTGGAGAAACTTGTCAGGCATAACCTTGGCCACATGATCAAGGTTAACATCCACAGGAATGAGTCATGCTGATCGAATGTACCCTTGATCTGATGTGATGAGAATGGCATTTTACCTGTGAGGTCTTACTCTTAAGAACTCCTAATTCCAGTCTGATCATGAAAAAAACATCAGGAAAACCCAAATTGAGAGACAGTCAACAAAATACCTTACTTACACACCTCAAAATGGTCAAGGTCACCAAAAACAAGTAAAGTCTAAGCAACTGTCCAGACCAGAAAGAGGGTAGGGAGGCAGGATCACTACCAATAAATGTGAGGAAGTATCCTGAGACAGAAAAAGGCCATTAGGGAAGAGTTAACGAAAACCAAATAAAGTATGGACTGTAGTTAGTTAATAATAATTTACCAATATTAATTCAGTAGGTATGACAAATACAAGATGTTACAATAGAGGAAACTGGGTGAGGGATATGTGAGATTCCTCTGAACAATCTCTGCAACTTTTCTGTAAATATAAAACTATTCTTGGGACTTCCCTGGCGCTTCAGTGGTTAAGACTACACACTTCCACTGCAGGGGGCACGGGTTCAATCCTTGGTTGGGGAACTAAGATCCTGCATGCTGTGTGGCAGGGCAAAAAACAAAACTAAACTAAAACACCTATTCTTTTAAAAACTTTATTCATTTATTTGCAATGATTGTCTTAAAAATGCATCCTTTTAAAATCCTTACAAGAGCTGTAACAAGACTGTTCAGATAGAGATGGCAAAGGAAAAATGAACAGAGCGGAGTGTAACCTACTAAACGGTTTTGTGTAACAGGTGTCCTTTGTTATCAGGCGCTAATTGACCCCAGGGAGAAAAATAAGGGCTTCCTGATTGCCACCCTACTTTCCAAGTTCCTCACCAGCTTCTTCCTGACTTGGGAGCCCCCTTGTAGACACCAATACCTTTAAAAATCCAGACTAAAAGTCAGGGTTTCTCTTCCATAGCCAAGGATTCCATAGCGGTTCCGCTTTCCAGGCCCTGGACCACACATCTTCCCCAGGGGACTTACACCAGGAAGAACTTTAGGTAAGATGCTTTACTGCCTTTTCATAGGAGTAGTCTTGAGGCCTGATGATTCTGTTCTAAATCAACAGTAGAAAGATATCTTAATCCTATAGATGCTCCCACCCATTAATTACGGATTATTTCCTTCTCTACTGAGCAAACATTCCTCCATTTAGCTGGTACGTGATGATATCATGAATGATTTTGAACAAGGCTTTTCTCAAGTACAAATGCAGGGCAGGGCACTGCAGAGGTTAAGAGGAATGGTTTAGAATAGACAATCCTATATGCAAACCCTGATTCCATCACTTATTAATTTACTTAAACCCTATGACCCTCAGTTTCCACAACTGTAAAATAAGGGGAATAATAATGTCTATTTTATAGGATTGTTGGAGGAAGAGATAATTCTGTGCTTAGCACAGAACCCGATATTAGGTCTCAGGTTCCTGTCGAGGTTCTTGGATGCGGATGATGAGAAGCCCTCAAGCTCCAGGGAAGTGGCACCTGCCACCAAGGCCACTAGTCCACGAGTGATACAGAAGCCAGAATAGAGAGAGAAGACTGGCTGGATCCTGGAGCCAGAGGGAGAAAAGGAAGGGGTAGCAAAGGATCTATCCACAGTCAAACTTGGCTCTGAGGATTACTGGTGAGGGGACTGGCACAGACTGGCTCTCAAGGTCTCAGGCACGTCTGTGTGCCACAGTACTTTATATTCTCCAAGGCCACCATCAGATGAATCATCGTGAAAACTGCCCCACACCCATCCCCGTGAGGACCTGCCCTGTACCAGCTACATACCTGGAGAAGCCACCAAAGTCCGGGAGGTCCAAGATATGAATTTTGATGTGGCCTGAGCTCCTGGAGTGCCCCTGGCGCTCCAGACACCAGCTCTTTAGTTGAAGGACCGTGAGGAGGCCTGTGCGGTACACCCACGGGCAACCAGAGCGGCAGAACAGTTGGAAGCCTCTGGGTATTTCAGCCCCAATTGCACCCCGGTGCCCAGCACGGTGCCTGGCACACAGTAGGTGCTTATACAGATGAGAGAATGAAAGGTCCCTGTCCTCAAGTCCTTCACAGTCTAGCAGGGGAGACATGGCACACCGCAAACCCACAAAGCATCTTGCCCAGAAGTAGCTCTGGATCGTGGCCATTGAATACCGTGAGAGAGTGAAGCACTTGCAGGGTGATGTGTGGTAGGATGGTGTGAGCCTGGGCCATGGAGGAGGAAGGCTGTGTCCGTGCAAGGCTCCCAGCTGCTCCAAGAGTGCTAGGGAGCGCATGACTCAGGGTAGGGCCAGGCTGCAGGCTGGAGGAAGGGAGGGGCACCCTGGGAAAGTGCCAATGAACCCCAGGAGGAGCCCGCCTCATCTCTGCCTTCCTGATTCCTTTCTTTCTTTATTGTTTCTGGGCAAAGGCCGCTGCAGAGTTCACCAACAAGCAATAGCTTTGCCGACATTTGCAACATAAGCAGAAAAGATCAGAATGGAATAAACCAGGAGTGAGTTTCTCAGTGCCGAAAATAGGCAACATCTCTGATTACTTTAAAAATAAGGGTACAACATGGACACCAAGTGGGGAATGCAGGGAGGGTTGGGGGGGAAATGAATGGGGAGATTGGGATTGCCATATATACATTACTAATAAGAAAAAAAAATTGTACACTCAATATATGCAGCTTATTGTATGTCAACTGTATCTCAATAAAAGTTCTTAAAAAAAATAAGGGTACATATACACAGAATCTAGAAAAATGGTACTGATGAACCTAGTGGCAGGGTAGGAATAGAGATGCAGATGTAGAGAACGGACTTGAGGACACCGGCGGGGAGGGGAAGCTGGGACATAGTGAGAGAGTATACACACTACCAAATGTAGAATAGATGGCTAGTGGAAAGCTACTACAGAGCACAGGGAGATCAGCTTGCTGCTTTGTGAAGACCTAAAGGGATGGGATAGGGAGGTTGGGAGGGAGGCTCAAGAGGAAGGGGATATGCGGATATATGTATACATGTGTCTCTTTCACTTTGTTGTACAGCAGAAACTGACACAATACTGTAAAGCAATTATACTCCAATAAAGATTTTTTAAAAAAGGGTGGCTCAGTGTAACAAAAGCTTGAGCCTCAGCATTGGATAAAGCTGGGTTAAAGTCCTGGCTTAGCCTAAACTCCTAAACTCCTAGCACCTGAGTTCCCTGTTTCTTTAATCTGGACATTGGAAATGGTAAAGGCCTGGCTCACTGAGTTGGGGCTCGATGCCTGGCAGGTAGACATCACCTTGTCACTGTCACTGCACTGCCCCATACCATGGCTGTGAAGCGGCCTGGGCAAACAGGTGCTGAAAGCAACAGGGGCCTCCACTGGGAAAGCCACTCATCTTGTCTAATATTGCTGAGTGTTTTCACCTACTAGAATTGTTCCAGAAACACCTGATGTCCTGAGTGTGACTGGTTCTCCCAGCCAGCCGGGAGCAGCTGTATGCTCCCTCGGCTCTCTATCAATCCATCTTCTGTTCTGGGTTCTCAGCCTAGTCCTAGAGAGCATGAGAGAAGAGGAAGACCCAGCCTCCACCCTCTGGAAATGCAGAATCTTGCAGAACAGGCCACCTTCCCGGCAACGGCACATGATGATACTAAACCTCGGCAGGTCACTGGGCCACAGCACTGGAGATCTTGGAAGGCTCTCAGCCTCATCTGCACGGCTCCTCCACGCCAGCCACAGCCCTCTCCCCCCTAGTTCATTGCGCACACCTGGCTTTCACCTGCCCTCATCCCTCCATCTGGAAGGCCCTTCTTCCAACTCTGATGAGGAGGGTCTCCTGGGAGGCCCTCCCTCCACTGTTCTCCCTCAGCACTTTCATTTTTTCCACTAATATTGATTGAAGCCCGCTCTATAGTAGGGCCCGAATAAAATAGCACAGGAAGGGCCACGTTGGCATGAAGCCTCCAGTCACAAAGACTTCTCAGTCCTGTGGAAGGACGGTTATCCCCCCGTTTTGTGATTTTTTGAGGGTCTGTCTTTCCACTAGACTGTAAGCACCATGGAGGCAGGGGCTGTGTCTGTCTTGATCACTGTGGTGTGACTGGCACCTGCTACAGAGAGGGCACCTGGTTGATTGAATGCCCCTGTGACAGTGAGTCTGACAGCACTCAGACTTCAGAGGAAGTGGTCCTGATGCTAAAGAACAGCTAAGGGAGGTTCCTGCAGTGGGTAGAGTTTGTATAGGAGGGAAGGGGGCAGGAGTAGAGCAAGGGTGTGAAGGTAGAAATGAGTCTGAGCTGTGCCAGAGATGGTGGGAAAGCCTGCCAGGCTTATTGGGAGGAGGGTGGTGACATTAGCTGAATATGGGTCTGGAGGAGTTTAGGTGCTGCCTCTTGGGGCCTCTCTGCCTCTCTACACAGCTCTTGGTTTCCCCCAACTCCTGATTCTCCCTCCCTCACCCCCCTACCTTCTAATAAGGCATCGAGAAGTCCATGGTTAAGGGACTCAGAGAGCAGCAAGGTAGGTGACTGGAACTCTGGTCATCTGAGAATCTGGGACCTTCCTCTGCTGACGTCCCAGCTCCAGTCATCTTCCCCACCTGGAGTTGTCAGATAAAATACAAGACACCCATTTAAATTTGAGTTTCAGACAAACAACGTATAATTACTTAGCATAAATAACACTGGGGACGTGTTCATACTAAAAAGTTATTCATTGCTTATCTGAAAGTCAAATTTTTATTTGCTAAACCTAGCAACACTTTCCCCACTCACCCTGCCTTGAGCCTCCGGGGAGCCATCAAAGAGATCCTGGGCCTCCTGCAACATACTGAGCAGAGCCGGAATTTAGAGGGAAGACATCCTGAAGATCATTTAGTCTCATCCCTCCCCTCATACGTGGACTGGGAGACCGAGGCCCAGAGGGGACAGCTACTGGCAAGTCCTTGGGCCCCTCGCAACTCACTGGTTATAACCTGGGCCTCCTGGAGAGCAGAAGGCCCCTTGGGGATGGGGGTTCAGGAAAGGCCAGGGCCATCCTGGGTAAGGCAGGGCAGGGAGCCTCCAGGTTAACCTACCTCCAAGCAGTTTCCTGGATCCTGACACCCCCAGGTGAGTCACTGCCTGCCAGACTACAGCTATAGCAGTTCTGAGGCCCTGGTATCCTCAGCTCCTGCTGGGCGTGCTGCCTGGAGGAACTGGGGGTGGGGTTGGGGGCGGTTCTCTTGGGCAGGAGCAAGTGGGGGAGGCCTGGCCAGCCCCCTCAGGCACCTCAGAGATGATTCAGTTTAACTCCCATTGAAGAAACTGAGGTGGGATGGAGGCAGGGACTTGATCAAAATCACCCAGCGAGTCATACCTGCAGGCAAGGGTTTTCCTATCAAATTGTCGTCCCATGCATGCTTCCTGCTGAAACTGTCCACCCCCCCCACCCCCCTCCCATGTTTCTTCATCTCACTTTTCCCTCCTTGATATTATATTGTGTGTTAGTTTGTTTACTGTCAGTTTCCAGTTAAAACATAAATCCTGTTCACTCTTTCGCGATCCCAGCACAGTGCCTGGCATTGAGTAGGTACTGAATAAGCCTTTGTTGAAGGAAATCACCCCTATTACATCTCACCTGTGTGGAACACGCTGCGTGATGCCACAGTCCCCCCAGCCTCAGACGTGCAGTTCAGCCTCTGCCAGGAGTGCAGCTCTATGCGGGTCCTGGAGCCCCCCAGGCTTGGGTCAGTGGCTCCCCCTCCAGTTGCAGCCCAGCCTGGGTCCAGGGACCTAGACAGTAACAGCACAGGGCTGGGATGGCATAGGGGTTGGGCTCTCACCTGTCTGTCCCAGCGTACCCTCTGGAGCAGACAGCACCTGGGCATGGCCGGGGGCTCAATCCTAGCGTTACACGGAGCTGACCTCCCCAGCCAGTGCGGCCCAGGGGACAGCACTGAGCCAGGAGCTGATGGCATGTCTGTGTTGCCACATTACCTGGCCTGTCCCCTTCCCTCACGAGTCCTCATCATGCTTCTTTGTACAATGGCGGCTTTGGACTGACTGGTCTCTAAGGCCCATCAGCTCAGCCTATCTTTGGCGTCTTCTTATTCCTTCTCCACCCCAGATCTCTGCACCAGCCGCTCCAGCCACTTGGTAGAGGTACCCAGTCCCAGCTAAGAGCTATGTTCTCATGGCAGGTTTGCACAACAGACTTCCCTTTTAACATGTGGATGAATAGTAACCTCTCGGTAAACTCTGGGAGTCCACTCATGGCAGCAGTGGTGCACGTGCTGATGGGAGCATATTCACCACGATTAGTAACGTGCTCTGTCCCCTCTCTCTGGTCATCACGTTGACACGTCACGAACATACCTTCTGCCCCTCTAATGACGTCTATGGGTCTATTTCGCTGTCAGCAGCAAAGGTCCCCTGGGTAGTCTTAAAACCCTGAAGAAACAAAACCTTGGTGTCACATTCTTCTCAGGGTTTACTTGTAGGCAACTTTGCCAACAACAACCTCTGTTTCTGTATTATACCCTGGGGTGTCCACTGCGCCAGCCACTACCCAGGGGTGTCCCTTATCTTTAGTTCCCAGACCTTCCCCTCTCTCCTGGTCAGACCCTTTGCTGACCCTATTCCCTGTCCTTCTCTGGAGCTCAAATCCAGGTCTTAACTGTCGTGGAGACCATGGGTGGTTGGGGCCTCAGGGACTGTCTTGGGAGTACTTGGACCACTTCAAAGTCATACAGAGAATGTTACTCAGAGAGGTCTGTCCAGATTTGTCTGGCCCCAGCCCTCTGGCCAGTTTAGACATCACTACTTCTTGTCATATGATCTCCCCGGTATGTCCAGAGATGAGCTCTGCATCTCTCCCTGCTCCTGTCTTAGCCTCAGTGAGGGCACCTGCAGCCAGGTACCTGAGAATCACGGAGCCTCCTCTCACCCCGTCCCTGCCCTCCTCCGATCACTCGGTCCTGGCCATCCCTCAGTGATGTTCTGGGGAGTGCCCGCCTCTCACCTTCATCAGCCTCACCTGTGTTCTTGCTTCATCTTCTCTCACCTGCACCTTGAAACAGTAGGCTCCTTCAGTCTCTGCCCTCAATCCATGCTCCATGCAGCAACAGGGAGGGATCCTGCTGGTGGCACATCCAACCTCATCATTGTCCTGCTCAAAACCTTTCCACGGCTCCTAGCTGCCCTCAGGATAAAATCAGCTCCTTGGCCTAATATTTGAGGCTCTTCATGCTCCGGACCCTGCCAGCCTCCCCAGCTCACCTCACGCTGCTGTTCCACTGACCATTGAGGATTATTCAGCTCCCAGCTTTGGTTCAAGGTCATCCCTCCACCTGGAATGCGCCATCCTTCCGAATCCTTCACCTTCCGTCATCCGGAGAGTCCACGGTGGGAATCAACTTGTTACTCAGGGAGGAAGAATAAACAAGGCTTTTCTCAGGGCGAGTGTGTGTGTGTGCGCGCGTGTGTGTGTGCGTGCGTGTGTGTGTGTGTGTGTGTGTGTGTGTGTGTGTTTAGCGTCGGTCAACATTTACCTATTTATTCATGTATACATAGGCTTGTTTCAGAAAGGATTTGAGGTGGACCAATACATATTTATTGAATGCCAACCAAAAGCTGCAAAGCTCCATGTGAGCATGCACGTCCACACTCCCTCTGGCAGACGCGAGCCCCGGAACCGGTGAAGGAACTCAGAGGAGCTGGGAAGGAGGAAGGGGGATGGCTAGAGAGGTGGGGGGACTTGGAAGAAGGGAACAGCGAGAAGGGCGTGACAGGAGTGACCCTTGCTTGTGTTTGCTTTCCCTTTTGCTCAGGTCAGCTTCAAGATCTGTTCCCCTTTCCTCTTGCAACATTGCCCAGAAGGGGACAGGGTGGCGCTGGAGGGAGTGGCGGCTGAGACTGTGGGAGCCACTCAGGCTCCAGATTTCCCGCAAGAGGGAGTCTGGGTCCCCAGCCAATGAGCAGTGCTGTGGGCACAGCACACTCCTGAGTTCCCAGCACACTTTCCATGTTCTGCTCATCTCCCAGCCAGCCTTTGACTATGTATCACCACGTCCATTCATCAGAGAGGAAACCAAAGACGAGAATGTTGGTAACAGAGCAAGGACTCCATCCCTCTGTCCTCAGAGGCTAAAATCTTTCTTCTGTCAACTATCCCAGGTGCCATCTGTTCCTGGGTCCTCTGGGCACAGCACAGGGAGCTCAAGAAGTATGTGTTAGGTTGGCATCAGGGAGGGTCCTGAGAAGGGTCCCCTCTCAGCACCCCCCAGGCCAGGAGGCACCAATACCTAGGCTTAACCTTCACGGGCTGCTTTAGTTGCTGGGCGCCTCCGCATTTCTATCCAGCCCCGGTACAGGACATAGAACACAGCCAGGCACCAGGAAGCCCAGGCTCCAGCCCCAACGCTGCCATCACTAGCCTTGTGGCTCTGGCCAAGACCTCAGCCCCTCTGCCCTTTGCCTTCTGCAGGCAAGGTGCTGAGCTAGAGGGTCTCCAAGGTCCTGAACTCTCTGAGCTCCGTGACTCTCAGATTTCCTCGGATTTGGTTTGTCTGTCTGCAGAGTGTGTGCCAGGCTGAGAGCAGGACCAGTTCCCATCCCATCCTGCCGATCAGCCTCGAGGGGGCTCTCCAGGCCGTGGGGATGGTGGCCAGGGGGTACAGATCCTAGTTTCATCTGTTGCAGCCAAAGCTGGGAATGGCCTGGCCCGCTCCCCAGCTGACCCCAACTGACCCCAACACTGAGCAGCTGGGAATTGACCCAGGTTGAGCTGAGGCAGCTGTCAAGGCAGCCCTAAAATTAGCCCTAGCAGGGATAGGGAGGGAGCCCTGGCCCAGGCTTCAGGCTCCAACGGCCCCAAGGGACTGAGCCCACACTTCACTGAAGGCGGGAGAGGTCAGCCAGAATTCTGGCAGTGACCCTACCGTGATGTTGGGTAGGGAGAGTCACAGATGAGTATGGACACATTTCAGGAAGGGTGTTGAAGGGCAGGCACCCTCTGCTAGTTGCTTTGGCCCTGATGTAGCTCCCATCCCCCAGTCCATCAGAACCCTGGGAAGGTCCAGGGAAGGACCTTGCTATTTATATTCTTCTAGAACGAGATTGAGGCAGACAGCCTGTCTTTCCAAGGCTGAGTTGGAGAGCCTCACAGCTTAGCATCAACTCCCAAGCACAGAGGAGGAGCCAGGAGGTATATCAGCCTGTTGTGGGAGTAGGTTGGAGATATCATGGACAGGCCCAAAGCCAGCTCCTCCCACTTAGGAAAAGCAGCTCTACCCATTTCCTTCCTTTCTACCTTGTGCTCTGAGGATCTTGTTAAAGTGCAGATTGTAATTCAGAAGGTCTGGGGTGGCTTGTGAGATTCTTCAGGATTCTAACAAGGTCCCAGGTTGGTCTGCGCACCATTTGATCACAGATCTTACTTCCCAGCCAGCCTGGGTGGATCCTACGGCCAGTATCCCTGTCTTCATAGGTATTCCCCAACCAACCCCAGTAGAGCCTGGCACAGGCGTATGGGCACATGATAGAGCAGGTGGCTTACTGTTTTATTGTGGGTTCCTGTATGGGTGTGTAGGGCAATCCTTGTGCCCCTGTGTATCCAGCTTATGACTTGTTACATGTACAGGGAGTGTTCAAAGATGCAAAGTGTACAATAATAACAAAAGTTGCTAACATTTAAAAAATAGCCAAGGGATTTCCCTGGCAGTCCAGCAGTTAAGACTCCCCGCTTTCACTGCAGGGGGCCCGAGTTCCATCCCGGGTTGGGGAACTAAGATCCTGCATACCACACAGTGAGGTAAAAAAATAAAAATTTTAAAATAGCCAAATTTCGGGACTTCCACGGTGGTACAGTGGTTAAGAATCTACCTGCCAGTGCAGGGGACATGGGTTTGTGCCGTGGTCCAGGAGAATCCCACATGCCTCGGAGCAACTAAACCCATGTGCTACAACTACTGAGCCTGTGCTCTAGAGCCCGTGAGCCACAAATATTGAGCCCATGTGCTGCAACTACTGAAGCCCGCGAGCCTGGAGCCCATGCTCCACAAGAGAAGCCCCTGCAATGAGAAGCCCTAGCACCGCAATGAAGAGTAGCCCCCACTCGCCACAACTAGAGAAAGACCACATGTAGCAACAAAGATCCAAGGTAGCCAATAAATACATAAATGTATTTTTAAAAAAACAGCCAACTTTGATTGAGCACTATGCCCAGGTCAGGTACTTACCAGTTTACATACGATGTCTTATTTCAGTCTCATAACAACTCTGATGAGATGAGAAAATTGAGGCTCACAGAGGTTAGGTGACTTGTTCAAGGTCACATGATTGTTAAGTGGCAGTCAGGGTTGCTGTCAGGGCTGGGCTACACATATGCACAAATGTCCACCAGGGCACCCACCTTGGTGCATGTGAGCTTGGGAGCACGTGTGCAGTTGGGTGGGCATTGGTGAGTGTGGGAGTGCGGCAGCATCGAGGATGAGGAGGGGAGGTGGGAGTCAGTGCATATCGATCAGAGCATGAGCAGAAGGCAGGTGGGGAGGAGGAAGGAGACCCAGGCACAAGTCAGACCAGCCTGGGCTGGAGTCCTCACACTTCCATGCTGAGTTTTGACTTTCTCCTCTGAGAAATCAACGTATAAGAGCTGCCTTGTGAGGCTGCTGCTGTGAGAAAAAATGTGATAACATGTACAAAGTGGCCTCCCCAGGGCCAGTCTGACACACAGTAGGTGCTCAGGATGTGTGAGTTGGCCTTTCCTTCCCCTACTCCCCCATGACTGAACTGCTTGGCAATCTGGGGAGTGGCTCCTGGCCTGGCTGGCTGCAGCCAGCTCATCGGATTAAAAAGAGGCATCCTGGGGAGGGCCAGGGACAAGCAGGAGCAAGGCCAGTAGGGTGGTGCTGGGGTCACAGCTGAAAGAGCCCCCTGGAGAGCGACACACATCCAGAGCTTGAAGCCTGGTCCACTGCTTCTTGCATTGGCTGAGACGAGAGAGCTACAAGGCTGGAGAGCACTCCCCAACCTCAGGAGAAGCCATCTCAGGAAAGCAAACACCCTGTCCCTTGACTCAGCCCTCAGCTATGCCAAACACATCAGTCCTCATGGTCCTCTACAGACCATGCCCACTGGGGGTCAAGTTTCCTCTGGGCTGGGCCGGATGTCTGCTAGGTCGGGCTTTTTTAAGTCCCTGATGACTCATTTTCTCTTCCTCCACCCACACCCTCACCTTGCTCCTGGAGCTGTGGTGTCCCTGACACGGCCCACACCTGGGTGGCCCCCAGCATGGACAACTGTGAGGTGTCAGTAGGCAGACCCCTTACCTACCAGCCACGCGTTGCCAGCAAGTTTGCTGTCTGAGTTACTCCTGGAGTAATAAGCGGCCTCTTGTAGGCTTCTGCAAAAAGTGGGAAGTTGCCTTGGTGGGCATTAGTCTCTTCTGGGACCCAGAGTGGAGGGGAACTCAGGTGGATCCCCTGGACCACTCGGAAGCAGGTGCTTGGAAATGGAGTCCAAGACACACTGCTGATGAGAGATGGCGAAAGACGGGAGACTGAAATATAGCACTGGTGAGTCCAGCTGGCTCACTGCATTCACCTCCTAAATTTCCCACGTGAGGATCCTAAGGCCAAGAGAGGGCCATCACCAGGCCAGGGTCACCAGGAAAAGGGGCGCAGAGCCTACCCCAGCCACCGTTGCTCATGGGAGAGCGCCTGGATGAGGCTGGAAAAGACTCTGGCTTTGGCGCCCCCATGTGGCAGAATGGAAGAAAGACAGGGCTCGGCTGAGATTTGGGAAACAGGTTCTTTTGGTGGAGTGACTCCAGCGTGTGGGGGGTACCCTTTCTGGGTACAGGGAGAGGACTCTCTCCAGTTATACAGGCCCTGCCCCAGTTTGTTACTCCAATCCAATATCTACCTTCCTCACCAGACTGGGAGCCCCCCAGGAGCAGGGTGGGGTCTGATCCATTACATCCCTTGGATATGCTGGGAGGGCATTGTGAAGCTTTGAGGAAGTAGTTTGAACTGAATTGAATTCAGTATAAATGGAAGGAAATAGTGTGGAATGTAGACAAAGATTTATGCACAAAAATGTTCATGAAATCCATGTCTGTAAAAGCAAAAATTTTTGATTATTGAAGTGGGAGATGGGTACAGGGGTCCATTATACTATTCAATCATTTTAGTGTGTGTTTGAAATGTTTTGAAACAAAGGAGTTAACAGAAAGCAAAAAAGTCTAACAATAGAAATCTAAATAAATTATGATGCAGCTATGTAAAGGAATAGTGTCTGGAGACATTAGAAATGCTGCCATGGAGTTCTTTTGTTTTTAATTATAATAGCTTTATTGATCTATAATTCACATAACATATAATTTACCCACTTAAAGTGTACAATGCGGTGGTTTTCAGCATATTCATGAAGTTTTGCAGCCATCACCGTACTCAATTTTGGGGCATTTTTGTCACCCCCTGACAAAGCCCGATACCTGTTAACAGTCACTTCTTATGTGCTCCCAAACCTCCCCCACCATTCTACCCAGCCCACAAATCTACTTTCTGTCCCTGTAGATTTGCCTATTCTGGACATTTAATGAAAGTGGAATCACAAAATATGTGGTCCTCTGTGTCTGACTTTTTTTGTACAGCATAATGGTTTCAAGGCTTATCCATGTTGTAGCATGTATTCGTACTTCATTCTTTTTGTGGATACACCACATTTTATTTACCCATTCATTAGCTGATGGTTTTTCTACTTGGGGGCTGTCATGAATAATGCTGCTGTAACATTCATGAACAAGTTTTTGTGCAGATAGACGTTTTCATTTCTCTTGAATATATACCTAGCAGTGAAGTTGTTGGATCACATATTAACTCTATGTTTAATTATCTGAGGAACTGCCAGACTATTTTCCAAAGGGACTGCATCATTTTACATTCCCACCAGCAATATACGTGTGTTCAAATTTCTCCACATCCTTGCCACATGTGTTATTATCTGTCCTTTTTATATTCTAGACATCCTAGTGGGTGTGACCCATGTAATTTTTAATGATATGGAAAATGTCCTTGGTGTAATGTTAGATTTTTTAAAAGTATACTTTAGAACTGTTTATATAGTGTGATCTCAACTCTATGTAATATATATGTCTACAGAAATCAGACTAAAAAATAATCTACCAAATTTTAATTTGGTTATCTGTGGGCAGTTTTGCATGATTTTTTTTCTTTCTTAAAATTTTTGACAATTTGAACATGCTTTGATAGGGGGGAAAAGCCAATATTATAAAAAAAAAAGTTTAAAAAATCAGTAAATATTAGAAAAAGATAATGCAAATAAATTAAAATAAAATATTAAAAATGCATTGAATGAAACTGATAAAGTGCCAGTGTGCAGGACCTTGGGCCCTTGGAGATGGGGTCTGAGTAGAGATGCAAGAGGCAGAAGAGTCACACCACTGATTTTAGGGTGTCAGGTCGTCCAGAAAAGGAACATTATTTTCAGTAGGAATCAGGGAAAGCTTCATGGAGAAGGCAACCCTGCAGCTATATGAACTCTGAAGCAAGAGGCAGATTTAGACTCATGGAGATGAAGTGGGGGGAAGATCCCAGATATATCAGACATAGGCCTGACCTCTGTGTGCACAGACTGCTGGGATTGCAGACAAGGGCCCCAGTGTCTCTATAGGAGGGATGGTGACCTGAGCAAACCTGGCTCTGCCTTAATTTGGGGTGATTGACCTTGCCCAGTATGCTGAGGATGAGTTTCCTAATCTCTGAAATGGCTGTGATAACCTTCCTGGAGGGTTATCAGGAGCACTGAGTGAGATAGGAGTGTGAAGCAGTCTCCAGCACAGGCCTGACCCACAGCAAGTGAGTGATTTATTGCAAGGAAAGAGGGAGATGAAATGTTGACTCTAAGGATGGGATGATGTAGGGGGAGGTCTGAGGGGAGGGTCACTTAACCGAATCTTAAAGGATGGAGGATTGGTTGAGGAGAGGGCTGACATTCCAGGCAAAAGCACCTGGGATCCTGAGCCCCCAGAAAGAGGCAAAGGGTTAAAGGACAAGCCAACTGGGAGTGGGATGTGAGAGGGAGGGGCACCTAGCTTTCTGACAATAGAGAAGTTACTACAGTAAGGATACTAACAGTCCCCTGGGAGGGAAACCAAGCAGTCACCTTATCTACTTTTACCAGCCAGCCCAGAGAGGCTCGAGGTCACACAGGGAGACTGGGGTCTCCCAGGTGAGGGCTCTTCTTCTGGAAGTGGCCCCAGGACTGTGGACTGCAGTGGAAATCAGGGATTTGCTCCTGAGCCCTGTGTGTCCTCCCCACCCACCTTGGCAGACAAGTGACTGCCCTGGGATCACGGAGTTGGAATAAATGGAGGAGGCAGTTTTATTTCCTTATTTACTTCTGTTTTTTGTTTGTTTGTTTTTGTTTGTTTTTAAGCCCTCCACACTGGGCTAGTGCTGCCTTTGTCCCTGTAGTAAATGACACAAGTGGCGGTTGCTGTCTATATATATATGTATGTATGTATGTATATACATATATTTGTTTGTTTGTTTGTTTTGGCTGCTCCAGGTCTTAGTTGCAGCACAGAGGATCTTCATTGCAACATGCAGACTTGAAGTTGCAGCATGCATGCGGAATCTAGTTCCCTGACCTGGGATCGAACCTGGGCCCCCTGCATTGGGAGTGTGGAGTCTTACCCACTGGACCACCAGGGAAGTCCCTGTTGCTGCTTCCTTTTTTTTTTTTTTTTTTTTTTTTGCGGGCTTTCTCTAGTTGTGACGAGCGGGGGCTACTCTTCGTTACGGTGTGTGGGCTTCTCAGTGTGGTGGCTTCTCTTGTTGCGGAGCACGAGCTCTAGGCATGCAGGCTTCAGTAGCTGCAGTGCATGGGCTCAGTGGCTCGAGGGCTCTAGAGCACAGGCTCAGCAGTTGTGGCACATGGGCTTAGTTTCTCTGCGACGTGTGGAATCTTCCCAGACCAGGGATGGAACCCGTGTCCCCTGCATTGGCAGGCGGATTCTTAACCACAACTGTGCCACCAGGGAAGTCCCCCTGTTGCTGCTTTTTAAAGAATATTTCCAGGACAGCTTGCTTAGACTTTGCAAAAAGTCAATGTTTCAAATGTTTCTGGGGGGAGAAATGTATCCAGGGAGATAAAGCAAATGTGGGAAAGTGCTAACAATGAAGGTACTGTAGACAAGGATATATGGGTGGGCATGGTACTACTCTTTAAACTTTTCCACAGATTCAAAAAAAAATTGTTTTACGTTTTTGGGAAAAAATGTAACATATAAAATCATACATACAATGTGAATCTAAAATTAAAAGGAAGGAACAGCAAAGAAACAGAATCTTTCTGACCTTGAGTTAGGCAAAGTGTACATAGGTACAATACCAGAAATGTGATCTGTAAATGAAAAATACTGATAAATTGGACTTCATCAAAATTAAGAATTTCTGCTCTTTGAAAGACACAGTTAGGAGAATGAAAAGACAAGCCGCTGTTTGGCAGAAACTATTACAAGTCATTATCCTTAAAAGGAGCTGTATCCAGAACAACTATAACAGACAAAAACAAAAAACAAAAACAAACAAAACAAAAACAAAAAACTATAAAAAATATAAAGAACTCTGAAAACTCAGTAATAAGAAAACAAACCACCTAAAAAAATGGGGGGGGGGAGCATAAGTTATGGAGAGATACTTCACCAAGAAGGTATATGGATGGCAAATAAGCACATGGAAAGATGCTCAAATGGCAAAATTTGTAGGAATACAGAGAGAAGTAGATGAATCTGCTATCATAGTTGGAGACTTCAACATCCTCATTAGAAATGGATCAAGCAGACTTCCCCAGTGGTCCAGTGGTTAAGAATCCACCTCCCAATGCAGGAGATGTGGGTTCCTGGTTGGGGAACTAAGAGCCCACATGCCACTGGGCAACTAAGCCTGTGTACCACAACTAGAGACCCTGCACACTGCAACTACTGAGCCCTCACACTCTGTAGCCTGCACATCACAATCAGAGAACCCCACGCTACAAGAAAGATCCAGCACAGCCAAAAAAGAAAAAAAGAAAGAAATGGATCTATCAGGCAGAAAAATCAGTAAGAACATAGTTGAACTTAACACTACCATCAATCAACTGAGTATAATTGATATCTATTGACCACTTCAACCAACAACAGCAGAATATACATTGTTTTCAAGCTCACATGGAACACTCAGCAAAATAGACCTCATGTGGGCCATAAAACACCTAACTAAATTTAAAAGAATAAAAATCACACAATTTCTGCTCTCAGATCACAACAAAATTAACTTAGAAATCAATAACAGAAAGATAATTGGAAAAGCCCCAGACACATGGAGATTAAATAAGACACTTTCAAATAACACATGGGTCAAAGAAGGAATCTCAAGAGAAAATTTTTAATGTTTTGAACTAAATAAAAATTAAAATACAGCATCAAAATTTGTGGGATGCAGTGAAAGAATTGTGTAGAGGGAGATTTATAGCATTGAATGTATGTAATAGAAAGGAAGAAAGATCTGAAATCAATAATCTGTTTCACTTTAGGAAACTAGAAAAAGAAGAGCAAATTAAATCCAAAGGAGGAAGAATAAAAGAAATAAAATTTAGAGATGAAATTGAAAATAGAAAATCAACAGAGAAAAATCAATGAAACCAAAGTTGGTTCTTTGAAAAGACTGATAAAATTGCTATACCTCTAGCCAGGCTAACTGATAAAAAAAAGAGGACAGAAATTACTGATATAAGAAATGAAAGGGACACTCAAAGGATAATACAGGAATATCGTGAAGAACAATGCCCACAAATTTGATAGCCTAGATGAAATGGACCAGTTCCTTGAAAGACTCACTCTGCAAAAACTCATGCAAGAAGAAATAGACACTCTGGATAGTCCTATATCTATTAAAGAAATTGAATCAATAATTAATAACCTTTCAAAGCAGAAAGCACCAGGCCCAGATGGGTTCACTTGTGAATTCTACCAAATATTTAAGAAGAAATTATACCGATTCTCTACAATGTCTTTCAGAGACTAGACACAGAGGAATAATTCCTAACTCATTCTATGAGGCCAGTGTTACCCTAATAGCAAAACCAGACAAAGACATTGCAAGACAAGAAAACTACAGACCAACTCATTAACATAGATACAAGATGCTCAAACATATTATTAGTCATTAGGGAAATGCAAATTAAAATCACAATGAGATGCCCCTACACACTCTTAGAATGGCTAAAATTAAAAAGATTGACCATATCAAGTGTTGGTGAGGATATGGAGCAACTAGAACTCTCATCTGCTGTTGATGGGAATGTAATATGGTACAACCAGTTTGGAAAACAGTTTAAATTTCTTAAAAATTTAAACATAAGCCTCCTGAATAACCCAGTCGTTCCATTTCTAGATATTTCTCAAGAGAAATGAAAGCATATGTCCAAACAAAGTCTTGTACCCAAATAATCAAAGCATCTTTATTTGTAATAGC
Source organism: Hippopotamus amphibius kiboko (assembly GCF_030028045.1). NCBI lineage: Eukaryota > Metazoa > Chordata > Mammalia > Artiodactyla > Hippopotamidae > Hippopotamus > Hippopotamus amphibius. The sequence continues at coordinate 43,067,695 of NC_080194.1, read as the reverse complement.
CTCAAACTGGAAACAACCCAAATGTTTGTCAACAGTTAAGTGGACAAACAAATTGTGGTACATACATACAATGGAATCCTACTCAGCAACAAAAAGGAATAAGCCAATGGACACCTTCTGGAATGGTGGTATGATAAGCTCTGCAGACCCTCTCCCCAGTGGAACAATCATAACATATATATACACACATATATATTGTGGAAACTACCCTAACAGCACACAGCAAATGAAGGAATGTTTACTCAAGAAAATCTACTAAGGAGGTAAAAGACCTGTACTCAGAAAACTATAAGACACTCATGAAAGAAATCAAAGATGACACAAACAGATGGAGAGATATACCATGTTCTTGGATTGGAAGAATTAACATTGTGAAAATGACTATACTACCCAAAGCAACTTTCAGATTCAATGCAATCCTATCAAATTACCAATGGCATTTTTCACAGAACTAGAACAAGAAATTTTATGATTTGTATGGAAATGCAAAAGACCCTGAATAGCCAAAGCAATCTTGAGAAGGAAAGATGGAGTTGGTGGAATCAGGCTTCCTGACTTTAAACTACACTACAAGGCTACAGTGATCAAGACAGTATGGTACTGGCACAAAAACAGAAATATAGATCAATGGAACAGGATAGAAAGCCCAGAGATAAACTATGGTCAACTAATCTATGACAAAGGAGCCAAGAATATACAATGGAGAAAAGACAGCCTCTTCAATAAGTGGTGCTGGGAAAACTGGACAGCTACATGTAAAAGAATGAAATTAGAACACTGTCTAACACCATACACAAAAATAAACTCAAAATGGATTAAAGACCTAACACTCTTCAACATAAATCACAGAGAGATCTTTTTTGATCCACCCCCTAGAGTAATGGAAATAAAAACAAAAATAAATAAGTGGGACCTAATGAAACTTCAAAGCTTCTGCACAGCAAAGGAAACTATAAGCAAGACCAAAAGACAACCCTCAGAATGGGAGAAAATATTTGCAAACGAATCAACAGAAAAAGGACTGATCCCCAAAATATATAAACAGTTCATCCAACTCAATATCAAAAAAACGAACAATCCAATCAAAAAATGGGCAGAAGATCTAAATAGGCATTTCTCCAGAGAAGACACACGGATGGCCAAGAGGCACATGAAAAGCTGCTCAACATCACTAATTATTAGAGAAATGCAAATCAAAACGACAATGAGGTATCACCTCACACTGGTTAGAATGGGCATCATCAGAAAATCTACAAACAGTAAATTCTGGAGAGGGTGTGGAGAAAAGGGAACGCTCTTGCACTGTTGGTGGGAATGTAAATTGATATAGTCACTATGGAGAACAGTATGGAGGTTCCTTGAAAAACTAAAAATAGAGTTACCATATGACCCAGCCATCCCACTACTGGGCATATACCCAGAGAACACCATAATTCAAAAAGACACATGCACTCCGATATTCATTGCAGCACTATTTACAATAGCCAGGTCATGGAAGCGATCTAAATGTCCATCAATAGTCAAATGAATAAAAAAGATGTGGTACATATATACAATGGAATATTACTCAGCTGTAAAGAGGAATGAAATTGGGACATTTGCAGAGACATGGATGGACCTAGAGACTGTCATACAGAGTGAAGTGAGTCAGAAAGAGAAAAACAAATATCGTATATTAACACATATATGCGGAATATAGAAAAATGGTACAAATCAACTGGTTTGCAAGACAGAAATAGAGACACAGATGTAGAGAACAAACACATGGACGCCAAGTGGGGAAAGTGGGGGTGGTTGGGGGGGAATGAATTGGGAGATTGGGATTGCCATATATACATTACTAATAAGAAAGAAAATATCAAATTGTACACTTTAAATATATGCAGTTTATTGTATGTCAACTGTATCTCAATAAAAGTTCTTAAAAAAAAAAAAAGAAAATCTACTAAATCTTGGTAAGGACAGTGAGACTCTGGAGCATTTGAGCCATGACTCACTCTTTCCCTGCCCCCACCAGCTCAGTGTGATAGAAGCCCTGCTGTAGACAGGTGAAGCTAAGAACACAGGGCTCCTTCTTCTCCCAGCTTTCAGTTGAGGACTGCGGTATCTTCCTAGGAGGAGCAGGATGCCAGCATTTCTCATTCTCTCAGCTCTGTGTTGCTGGGACAACTGGTGCCACACGCAGAAGAATGCAGTCAGTTGCTTCCTTCACACCATGTATATCCATTAATTTAAAATGGATCAAATACAGAAACTTAAGAGCTAAACGCATAAAATGTCTAGAAGAAAACATAAGAGTAAGTCTTCAGGACCTTGGGTTTGGCAGTGGATTCTTAGATATGACAAAACAAAAGCACAATCAACAAAAGAGAAAAAAATACAAATTGAACTTTGTCAAAATTAAAAACATTTTTGCTTCAAAGGACACCATCAAGAAAATGAGAAGACAAATCACAGAATGGGGGAAATATTTGTAAATCATATGTGAGATAAAGAACATGAATCTAGACTATATAAAACCATTACAACTCAATATAAAAAAAACCAAATAACTCAATTTTAAAATGGGCAAAGATCTAACCAGGAATTTTTCCAAATAAGATGGACAATTAAACAAATAGAAAAAGGGACCATAAACACAAGAAAAGATTCCTGACATCATTAGTGATCAAGGAAATGCAAATCAAAACCACAATGGGATATCACACAATACCCACAAGGATGGCCATGATTTAAAACATCATAGAATAACAAATGTTGGTGAGGATGTGTAGAAATCAGAATCCTCGTAGATTGCCGGTTGGAATGTGAAATGGTGCAATTACTTTGAAAAAAAGCTTAGCAGAGCTAAGGCTGAGGGTGGGCAGCCCAGAAGGCCAAGATCTGAAGCCCCCCAGCTTCCCCTTCTGGAAGGGATGTGCCCAGAGGTATGGGAAATGGGAAAAACTCTCTTTTTGTGGCATCAATCCATGCTAGCAAGGTGCTAATGAGTGACTTTATATGCATTTTCTCATTTAATCCTCACCACATCGCCATGAAGTAGGCACGATGATTGTGCCCATTTTACAGTTGAGGAACCTGAGGCCAGAGTTCAGTAACTGCTTGGAGATTCTTCTCCTGATCCAAGGGCTGTGCCTGGGCACCCAGGAGGCCAGAGAGCTCACAGGACTGTAACCCCTAGGGTCAGCTTGTGGTCCCACAGGTCAGGTGAAAAGCCTGATCTAGCCCCTGACCTTGGGGAAGAGGGAAGGCTCCAGGAATCAGGACCTTTGATGCTAGGTAAGCTGACCCAGAGGGATGGGGTTGGAGTTCAAGGTAGGGACTGTGTATCTGCCAGTATCAGAGGTCAAAGCAGAAAGTGAGAGTGGGGGCCAGGGAATTTTGGAGAAACTGTGATGGCCACAGGTACCCGGGGCTGTGACCTTTCTGACCTCATATCCTGGCACTTCCTCTTCCCCTTCAGTCCTGTCAGCCTCAAGCTTACTCGCGTAAACTCTCTCCTCTGTGCCTTTGCACAGGCTGTTCCCTGAGCCTGGAATGCCCTTTGTTCACAAGGCAAATAACTACCATTCTCTAAGCCCCAGTTCCAAGTGTCTGGCCCTGGGCTCCCACCTCTTCCTCATCCCTCTTGATGAGATGATAATTGACTTCTTGAGGATCCCCAGGGCCTGGCCCAGGAACTGGCCCAGGGGAGAGTCATTGGGAGTTGGCATGATGGTAATTCCTCTTCTCCAGCCCTGGACTTTCTGCTATTGCAGCCTCTTATCCCCAGTGGTCACTCTCAGCAGGCCTCCTCCTCCCATGTCTGGGGCCAAAATTCCTTCCTTACCCCCGCACCTAACACAGGGCAGGAGAGAGATCCTTCAACAAGGGAAGGTTGGCGGTGACATCCCCGGTTGGACTCAGGTCCCACTGATTGGGCCCCAGGTGGCGCTGTCAGCCCAGGCAAGATCTGGGAACCCTCAAGCCCCAGAGCCTCTGGCCCCGGTGCAGCCTGGCACACAGAGCTGGTGCAGGATTGTCAAACCCTCAAATTCCAGAGCTGCTTCTCCTCATCCTATCCAGTGCGTCCATGTCGGATTTAAAAGCTTAGGATGTCAGGCCTAGATTGACAGTGGTGATCCTCTTAGCCCCCAGATACAGAGGAACAGCGATCCTTGCAAGGCCGCACAGCTGAATCAAGAATCCCCAGATCTCCTGAGAGGTCTAGGGTGGACAAGCAGCTGCCTAGGTACAGTCATTTCACCCAGACTCTGCCACAATCAGCTATATAATGGGACAGCCGCTTCCCCTCTCTGAGTCTAAATTCTACTGCCTCCTGTGGGCGGTGAGAGCTGAAAAACTGGCCAGAGTGCTGGGCTCTGGTCCTAGGGTGCTGCTCTGGCCTGTGCCCACCTTGTGAGCCTCAGGGACACGTGCTGTGAAATGGGGCTAGACCCAAGAGCTCTGAGCTGCTGGAGTCCAGGATTCCCTGAGCGAGGGAGGCCTGGGTGTGAGGCCAGTGCCTTGGCCAAGGACAGGCCACTCCAGGAGCTGCCAGACGGGAAGCATTTTCCTGGAGCCGGAAGGGCTGGTGGAGCCCAGGGCCAGGCTGAGCAATCACAATGGACCCTTGTGTGGAGCTTTAGCTTGGACCCACCCGCGGGCCTGGCTCCTGGGCCGGGGTGGGCCCTGCTTTCTGATCTGCAGCCAGACCCAGCTCCCAAACAACTCATCCTAGGCCCAGAGACTGGGATCCCAGTCCAGCTCCAGAGTGACGCCCACAGGCTTGTTGCCTCTGCCTGAATTTCCACCATCAGCCTTCCTGGAATCTGCTTGCCTAAATGACCTCACACAAAAGGAAAAAGTCCATCTCCCTGACCAGATGGGAGTCCCAAGAGGGCAGGGGCAGGTCTTCTCTTCCTCAAGCCAACTAAGGGAGCTCAGGACAGACTGCTGGGCCAGGCTGGTTCAGCTTTGACAAAGATTCCTGGCTAGGGGGCCCATGTGGGAGTCTCAGCTCTAATCCCAGCTAAGCCATCATTTCCTCCTCCGCCAATGAGAGGGAAGAAGGGATGGTAATACTCATTTGAGGGGACCCAAATGCTGGTGGGGGTACTTTCAATGCATCTGGCTCCCTGTCTGCCTCAGGAAGGACTCCACCTAAACCAGCCTCCACTCAGTCTCTCCACCTGCGGGCTCCCAATCACACTTGGCCCTGGAACCCTGCCCAAGACTGAGCTGCCTCTGAGGCAGCCTTCTGTAAGCCCTCCTAGGTACTCCTGTGGGCTGCACACAGTCTCCCCTTCTCTGGGCTCCCATGGTCTTGTATCCATCACTGCTTGGAGCACAGGATCCTGCCCACCTAATGCTCACGATCATCTCAGCAGCTCAGCTGGGACCCCTGCCATGACTAGGCTCCCCACGGGACACTTCACATCAGCCATCTCTGTGGGGTCCAGTAAACTGCCCTAAGCATGAAAGGAGATGATGCAGGCAAAGAGGCTGTACATAAACTGTATGTACCACTATGAATCGCTAATATTTACAAGACGGAAATTTTAAAAAGACCTTGTACTTGGATCAAATTTATAAAGGCTTGGGGTCTGAGATGAGAGGAACACAGTGGAACGTGACCAGCACAAAGGTGGATTTGATGTCTGGCTGCATTAGCAAAGGCATTAAGCTTGGAATGTGGGAGGTGACCAACTACCTCTTCTATGTAGCTTTGCGCCCATTTCTCAGGAATCACTTTGGTGCTGATGCCCCTGCCCAGGTAGTTTTAGACCCAAAGCAGAGAATATGCAGAGTCACTGCCCTCCCAGCTTAATAGGGCCACTCGGGGCCGTAGGACAGCTGACTTTGGACCCCAAAGGAGACTTGGGGAGGTACTGGGAGGCTGGTCTCAGCTCAGAGTGAGAAAGGCAGTCCCACAGCAGAAGGAGCTGCTTCTAGAGATAGGCAGTGAGGGTGTGAGAGCGGAGTTGGATGAGCCCAGATGGGAAGTCTTTGGAGAGGATTCCTCTCCTGGTGGGGTGAACTGAAAGCTTAGGGGGCCCCTCCATGGTAGGGCTTTGAGAGAGTCTAAGCTCCTGAATCACTCTAAGAATCTGAGATTCTGAAGCCAGTGGTGCCTTGGCCAGAGTATCACAGCAATACCAGAAGCGATGCCATCACCTCTGTTTGTTTTGCAGGGTGTGGATCAATACCCCTTAAAGAAAAAAAAAGAAAGCCAACCTGTCAGCAGGAGGCAAGGTCCGGCTGTCCTAAGGTCATTTCTGTTGATTTTGTCACTGATACAACTGGGCAGTGCCTGGAGTTGGCCCCTGGCTTCCCCCTCCCCCTACTTCCTTGCATTGTCAGCCCTGGGTCCCAAACCCAGCCTAGCCAGGGTAAGGACAAGAACACAGGCTTTGGCAGTAAACAAACTGGGGCTTGAGTTTCTGAACTACCTTACCAGCTGTGTGGCCTTGGGCAGGTGGCTTTGCCTCTCTGAACCTCTGTTCTATGGTTTGTTAAACATGGTCCAGAATATCTGCTTCCAAGGTTGTGAGGATTAGAAAGAATGTGTTAAGGACCTGGTGCATAACAAATGCTCAGTAAATGTGGGCTCCTTTCTCCCCGCCCTTTCTTCTCCTTGGGATACATCGGTGCAGACTGGGGGTCAGGACATCCTGGGTTTGGTAGGTGGGTTTTGTTCACTGGCTGCCTGACCTCAGGCAAGCCCCTGGCCCTCTCTGACACTAGTTCATTATCTGAGGAATAATGCAGGGGCACCAGACCATCTTTAGGGGCTCTTCCCTTTTCCCAGGTCCAGATAGAGCACTGACTTTCCTGAGCATGGATGGGAAATGCTCTGGCTGGGAGGCCAGACCCTGGTTTGAGGCTGGACCCCGCCCTGGCACACCAGGTGACCTAGGACATGCTCTTTTCTCCTCTGGACCTTGGTTTTCCCTTTAGGGTAACGGATTGGATGCCACGGGCTTTGTAGCCGCTTTGGCCCTGATGATCCATGATCCAGTGATCCCCACAGATCAGGCAGGTCCCCTGTCCGTAGGGACTCCCATCTGCCTCCCCACCTGTAGCAATAACCTCAAGTCCCACATTCTCTGTGGCAGAATCAATCCTACATCCAGCCTCATGGGCTTTTCTTCTACATCTCCTCCAAGACCCTGACAGCTACTGGGACTCCTACCCCACTGTTCCCTTCTCAGTGTTCAGTGTCCCATGAGCCACCAGGTCTCTCTAGGCCCTTCTTCCCTGAAATCATGGGATTTTCTCCAATAGGGAACCATCTTGACCCCTTCCCACTCATCTCACAGGAATAGAAGGAATACTTGTTTGCAGAAAACCCCCAAGTAATGATGGCTGCACTTCAGAGCACGCAAGCACACTGCCTGCATTCCCACCATCACAGAGGCGTCCTTTTTCCTGCAGATCTGCAGAAATGCATGTTTCAGATTGGGCTATAGACCCAGAGGACTTTACACTTTGCATGTCCTTGGAGAAGTAGCCAGAGCACTTGAGAGGGCCCTGCACTTTGGTGTCACAAGCCCTAGCATGTGAGGTGAGAGGCAGTCGCTCTGTTGGTCTGGTTCCAGACAGCGCGCAAATGGCAAGTTCACAGTTTCACACCCAATGTGTGGGCTCTAGAGGGCATCTGGAACAGTGAGAGGCCATCAGTCCGCCGGGAGCCAAGCTCCTGCTCAGCGTCACCATGGGGCTGTGCCCAGGAACTGCCCCCCTGCAGGAAGACGTCTGCCCAGGTGTGGAGGCCTGGTTCACCTTGCTGGGCCCACGGCTTCCTGCATCTGATTTCCTCCCGGAGAGGCAGCCAGAGGTAGAACTTGGGGTTCTCCTTCCCACTGAGCCTGCTGACCATGTTGGCTACCCTGCTACCAGGTTGGTGAGATCTGGCCAGGAATTTCACACCCCCCCCCCCCCCCCCGCCGCCACCACCACCACACATACACACACACACCCCCACGCCCACCCCAAGGCTGGGTTCCTCCTCTGGACATCTGCAGCCCTGAGCCCTGTTTCTCGTGGACTAGCTGACCACATTGTGCATGGCAGTCAGCATACTCCCCAGCTCAAGTGCTCTGGGGAAAGGGGATTGAGTCATCTTGATCCCCATGGCCTGTTAGGACTTGGCAAAAAAATAGGTACTAAATCGTTTCTCCCATCTATGCCCTGTTTTGAGTCCTCCCAGCACTGATCCTTAAAGGCCCTAGCAGGGACCTCTTTCTGGTAGAAGCAAAGAGGTCTTGGAGTAGGCAGTCCTTAGCTACAAATGACGGAAAGCTAATGTTAGCCTCAGGGCAGATCCTGAAGGGGAAGTAGGGCCTGTGGAGTGGGATGTAAAGAACACTGTGGGGTCTCAACAGTCCCTCTGCTTTGGTCTCAGTCCACTCTCTGCTTGCATCCTGGTCTCCAGTCCATCCAGACACTCTGCCTGTGAACTGTCAGATTTCTAGGTGTTCCGTGTCAGTGCCAGGCCTCTCACTATTTCCTCCTCTTGAATGCTTTCTTCATCCCCTTTTCCCTGAAAACCCTCTTGGTGCCAAAGTCTACTGACTGTGGGACACAGAGGTGACCTTTCCTCTCCACGTTGTCCCAGTTTTTTCTGCTTACCATCTCACCTGGCCCCAGAGCAATTGGTGCTGTTTGTCTTATCTGTCTCAGGAGGTTGCTCTGAGAGAAAGCAAACACCAGCATCTGCAGCCTCAGTTTCCCCATCTGTAAAATGGGGACAGTGATCCCTACCCTTCCAGGTTGATATAAGAGTTAAATGAAATTAGTCAGGTCAGAACCCAGCATGGAGTCATTGCACTTGTCCACGCATGTGGCAGGAGGTAAGGCATAGTCAACATGCACCAGAGATGCAGGGGCCTCTGGTCTGGGTTTCTCAGCCTGCTAAGCGACTGAACACCTCACCTCACCTCCCAGGCAGAGAGAGGAGTGGCCTGGGAATGTGGGAGGCCAAGGGGAGAGGACAGGCACATTATAACATCTCCGGGTATGGGCAGAGCGAAGACTGCTAACCTCCACTGGACACAAGTTGTGTGACCAGCCCCCTGCCAAGTGCAACACGGACTTTATCTGATCCACTCATGCCCGGCTCACAGGATCTTAGAGGATTTATGGCTGGCATTTGGCTCTTTCCACTGTCCGCACTGTACCAGTGAGGCCATGATACCTAGAGGCAAACGAGGGTTTACTTATGCTTATAACCACAGCTGTAGTGTTCCTCCATATAGTGAAAGTGAATTTACACCATGAGAAACTGACCTTTGAAAATAAACTTTATTTCGGAATAATGTTAGATTTATGGAAAAGTTGCAAAGATAGTACAGAGAGGTCCCGTATACCCCTTACGTAGCTTCTCCCATTGTTAACATCTTTCATTCCTATGGGACAGACACAACTGACACAGCTAAGAAATTAACACTGGTAATGGCTATTAACTGTACTCCAGTCTTTAGCTGCATCTCCCTAATTTTTCCAGCAATGTCCTCTTTTGTTCCAGGATCTAATTCAGGGTACCACATTGCATTTAGTCATCATGTCCCCCACTCCGGTCCATAGCAGGAGAGACTGACTTTTTAACTGATGAGTTCACATGGGAAGCAGAGGAGAGGGCTTTTTTCGTGGCTTCCTTCACGTTCACAATTTTCCCATCAGACATGACTTTTCTCACAGGAGCAGCCCACTCCTGTTCTCCCTTCACCGTGATGCCCCTCCCAGCCTTCAGGTCCCTGGATGCCCCAAGGAGCTCATGCCCATCTCGTGTTTCCCCCTCCCTCCTTATTTAATTCTGCCCTGCCACTCCAACCCACCATTTTTTTTTCTTAATTTATTGGCTGCATTGGGTCTTCGGTGCTGCGCGCAGGCCTTCTGTTGTTACGGAGAGTGGAGGCTACTCTTCATTACGGCACACTGGCTTTTCATTGCGCTGGCTTCTCTTGTTGTGGAGCACAGGCTCCAGCTGCGCGGGCTTCAGTAGTTGCAGGGCGTGGGCTCATTAGTTGTGGCTCATGGGCTCAGTAGTTGTGGCACACAGGGTTATTTGCTCCACGGCATGTGGGATCTTCCCGGCCCAGGGATCAAACCCGGGTCCCTTGCATTGGCAGGCAGATTCTTAACCACTGTGCTACCAGGGGAGCTCCCAACCCACAATTTTAACATCATCTTTAAGCATGTCAATGGCTATTATTCTGGGAATTATAAAACACCTGAAATTTTGGTTTTAGTTCCACTCTCTTCCTGGGGCAGAAACATTGTGCTCTCAGAGGAGTGAATGAGGAAAATCCCCAACACAAAATCCCCCCAAATTCATCCTCCCTTCCTTCTTTCCTGCAGTTCCCACATCCCTTTGGGAACCCCATGGTCCCAGGGAAGCCACCTCCAGGGGTGGAAATATGACCTAAGCTTGACAGATGAGTACATTCCATCTCTTTGCCACAGTGATTGGCTCAAGAGAGGCATCACCCAAGTGGCCCAATCAAAGTGAAACTCAGGACTTTTGCAGGCGCTCTGGTTCACAGGTGCTTCCTTTTGCTCAGGGGGGTGGAATGCATCACTGTGGAAACGGGAGGCCAGTGACCATTTTGTTATCGCAACTGGTTGGCAAGGAGTTTCATTCAATCTGTTGAGGTAGACACATGAAGCAATTCTGGGTCTTTTTTTTTCCCCTAATTACTCCCTTTACTTTTTCCTCTTTAAAAAAAAAACAAAAACAAAAACCTCATGGGTAGAGTTTTATAACTTTCTGGTCTCATTCAATTATTTAAACTTAGACCAGCCCAGCTTAAAATTTTAATCTCCTATCCAATTCATAGCAATTCTTCTACACCACCCAGGCTAGAATTGTGACTAGAGGGTCTTGGCATGGGAATGGACCATGATATGCCAATGACACACTCTGCTGTTTTCTGGTCACTATCTCCTGGGGGGGGGGGGGGGGGGGGGAAGCTTGACAAGTTCTCCTGCCAGCCCACCTTCACTCTGCAGTGGAGAGGTGTCCCTGGTCTTGCTCTGGTTCTGTCTGCCCTTTTGATATGGTGGTGTCCACAGAGGGAATATGTGTGGTTTCTTGGGTGCTGTTCAGCTCTACATTGGCCCCCTCATTGCCAAGAACTCCCACAGACAGGGGCCACCTGGCCTTCCTTTGTCCCTGCCATTGGTCTGTCCCCAGCCCCTCCCCCAGATCAGGGGTCCTGCTGCTGGTGGGCCCTCTGGTTCCTGTGCCTCCTCTAACCCTCACTCTCTTTCCCATGGAGCCAGGGGAAGAATGAGGAACTGGGAGGGGTGGCCCTATTTTCCTCCCAGGCCCACTGTATCCTGGTCCTGACAAGCTTGCTGACACAGGCCCTTCCACCAGCTTCTTATCTTCAGAACTCTCTAATCCATTATCTGTTCACAAACAACCCCCCGTCTCACGGGAACATGGCCCAGGCCCTCCCTGCCCCCAGCCTGGCTTTCTCACGACACTTTGTTGCAGCAGCAGCACCAGGATGAGCCTGCAGGGCTCCGCGAGTGTCCAGGGGGAGAAGCCCCTCTCCCCCTCTGCAGGCTTCCCGGTCTCTTCAAGGGAGCCTCTTGCATGCCTCCATTCTCCCTCCTCCGCTCCCCATATGCGCACACTTAGCTTTGATGAGGAAGAGAAATGTGGGAGATTTGGAGCCACTCTTGGTTGAAATGTGGAAGCATTAGCATTAAAAGGGGCTTGGAGAGCCAGTGGAATTTTCAGCCTGGATCTTCTCTCTCACTTCAGAGACAAGCCCCATGCCCACATTTTTGACACCCCCCCAACCCCCGCCATTCTGCAGCATTAGGTAGGCCCCTGCCTCCTTAGCTCCGAGCTCCCAATCTCCTATAAAGGGGAACAAATGATGCATTTACCGAGCTTCCTCAGAGGTACATCTACCACAAGATGGCTTTCCTGGTCACAGTGAAAATAAATGCTGGAGTGTTTCAAATTCATGAGCCCTTGTCATTCTTTTTTTTTTGTTTGTTTTTTTGTTTTGGTTTTTTTGTTTTTTTAATTTACTTATTTATTGGATTTTTATTATTTTTTTATTGGCTGTGTTGGGTCTTCGTTGCTGCACACGGGCTTTCTCTAGTTGCTGAGAGCGGGGACTACTCTTCACTGTGGTGCGTGGGCTTCGTGTGGTGGCTTCTCTTGTTGCGGAGCACGGGCTCTAGGCATATGGGCTTCGGTAGTTGCAGCACATGGGCTCAATAGTTGTGGCTCACGGGCTCTAGAGCACAGGTTCAATAGTTGTGGCGCACGGGCTTAGTTGCTCCACGGCATGTGGTATCTTCCTGGGGCAGGGCTCGGACCTGTGTCCCCTGCATGGCAGGCAGATTCTTAAACACTGTGCCACCTAGGAAGTCCCCTTGTCATTCTTTAGTTTGCCCTTCAATCTGATTAGCAAGTACAGGGACCAGTTAGGTGCCCAGCAAGTGCCAATCCTCCTGGGTACCAGACTCTCCTCAGTGGAAGAGAGGATGCCCAGGGTTTTAGCCTGAGCTTCAGACTACCTCCGCACAGCTTTCTATTAGTTGCTGGCCTCCTGCCTGCATCAGCCCATGTCTCCTGCCAGGAATACAGACTCAGGAGGCTGGGTATATCCGCATCCCTTCTGCCTCCCCAGTTGGTGCTGGCTCCTCCAGCCAGAAAGCTGCTGCTCTTTCTTATTCTCTGAGGACTGCCCCACTCACCTCCCCACTCTTCCTCTTCCCACTTAGTTAACAGGGAGAATTTCAGGGACAGCATCATTCAGGGTCCCAACAAGACACAGGTGGCCCACTTGATGGAAAATGGCAGGAGGTTTATTGATAAAGGGCCAATTTACAAAGTGTAGGGGAACTTCAAGTTCAATAACCTGGAGCTAGTAGCTGCAGAACGACCTGAACCGTCCAAGGCAGGTGGGGAGCAGTTACTGGAATCTGAAATGAGAAAGAGTCATGTGGAGTCAGCCTCTTTGAGAGGAGCAGTGACCTTTAGTTGAGGGACAGAGCCAAGCCAAGGCACTGACACAAGAAGGGAGCCAAGGGAATAAATACCCTGACCTTACTCTCCTCCCTTCCTGGGATCTCCATTGGCCAAGCCCAGCCTGAAGCCAGAAATAAGGACTCCTGTTAATTAAGTCCATACAGGTCAGCCTCCCAGAGCAGAGAGCAGAGTGGAAAAGGCTAGAGAACGGAAAATATCCAGCATGGAGAATCCAGTGTCTGGGGAGTTTCTGCCTTTTTCAGTAAGGCTTCCCTATCATTTGTACCCATGGTTATCTGTTCTAGCAGGGCCAGATTCTCCTAGCTGTGGTCAAGTACATCTTGTCCTACAGCTCATGGCTCACAGCACAAGTCTTTTCAGTCTTAGTGCATGTGGGGAGCACTTGTCTCCTTCCTGTTGTCTTTGGGACATATGAATCCTGGCACCTCCCCTTATCACTGCATTATCCCTTTAAGCGACACTGGTCATTTTTGCACAGGAATAGACAGTGGCATTGAGTTGCAGCTTTGAGTCCATGTTTGGTTCCTACTGCCAGAGCCTAAAATCTCTTAATTTTTGCCAGTTCTCTCCCCCTTTCCCACCATCACCCTGTAACATTTTGTTGGGAGGCTCTAACCACAACTCGGCATCCTCCCCTCTTGTCCCCAGGGCTACACTCCCTGCAAATGACTCTCCTTTCTGGTAGCTTGTACCCTCGACCAGAGGTTTCAGTGTTTGTCTGGTAGCCAGCTCTACAGCAGCAGCTCCAGCTCCAGGATATCCTGTCTCTGAAGCGAAGTCTAAAAGGGCAGGGAGTAGGGGCCCAAATCAGCCAAGGGTATCTGCCCCAGTCCACCGCACCCCTTCCTGGAGATACTCTGGTTTCTTAATAAGTCATGTGTCCTTCGAGTTGGGATTAGACATCAGTTTCCAGCCTGGGGTCACACAAGGGTGTTTGGGGTGGGAGGTTGACATCAGTCTCCTGAGCTCATTTCATAGGGGTTGTGTGTCTCTGTTTCTCACTGACTGCTGTTTTCCTATTCCCATGTCTGGTATCAGCACCTTGATTTCCTTTGGGAGATTTTCCTGCCTATGCGCTCAGTTCAAGGAGTTTCTGTTTGGCTCATCCCATCCTCCTAGCTCCAGGGTTGGGGAAGTAGCCCAAGCTAGTCCCTAAGACTCAACCCTGGTACTTTCCTCAGAACTATTAGGAAAGTAAGCTTTTTCCAGTAAGACTGATGACGTCCTGATGGTACTTTTGGTGGCCATCTTGCCACCACATGGGGGACATAAATTGAGAGAGAAGCCAACACAGAAGAAGGCAGAGTGGTGAGATGGAGACAAACTCCTGGTGACTTGACTTGTGTGCCTGGCTTTAGCCATTCCTGAATCTAGCCCTACTCCTGGCTTTCACGTTTATGTGAGCCAATAATTCCACCCTCTCCTTTTATGTTTTTGGATTTTGTTTATTTGATTTGATTAACACATTAGAGACGAACTTTTATAATTTTCAACCAAAAGGATCCTGATTAATATACCTTCTGAAAAATACATTCTTTTTTTAATTGGAGTGTAGTTAATTTACAGTGTTGTGTTGGTTTCAAGTGTGCAAAGTGATTCAGTTATATATATATATATTCTTTTTCAGATTCTTTTCCATTATAGGTTATTATAAGATATTGGGTATAATTCCCTGTGCTATACAGTAGGTCCTTGTTGCTTACCTTTTTCATATACAGTAGTATGTATATATTAATCCCAAACTCCTAATTTATTTCTCCCTGCCACTGTTATCCCCTTTGGTAACCATAAATTTGTTTTCTATGTCTGTGAGTCTATTTCTGTTTCATAAATCAGTTCATTTGTATCTTTTTTTTTTAGATTCCACATATAAGTGATATCACATGATATTTGTCTTTGTCTAACTTACTTCACTTAATATGATAATGTCTAGGTCCATTCATGTTGCTGCAAATGGCATTATCTCATTCTTTTTTTATGGCTGAGTAATGTTCCATTACATATATATACCACATCTTCTTTATCCATTCATCTGTTGATGGACCTTTAGGTTGCTTCCATGTCTTTATTTAAAATAGTGCTGCCATGAACATTGGAGTGCATGTATCTTTTTGAATTAGAGTTTTCTCCAGATATATGCCCAGGCATGGGATTGTAGGATCATATGTTGTCTCTATTTTTAGTTTTTCAAGGAACCTCCAGACTGTCCTCCATAGTAGCTGTATCAATTCATATTCCCACCAACAGTGCAGGAGGGTTCCTTTAGCTCACACCCTCTTGAAAAATCCATTCTTGATCAGGCCAGAATGCTGATCTCACAGCCACAACTTCCCTCTGGTGTTGAGGTAATATCCTAGGGTCATCTCTACTTGGGCTGAATCTCCCTGCCCTGGCACTTTTGCAGCAATGGGGAGGGAGGAGCATGTTGGCTTTTTGATTTTTATATTGGTAAGAACATTCAACATGAGATTTACCCTCCAAACGAAATTTTAAGTCCACAATAGAGTAATGTTAACTATAGGTAAAATGTTGTATGTGTGGCTCTTTATTTAGGGTAATGATTGAAACCCAGATTCAGCTGAGAATTTAACTTTCCATCAAAAGCCCTGGGCAGGGTCCCAAAATGCAGTCCACACGTGTCTGCCCTCCCACCACAGCCTCCACTCACGCCCCTCACCAAGAAGCAAGCCTCAGTACTCCTCTCTATTACCTCAAAGTGAATCTTCATCACAAGGCCTTAATGAGAAATGGATGTCGAATTGAAGATTTCTTCTTAGAGATGGAGTAGGGTTTACAGCAAACAGGCTTCTCTCCCCTCAAGCGATCCCAAGCCTCTCTCTTCTCCAGGGTCTCCCCTGCCCCTACCTTCCTTGCCCCCTCTTTTTTGCAGCACAGTTAGCTCTGGGCATCTCTTCCTTACCCATGATGTAAGGCTGTAATCTAGTGTAGGAAAGGCCATCACCCTGACCAAGAGTTTGTTCTCAGCAAACCAGAAACTCTCGAGCTACCTGGATATAGCTTCCTGAGAAGGCACAGGGGAAAGAGAAGTTTAAAATTTTCTGAAACAAATATATATTTTTCCCTACCATGTGTTTTAACTCTTTAGAATCAAATATATACCCACTACTAACTCACCCTCCATTGAAGATCAGTTTCTGCAAGTTACCTAGAGTCTTTTTCAGAAATTATTTTTCTGCTTAAATTGTTCAGTTGGTCTCTGTCACTTGTTTCCACAAGCTGACTGATGTAGTGGATCATTTCTTTCCCTCTTCCTTTGCTTCCTCTTGGCCTGTACTGACTCAAGCCCTTCTTTCTGTCTTCCTGCCTCATCTCCTGCTTCTAATGGCTTAGCTCCTTCCTCAGAATAAGGAGGAGGAATGGCTGGCCCACCTAACCCCTGTGGCCCCCACTTGGGAAGAGCTTTGGGCCAGGCCATCTCTGCAGTCTCCAGCAAGTCTGTAAACCAGCTGCCCTTGGCATGTCAGCTGTAGCTAAGGGAGCTGGGCGGGGCACGTGGAACAGGAGGAGGGGAGACCCCTCCACGAAATGGCAGGCATGGCAAACACCCTGGGGCTTGGTCCGTTCAGAACTGGAAGTGATTGTCCCCCTACCTCAGGACTGGTCACATCACACCTGGAAAGTGGCCTCTGAATCCAATCCCCAAATCAGGAGAGAGCCCTGGGCTGAGTGAGGGCTGCCTGACCAGAAGAGAGAGACTGGAGCAAAGAGGGAACGTCACCCACAAGGGCCAGGTGAGGGAAGTAGGGAGCCCAGAGGACATCATCTCCATCTATACCTACTGACGGGTTCTCCTAGCACGGGAGCTGAGTTGTTTCAGGTGGCTTGGAAGGCAGCACCAGAAGCATATATGAATATTACAAGGGGCTGAGAAATATTTTCTTACAGTCAGAGTTGTCCCACAACAGTCCAGGCAGCCTATGAAGACAGTAAGCTCTCCATTGTTGGAGGAACTCAGTAAAGCCTGGGTGACTATTTGGCAAGGTTGCAATGCAGAGGATTGCTACAAGATTAAATTGGCTGAACTAGATGCTCTTTGAGGTCTCCTTCAGCCCTGAGCTTTGATATTTGGAATACTGACTTGGAATGAATAAAGACTGAATGACTGCTTAGTACTCTGCTGAATGCAGGTTGATTTATCAAAGAAAGTGAGTGAATGAAATTAACTGGTTGCTTCAATAAATACAGGACGCTTGAAAAAAGATGGATTCATTCATTGATTAGTTGAATGCAGATTGATTTCTTTGTTGCAAGAATGAATTAGCAAATATAGGGCATAGATGAGCAGTCTGGTTAAATGGTTTGATGGCTGACAGGATTCAGTTCCTTGGTTCCTGCTCCATTTTCTTATCATGTCCTTTATCCTGCTTGTCTTTCTTTTCCTTCCTAATGTGGTCCTGAAGAAATGTTTTCATTTGTGTGCTAGGTATGGAAAACATTGCAGGCTAAAGATTCCTTGTGCATAATCAGGATTTCACTGTAGGCAAATTTGGTTGCCCAGCACGTGCCTATGGTGACTGGTCTAACCTGCTTCAGGACTGGTGGGAGATTTGAAATTGGCACTTGACCAGGGGAACTGAAGGTCACAGCTGGGGCTGGGCCTCATCTGGGCTCCTTTTTGTGTAGGCAGAAAATGCTGTCTTCTCTGTGGGTTAGCAGCGGGTGCCTATTTGGCAGGAAAATAGATTCCCAAACATTTTTTTTCAAGGTGCCTAAAATTCCACCAACAGAATCACACCTTCTTTGCACAAGAGAGCTGGAAGACTGTTGAGGTGGTACATTCCAACAATCTATGGTTCAGATTGTTGCATTTTGGAGTAAGATCCCTGGTAAAACGTGAATGGAATCAGGGAAGGGATGTATGTGAAACTCTAGTGGCTAGATTAACCAACTAGTGCCATTAACTCCTTAGGTCAATTTGTTCTGTCACCTGAACTCAGTGTCTCCAATGAGGTTCAGAGGGATCTGGGTGCAGGCTGGATAAATTTGCTGGACGGAGTGAACAGGAGATAATCTGAACACTTGAGTACTATTCTGGGCTGTGGACCTAGGCTAGGGGGGTATGGTGGAATCTTGAGGATGAATAGCAGATGGGGAGCTCTTGAAAGTCACTTATGAAGGATTTGGAGGGACGTGAAGGGCAGAAAGAGGCCCAGGGTTGTCTTGAGCTTGCCTGGGTGAGGAAAGGGATAATACACTTGTCTGGTCCCCCTCATCCTGCCCCACTTCTGGAAGGTAGAGAAGTCAAGGAGTTGAGAACTACATGTAACTGGTATGATTACTCCATCAGCTTAGGGTGCAAATTTTAGTCACATTTCCCCCCATCCCAGTAATTGCTTGGGCTCCCACAAGATCTTATTAATAGGAAGTCTTATTAATAAGACTGCCCCTCTGGAGGCCATTTCTCCCACCTCATCAGACTACTCACACACCTCAGGGATTAGCTTATTTCAAATGAGATCAATGCTGAGCATCCGCTTGTTCCACCCCCTGCTCAGAGCCCCAGCAGCCAGTAACACACGACTCCTGGGTCCCAGCTCCCATTCACACTCCTGAGCTCAGGCAATTTTCTCCAGGAAGAGAGTCCAAAGCCACAGAGTTGAGCCTGGTCACCAGGGCAAGGTCCCTTTCCCATACCATTGAGTTCTCCTTAGGGACCCAGGGATCCTTCCCCACTGACCAGTGGTGCTTATTGGGGATGGCTATCTTGGGAGAGAGTTGAATAATTTTCAACCTCACAAGGGAAGAGGCTGGGCCTTCTTCCACCAGCAACCTGGAAGCTGCTTTGCCTCCTGCACATGTGTTGCCTTCCTCCCCAGCTCTGCATCCCCCTGGATCTTGGGAGAGGCAGCCGTTGTCGGGCCACGAAGCATTCTGTTCTGTTCTGCCAGTGCCTATTTACATCTGATAACCTCAAATGACTGCCAAAACAGAGAGTGCTTCTCCAAGGTGGCTGGCTAAGTCCTCCCCCAAGGACAAAGAACAGAATCTTCCTGCTGCTGTTACACTTGGCCTCCTCCACTTAGTACTCTAGAAGGAAGTGGCCATGAGTTGGGGACATTTTGAAACCGTGGAACCCAGATTGGGACTTGAACCCATGGTCTTTTTTTTTTTTTAATAAATTTATTTATTTATTTTATTTATTTATTGGCTGCATTGGGTCTTCGTTGCTGCACACAGGCTTTCTCTAGTTGCTGCGAGTGGGGGCTACTCTTCATTGTGGTGCGCGGGCTCCTCATTGTAGTGGCTTCTCTTGTTATGGAGCATGGGCCCTAGGCACGTGGGCTTCAACAGTTGCAGCACATGGGCTCAGTAGTTGTGGCTCATGGGCTCTAGAGCACAGGCTCAATAGTTGTGGCGCACGGGTTTAGTCGCTCCATGGCATGTGGAATCTTCCCAGGGGAGGGCTCGAACCCACGTCCCCTGCATTGGCAGGCAGATTCTCTGCCACTGCGCCTAGGAAGTCCGAACCCATGGTCTTTTAACTTAGATCACACACCTGGTGTCAGGACGTAATGAAGCTTGGGTTCTTGATGTCTCATTGCAGGAAGAATTCAGTGAGAGACAAAGTGATAGGTAAGAAGAACTGGATTTATTTAGAGAGAAACACTCCACAGACAGAGCGTGGGCCATCTCAGAAGGCAAGAGCGGCACCAGGGTATGGGGTTGTCTGTTTTTATTGGGGTGAGTAATTTCATAGGCTGAGTGGGAGGAGTATTCTAGCTATTTGGGGAAAGGGGCAGGGATTTCCAGGAATTGAGCCACTGCCCACTTTTTGATATTTATGGTTGGTTTTGAAACTGTCATTGTGCCTGTGGGTGTCTCATTTAGCATGCTGATATGTTACAATGAGCTATACTAAGGCTCAAGGACTAGTGGAAGTCGACTGTCTGCCATCTTGGACTTACTTGGTTCTAATCAGTTTATGTCATGTCCTCAGGCTAAGTCATTCTCTTAAAGGCTGTGCCCTGCCCCCTTCCTTCCTGTTTCAATTTTACGCTGTGCCACCAAGTTCCTTGGAAAGACTTCAGGGACCTCTGGGTGCGGCAGGACAGGGAAGGGGAGACCAAAAGAAAGTACCCTCACACATGAACACCCCACCCCAACACCTCAGCAGCCCCTCTTGTCTCCAGTCAGCCACTGCTAGCTCCTCACCCAGGCATGATTCATGTAGCTTTTGGGTAACTTCTGCAGCTTAAATATGTTAAAAACAAAAACAAAACACAGGCCAACCACAGTGAGATACCACTTCACACTCATTAGGATGGCTAATATTATAAAATAATAAAAAGGAAAATAACAAGTTTCTCTAGCCTGTGTCCTCAAGAGAAACTGGAACCCTTGTGCATTCCTGGTGGGAAGGTAAAATGGTGCAGCCACTGTTAAAAAGGGCTTGGTGGTTCCTCAAATAGTTAAACATAGAACTACCACAGGATCCAGCAATTTCACTTTCAAGTATTTACTCGAAAGAATTGAAGGCAGAGACTCAAACAGACACTTGTACCCCTGTGTTCAGAGCAGCATTATTCACCACAGCTGATAGGTGGAAACAATCCACAAGTCCTTCAACAGATGAATGAATAAACAAAATGTGGGATGTCCATGTAGTGGAATACTATTCAGCCTTAAAAAGGAATGAAGTTCTGACACATGCTACAACATGGATGAAATTTGAAAACGTTATGCTAAGTGAAATAAACCAGACAAAAAGGGGCAAATGTAGGATGGTTCCACATACACGAGGTACCTAGAATAGGCAAATTCATAGAGACAGAATGTAGAATAAGAGGGTGCCAGGGGCTGGGGGGAGGGAGGATCGGGAATTATTGTTTGATGGGTACAGTTTCTGTTTGGGATGATGGAAAATTTCTGGACATAAGATAGTGGTGATGGTTATACAACATTGTGAATGTACTTAACGCCACGTGAAAATGGCTAAAAGTGGTAAATTTTATGTAGTATATATTTTACTACTAAACAAAACCTATCTAGGCCACCCTTCTTTGCCTAGAGCCAAAATTTGGTAGTTCCATCTCAACTCAAATGGCTCTTCCTGCCCAAAGGTGCAATTTCTGAAGGGGCCAAAGCAAAATGTACCCTCAGTTCCATCAGCTTTACTTGAGCAGAGATATTCTTTCTTACTCCATGGCTGTGAGAGTAGATGGGAGGAGAGATATTGGAACACCCAGTTGGCACCGTACACACAGGAGCAACTTCTGCTTCATCCCGCCTACATACTGTCCTGACTGGAGGGGCCCTTAGTGTTGGGAGTTCATTTCTTCATTGTACATGTGGGGAAACTTCATTACAGAGATGACACCCAGGGGAGATGCATGGCCTGCCCAAAGCCACATACTTTCCTGACTCACTGCCCAGTACTCTCTTCTGCTGAGAACAGACCACCTTGGAGCTGGCAGTGTTTCTCTGGGAGGTGATGGTCTGTGACTTCTAGGCTCTGAAGCCTCTTCAGCTGGGCCATGGTGGGGACCAAGTCACTAGGATCAAAACTAGGATAGTCCCACACGTAGGTGAGAGGCAGCCACTTCCATCTAGGTGTGGTAGGGATGCCCCACCTGCCCCCAAGCATTTCCCTACCCCTACTCCCTCCCCCAGCTACTCCCCCTCCATCCTGCCTTGTCCTTCCAACTCACAGTGCCCCTAATTACTTCTCTAGCCTGTATCCTCAGGAGACCCCTCAGGCAAAGGATGACAAGGCAGGACAAATTGATGGGTCAGGCAGTAAGGTGCCCAGATGAGTTTATCCAGTCAGCAAAGTGTCATGTGCAGGCAAAGCCTACCCGAAGTGCTGGGAAACATTGATTTGGAGGGTAGGTATGCCTGGGGCCCAAGGTTGGGGGCCAATAGGACAGACATTTCCTCCTAATCTAGCTGTTCTTCCTGGCCTAAAATTCCCTGGTCTCAATTTCCCAGCAAAGCGAGAAAGGTTTAATAGAACCCTGTTCCCAGCCCCAGAGGGCAAACAGCAAAGTCCTGTTGTCTGGGATGGGGGAATCTGGGAGGGCTTCCTGACATAGGGGACCCCTAATTTGAAATCCAAACAATCTATGAGAGTTGGTCAGGCCCAAGGAGTAGGAGGGAGGTGGTCTAGTCATAAAGCGGTAGCTCTGACACTGCCTGGGGGCCCTTGTATCCTGAGGTCCCAGTGCGAGCTGGGATGGGGGGAGGGTATAGGAGAGCATGGCTCTAGGTCCCTTGAGGGAGGGAAGGGGAGGGGAGGGGGGGTGGCCTGTTCAGGAACCTTAGCTGGGGATCTTACACAGGTGAGCTTGCAGGAGCTCAGGATATGGAATCCCACCACCCTGGGAGAAGCCTCCAGGCCTTCCGGGGTGGGTCTTGGCTAACAGCCTGGCTGGTTGTAAGAGCTCTCTTTGGCCTGGTGGCTTTCTTCCTGATAACGTCCAACCTCTCTCAGGACGTCTCTGTTTCTACCCGACGTGCCCTCTGCCCCAGGCTCCACTTCTTTGCCTATGTTTCCACCTACTAGTCTGGTGCAGCACTGGTCTCAGAGGTGGGGTTGGGATGGTGTGTGTGGGGTGGATGGTTGGGGGTGGGTGGGGATAAGAGTGTACTTCATCATAATTTGGAATCCTGTCATGTGAGCCAGAAGGGGCCATGGGGATTGTCTAACCCAAACTATTTTACAAATGAAGAAACCCAGATTCAGACCTAGACTTGGGTAGGGAGTTGTCCAAGGCTCTTCAGTGAGCTGGGAACAGAGACAAAATTAGAACCCAGCTCTTCTGATCCCAACTGAGGGCGTTCTTTCTCTGCCCAGAATCCTGCAGGAAGGAAATAAGCATTTTAGCTAGAGCAGTGAGTCTCAAACATATGTCAGCTTGAGACACTGCACTGAAGTTCAATGTGGTCACTTTAGAAATTCTTTGGAATTAGTTTGCTGATAAACCCAGACATGGGCACTGGGTTAATAAGATGTTCTGCATTCCAGCCAAGCCAGAATATTCTCCTGTCAATTTGTGTAGATTATTATTACAGTGAAGGTACAATATTTTGAAATTCAGGTAGAGATTTTGCAGATACTCATGACTAAGGCCAGAAACTGGGTTTGAGAAATGGGCTGGAAGGACAGACAGTCCTGGGGAGGTGAGCAGACAGGACTACAGTGCAGAGTCCATTATGGTGGGGCACAGTATAGAGCTGGACTCCTGCCCTCTGCCTACCCCATACCCCAGCTCCCCAGGCCCCCAGCCCTCTCCCTGTGACAGACAGGCCTGGGAGTGTCCCTCCCGTGGTTTTGATCACATGGGAATCTGCAGGTTCCAGACGGAAGTCAGAGTCCTTCCTTGATGAGACCTTGATGAGGGATGCTGGATGGGACATGCCCTTTTCTGGGCTTTGGTCTTTACCGGTAATACAATGAAGTGGAGAGATTGGTGAGAATAGGGTAGGGGGAAAGGGGCAGGAGCAACCCTTTGTTAGAGCTACCACTGCAAACTGGACAGTTTTTCTGGTAGTTGAGATAGGTCTGGAGCTTAAAAGATCATCTCATCCTTTACTCCAATTCTGAGACATCATCTTTCAGAAGTAATGCAAGAGGAAAAGGCATGGCTCTAGAAATGACTGATAATCATCCTTTAGTTATAATCCAGTGTTTGTCCCTTGGCTGGCAGCTTACATTTTTGTCCATAGATAATCATCTGGTCCGTGTGG
This sequence comes from Hippopotamus amphibius kiboko, assembly GCF_030028045.1. Taxonomy (NCBI): domain Eukaryota; kingdom Metazoa; phylum Chordata; class Mammalia; order Artiodactyla; family Hippopotamidae; genus Hippopotamus; species Hippopotamus amphibius. The sequence goes on along the minus strand of NC_080194.1, from coordinate 43,043,988 downwards.
CAGCCCTGGGAAACCAAAAGACCCCCTCTGAGTTCCCCCAAAGTGATCTCAGGGTGTTATCACCGTCTGTGTTCTGCTCTCCCACTCCACCCCAATGGATCTGAGCGCCTCCAGAGCTGCCTCCTTTCTATTCTATAACCCTAGGGCCCAGCAGCTCACCTGGACCAGAGGAAGCACCCAAAGGGCTAGCTGAAGGAATCAACTGAGACCAAGTGCTGTGGACACACATCCTGCCTCTGAGGGCCTGCAACAGCTCTGCACCTGACTAGCCAGAAGGAAGCAGATCTGCAGTTAGGTCAGGGGACCCAGAGCTGGAGCACAATAGGCCTGAGCGCTGGCCTCTGGGGAAAGGCAAGGCCAGCTGACCCTGGAGAAATAAGAGCCAAGACTGGGGCCACCTCTTCTGGTTCACTCTCTGCTGGCCGCCCAGCTTCTTTGGCTCAGCAATACCCCGGATTCCGGGCATGTCTGCCTTGTAGCCTTCTAAAAATATGCTGGCTACCCAACGCCTCCCAGATGTCTGAGCGCTGAGTCTGTGATTACCCTGCTGGTAATGGGTCAGCCCTGGCATGGGCAACCAAGCCACTTCCTCTGTCTTTCACCACCCAGCCTACCGGAAGCTTGGCCCAGCCCCACTTCCCAACCCTTAAAAGGCAAGAGGGGGTAGAGGTCTGACTGCTTGAATTGAGAGAGCTCAGGGATTGTTGACTCCAGTCCTTCTGGGAACGGATGGGAGAACTGAGGTCCAGGGACTTGCCCAGGGCTCTTGGGACACTAAGGTCCTCCCAACCCACTCCCCAGCACTCCGTTCATGCCAGCTGCTGCCCCACTTCCCACATGCTGCCTGGAGTCCAGGTCTGCGAGCTGGACTTGACTTCCCCACTCCAGCCGTAAGCTCCTGACAGCAGCGATGGGTTCTAATCCAGGGTCAGCCCCTGTGATACTGTTATGTCCTCATTAATTGCTCTGGATGAACCTCGGTTAAATGGAGTCTGGATGAGATAGTGTCTAAGGACTGAGCCAGCTCTGCTCTCCCAAAGCCATGAACTGATGACCTGTTGGGTATTCCTGTCCTCTCCTTTGCTCCACTGTGTGTGGGAAGATGGCATATCCCACTGGTTCCACCCAGCTCCAGGCTCTCAGCTCCTGCTCCTCCTTGTGTACCTCTGAATATCCCACCTCTAGCCCTACCCACCTAGACCCAGCTCTTCCAGTGGTGCCACCCCCTGACTCTGCGGCTGGGGGCACAGGAGTGGACACAACCGCCCCCACACCCCCCTTACTAACCACATGACCTAGGTAAGGCATTGACCTTTTCTGGGCCTCAGTTTTATCACCTGCACGATGGAGATAAGACCGACCTTAGAGGGATGTTGGGAGAATCAAAGGCGAGTGCACATCTCAGATTTAAGGGCATAAATCTCCTGCAGAACGTCTTCCCTGACCTTGCAGAATGACTCCGGTGCCTTTGCTGGCTCTCCAGTTCAGCCTTCCCTCCCTCACCATGTCCGTGCTGTGTAGTCATTGTCTCTCCATGCGTCCGTCCCCCACCAGGCTGGGGGCTCCTCAAGGCCATAAGTCCCCAGGGCCCAACACAGAGTCTTCACAGATGAAGGCCATGGGAAGCTTTTTGGCCAACAAAGTGAGGGAATAAAGTCTGGGAAGTCTGGGAGTCTGACTTAGGAGGGGCCTGCTTGAGAGCCGGCACTGGTGGTAGGAATATAGAGAGCTGCTTGGAGCCCTTCTCTCACTTCCCTGATTAGTGAATTCATCTGTGAAGATCCCTGAGCAGCATCTTCTTCCCTGAGAAAGCTGGTCACCTGGTCACATGATGCATTCCACTACAGGATGCTTTACACGTTTGCCTCTCGCCTCACGATGCGGTGAGTACCCTGAAAGCAAGACCCTGTTGGATCTCATATACCAAGCACTGGATCTGGTGTGAGTCCAAAAAAGGTTGTGGAGAGAAAAAAAATAAATGAAGACAGTGATTTCTGAATTCGATGTGGGGTTGAATTGCCTCATCTTTAATGCCACCCCTCCCCCCAGCCTTGGGGATGATATTAAGTTACCAAGCTGCTGTCTTCCTTCTGGAGGCAGGTGTGGGTTAAGTGTGAGCTGGTGAGGATTGATGAAGAGCTGTGAGACTATATTCCCAAACGCCATCTTTGTGTCTGGACTTTGCTGAGGGAAGGCTGCAGAAACCAGACTCTAAGGATAAAAGGCCCCTGGATATCCCAAAGATGTTTCTCAAGCCCTTGATCTGAGCCTATTTACTTGTATTGTACACGTTAATTTTACTCCCTTGGTGATCTGGTTGTAAACAATTTAAAGGGTAATTGGCAGCCATGTTGGGGGCGAGAGGTTGCTGTTGCAGGCAGGTGGGCAGCCAGATACTCACCAAGGCAGCAGAGAGAAGCAGCACCTTCTGATGAGACAGTGAAAGGGAGAGAGAAAAACAAAACAATCAAAAAGCAAAAGCACCTAAGAGCAACACAGATTGGGACCATTTCGTTCAGGTCAGGCCTCCCTAAAATGAATGCCCTTGGGTACATCACTGCTTCTGCTCTGGGAAAATCCCTTTATGGACCTCAGTCTCCCCACCTGTAAAATGAACAGGTTCCATCATGGGCTCTGTGTGTTGATGCTTCTGCAGAGTTCCCTCACATGAGGCCTTTCATTTCACAACTATACAGGTCAAATGAGGTCAAGACTCTGATATCCAGGGGTTTTGGGTAATTAGGCTTTCCTGCCACAAATCCCCAAGGGTGGAGACTGTCCTTAGGGGGAGTCCACCACCAGAGCTGTCTGTGTTGGGCCCCCAAGAAGAAACAAAACCCCAGGAGCTGGCACAGAGCCCGTGGCCCATGGTCGGCTTGCTGCCTACGGAAGGGGTGAAAAGGAAGCCTGGCTCTGAGTGAAACGGAAGTGCCTGAGGTCTGACAGTTGCTCTCGGTGTTCTGCAGCCAGGAGGGAAGTAAAACTGTCTGGGCATCTGGCAGCTTCCACCCTGAAAGCCCATGGGACAGCAACAGGTGAGGTCTGGTATAGGCGTGGTCTCTGTCCAGAGCCCTGGTCCATGCCAGCTAGTGGGGAGATGGGAGGGGGAGGTCCCTGGAGAATACAGAGATATGCACAGCCTAGTGGGAGATAGTTACAGAATCATGGGTTAGTTGTGATTACCAATGCACATATGGGTGCTGAAAAACTGTCAACAGAGGGCACCTAATCCAGCCTGGGGCTCAGGGAGAGCTCCAGAACAGGTTAAGTGACCTGCCCAAGGCCAGATAGCTAAAAAGCGGTCCAGCTGGACCAGAGACTTGAAAGGAAGAGGAATTGAGAAAAAGATATAACTAAATAGAAGTCAAGTCAGCTTGTGCTTAGTGCTGTCATCAAGAGCTGATCAAGGCTATGGAGACCCAGAGGCAGGAGGATTAATTCTGACCTGGGGGAAGCAGGAAGGTTCTCCAGAAGCAGGGGTTTGAAGGATGAGTAGGAGTTTTTCAGGCTGAGAAGAGGGGGAAAGGCTGAAGTCAAAGGGAACAGCGGATTCAGAAATTGCTAAAAGAACCTGATGAGCTCTGGAAAAGTGCATATACACGTTGCGTTTGGAAATAAAGCCACTTAAAATGGTGAGACTGAGAGGTGAGGTCGGGTAGGCCAGCAGGAGTCATGTGGTGAAGGGCCTAGAATGTCTGGGCTTCATCTGGAGGCCAGGGGGACCCACAGAAGGGTCTTGAGCGGAGGAGTGCGTGGTCAAAGTGGCATATTAGAAGGCTTGCTCTAGCTGCTCAGGAGGGCAGAGGATGGGAGAGAGCCGGGTTGCGGGAGAGGCAGGGACATTGGCAAGCAGGCAGTGGCAGGGGACCGAGGGTACCCAGGGCAGTGTCAGGCCCAACCCCTCCTGAGAAACTGAAACTTCTCAGGAGCCTGTAGAGGTACGGAGGAAATGAGAATCGAAACCTGGGCCTGCTATGGCTGCGGTCTGGGCAGGTGTGGTTAGCAGGGGAAGTGAAAGGATTGGGGTGACTGGCAGCCCAATCCTGAGGGAGGTGAGAGCGCTTGTGAGGGAATGTGGAGGCCTGTCCTCAGGTGGGAGCCCTGTTCCAGGCTAGGGCAGCATCAGGCACCACGTGCAGGGAGGCTGAGGGGCCCCTGCCACTGACTGCTGTGTGGCCCACCAAGTCCCTGTCCCCCAGGGATCTCACTTCCTTCTGCCAAGCCTGCGCAAATCTCTGAGACAAACTCTTCCTCCCTCTCCTCCCTGCCTTTCCAGCACCCAGTGATTCCGCACCAGGCCCTGCCCAGCCCTCCAGGGAGCCTTCTCTGAGCAGAGCTGGTTCCTGACTTCCCACCCTGCCTGAGGGTGGCGTGGCCACGCCCTGCCTTGAGGCATGTTTTGTTCTGTGGTCTTGGTTCACCACTCCTGTCCCTGTTGCCTTGCTGCAGGTGCCCCTGTCTCATCTGACTCTTCCCACAAGAATGCTGCTAGGAGTGACAGTCAGCGTCAGATCCTGGGGCCCTCAAAGAAGCCACGTTGCACATGTCTGCCCTAGAGCAGGTGCATGGGAGCGCTGTTCATTGGCCGGGCTGGTTGGGTTTTTGTTCTGGGGAAAGTCTCGACCTGACTGAGCCAAAAACGCAGATCTAGGTGGAGGGTCCTGTATTTTTTTTTTGCAGTCTATTTTATTTTTTAAAATCGCAGTATAGTTGATGTACAATATTATAAGTTACAGGTGTACAATATAGTGATTCACAATTTTTTAAGGTTATACTCCATTTATAGTTATTATAAAATATTGGCTATATTCCATCCTTGTAGCTTATCTTATACATCACAGTTTATCTCTTATTTACCTATCTGTATATTGCCCCTCTTCCTACTCTCTCTCCAATGGTAACCACTAGTTTGTTCTATCTGTGAGTCTGTTTCTTTTGTATTATTTTTACTAGTTTGTTATATTTTTTAGACTCCACATATAAGTGATACCATACAGAATTTGTCTCTGTCTGACTTATTTCACAGCATAATACTGGAGGGTCCTATACTAGTCAGGAGGCAAGCAGGAAGCAATTCACATCTAATGGTTCAAATGAAGAGATGTAATGAAGGGACTGATGTACTGAGGTGTGGGCAGGTTAAGGGAACAAACAAAAGATGGTGAGGCTCCTACCCAGAGACTAGGGCTGAAAGGAGGGGCAGGAATTACATCACTGGAACCCAATGAGAGGTAAGGCTGCCTGGCAGAAATGGGATCAAGGAGGGAGTGGAGGATGCTCCAAATCAGGGAGGGAGCAGAGGCAGAAGCAGCCCAACCTCTCTCTTCTTTCATCCTCCAATCTCCTCTCATTTCTCATTGTCCAAACCCAAGTGGAAGCCAGTTGGCAAGAGGGCTTTGTGATGCAGCCCACAGGGATCAACCTCCTGCAGGGCTGAGGGTCTGGGTCGGGGTGCAAATAGAGAATAACAATCTCCAGATATGCCTGAAAAATTATTGCCTAGATGGAATATCTGGATGATGCCTATGGCCTTGACCCAGTCACTTCTCTGATCAGTGCTGGGTTGAAGAAGGTTTTTCTTACTGCCCCAGAGAGAAAAGACCAAACTTCACCTTTACATTCATATTGCTACCATCTAGAAAGCACTGTCTGATGACCTGGAGAATGACAGAGCCACAACTGTCTCAAGGGTAACCATCCCAACATACACAGTGCCTGAGGTGCAGCGAAAGTGAGAGCTGGGCCTAGGGCCACAGCTGCAATGTGAGATAAGCAGTATCCAGACTATGCAGTTAAGACCACATAGCTAGAAAACAGTAGAACCAAAATTCAAACCGGTTAGCCTGACTTAGAACTTGACCCAAGCTCTTAACCGAGACCCCAAGCTGAGTGCCAGTGTACAGGGAGGAAAGGCACTGGAGTTAGTGTGACCCAGCCCAGGGTGCCTTGTCCTTCAGATTCACCCAGCTTCTCCTTTGTGGTCCATGCATCCGCAAGTTTCCCCCTGGGAGGAGTAGCAGTGAAATCACTAGCCCAGTGCAGTGTGTGAGGACAGAGGGCTCAACATTCAGACAATAGGCCTCAGGAACACCTGTCCTTAGGGTACTGTACTGGGCCTTCTATTACCTGGCTGCCCACACTTAATGTTCCACTGCTGGTAAACCTCTGGGTCTTCAAGCCTTCAAATATCCATCCAGGATGCTTTGTCCTAGGTGCTGGGGATACAGTGACTATAACATTTCCTCCCAGAGATCTATGGGGATGGGGAGCACTGAAAGGATGGGTGAGATAGGCAATACATATGCCTATTATAGAGTGTGAAAAACACCATAAAGGGGTATCACTTTTCAAAAGTTAAAGCAAACATCAAAGTGGGACACCCACGGAAGGCCACAGTTCACGTTTGCAGGCTCATTCCCCAGGATTCAGTACCCAGGCTGTTCTTAAACATGGCTCAGGCGCATCCAGACTGCAGTTTTTGCTCTCTCTCACCGTTCCTCTCCTAGGAGTGTCCACCTCCCATGCATCAAGGCCCACTTCCAGTGCAGCCTTCCAGGTCCCCTCTTTTAGACAGAAGCAGCTTCCCCACCTGGAACTACCACAGCACTTTGATTCTGTGCTTTGGAATTTCTTACTCACGCTCAACAATAGTGAATCAATTCTAGATCTTATTTCTCCATCTATAGCTCCTATTAATTCAATTTTTCATTCTCGTCTCCCTGAATACTACAGGTGCAGTAATCATTTGCTGAAAGACAATTTGGCAGCCCAGTTCTCAATAGGAGGCGCTGGATGAGTCCAGAAACTATGAAAGAGTGGTTAACCATCTGGACACTGGAGTTCCAATCCTCCTTCTAATTGTGTGATCATGGGGAAGTTCCTTAACCTCTCTGAGCCTCAGTTTCCCCATCCTTAAAGTCAGGATAACTGGTGTTGTGAGAATCAATGAGTTAATACAGCCAAAGCCCTCAGAGCTGTGCCTGGCACTCCATAAGCATGTAGGAAATGTGAGCTATTATTATTGCAGCTATCATTAGGAGCCAGGTGGGTGTGCTTGTAAATAATGCCTCACACCCAAGCAGAGCTTGTGCGGACACACACAGTGGCTCAACACACAGCCACACTTGGAGATGGGGCTGGGTGGGTAACTGTAACCCTATTTTAGAGATGGGCAGAGGCTCAGAGAAGGCAGGGGCATTCATTCATTTAACAAATATTTCTGGGCAATTTCCACATGTCAGGCACTGCCTCTCTTCCCACACACAGATTATTGAATCCTCAAAGGAGGGGATGAAGGTACTGTATTTTAAACAAGCACCCCTAGGTGATTCGCGGCTCAGGCGAGTCTGGGAAAATGCATGGATTCTAGGATACTAGGACAAGCATCTTGCCACATTCCAAATTTGGAACTGGGTTTTATGGGAAATACTGTCTTCTGGTGGTAGATTTGTATATCAGTTAACAGCACAGACCCTGGAGCCTGAGTAATTGGGTACAAATCTTAGTTTGCTTTACCTTTAGTGACCGTAGGGTAAAATGGGGCTAATAATATTACCTACTTCAAAGTTGTTGTGAGAATTAAATTATTTATGCGAAGTGCTGACACATAGTAGCTATTATAAGGTGTAAGCTATTATTATTACTGTGCCCAGTGTAGACAAGCATCAGAGAGAAGGCGGGGGTGGTGGATTTGACGCTTCTTACCCCCAGGATTGGCTCTGCCTACAGCGTTGGCGGCGTCTGTCTCTTCAGGGAGACTCACCACCTGCTCCCTTCCACTGGAAGAGCTTTCCTGAGCCAGGGAATTCCCTCCCATAGCAACTGACGGCAGCTTCCAGCATTCTGATGCCACGCGTTCTGCCTGCAGCAGCATGGCAAGAATTAGATCCCATCTTGGGGCCAAGGCTGGACTGGGAAAAGAGGTGGGTTTAGGGGTTGGAGGTGTCCATTTAGGAGAGCTGAAAACCAGAGGGGGAGTACAGGTCCTCGGGAAGCTTCTCTCCATACACTGGGCCAACTTTGGTTGAGAGCAGTGCTCAGCTCGTCCAGCGCACAGGATGCAGGTGTGTGGATGGATGTCTTGCAGACAGGGGAAGGGAGGGTGCCCAGGGAGGAGGCAGGATGCCAGGGCATCTGCCAGCCCTCTAGGACACTCATTTTGGCCTACTTCCCTCCAGCAGGGAGCAGGCAAGCATGTTTTGTTTTGGCATTAACTGGGCAAGCTGTGGGAAAATAAGCAGCAGGCTTCCTAAGCTGAGCAGGGTCTGCTCCCTCCACAGGTCAGTGCACAGTGGTTGCAGAGCTGCCACCTCTCCATTCCACAACTCCAGCTTCCTCCCCTGGTCCCCTAGCTCAGTCTGGAGGGGCTTCTCCATGGAAGAGGCTCACAGATGTGTAGCATCCCATGCCTTCCAGGCTGGGAAGCCCCAGTGTTACAGATGAGGAAATGAAGGCTGAGGGAGGGCAGGGACTTCCCGGGTCCTCACGGTGAGTCAGGGTAAAACTAGGACTGTAGCTGGGCTCAGCCTGCTCCCACGGGAATTCCTCTTTTTGTGTTTTATTATTTTTTTTCAATTTGCAAACAAAACCAGAATAAAAAGGAAGGGAAACTGAAGGAAAACACATGTGCGCACAGAGGAAACATATTTGTAGGCCAGTATGATGGCAGGCATTTTATATAAACATTCCCATCATAACCCTGCAAAGAATCATTATTCCCCTTTTATGGACAAGGGAACTCGGTTTAAAAGAGGTTTCAGGACTTGGTCAAGAACTCAAAGCTAGACAGAGGAGGAGCTGGACATCTAACCCAGGTTTGCCCAGCCCCAAATTCCTGTGATGTCACCCCTCCACCCAAACCTGACTGTTTTACCCATTAGTCCTAGCTTCACAGATTTGTAATCACAGTGCAGCTCCCAGTGGGAAGCCTTGGTCAGCAGCCCACACGGCAGTCGTCCAGCCTTTCTTAATGTATCCCAGGACAGGTAGTCACTTGCTTACATAGCTTCCCAGCCCTTTACAGATCATGTACCTGTTATTCATTTAACCTGCACCCACCCCCCAGGAGGAACACAGGACAGAATTTGCAGTGTGCCAAAGGTCACACTCAGCAAGTGCCTGGCAAAGATAGGACTAGAACTGTGGCTTCCTGCCTCCTTGTATCAAAATCATGTGACTGTTAGCTACTATAGTCCTGGGACTGTCCCCTCTCCTCCACCCTAAGCTGTGCCACTCCCTGACAGGGGCACCAGCTGACCACGTAATTTCTTGCCCCAGTGCCTGCCTCTCAGGGATTCACCTCTGGTCTTAGATCCCTGCTACACAACTCTCTTGGGCTGTCCTGCATGTCCTGGACTCACTGCTATACCTTTGGTCCGTGTGTTGAGATTGGGAGCTGCTGGAGTACAAGGTCTGGGTCTCACCCCAGAAACCTGCTTACAACTGAGCCCAGAATAAGGGGCTTGTTTTGGAGCGAGCCCACTTTGTGGCCTAGGCAGAGCCTCTGCCCTCTTCTTGAGGCCACTGATCTTGAAGCCTCACTCCAGTGGGCTGTGATTCTCTGTCTGGAGAGCTGACTAGTGGAGGAGACAGGCACATTCCTACATCAGGCTGACCAGAGGGCTGTGTTGAGAGATCACCTCAGGCAGGAGCAAAGGCCAGTATGTGTGTGTGGGGGATGGAGGTGGAGGGGGAAAGGGGATTAGGGTAGAAGGGAGGTGAATGGGGGTGGGGTTCACAGATTGCATTCTCTGCAGCAGCATCCCCAAGTCGACTTGGCAGGGCTCAGGCAGGGGACAGATGGCATCTGGATGGGCTGACAGGTACTCCTGAGCAGCCTGCGACAATGCGAGTAGGGGATAATGACAGAACAGGAAAGGGAGTAGAGGGGGCTTTGAGTCCCAGCTGCAGGAGCGGTAAGGGGTGCCTTGGTGCAGAATGGGCAGATGGGATGGTGGCCACCTTCTCTGGAGAAAGCTTTGGATGGAGTGCCAACCAGTTATGGGTGTCCATTCTGGACCAGGGTCGGGTAGGGGTGCTGTTCACGTTCTAGCCATGCTCAAGTGCTGCTGCATACTTTGCCTCCCTGAGGTTTCTCATGGGATCCCTGAGGAATATTGGAATAGCTCATATTCCAATGCCCACTCTTATATCTGCTCCAGACCAACTTTCAGTCCTGGCTCTAACTTAAACTTAGAATCACTTTCCTTCTGGGAGACTGCATAGCAGCACGCACGCTGGAGGGAGAGCACAGCTTCAGAACCAGAGGTAGCCAGTGGCCAGGCCTGGCTCTCCTGTCCCAGCTGTGTGACCTTGGGTAGGTCATATTGCTTCTGGGCCTCAGTTTGTGAAATCTGTGAAACGAGTCATATGTATCATTAGGAGTTGTTGTGAGAGTTAGAAACAGTGTAAATAACACACCTAGTTCAATGCTTGAACCCTGGAAGAGGCGAAATAAATGGTAGCCGTTATTAATTCCTTCTCAGGGTGAGAATCCCATCTGTGGCCTCCCTGATGGAAGGGAGCCAGCACCTGCTTGCACAGCCCCAGGGATGGGGAAGCTCACCCCCTCTAGGTGCAGCTCTGCCTAGAAAATCTCCTTCTTTAGATGCAGCTGAGACTTGTTCCAGTTCTGTCTCTGGGGCCACAGTGCATGTTGCTCTGTGGCCACAGGAAAGCTCTGTGGTATTTCCCCCAAAGAATCTCAAGAGATCTTAATGGTAACACAGTGCTTGCCTGCATTGCAGGAGCAAAGCTCTGGAAGTCCCTAGCTTGGCTCAACGGGTACATTTTAGTCAGGCTTACATGTCACAGAAATCTCTTTCCCCATCCCTGTGGAGTTTGGAACATACAGATTGTATCCTCCTGAGTCTACTTTTTTCCTGGGTGAACTCTCCCAATTCCTTTGAACAGGCAAACAGGAGAACTGGGTTCTGGTCCCACATCCATCACTTCAGGGCAAGTCACGTATCTTCATTGACCCTCTGGTTCCTCATTTGTAAAATGAAAAAAATACTCTCATAGGATTACAGTGAAGATTAACTTGGAAAAGTAATATAAAATTTGGGGTTTGGGAAAGGCACTTGGTAAATACCAAACACATTTTAAAAGAAACCATATTTCTGAGAAAGCAGTTAGCAGATAAGCCCACCTGGCGTTGCCCATTAGCTTATTATTACACCTGTAAAGAAAATCATTCCAGAAAGTCAATGCCATTCTTGGTTTCAGAACAATGGCAAATCAAGGGGAGGGTACTCTCCTAAATCCATAAAATAAAGCCCTTGGGTTTGACTTCAGCTGTGAAGAGTCTACTAAATTCCGGGCTCATTCACTTACCTTACTCTGCAACTGGGGATCAAGGCCCAGAGAAAGCCCAGCAGATCAGTGATAGAGGCTTTATACCCCCAAGGGCTCATTTCCAGTAAAGAGGGGTGAAGGGAGGATAATTTCTGGACCAGACTAACTGCACCCAGGACTAGGATTCAGCAAATCTTTGTTAAGCACCTGTACCCCTCCCCTGCACTAGTCCAGTGTCATTCATGGAATGGTTAGTCTGGAACTCATCCATGGTGAAGGCCCAGGTGGATTCTTTCTTGCTCTCCCTTGTGTGCCCAGTGTCTGGCCCAAGGCTTGGCACAAAGTAGGACCTTAGCAAATATTTTTTGAATAAATGATGAATCAATGAGCATTTACTGAGCACTATGTGCCAGGCCATGTGGTAGGAGAAATTCTATTTACTACAACAAGCCTGTGAGGCTGGTATCAGATCCCCATTTTACAAGTGAGGAAATAAATATTGAAAGAGGTCAACTGACTAGGTCAAGATCTAACAATGAATTGGTGGGGGAGCTGAGACTGGAGCCCAGCCTGGCTATCTCCAGCCTGGGTTCTGGGCTGTAGCTGCCCGCTGCATAGCTATCAGGGAGCTGGACCTCCACCCACCTGTACTCTTGCCCCAGGCCTTCCCTGATAGTAATTGAGGACTCTGCTAAAGGGTTCACTTTTGAATGGCCTCAAGGAAACCAGAAATAGCAAGCCTGGTCTCCTAATTCGTACACAGATTAATCTGACTCAAGCATAGCTCTGATTCTATCACCTTCCTATACAAGAATCTAGGCTAACAATGTAAACAACCTAGGTTGTTCCATCTTCCCAATTTCTGACCAAGTGGCTCTGGGCAAGTTATTTGGGTCTCTCCAGCTCCACTCACCTTCCTCTTTTGCCTGACCACACTTCTGAGAACAGGTGTTTGAGACCCCAACTTCTGATAAAACTAGGGCGATCTAATTCACCCTCACACAGCCTACACAACCCTATGGCTCTGGAAGAGGTGTTTTCATTCTCCTAAGGACCTCAAAGGAGGCTGATATCCCTACCCCCAGACGATCTGAATAGAGGAGGAAGATGGGGTGGGGGGAGCCGCCCGGAACATCCTCATTGGGAGATAATGAAGCCAGGGGCAGGCAGAGTGGACTAGCACCCAGAGATCCTGACTCCCATTCAAGAGCCTTTCTCCACTGCCCCGGCTGCCTCCTTTACTTTTCCTGATTATCATCTGCACCTGTTACTCTATAACCGAGAACATTTAGTTACCCAGAGATTCTAATCCTGCTGTGTAACCTTCATAAAGTCTCCACTCCTCTGGCCTCCCATTCATGAAATAGGGGTCCTGGCCTTAACGACCTCATGGTCTCCTAGCACGGAGTTCACGCTCTTTGACTTGGACACCCTGTAGCAGAGAACCGATTTTTTCTTTGCAGGGCAACTAGACGCCCTCGCCAAGCCAGGCACCCGCAGCCGCTGCTAATGGACTTGTCCATGCTCACTCCTTGGTGCCTAGGCCGGCCAGCCTCATGTGCTCGAGGGGAGAGTGGTGCTGGAGGACGGAGAAGCAAAAAGCGGGACTCTCCTACCGCCAGACACACAGACATGCTGCACCCCCTCCCCCTCATCGTAACAGACACGCACACGCACAACCCGGCAAGGAGGCGGGGGCGGCCTATGCGCGTGCGTCGGCGCAAAGCCCGCTCCCGCCCACGTGCGCGCCCCCGGCCGGAGGCGCGCGCCTTGGCGGACTGGCGGGAAAGCGCGCGGGAAGCCCCCGGCTGGCTCCCACCGTGGGGGAGGGAGGACAGGAGGTGTTTGGAACGTGCCATTCTCGGAGAGAACGGGGGGATTTTCGTGCTGCGGTAGCGTTTTTACCCGCTCATTCCCAATCCGTTAGCTGCCCCCGCCCCCCGCCGCGATACGGAGCCCCGCGCCGCGGCCACGCTCCCCTGGCAGCCAGGCCCGGCCCCGCGAACCCAGCTCTGGCCCAAGCTGTCCCCTCTGCCGCCGGAGCGGGGCGCTGTGCTGCGCGGCGGGGCCGGAAATTCCCGCGGCCTGAGTGGAGGAACCCAAGTGGAGAGCGCGGCGCCGCCTTCCACCTCCCCGGGCTGGGCGGAGGTGTTGGGCCCAGCGAGGGCCGGGCTGCCTAAGTGGGGGCGGGGGGCCGCGTCTGAGGAGCCGCGAAGTCGGCAGTGGGTGGGAGCCGCGGCGGGCAGGGAATCGGACGACGGGGCTGCTCCTGGAGACCGGCTCGGCGAGCTGGGAGACCCTGCGCCCCCGCCCCCGGGCCCCCGCCCCCGGGCCCCCGCCCCCTCGTGGTCTCCGCCTCCTAGCCTCACACCCCCCCGCGGGCCGCCGGAGCCCAGGCCTTCCCGGCGTTCCTCCTCTTCTCACTCACGCTCGGACCCGGGTTCTCCTGCCGTCCGCCGGCCTTGCTCCTTCTGGGGCGAGTCCTCGTTCTCAGGCTCTGCTTACACACACACGCACACGCCCGCTCGCGGGGCGGCCCTCTCCTCTCGGCCCTCCTCCTCCCCTCCTCGCTTACGCCGCCGTCGGAGGAGGATTGATGTCCCTTCAGCATCATGCAGCCGCCGCCGAGGAAGGTGAGGATGCCGCTGGGGGGTTTTGAGGTTTTTGGGGGGGATGCGTACAAGGAACGCGGCTGGGGCGACAGCTGCGCCCCCACCTCTTGGCGCAAGGGGCCATGACCGCCTTGGTCTCGGGCTTGTCACTGAGTTGTCGCCGGCTCCTGGCGGGGGTCGCGCGTGTTTGGTGCCTTCGCGGCGGAGGGGCTGCAGGGGCTTGTCCCATCCACCGCGCGGGAGACGCCCCCACCCCCACCCCCACCCCAAGACATTTCACAAGAGTTTCGGGTGTGTGTGTGTGTGTGTGTGTGTGTGTGTGTGAGCGAGCGCGCATGGCAGTGCTGCTGGCTGCAAAGTGCTTTCTCGGGGCTGCACGGAGGGGAGGCGGGGGAGCCCCTGCAGCTTTGCAGAGCCTTTTGCTTGTATGATTGTTTAGTCTGCACCAGGTTTGAGCCCTCCGCCCACTTGTCGCCACCCTCGCCCATTTGCACATTCACAGGGAATTTGTTTCCAGCCTAGCCTTAAGGTTTGGCCCGCTTTCCCCACAGGGCGACCGAAAAGAAGTCGCAATAGTCACCCCCACCCCAGGGGAAGACAAGAAATTAAGCTTTGAGAGGTACTGCCTTTTCTCTTCCCTATTCCTGCCCTGCCCCTCCGATTGGGGGACGGGGAAGGTGGTGGTTCTGTCCCCAGGAGAGAGAGAACCGGGCCGCGCTTGGCCTGTGCCTCAATCTGGGCTTGGGGTGGGAGTGACGGGTGCTCCGGGCTTGTCAGCAGCTTCGCCCTTCCAGAACTGTTTCACTGTCCTCTTCTCCAGTTTTCCCAGGGACTGAGGCTGTGTCCTTGTCTTTTCAATCCTGCAGATGGTTACTGAGTGTCTACTCTGGGCGCTGGGTGGAGGAGGCTGTTCTTTCCTCCCCTTGTGGGCAAACATTTGCTGAATGCCTAACTCACTCGTATCCGCTCCCTCTTCTTTCTCTTTCTTAACCCGAGTTCTCTGGTTAAGTGAGTCTTTTTCTTTCAGACACGTACCCTTACCCCTCCGGTAGCCCTGCTCTGGTGGCGGGGGTTCCAGGCCCACTGTAACCTGGGTCCCGGCCTGGCGGGCGAGGCACTGGCCAGATTGCGTTTACTGTTCTAGCTGTTTGAACTGGAAACGCCACGGGGACCGGCTTGCTGGGGTGGGTTAAAAGCACTGTATATACAGGAAGGTCACTTTTGCTTTTCTCCTTTGTGAGAAAGAGATTGTGATTTGATGTGCTGTCAGCAGGTTGGGGGCATCATCCTGACAGTATGCTTCTTGTAGCCATTATGGAATAATTTATGTAGTTGATTCATGGATATAATTTCATGATTGTGTAAATTTCCGTCATCAGATATTAGGCATTCTTATCCCCGCTTCTCCCATATACACTCTGCTCACCCCTCCTGATGGTTAATGTCTGAATCTTCTTTGGAAGAAATAGAAGACAGACTCTTAAAACTCTAAGAAAACCTAGATGTGTACTTAGCTTGTACATGAATGAAATGACTGGCAGTTTATTTTGCACCTCTTTAATCGATAATTTTTACACTTGTGTGCTTTCATTTAGCCTTTGCTTCAGGTTATTTTGGCTAGTTTTTCCATTAAGTATCTGCAGTAAACAAAATTAGGTGGCTAATAATGGGTTTATGGTTCTCAGGGGAGAGGCAGGTAAGAGATATATTCTGATAAGTATTACGTATTTTCCTTAAGTAATTTTTTTTTTTTTTTTGGCGAAAGTTGCAGTAAGGCCTCATAAATATATGGTATATTTTAGGTGAAAGTTACACAAGAACTGAAAAACATTCAAGTTGAGCAGATGACAAAACTTCAAGCCAAACATCAAGCAGAATGTGATTTGCTTGAAGATATGAGGTAAGGTTATAGTAAATAGTTTGAGAACTTCTGTATCTCTGTTTCAAAGAACCTTTGAGTTACCAAGCCCCAGGAACTGATGATGGAATTTCCTTTTGGATTTCCTGTTTTAAGGCTGTTAGAGCTTTGACTCAGCTAGAAATTATAACTGGAACTAACACAATACAAACTTTTTTTCCTTTAGTGGAGAAACGTATAATGTACACATACTATTATGAAAAAACAAGGATCTTACAAAGTTATCAGTCAGATTATAGTCATTGAAGCAGAAATTTGTATTTAAATAATCTTTCTACTGAATTGACCTTTCTACATTTATTGACTTTAACGATTTCACATGGATTTTTAAATTGACACCTGGTTAAGGGTTAATATCTGGGGGTGAGCCAGTCAACTTCAGATGATTATTAGAGCATGATAAATACAACTTTGTCTTTGAACATTAAATTTAGTGGGAAATGTATTTATCATATTTTATCATTCAGGTTACTTGTATCCATGATCAAGATAACTTTGAATTTAAAAGATAAGACATCTTGCCAGCATTGTGAAAGTCAGTATCTTTGTTTATAGAGGTAATCATGACTCACTTTATTGAAACACCACTGTTTTAACAATCCGATAATACAAACTGACAGTTCAACAAATGTATTTTTGGATGGAAAATGATTTGCATGTTGAAACAGAGTAGCTGCATTTCTTATTTCCTTTCTTATTAATTTATTACATTGGAATTGTGTCTTTAAGCCTCATCAGTTACCTATTTTTTCCTGTGGTGCATAACCTCATGTTGGTTTTGTGAAAAATATTAGCTATATGTTGTTATAATCAAATTATATGTGTTTGGATAGCTGAATTGTTCATAGCCCAAAGATTTTTACTTAAAGAGTTCCTTTTTTCTCCCCCATATTTAATTTAGATACTATTTATTAATATTTCTACTATTTATGTATCTTTTCAGGGTTTCTAACTAAGGCATGTTACTTTAGACTCATCAAAACTTGGGTATACCAAGATCATTGTTTTCTGACTGAGAACTACTCAATTTTTTTTTTAACTTTTATTTCATATTGGAGTATAGGTGATTATCAATGTTGAGTTAGTTTCAGATGAAAACTACTCTATTTTAATTCTCCATTTGTTTCTTTGTTTTTCTTGTGGCCACAGGGAAATTTTTAGACTTAATTCCTGTGCAAGATACCTGAAACTTTTCATATGGTTGAAAATTAAGTTTTTAACATCTCTTAAGTGAACTATGGTATTTTATATCTTAGTAGTTTAGGAAGTCAAAATTAGTTTGTAAGTAAAGATCCTCTGTGGGGTATGGGTAGTCAGTAATCATTAAGTCCTTCTGATTATATTCTAAAAACTTCTTGTTTGCATTTTCTCTATTTCCCCTGTTGCTTGTACCTTGACTTATGGTCAACTATATGGACACACAGTCACTCCTAAGTTGATGGAGGTTGTTGCTTCTGCTGCTACTGTTTAGTTGTTTGTGTTATTCCTGACTTCATCACATTTCACTTGCATTGTTGTGGTGATATACTAATTATTGCTGTAGTGTTCTCGTATCCACCTCCCAATCTCTCCTTTTAAATCTGTTTTCCACATTGTCACCAGTTAACTTTCTAATATTTGTTTTTTTTTTTTTTTTGGAAACTCCCTACCTAATTTGACAGGCTCATAGCAAAAACAGTATTATTTCTTTTGGCTTTGGTGGGGGAGGGTGGTATCTGTTTGAAAACTTAGAGGAGATATCCAGTTAAGGCTCAGTTATGGATCTGGCTTCATGGCTTTGATAAATAATTTCAGTCATTGTTTATTATATATAAGGTTCTCTGTGGTCTTCTGGATAAAGACTAGACACTTTGTCATAGCATGTGCGGCCCTTTGCAACCTAGCTACAAGCTTTAAGCTTCATTTCCTGGCTTAGTTACTACCATTTCATGCCCATGCATCCTTCCTCCTTATTCCCCCTGCCCTGGCCACTCAGGACTTCTCGTTATCTAATTGTGTTCTCTACATTCATGACTTTGTTTGTGCCCTCCCAGTTGTCACCTGGCAAATTCTGGGTACCACTAAGTTTGTAAGTTTGCTCTTCTCTGTGATCTGAGAGAACTTTGGTTTTGCACATGCTTCTGGCTTCCCTCCCATGTGAATTCCTTGAAGTCAGAGGCTAAGTCTTATTCGTTTTGGTATCTTTGTATCTTTTATTTAAGTTGGCAGAATTGTTAAATGAATGTAACTGGTTTTTATTTAAACGCAGCTTATATGTTTTTAGGTGAGATGTTTTATAAGCTCTGTAGGGGGCTGTAGTGGTGTCTGTTGAGCCTATGTTTTAACTTGATTTATGTAGGCACTTTAAAATGTACTGTGGCTATTTGGTGTAGAGTATATCAGGATTTATATATAATATGTAAATACAGAGATTGTTGGTGCTCCAAGGATTAATGGGTTCTTTATTATTTTAAAGTCAGTGTATTCTTCTTTGTATTAAATAAATGGGATGAATTCCTTCATTCCTATATAGTTGTGAGCAAAATACTACATTATCTCGTAAAATATGAGTTTAGGTTTTGGATTTGCTTTTTTCCCTTCAGTGGTAATACTGAATTGGAAATTGAAAATTGTCTACTCTTGATATTCATAACTTTAATTGCTTGAGGAGAAGGTGGTCTGGCTTTTCTGGTCTGTCTTAGCAAGTGGAATGACCTTTTAAAAATTCATTAGAAATCTTTGAACTTGGATTTTTATGTGTATTATGTTGTAAAGGATCTTGTCTGCTTTTCCTTTTTTGAGGCTCTCAACACCTTCGTCTCCGAAACCCCACAAATAGCTCTCCTCATTGATGCACCCCCCCACCAGTGTTATGCTCAGTTTAAATTACTATGAATTCACCCACCAAAGTGCAAATAGCTTTTATTCTTGACATAAAGAAGTTAAGTAGACAGAGAGAAATTTTTGTGACTTTAAAAAAACTTAAAAAAAAAAAGACCACAGCATGTTAAGCTGTAAGTAGGAAAATTTTTTGCTGGGTTATGGCTAGTTCCCACTCCCCTCCCCCTTTCTCATCGTGTGGAATTTTGAAAGGAGACCAATTATGATTTAGTTCTTTTCCTTTGCTCTCTTCCTCTTCTTCAGTTCATTTGTTCCAGGGGTGCATGTGGAAGCTGGTGTCTTGGGAGTAAAGTATGAGAAGGAAAGATAACTTATTTGTTGTTAATCGGACATTCCATGCTTTGGGGAGATTTTATACTGAAGTGTTTCCTGTTGACTTTTGCTCTCAGCAGTAGACAAGAACACTTTACTTTCTTTTTAGTTTATTATTTTTTCATTCTCTCTTTGCTTTCTAAGGCCACTTGTAAGTAAGTTTCTAAATACCACAGCCTGTGTGTTGTTTATTAATGTATTTTGTTTATTCTTACGATGTGTTAACGTGAGTCAGTAAAGAAAGTTCTTTGTAGGAACCCAGAATATAAAGAATTACCTTCTTAGCAGACATTTTTAGGTCATTATATAATATTGAAAAATCATAGAATTTTAGAGTCAGGTGGATACTATGATGTATGTTGATTTTATAGATGAAAATGGAAACTGAGGCACAGTCAATAGGAAGTGAATCATTTTGAGGTGGACTCTAAGTTATTTCTCCTAATTCCTAGACTAATGTACTTCACCCTATATCTGTATTTCCCAAGCTTTTAACAAAGGAACTCATCATGGCTCCCATTTTTGACAATATTTTGCATATCAAAAAGTACATTTTAGCTAATGATTTGTTTTATTTTTTACTGTTTGTATACTGAGCTGTCAATCAGTTTTGAGTGAGTATCTTACATCTAGTAACATGAGTCCAGCCAAAGGCAAAGATACTTAAACTACCTCAGAGAAGGCTGAGTGTGTGTATGGCTTCTCACAGATGTTCTGAAAAATTTAACCTGACTCAAGAAGCACCTGTCCTTTCTTTGTAGACATCTGGAGGTCTAGTGACCTCAAGTGAAGAATTGCTATACTATATGCTACCTTCTCTAAATTGTAGGTTCATGGGGGTCACTGGGGATTGGATTCTGAAGTCTGTTGATGGAGGCTCTGAGTCTTTTTTTCATTGTCTCAGAGACCTTTATGTCTAAAAGGGAAACTTAGAGATAGTCTGGTCTAGAGGTTTATTTTTTTTTTTAAGTAAGTTTATTGAGATCGAATTCACTTGCCAATTTTAAATTAACCCACTTAAATTTTTTTGTATATTCATAGGGTTGTAAAACCATCACCATACTTTAACTTTAGAACATTTTTGCCCCCCCTACAAGAAACTACCTATTAGTAGTCACTTCCCATCACCTTATCCAGCCTTAAGCAATTATTCCTTTCTCTCTCTGTAGAAGTGGAATCTATATCAATGGAATCATACAATATGTGGTCTTTGGTGACTGGGGTTTTTTTTTTTTTTTTAAAGGTTTGTTATTTACTTATTTTTTGGCTGTGTTGGGTCTTCGTTGCTGCTCACCTGCTTTCTCTAGTTGTGGCAAGTGGGGGTTACTCTTCGTTATGTGCGAGGGCTTCTCATTGAGATGGCTCCTCTTGTTGCGGAGCACGGGCTTTAGGCGTGCTGACTTCAGTAGTTGTGCTGCTTGGGCTCAGCAGTTGTGGTGCATGGGCTTAATTGCTCAACGGTATGTGGGATCTTCCTGGATACTTAACCACTGCGCCACCAGGGAAGTCCCTAGTGACTGGATTTTACTTAGCATAATGTTTTCAAGGTTCATCCATATTATAGCATCAGCACTTCATTCCTTTTTTATGGCAGAATAATATTTCATTGTGTGGGTATACCACATTTTATTAATCTATTCATCAGTTGATGGACTTTTTGCTATTATGAATAATGTTCCTTTGAGCAGATTTTTCTGTGGACTTATGTTTTCATTTATCTTGGGTGTATACCTAGTAGTGGAATTGCTGGGTCGTATGGTAACTCTGTTTAACTTTTAGAGGAACTTTCAAGCTGTTTTCCAAAGTGTCTGTACCATTTTATATTTCTGCTAGCTATAATGTATGAAGGTTCCAGTTTCTACACATTTTTACCAATGTTTGTTATTGTCTATCTTTTGATTATAGCCATTCTAGTAGGTGTGAAGTGGTATCATATTGTGGCTTTGATTTGTGTTTCCCTAATAGTTTATGATGTTGAGCATTTTTTCGTGTGCTTATTGGCTATCTGCGTATCTTCTTTGGAGAAATGTTTATTCAAATCCTTTGCCCATTTTTAATTGGGTTGTCTTTTTCTTATTGAGTTGTAAGAGTTTTTTTATAATTTATCTTATCAGCCGTATGATTTGCAAATATATGCAGTATTTGCAGTATTTTTCACACTCTGTGGAAGAATCACCTGAGGTGATTGTTATGTGCCCTAAAATTTGAGAACCACTAAAGTGGTGAAAAGCAAAGGACTTTGAAGATAGACCAAAGATTGAAACCCAGCTCTGCCACTTATAAGCTGGATAATCTAGGACAAGTCACTAACGGTCTCTGAGCCTCATATTTCATGTATGTAAAATAAGGTTAATGCCTACCTTTCTGCTTTTCTGTAAAAGTTAAATGAGATAGGTGAAATGCCAAGCATGGTAGATATTCACCATTGGTAGCCACAGAATATTATTTAATACAAGGTAACAAAATAAGTTATTGTGTTTTATTAATTCTAAGAAGCACATTTTTTTAAGCTCTTTATTGGAATATAATTGCTTTACACTGTTGTGCCAGTTTTTGCTGTACAACAAAGTGAATCAGCTGTATTTATTCATATATCTCCATATCCCCTCCCTCCTGCGACTCCTTCCCACCTTCCCTATCCCAGCCCTCTAAGTCACCACCCATCATTGAGTTGCTCTCCCTGTGTTATGCAGCAGCTTCCCACTAGCTATCTGTTTTACATTTGGCAGTGTACATATGTCAGTGGTACTCTCTCACTTCGTCCCAGCTTCCCCTTTGTGCCCTGCCCCATGTCCTCTAGTCTGTTCTCTACATCTGCATCTTTATTCTTGCCCTGTCACTGGGTTCATCTGTACCATTTTTTTAGATTCCATATATATGAGTTAGCATACGGTATTTGTTTTCCTCTTTCTGGCTTACTTCGCTCTGTATGACAGACTCTAGGTCCATCCACCTCACTACAAAGAACTCAATTTCATTCCTTCTTATGGCTGAGTAATATTCCATTGTATATATGTGCCACATCTTCTTTATCCATTCATCTGTTGATGGGCATTTAGGTTGCTTCCATGTCCTGGCTGTTGTAAATAGAGAAGCACATTTTTTAACATTCTTATATTTCTGAAATCCAGATACATCTTACAGTTGCTTTTGGTTGTGATGTGGTTGTCCTTGTCTCTTCATGCACAGAACTTGCAGAGTAGTTATCAGCAGGCTTGGAAGAAAATCCCAGAGATAATGGTTTGAATACAAATATTGGATCACCTAGGCTTTTGATGGCACAGAGGATGATGTTGTGTGGAAAAACAGTAATGACTGATTCAAAAAAGTAATTCAGAAGAGTTTGAGCCTGAATGTGACCAGTTTATGCACCAATTTATTTAATTTACCTTTTAAAAATTATGCACAAGAGTAGTACATGCTAAAAATCTAACTAATAGGAACTTCCTTGGTGGTCCAGTGGCTAAAACTCCGAGCTACCAATGCAAGGGGGCCCAGGTTTGATCTCTGGTCAGGGAACTAGATCCTCATGCAAAATTTCCCTCCTTCCCTTCCCTCCTTTCCTTCTGGTAGGGAAGACAGTTTCTACCGGAAATTATCCCTAAAGACTTGTCCTTGTATCTCATTGGCTGAGTTTGCTTTATATGCCCCTGCGGCCTAGCTGCAAAGGAGGCTGGGAATGTGATTACCTTCTAGAAGAGGTGGTCTTTGCCAGTAAGAAATAGTTATTGGTGGCAGTAGTATGGCTTTTACACACTTTACTGTTTGCCCTGTTTGCCACAGGGACTCATTTCTAATATACTCCTAGTGTTTCCCATAAAAGCGTAAAAAATGTGTTGATGTTAGATTATGAAAGATATAGCTGGAATTCCAGTTGTCCCAAACAGATTGGGAAGAAGAGACTCCTTAGAAACCATTTGTATCCCCTCCTTTCAACTTCTTTTAAGTTAAGTGTCTTCCATCAGGAGTAGGTTTTTGTATTTACTGTAGGTAATGAACCAGTAGGCCAGTGGCCTCTTAGGATTCTGCTCTTAAGAATACAGGAATGGTTAAATATCTTGCCATTTATGGCCTTCTGATAATTTGGGGAAATCGTGGTCTAAGGGCCCTCTAGGTAGTTGCATTTTTGCTGAACTCCTTTTGCTTCTCAGGTGAAAGCATTAATAAGTAGTAAAGTGGCTAAACTGAAAGCAGGGAGGAACAAATAAAAGCTAGAATTACTCCTAGTTGAACAATTTGCCCCTTAATAATTGAGGATTGGCAATTCAGTCTTGAAAGTATAAAGTATGAAGCCTTTTACCTGAGGAGGCCTGTGGTGGTAAGTTAATGTTTTTGTTTGTAAATTCTTTGAATGTTCATTTGAATCCCACAGATGCTGTCTGTTTTGTTGGTGTCTTCAGGAATGATCTGATGCATAAGCAGGAGTTAGTTTGTAAGTCTGGTTTGCGCTGTTGGCTCTTGAGTGACTAATTTGGGAACTAGGCACAAAAACTTGCAACCCTCTCCTTTGTTCCGTTGCTGCAGATTTCCTGTCATGTGTTGGTTAGGACTAACTTAATAGAATCTTAGCTGATATTTTTATTTCATTTTTTTGTTTCCTCATAGTATTCCTTGGTCATGCGTTATTTTAACATTCCATTTGATCTCCTTTTTGGCATTCATGTATGAGTGTCTTGTCATCCAGATGTTTTCTGTTTTTTGAACTTTGAAATAATCCCAATTCAAAAAGAAAATGTTATTTCTGGTGTTATGAAAAGTGTTACCATGTCTGTGGTCCCACAGGAAGCAACTGGGAATGTATGTCCCTTGATTAAATTTTAGTGTTGTTTTCCCCCCATTGGTGGCTAGAGAAGGGGGTGAGAGGCAGAGACTTTTTATTGTATATCTTTTTTGGTAAGTTTTGAATTTGGAACTATGAGGATTATATTCTCTCAAAACTAAAATTAAATGATTCAATATTGGTAAATATTTTATTGCATGTCTGTTAAAGATAACATAATGTAAGAGCTTATATTAGTTGATACTGAAATATTTTTGGCTTTTAATTAGCTTTTAGGGAAGTTATTTTCATCATTAATAGACTTTACAGTTTATTTCTAATATATACCAAGTATTAAGAATACTTGATTCACAAACTTCTCTTCATAAAATGACTGGTCTGAAGCTGGTTGTACTTCAGAATTGGAGAAACAGGCTCTGCGTACTATTGTGCTCCTTTCTTTCTGTGTTGTGGAATTGTTTTGTCTCCAAACAAGCAAACGTATTGGGTGGTTAGATTCATGTCCAGGCTCAAATTTTATTTTAGTTAACTTTTTAAAAAATAAATTAATTAATTTATGGCTGCATTGGGTCCTCGTTGCTGCACACAGCCTTTCTCTAGTTGTGGCGAGCAGGGGCTACTCTTCATTGTGGTGCTCAGGCTTCTCAGCGTGGTTACTTCTCTTGTTGTGGAACACGGGCTCTAGGTGCGCAGACTTCAGTAGTTGTGGCACTCGGGTTCAGTAGTTGTGGCTCGTGGGCTCTAGAGCACAGGCTTAGTAGTTGTGGCGCATGGGCTTAGTTGCTCAGCAGCATGTGGGATCTTCCTGGACCAGGGCTTGAGCCCTTGTCCCCTGCTTTGGCAGGCAGGTGTTTGACCACTGTGCCACCAGAGAAGTCCCTATGTTAGTTACCTTTATTCAAAGGTTTTATATCATAGTCATCATTTAACATATTGTTTCTATGGTAATATGTATTTTGCATTATTAGCCAACTTTCTCTATGGGGAATTCTTTTTTTTAATTTTTTTTTATTTTTTTGGGGGTACACCAAGTTCAATCATCTGTTTTTTTTTTTTTTTTTTTTCCATTTTTTAAAATTTTATTTTATTTTTTGGGGGGTACACCAAGTTCAATCATCTGTTTTTATACACATATTCCCGTATTCCCTCCCTTCCTTGACTCCCCCCCCTCGAGTCCCCCCCACCCTCCCCGCCCCAGTCCTCTAAGGCATCTTCCACCCTCGAGTTGGACTCCCTTTGTTATACAACTTCCCACTGACTATCTATTTTACAGTTGGTAGTATATATATGTCTGTGCTACTCTCTCGCTTCGTCTCAGTTTCCCCTTCACCCCCCGCCCCCTCCCATACCTCGAGTTCTCCAGTCCATTCTCTGTATCTGCATCCTTGTTCTTGTCACTGAGTTCATCAGTACCATTTTTAGATTCCGTATATGTGAGTTAGCATACAATATTTGTCCTTCTCTTTCTGACTTACTTCACTCTGTATGACAGATTGTAGTTCTATCCACCTCATTCCATATAGCTCCATCTCATCCCTTTTTATAGCTGAGTAATATTCCATTGTATATATATGCCACATCTTCTTTATCCATTCATTTGTTGATGCGCATTTCGGTTGCTTCCATGTCCTGGCTATTGTAAATAGTGCTGCAATAAACATTATGGTACACGTTTCTTTTGGGATTATGGTTTTCTTTGGGTATATGCCCAGGAGTGGGATTACTGGATCATATGGAAGTTCTATTTGTAGTTTTTTAAGGAACCTCCAAATTGTTTTCCATAGTGGCTGTACCAACTTACAGTCCCACCAACAGTGCAGGAGAGTTCCCTTTTCTCCACACCCTCTCCAACATTTGTTGTTTCCAGTTTTTGTGATGATGGCCATTCTGATCGGTGTGAGGTGATACCTCATTGTGGCTTTGACGTGCATTTCTCTGATGATGAGTGATGTTGAGCATCTTTTCATGTGTTTGTTGGCCATCTGTATGTCTTTGGAGAAATGTCTATTTAGGTCTTCTGCCCATTTGTGGATTGGGTTATTTGCTTTTTTGGTATTAAGCTTCATGAGCTGCTTGTGTATTTTGGAGGTTAATCCTTTGTCCGTTGTTTCATAGGCAATTATTTTTTCCCATTCTGAGGGTTGCCTTTTAGTCTTGTTTATGGTTTCTTTCGCTGTGCAAAAGCTTTTAAGTTTCATGTCTGTGGGGAGTTCTTTTCTCCGTTTTACTGTAGAGGTATTTTATATACTAGTTTTCTCAGCTATGTTGATGTAACTGAATATTTTTGATATCCCATTTTCTTCTCTTGCATTTTTAGCCTAATCTTTCTATTTTTCAATTGGTCATTTTAGGTGTTACCCCATGCATCTTTCATCTGTCATTGTATACCTTGAGTTAATATTATATTGTACCATGCCACATAAGACACAACAGTTCAATTCTATTGAGTCGGCCAAAAAGTTTGTGCAGTTTTCAGTAAAAATAAAACACTTTTTTCATTTTCACCAGGAATTTTATTGAACGCATTCAACCGAACGAACTTTTTGGCTGACCCAATAATTACTCCGTCCCAGACTTTGTGCTGCATACTTTATAAACCTCATAATACAATGTTAGTTTTGCTTTAAACACAGTTATCTTTTAAAGAGATTGAGAGAAGGAAAAAACTCTTATACTTACCAATTTTGACTCTTTTTCCTTCTTGAGACCAATGCATATGTTTGAGTTTCCATCTGGTATCATTTCTGTTTTGGATGAAGAACTTCCTTCAGCATTTCTAGTGCAGTTCTGCTGGTGACAGTTCTCTTAGCTTTCACATATTTGAAAATGTCTTTATTTTACCCTCGTTTTTGGAAGATAATTTTTGCGGGATACAGAATTTGGGTTGACAATTGGTCACTCCATTATCTTCTGGCCTCATTGTTTCTGATGAGAAGTTAGTTATTATTTATATACTTTGTTCTCCTCTATCTAATGTGGTGCCCCCCCCCCATAGCTTTTTCCCTTCTTTTTATTGGTTTTCTGCAGTTTGAATGTGATGTGGCTAATGTAGGTACCTTTGTAATTATTTTCCTTGGGGGTTCATTTAACTTCTTGGATCGTTGGTGATGTTTTTCAACAAACTTGGGAAATTTGGGGCCATTATTTCTTCAAATTTTTTTTCTGCCCCATTCTCTCGTCTTTCCTTTTTGGACTCCAGTTACAAATACGTTAAACTGTTTTGATAATAATCTGTGTTCTTCAGATTGGATAATTTCTGTCGATCTGGGTTTTTTTGGCACATTGGTCCTTTTTTCTTTAGTTTTCAGTCTGCGTTTAAGGCCATCCAGTGAAGTTTTCATTTCCTTTAAGTGCTTGAACATATTTATAATAGCTGTTTTAAAACTCTCGCCTGCTGTTTCCAACATTGGAGTCATCTCATGGTCTCTTTCTATTGACTGCTTTCCCCCCTGATTATAGGTCACATTTCTGCTTATTTGTGTATCTAATAATTTTTTATTATTTGGACATTGTGGATGACACATATAGGAAGTTTCAGTTGTGTTGTCTTTCTTTAATGAGTGTTGAGTTTTGGGGTTTCAATTGAAAGCCTGTGTGTCCAAGGTTTGCAGCATTATCTCTACTCAGGCTGGATTGGAATTCCAGTGTGTCCCAGCAGTGTGCAGCTTCTGGTACCTGTTCAGCTCTCAGGCCTGCAGCAGTGACTCTACTAGGCCTTATGGAGTCTCACCCTAGCTTATGTGTAGCCCAGTACTCAGCCAAGGATGCTCAAGGAACCTCTGTGCAGGTTTCTGGGGCCACCTCTTCTCATTGTTGTCTCGTCTCTCGTACCCTCTCCTATAAATTCTAGCCTCTTCAGTAGCTCAGAACTCTGATCTCTGCATCTTAATTCAGTGAGACCATCATGCTTGGCTTAGGCTCCACTTCCCTTTGATGGAGTTGGTTGGGAAAGTATCTCAGGCAGAAAGCTGGAGCAGATGTGGTACACACCTCCTAAGCTGCCAGTTGTTTCATACCTAAAAACGAGAGAGTCATATATTTTGTCTAGTTCTATAGATGTTACTTGAGGAGGGCTGGTCTGCTACCAGTTACTTCATGATGGCTAGGAATGGAAGTCTACTTCTCAGATGTATTGGAATAAGATATTTAACTGATTATGAATTTATATATGTTTAATACCTACCTATCTAAATTAATCCTTTGCTTTTGGACGTATGAATTTGGATATTCCCTATATAAATGTGTGTATTCTGTAGCACAGAAATTTTTTAACAGCCTTATTAAGATATAATTTTTAAGAAAAAGGACACATTATGCAAAAAAAAGATAAAATTCATATATTATGTAATGCACACATATAAACTGTATGAATCATTGGCTTTTGGTATATTCACAGAGTTGTTCATCTGTTACCACAGTCAGTTTTAGAACATTTTCATTACTCTAAAAAGAAACCCTGGGGACTTCCTAGGTGGCGCAGTGGTTAAGAATCCGCCTGCCAATGCTGGGGACACGGGTTTGAGCCCTGGTCCAGGAAGATCCCACGTGCCGCGGAGCAACTAAGCCCGTGTGCCACAACTATTGAGCCTGTGTGCTGCAACTACTGAAGTCCACACCCCTAGAGCCCATGCTCCACAACAAGAGAAGCCACTGCAATGAGGAGCCTGCGCACCACAATCAAGAGTAGCCCCCACTCGCAACTAGAGAAAGTTCATGTGCAGCAATGAAGACCCAACACGGCCAATAAATAAATAAATTAATTAATTAAAAGAAACCATGCACCCCTTAGCCATTACCCTTCCCCTTCCCCCCCATTTTCCCAGCCCTAGGCAGTTACTAATCTACTTCCTATAGGTTTACTTGTTCTGGACATTTCATATAAGTGGAATCATACAGTGTGGTCTGTTGAGACTGTCTTCTTTCACTTGGCATAAGGTTTTCAAGGTTCATTCACATTTTAGCATCTATCAGTACTTCATTCCTTTGTATTGTTTCGATATAGCACTTTTTTTTGTTTGTTTTTGCTTTTTACTGTAACATTTTAAAGTTGAGATATAATTGACATATAACATTCTTTTCAATTTAGTTGTACAACATAAAAATTTGATATATGCATATATTGTAAATGATCACAGTAAGTCTAGTTAACGTCTATAACCCACATAGTTACAAATTTTTTCTTGTGATGAGAACTTCTACTCTCTTAGCAACTATCAAATATACAGTAGTCTTGCTAACTGTAGTCACCATGCTGTACATTACATTCCAAGGACTTACTTATCTTATAACTGAAAGTATGTACCTTTTGATGCCCTTCACCCGTTTCACCCACTCTCTGCCTCTGGCAACCACTAATCTGTTCTCTGTGTCTATGAGTTCAGTTTTTTTTTTTTTCCTTAAAGCTTCCACATGTGAGTAAGAGCTTGTCTTTGTCTGTCTGAATTATTTCACTTAGCAAAATGCCCTCAAGGTCCATCCATATTGTCACAAATGGCAGGATTTCCCTCTTTTTTTAATTGCTGAATAATTTTCCTTTGTATGTATTTTTGTGTATGTGTGCGTATATATGGATATACACTTCACATTTTCTTTATCCGTTCATCCATCCATGGTCACTTTAATTGTTTCCATGTCTTGGCTATTGTAAACAATGCTGAGATGAACATGGGGATACATATATCTTTTTAAGATAGTGATTTCATTTCTTTTAGATACATACCTAGAAGTGGAATTGCTGGATCATGTGGTAGTTCTATTTTTAATTTTTTGAGGAAACTTCATACTGTTTTCCATAGTGAGTGCACCAATTTGCTTTCCCGCCAACAGTGTACAAGGGTCGCCTTTTCTCCACACCCTCACCAAACACTTGTAATTTTTTTCCTTTTTGATAATAGGTATTCTAACAGGTGTGAAGTGATATCTCATTGTAGTTTTGATTTGCATTTCCTTGATGATTAGTAATGTTGAGGACCTTTCAGTTATCTAGCCATCTGTAAGTCTTCTTTGGCAAATGTGTATTCAGATTCTCTGCCCAGTTTTTAATTGGATTGTTTTTCTCTATTAAATTGTATGAGACCTTTGTATATTTTGGATAATAATCCCTTATTAGATATGATTTGCAAATATTTTCTGTCATTCTGTAGGTTGCTTGCTTTTTCATTTTGTTGATGGCTTCCTTTACTGTGCAGAAGCTTTTTATTGATGTGGTCTCACTTGTTTATTTTTGCTTTTGTTGCCTTTGCTTGTGCCATCTGTAATGTAAAATATTAAAGAGGATAGAAGGAGGGTGCCAATTCCCTGGTCGTTCCTTGGGTCAGGCTTTACTCATTATTATCATTAATAATAATAATAATAATAATAGTCTAATTCAGGGAATGACCAGAGGGTGTCACTCAAGAATGGCACAGATTCCTCATGTTTTCCTAACATAATATATCTTGGATCTGTTGGTTTTTTAGCTGTATTTCTTTGTCTTATTATTTTTTGTGGCTGCCCTGGTCATTATAGTGTACATCCTTAACTATTTACTGTCTATGTGTAGTTAATATTTTACCACTTAAATAAATTGTAGAAGTGTTGTATCCATCTAGGTCCATATCTACCCTTCTTTCCTTTATGCTAAAATGGCTTTTTTGTATTACATGTACATACATTATAAACCCCACAAGACAATGTTCCAATTTTTGCTTTAAACTGATATATGGTTTGTAAATAAGTTGAGGGAAAAGGCAAAATTTTTAAAAGTCTTAAGAATCAATAAAGAATATGTGGCACATATATACAGTGGAATATTACTCAGCCATAAAAAGGAACGAAATTGAGTTATTTGTAGTGAGGTGGATGGACCTAGAGTCTGTCATACAAAGTGAAGTAAATCAGAAAGAGGAAAAATAAATACCTTATGCTAATGTATAGATATGGAACCTAGAAAAATGGTAGTAATGAACCTGGTGGCAGGGCAGGAATAGAGATGCAGACGTAGAGAATGGACTTGAGGACACGCAGGGGGAAGGGGAAGCTGGGACATAGTGAGAGAGTAACATTGACATATATAAACTACCAAATCTAAAATAGATAGCTGGTGGGAAGCTGCTACAGAGCACAGGGAGATCAGCTCGATGCTCTGTGACAGTGTAGAGGGGTGGGATAGGGAGCCTCAAGAGGGAGGGGATATGGGGATATATGTATACATACAGCTGACTGACTGTTGTACAGCAGAAACTAACACAATACTGTAAAGCAATTATACTCCAGTAATGATGAAAAAATTTAAAAACAAAATCTTTTGTATTTACCCAGATATTTACCATTTTCAGTGCTTTTCATTCTTTTCTAGGGATTTGAGTTTCCAGCTTGAATCATTTCCTTTCATCTTAGAGAACTACCTTTAGTGTATCTTTTTTTTCTTGTAATTTTTTTAGCTTTATTGAGATATAATTGACACTTAACATTGTGTAAGTTTAAGGTGTAAGGTATGTTGATTTGATACACATATATTGTGGAATGATTACCACAATAGCTTACTTAATACCTCACATAGTTACCATTTCTTTCTTTTTTTCGTAGATTTTTTTTTTATTGTTAAGCTGCAACATACATGGTTTAATACAGAAAAAAAGTAATCAAATGAAAAGTAATAAACTGAACAATAAACAGACACTTAAAACACAGTATTTTCCATTGGAGACGTGTTAAGAGGAATACGGGGTTTCATTACCATATTACTGTAATTTTCTTATGTGTTACTAGCCTACATACCCCATGTTTTCTGTAATCATGCAGATGTGAATGGAAGTTTGAATGATTAAATAAATGAAAAGTCCGTTTACTGCAGAGAACCATTTCACAAGGCAGCCAAACTGGATTTAGAGAACAAAGTTATTCAAGAAATTCTCCACGTATTTAGGTTCATTTTAGAATCCATGAACCTTAAGCTGTTGCTCCTTGGCAATGCCAGCCTCCAAGAATAACTGGCAAATGTTTTTTCTTTGGTCACCTTGAAGCTGAATAACCTCTCCGTATTCGGGATGTTCAGTCACAGTATCATTACAGGCAAATTTCTTTTTGAAAGCTTTCACAGGTTTCTTTTTGTCATAATCACCTGCAATGCCCTGAACAGTAGTCAGTGTCTTCCTGCCATTCCGTTGCTGGATTCTTCTGTGAATATAATCCTCAGTCCCTCCTGGGAGTAAGTTGTCACCCTTGGTTGCATCAGCAAAGGGGTCGAAAGATTGGAGGTTCTGTATAGTGGACATGCGATACTAGTGTGAGGCCGGTGAGTCAATAAAATTCCTGCAGGGCCTGCCCACCATTTCTTTCTTGTGGTGAGAACATTTAAGATCTACTCTCTTAGAAACTTTCAAGTATATAATGCAGTATTGTTAACTATAATCACCGTGCTGTACATTAGGATCCCAGAACTTTTCTTATAATGAAAGTTTGTATACTTTGACCAACATCTCGCATTTCCCCCACCCCCCAGCCCCTGGCAACTACCATTCTGCACTCTGTTTCTGTGAGTTTGGCTTTTTTAGATTCCACATATAAGTGAGATCATACAGTATTTGTCTTTCTCTGTCTTACTTATTTCACCTAGCATGATGCCCTCAAGGTCAGTCCATGTTCTTGCAAATGGCATGATGTCCTTTCTCATGGCTTAATAGTATTCCATTGTATATGTGTCATTCACATATATACATACACACATATATACATATACACACCCTGTGATTCTTTATCCATTGATTTGTTCACACTTAGGTTGTTTCCATATCTTGGCTATTGTCAGTAATTCTGCAGTGAACATGAGGGTGCAGATATCTCTTTGAGATGTGATTTTGTTTCCTTCAGATGTATGAGTATATCCAGAAGTAGAATTACTAGATCATTTGGTAGTTCTATTTTTAATTTTTTGAGGAACCTCCACACTGTTTTCCACAGTAATTATACCAATTTACATTCCTACCAACAGTCTACAAGGGTTCCCTTTTCTCCACATCCTTACCAACACTTATCTTTTGTCTTTTTGATGACAGCTATTCTAACAAGTGTGATATGATATCTCATTGTGGTTTTGATTTGCATTTCCGTTTAGTGTATCTTGAAGTTCAGGTCTGCTGGTGACAGTTTAGTTTTGTTTTATGTGAAAATTTCATTCTTTAGTCTTCATTTTGAGGGTATAATTGCTGGGTAATGATTTCTGGCTTGAGAATTTTTTTTTAAATTGAAGTGTAGTTGGCTTTCAATGTTGTGTTAGTTTCTGGTGTACAGCAAAGTGATTCAGTTTTATATGTATATATATACATATACACACACACCACACACGCATGTGTGTGTATTCTTTTTAGATTCTTTTCCATTATAGGTTATTACAGGATATTGAATATCCTGTGCTATACAGTAGGACCTTAATGTTTATCTATTTTATATATAGTAGTGTATACCTGTTACACTCCTAATTTATCCCTCTCATGCCCCCCCTTCCCCTTTGGTAATTGTTTTCTATGTCTGTTAGTCTGTTTTTGTTTTGTAAATAAGTTCCTTTGTATCATTTTTTAGAGTCCACATATAAGTGGTATCATATGATGTTTGTCTTTCTCTGACTTACTTCACTTAGTATGATAATCTCCAGGTCCATCCATGTTGCTACAAATGGCATTATTTCATACTTTTTATGACTGAGTAATATTCCATTGTATTTCTATACCACATCTTCTTTATCCATTCATCTGCTGATGCACGTTTAGGTTGTTATCATGTCTTTGTTATTGTAAACAGTGCTGCTGTGAACATTGAGGTGCATGTATCTTTTCAAATTAAGAGTTTTCTCTGAATATATGCCTAGGAGTGGGATTGCTGGATCATATGGTAGCTCTATTTTTAGCTTTTTGTGGAACCTCCATACTGTTTTCCATAGTGGCTACACCAACTTACATTGCCACCAACAATGTAGGAGAGTTCCCCTTTCTCCACACCCTCTTCAGCATTTATTTGTAGATTTTCTGATGATGCCCATTCTGACCATTGTGAGGTAATACCTCATTGTAGTTTTGATTTGCATTTCTCTAATAATTAGTGATGCTGAGCATCTTTTCATGTGACTGTTGGCCATCTGCGTGTCTTCTTTGGAAACATGTCATTTAGGTCTTCTGACCATTCTTTGATTTTTTTTTTTTTTTGTTTGTTTTTTTGTTTTTTGATGTTGAGCTGTGTGAGCTGTTTGTATATCTTGGAAATTAAGCCCTTGTCAGTCGCATCATTTGCAAATATTTTCTCGCATTCCATATGTGGTCTTTTCATTTTGTTTTTGGTTTCCTTTGCTGTGAAAAGCTTATAAATTCATTTATGTCACATTTATTTATTTTTGCTTTTATTTCTAGGATATACCACATTTCACTTATCTGTTTATCAGTTGATGGACATTTGGATCCATCACTTTTGGCTATAATGAATATGCTTCTGTGAACATTCATGTACATGTTTTTTCCATGTATGTGTGTTTTCATTTCTTTTGGATGTATGCCTACATGTGGAATTGCTGGGTAATATCTTTATCTTTATTTTTATTTATTTATTTGGCCACATGGCATGTGGGTTCTTAGTTCCCTGGCCAGGGATCGAACCTGTGCCCCCTGCAGTGGAAGCATGCAGTCTTAACCACTGGACTGCCAGGGAAGTCCCTCTGTACTCTATCTTTCAGTGTTCAAGTAACTGCCAGACTGTTTACTGCACCATTTTGTATTCCCACAAGCAATGTATTGTTCTGAGTTCTCCATATTCTTGTCAATGCTTGTTGTTGAACATTAATTATATCTCAGGGCCTCCCAGCAACTGTGCATTCTGTCATCATCACCATCATCATCGTCATCATCCTCGTCACCATCCCCATTTTTGGCAGGAATCCATTGAATATAGGAACATCTTTTCCCTGGATTTGATAGCTGTATTTAGTTTTCTTGAAAGTAGAAGACAGATGTCTTTTAGGATTATTTTAAATATCTAGGGCACAGCATTTTCAGTGCCCAGCATGTCTGGATATTGGGGAGGGAGTGTCATGTTTCCAGAGTTACTACTTAGAATAGATACCAAAGAAGAGGTGTAAGATTCAGTGCCTTGCAGATCTTTCAGTCTGGCTGATTAGTACAGGATGGAAGAAGATCCACTGTCTGGAGTTTCACGTTTTTTTTCAGATCCAGGATTGTTGCAGGACTTTGTGAAAACTGGACTTTTAGAGATCTCTTAGCTCTTCCAATAGTTATATCTAGGGTCTAGGTTCTATTTGGAGATATTTCCGTAGTCAAAAATGCCTTATCTGTTTTTGTTTTTGTTTTGTTTGTTTTTTTGTTTTTGGTTGTTGTTATAAGTTAAGACCAGGAAGTTTTATGGTCACAGGGCAAAGGATACCATTTCTGAATAAAGCTAAAGCCTTGCTATGCAGCAAGGTTTTTTCTGGCCACCTAATTATGTTTATTTTTAACCTTTGGCAAGGTACCTAAAATAAAAAATACTCCACAAATAGCTTAGAATCAGCTCATACTGAGTGATAGAAATGTGTATAATCTCATGCTGCTTTATATTAGTAAACTCACTTTAATGAAAACTTATTCTTTACATGTTTGAAACCAATAGGTTACAAAGTTATTGAAATGCTTTTTACATAGGAAATAGGTGCTTATTGGCCAGTTACATTGTTTCACTTTGTGTAGCTATATGCATGAGGACAAATATTTTTTTAAGGAGAAAAGAATAATTGTAAATTTACTTTCAGGAAATTAATAAGATTTTCAATTTTTCATTAGTTTATAATAAATATAGAAGAAGAATAGTAACATTGTAAAACTTTGTTAAAATTTTAAAAATGGCTTGACAATGGCATATTTTGTTAATGTATCTTTTGACATAGATTTAGGTCTAGACTTATCTTATTACAGATGTATTAAAATTAAGTCTTCACACCTCCTATATGTTATATATCAGTATCCTTTTAAGGAAGGAGAAAGCAAGGAAAAAGATCTCAGTGTTTAATTTTACGTAATTGGCAGGCAGAAAGCTGTGAAAGATTTATGATGTACTATCTTTTAAATGTACAGTGTAATTCAAGTATGAGGAATAAGATGTATCTTGAACTCATATTTAAAGACAAATAATATAGTAAAAAATTGTTAGATTTTATTTGTATCCTATAGAAATAGCAAAAGTTTTCGATATTTGTTCTTTGCCATGATCTCAAAAGAATGTGTGTCCCATTTTAATAAAAGACTATCTGATTAATGAATATCTCCCACTCTTCCTGGCAAAGAAAACTTGGCATCTTAAGTTGGGTCTTAAGCATGGTATATCACAGATGAAAACATTTAGAGTCATGGTATTCAACGGCAAACTTGATTATGGATCTGACAAAATGATTTTGGCTGCTCGGTTAATACTGATAAATCTTAATGGAAGGTAATTTTTTTTTACTTAAAAATGCAGTTTTAGGTGGGATTTTTTTAACCCTTTCCTTCCCAGGTCTTTTGTGTGTGTGTGTACCACGAGATCAACACTTTTGAAAAATGAGAGGACATAGTAACCTTCTATCATCATGCAATTTTTATTGAGTTGACCTAATACTACTTAAAAGATGTTATGATAAAATGCATTGGAAGGTTTCTTGTGACTGTCTTTATCTTAGGGCCTATTCATGACACACTTGGACTTCAGTTTCTGTGTGATAAAATTATCTGTTTTCAGGTAACTCATTTTGACAACATTATTTCTCTTTATTTATAGTACACCAAGAGCTGAAAGGCAAAGAAGTTTAAAGATGCCCAATTAAAATAAGTCAGTTGGTCAACACATGTAACTAGAGAAAAAACAGCTCCATTGTAGACCGTGTTTAATCAGTCTGAGAGGTGATGCTCGCCAACTCCTGTGGTGTTGGGAAGTAGGGGAGGAGCAGGGGGAAGGAGGTATGTGATGATGAAGATCACTGAGTTTTTCCGAATTCTTGAGTATTGCCATCGCAGTGTGATAGTGCCTTCTGTGAAAAATTTTGAATTCCCAGAATTAAACATAGCTTATTCAAATGTAGGTGCTAAAAATGCATTATATAAGGGAGAATCACCTGTTGACTTTACATTACAGATGCTTGGCCCTACTCTTAAAATTCGGAGTTGGTTGATTTGGGGGAGAGATCTGGGCATATGTATTTTTAAAAGCATCACAGATGATTCACATTTGTAAGTAAAAATGAGAACTTGTGTTCTAGGAGTTACCACAGTTGTTTAATATGCATTTCAGATCTTCCTGACCTTAGGCATTCCAGGAAATATTGCCTTGGCTAAGAGATGCTATAGGAGTGATGGATTTCTAAGATGTATAAAATTATCAGTGGATAATCAGCCTTGAATAACTGAGTAGATTATTTGTAGGTTGAAAGTGTCAGCAAGGAACTTTCTTTGGGAAGATCCAGTGGTTAAGACTCTGTGCTTCCACTGCAGGGGATATGGGTTTGATTCCTGGTCAGGAAACTAAGATCCTGGCATGCCTCTCAATGCAGCAAAAAAAAAAAAAAAAAAAAGAAGAAAAGAAAATGTCAGCAAAATAGTGAGTATTTTACTTTTAACACAACCTTGTTGAATGAGTAAGAAGGTGGTGGTCAGGGTTATTTTTAAGTGTTTTTTTCCCTTCAAGTGTATGTGATTTTTAAAACTATATCTATAAAAACAATTTAATTATTATTTTATTTTTGGTGGAACAAGGAAGGATGAGTAGTTTTATAATTATAATTCTGATTCTCAAAGTGTGTTTCCTAGGCTAGTATCAGTAGTATCAGTACCAACTGGGAAGTTGTTAGAAGTACAGTTTTTCTGGCTTTATCCCTGTTGACTAAAAAAAAAAAAAAAAAAAGCACAACATGAGAGTTGTGAGTTAGGTTTTTTTTTTTTTTTTTTGGCAAATTGAGGATTATAGTCCTGGAGATAGCCTCTCAGATAGCTCTGAAGAGGTAAGAGGAGAGGTCAGTATATATGTGATTTTGGGGAAGGGGATATGTACAATCAAGCACACATTTTGGTGGAAGGTGTTTACTGTTGGTCATAGGAAGATTGCTGCTAGTCACAAGAAGATGTCTCTTTTAATGATTTTAGCGCTTTTCTAGATATAAGATGCAAGAAATTGGGTTCATAAAATTGTTCTCTTGAAAATATCTATCTGAAAGCCTGTTCTGCCAGTTTTTCCTAGAGAACAGAGTGCCTCATTCCTTATCTCCACCCTGAACTCCTTTCAGGGTGTGTGAAGGTCAGCAACTGCAGTGGTTAGTGACCTAATCCTTGTAGAGGCAGATGGCAAGTGAGAATTTTTAGTTGGCAGGGCCACCTCATGGTCATAAATTCCACTGTGGTATGGGAGGCATTTCATGACCATTTTTGTTTTGTCCCATGGTGCTAGGAGTGCTCATTCCTAGGTCAGGCAGGGATATTGTTGACAGCCACACAATGTGCTATTAGTGGACTAGGCCTTATTAACAGTAGCCAAAGTCTCTGGACCACCTGTCATGTCACCTGGTATGGTCCAGGAAATGATTCCCTTTTATTGTTTCTTCCTATGTCTAGAGCTAAACTATTATAATCATTGATCTCACATAGAACCATCTGGTCAGCTGCTTCAAGTCACCTAGCCATCATTTTCTCAGAGGCTCAGTGACACATTTGGTAATGCAAGCAAGAACAATTTTGTAATAGGGGAAAAACAAATAATACAGCAGTATTAGTAAGATCATAAGTAAGAATTTAAGCCAAGAACTTCTGTTAGGTGTTGCCCAGTGTGTACCCAGATTGTCTCAGTTTGTTCTGTACCAGTCCTTATCTTTAGGGGAGATTATACATTGGCATTGTTCGTAAGGCACCCAGCCCAATTCCTAGTGTTATTAGTATGGTCTAATTGTTCCCAATGTAAGGGGAGCCTTAAACCTTAATGATCATAGCCTGGTGTTAACCACATAAATCCATTCTACAACTGAGGGAAGTTATATTCTTTGGCTGAAATTTTGCTTATTCTGATTGAGCTTGAGTGACCCTGAAAGCAAATTCGTATTT
Organism: Hippopotamus amphibius kiboko; assembly: GCF_030028045.1. Lineage (NCBI taxonomy): Eukaryota > Metazoa > Chordata > Mammalia > Artiodactyla > Hippopotamidae > Hippopotamus > Hippopotamus amphibius. The sequence goes on along the minus strand of NC_080194.1, from coordinate 43,005,117 downwards.
ATGGCCAGGGTCAGAGCAGGCATTATTAATTGGCCAGGCAAGGGGATCCCACCTAATAACATCAGTTAGTTGCCTGAACAGAATTATAATTTCTTTCTTCTAGAATAAATATCCTAAGGGCCATCCAGTTGGAGCCTTGGAGTGGAGAAATCCACCAAGGTAACCCTGAAGTACTGGATACAGGTAATTGATCATAAACCTTACAATTAGTTTAACTTTAACTCTGCATAAGGCTGTGAAATACATTTGGTTCATAAGCAAATGTATGAGCAATTATTAAAGTAATTGGTATACAGGTCTGGTTTGGCATCTTGGGTCACCTGTCTACTTCAGATGTTGTCATCTTCTCATCTTGGTCTGGTAGCTTCTCTTTTGTTTGAGCATTGTTTTAAGATGATTTTAAGGTCAACAGTCCTCTCTATAGGCCAGTCCAGTGCAGGGGCCTGTTCAATGTGAAATATTAATCCAAGAGTCAATTCCCTTTAGTTTCACTGTGCATGAGGTAGTTGAGTACTTGTTAAGGGTCCTTCCATCTAGGTTAGAGATTGTCCTTTAAATTATGTCTTTTCCAGTATGCATAATCCCTTGGTTGCAGGTCATGGGGCATCTGATCTTCATCCAAAGATTATTTAGGTAAGCTTCAGAAACAAACTCAGAGTGTCCTGTTAATAATTCAGTAGCTGTTTAGGAAGTAAGTCTTTGACAGTAAATACAGACCTCAATTAACAAAACTAGATGACACAAAAAAACATAATATTTTTCTCTGTAAAATTACCCTCATTTCTACCAAATTAAGAATAATTTGCTTGCAAAATAAGTCTGGTTTCAATAAACTTGGCCTGATGATTTATATAAGTATAATTGATCATGTAGGTTTTTTAAAAATTGGCTTTGCTGGGACTTTTTATAAGGAATCTTAGATTAAACTTTTTAAAAGGTCTCGTAGGGCCAGGAAAGCCACACCAAGGGTTTGTCACAGATTTTGCCTTACAGATCTAGATGAGTTCCTCCCTTTTTGAGTTCCCCAAAATACCTTGAGATTCCTGTACCTGTTAGGAGGTGGCCTTCCTAATTTATCTGATAAAGCTGCTGGGAACCTAAGTTTTCAGTCTCTGGAGAGATCAGATAGAGAAAAAGATAAATGTTTCAATTCTGCTTACAAAGGTATAATTTGCCATATTGCTGTAAGTCATATTTAGCTTGAGGGGAAGGGTTTCCTTATATCTGGAAAACAGAGATTAAAAGCTAGTAATGTTTCAGACAAAAATCATAAAAATTATCACCATATTCACCAGTTCACTCAGTCCTATGTAACTAATCCTTTTTGTTAACAGTTGTATGAAGACGTCAGGTTTTCCATTAGAATTCTTTAATTTCTTACCCAGTTCAGTGGTGTGATCTGAAAGCTATTAGAAACCTGTACTTGTTGAAAAGTCTTTGCTATGAATCTTTTTGAAGAGGAAGCATTTTTGCAAAAGCATCAAACAATAACTGTGAATGACAAAAGACTTAAGAAGGCACAAAGACCTGATCACAATGCAGTTGACAAAGAAATGTGGTTACTGCCACGACATACAACATTTTAACATAATAGCTAGAAGTAGACTGATAACATTTTACCAGGGCATACCAGATTTTTAGGAATCCCATATAATTTCTAGAATATGTGTATTAATAACATTTACCCATATGGTATAACCTAAGAAGATATATTACTCATTTGACAATACTTCCCATGTAATTTAACATATCAAAAGAACCTAAGTAATTTAGTATCTCTCTTTGGGATATTTCAGGGACCCTTTGAAGCATCTCAAAGTTAGCTAGTGGTCAAAGGAACCGCATTAGAATTTGGTTTGGGAAGTTGGTCAAAAATTATCAAAAAGATTTTAAAACATTTGGTCGGGTAGGATCATAGGTCACTGTGAAACAGTATTTATTCACTTAACCAAAGTGATGATAAAAGATTTAGAAGGCACGTATGGAACAGATCACTTAAAAGGTAAAGAAACTTAAAATCTGTTATCAAAAGCAGCTTAACATTTTAAGAAAACTTGTCCTCTTAACAGAAAAACTGTAGTCAAGTTTTGCACCAGCTTACTTTCAAAATTCATTTACTCAACTAGATTTATTCTAAATGTAGCCAATTCTGACCATGCGTAAAACTCTTTTCTCAGTGTTCCTTTCCCACAAACCTTCTATTACTTTCTGTATCCATATTAGTTTGTCCCTTATTTTTTCCATCTGGAAACAACCAGCTCTAGGACAAAATTACTTTCTTTTCCCTTAACAAAACGCAGTTCCATTCCTCCTCCAGCTTCTTTTACTGAAAACACGCATCGTACTTTGCTACTGTATACTAAAATGCTTCCTTTATTATTTCCAGTAGCTCTAATTACATATTTAAATTAGAACCCTCAACTCTTAAAATCCTTAATTTCTAGTGAAAACTAAGAAGTAAGCAGTTATGATTTTTTTTTACATTAGCGTTCTGTAGATTGGCAAACATAAATACCAATAATAATTTCTAAACAATGTGCTTTCTTGTAGAAAATATCTCAGTGTGGCACCAAACATATTTATTAATAGTCCTAAATACCTTTAGTTTCTCTGTAAAAGGAAGCCAGTGTTCAGTAATTAGTTTCAGTGTCTTATTTTGTTTTTGAACCTAGCTATAAAATAAACTTCCATCATTTAACTTAATTTAGCATAACTCTAGAATTTTAAGTTACCAAACATCTGGAGAAATTATTTTTAAGTAGACATTTCTAAAACAAATTATTCTTTTTTTTTTTTTTAATTTTATTTATTTATTTATTATTTTTTTTGGGGTACACCAAGTTCAATCATCTGTTTTTATACACATATCCCCATATTCCCTCCCTTCCTTGACTCCCCCCAAAACAAATTATTCTTAAAGAGTTCTCCCAAAAACTCTTCTCATTTACATTTAACTTACTTATAAAATTTCTAGCATACTAAATTATTTTTCTTGCTGACAGATTTGCAACACATAAAAGATTGTATTTGACTTCTGTTAAAATTAGGTACAATAAAAGTATTATACTTGATGTCGATAACTCTAAAGACATGTCTATATTAATTAAATCAACAAACTTTAATACCAGGTATTAATTTAATACTGAATACTTCCCAGTTCACGTGAGCCTGAAATTCATTCTGGCCAGTTTCCTTTTATAATTCTAAGAATTTATCTAAGCACTTAATTTCCTTTAAGCCAATTAAGTAGAGCTAATTTATAAATTAATTTTGATAATACCATCCAAAGGTAAAGGTATATATGTACACATAGACGTAGAGAGACACAACCAGAGATCTTATAGCTTTATTTTAAAACTTGTCATGAATCAAGTATTACGATATAAAACTCACTAGTTTATAAATAACAGTTGGAATATGTTAAATTTTAAAGCCCCCCACCCCAGTCTCAGGAACTAGAGATGATCTAGGTAAGATAAGTGTTCCTGAGAGCCCTGGTTTCAAGGCACAGGGAGAGGAAAAGCAAGTTCTCCTAGAAGGACTTGTTCCCGCAGGGTCAGAATTCTGAAAAGATGTTTTATCAAACCATCTTTCTGCAACAACTATGTACGCAATAAAAGAGCCCATATTGGCCATTTTCAGGGCAAATTTTCCTTTAATTTCCAGTTAAGTAAGTATGTGTAAGTATAAGTTTTGTGTGTATAAAACTTGGCTGGGTTCTTAGTCAGAGGTTGGCTTTCTGATGCCCCTCATTTCTCTGTTTGAAAGGCTCTGTTTCTCATTTTAAAGTTGAATTTGTCAGGAGTAAAATTTATTCATGAAATTGTGTAGTGGGCCATTGTGCTGCTTGTGAGCGTAACATCTCTAGGAGTTGCCCTAAAGTCATTTCAGCCCTCTTACATGGCTCAGTTTCTCCCTTTGGTGGTCTAAGACCGCTGTGGGTATTCAGATCACTGAATGGCCAATTCTTATATGTGGCTCCCAGGTGAGCAGATCTGTTAATTAATGAGTGGGTTTCCCTGTGGGACCACTGAATGGTATGAGGGCTCTGCCTCCACCACTCCCGTAAATATTTCAGTTGCCTGAGAAAGCCATAACTGACCGGGAGGAGTCTTGTCCCTCTTCTTACATGTCATAGCTTCACTTTTATCCCAACAAATTCTATCAAAGCAGCCAAACTGAGGAAAGGGAAAGGTATCAGATCAGCTGCTTATCTAATCACTCAGTCCAGACCGCTCAGTGACATTCAACTGAGCAAACCCCAATGTCTTTCAGCTAGCTAGCCACACTCCACCTGCGGTATGTTTCAGCTGAGGGGCCAGGTACCTGTTGTACCTGGCCCCTCAGGTACAACAGGTACCTGGCCCAAATAAAATATACAGTGCCAAATAAAACTCAGGATTATCGACTGATATGGGAGATCTGAGAACCAGGAGCGACTCACCTAGATATGTCTGGACTTTCCCAGGAGGGCGGACAGGCTGAAGGGGCCTCTGCTGGTACTATGCTATGGTTTCTTAGGGAGTTCAGGCAAAGGAGAGAAGTTTGCTCTGGGTCCCTTTTGTTGGTCACCAAAACTGTTGACAAATAAAATGCACAATATGAGAGTTGTGAGTTAAGTTTTATTTGGTGCATTATGAAGACTGTAGCCTGGGAGACAGCCTCCTAGATAATAGCTTTGAGGAACTGCTCTGAAGAGGTATGAGATGGGGGAGGGGACAGAATATATGTGATTTTGGTGAAGGTGGGTATGTGCAGTTAAGCACACATTTTGGTAGAAGGTTACTGTTAGTCACAGGAAGGTTGCTGCTAATCACAAGAAACAGATGTTTTTGTTAATGATTTTAGTGCTCTTCTAGATATGAGAAGATGCAAGAAATTGGGCTCAAAATCTTCTCCTGAAAATATCTAACATCTGAAGGCCTGTTCTGCCAGTTTTTCCCAGAGAACAGGGTGCCTCATTCCTTATCTCCATCCTGAACTCCTTTCAGGGTATGTGAAGGTCAGCGACTGCCGTGGCTGGTGACCTAATCCTTGTAGAGGCAGATGGCAAGTGAGAACTTTTGGTTGGCATCCCAAACCTACTGAATCACAAACTCTGAGAGTGGGACCCAGCAAGCCCTTTTAGGTGATTCTCATGAGTGTTAATGTTTGAGGACCACTGTTACAGATGATAATAACTTGTTTACAGTGGTGTTTTATTATTTCTTATCTAGGACTTAACTAATTCATTGTTAGAGCTTCTAGAGTTTTATTTTAGATAATGCTGCAGTGAGTATTTTTGTACGCAAACACGCACCTAAGGATGTAGACATTTTTTGGCCCTTAAAAATTACTAATACTTTGTTAAGACTTTATTGTTTTAAACTTTACAGGTTGCTTTTCGGTTTATAAAATGCTTAAAAATTTATTTTATTTAAATCTCAGCAACTCAGGAGGTAGGTATTATAATTCACTTCATATAAGTGAGAGAACCTAAGCCCAGAGAGATTCAGTAATTTGTCCAAGATCACAATTTTTAATTTTTAAATATTTTATTTTAAAGTTATATATTTAGAATGCTTTAATCTGGGAAGCCTTTTCTGTACCCCTCTACTGTTATTACTTTTTAGGTGTCCTTCTTCTGTACAAAGTTGAAATAATGGATTATCTAGCTAAGTGAAACATGACAGAATAGTACTTGAAATATGAGTAGGGAGAAAATTGCATTTACTAGAACTCTTTTCTGAGATAAATATGAAAGAAATAAGCAGAATTGGATAATCTTCTTGGGGTGTGTGTGAGAGAGAGATATTCCAAGGGATATATACTTAATTGCCTTTTAAGAAGATTGAGTGGTTGAGTAAAATTAAGTCTAGGAGTAGGTTTCACTTAGTAGGATGTGCAAGTTTGGTGCCAGAGCTAAATTGCTGGCATAGGAAAGTGGGCTGAGGTCTGTAACTAATCGCCCTTATTCACTGCCCTTCCTCTTTCAGCAGCATTCTGCCTCTTTTCTAAACAGACATTCAACAACAAGAACAAAATTGACTTGAGGAGGTGCCAGATTAGCTTGCTTGGGGAGCTTGTGTTTTTTCCTCTGCCTGTGTGCTCCCATAATGTCCTGTGCTTGTCATTGTTAGAGCATTCGTCACATTGTATGTTAATCTTCTGTGGTTTTTTTTTTTTTGGGGGGGGGGGTGTGCTTTTGGTATGTTTTCCCCTCCAGCTTGTGAGCTTTTTGAGAGCAAGACTATATCTTTTATCTTTGTATATATTATAGCCTGGTACATAGATGCTGAAGAAATATTTGTTACTGAATGAGACATTGTTGGCCAAATCAACATTTAATAAATTTTAAAATTTAGTTTTTAAAATTGTTGTTAAACTCAAGTTTTATTTTGCTTTGTTTACATGAAGAGCTTGTATGTACTGTAGTACCTAATTTTCAATGTAGCATGGTGGTTGATGTCTTTATTCACATCCTTATATATTTATGTAAATATCTTTTTAGGATAGATTTTTAGAATTGATGGATTAAACATTACATACTGTTTAAATGATTGTTTATACTTGTTGCTGTATTACCTACTCCTACTCCCACCCCAAGCCCACTGTCTGTATAGATATACTTATTTTCAGACGTGAGAACGACATATATTATCATTATTCTAATGTTGTTCTAATATTGGTCATTCTGATAGGCAGAAATAGTCTTGCTATTTGAATCTAGATTTCTTTGGTTATTAGCAAAGTCACATTTTTTCCTTCATATTGTACTATTTTACATTTTAAAACTTTTTAAATTTACTTTTTAATTTTAATTTTAAATTTTTTAAAAATTTATTTTATTGGCTATGTTGGGTCTTCATTGTTACGTGTGGGCTTTTCTCTACTTGTGACCAGCGGGGGCTACTCTTCCTTGTGGTGTGTGGGCTTCTCATTGCGGTGGCTTCTCTTGTTGTGGAGCACAGGCTCTAGGTGTGTGGGCTTCAATAGTTGCGGCACGTCAGCTCAGTAGTTGTGGCTGGTGGGCTCTAGAGCTCAGGCTCAGTAGTTGTGGCACACAGGCTTAGTTGCTCCATGGCATGTGACATCTTCCCCGGCCAGGGATTGAACCTTCGTTCCCTGCATTGGCAGGCAGATTGTTAATCACTGTGCCACCAAGAAGTCCCTGGACTATTTTACAGTATTTTACATTTTTTCTTAATCATCTGTCCTGTCTTCCTCCATTTGGGCTGCTATTGAAAAATACCACAGATTGGGTAGCTATAAAGAACAAAAACTTATTGCTTACAGTCCAGGATGCAGGGAAGTTCAAAATCAAGACACCAGCATGGTTGTGTTCTCTTATGAGGACCCTTTTCCTGGTTTATAGCTGTCATCTTGCTGTGTCCTCACAAAGCTGAGAGGCTAGAGACCTCTTTGGAGCCTCTGTTATACGGGCACTAATTCCAATCCTGAGGACCCCACCCTCATAACTTAAGCACCTCCCTAAGGCGCACTGACTAATACCATCACATTGGGCATTAAGATTCCAACATAAGAATTTTGAAAGGATATAAACATTCAGTCCATACTGTATACTTAGACTAATTTTCTGTTTGAATGTTAGGAGTTTTATAGGAGTTTTTAATATTTTAGACTGTTTGCGTTGTTTATTGCAAATACTTTCCCCCAGTTTGTTGTTTGTTTTTTAACTTTGCCTTTTTTTAACCTAAAAATTAAAAATCTAGGTTGGCATGATCATGGGACAAATGTAAAAATTCTAATGATACCAAAGTTGAATATAAAGCTATAAAAGTATTCTACAGAGTACTTTAAAAAATAAACGATATTCCATTATTAAAGGAGAATTGAAGACTAATCATTAATAGGAATAAAGATACTTAAATGGAACAATCCACCTGGAAGAACAATAAGCATGAAGATTTATTCACTTAATTAGCATAAGAAAGCACAAATTATAAAATTGTAAGGAGAAATTGACAAATCTGTAGTCATAGTGGGAGATTTTAACATCAAGCAAATTTTAAACAGTATGTAGAATATTTAAACTCCATAATTAATAAGCTTAGTTACATACATATAAATTCTGTATCTAATATGGAGAATATATTCTTTCCAAACACAAAAATTGATTATATAATTATTAATTCATAAAAGAAGTATCAACAAATTCTATGAAAATTATACCATACATTTTATGTAGTATGTGGTTAAGAGAGGGCTCAGGGACCAAATTCTTGTTCTGCCCTAGCCGTATGACCTGGGTAAGTTACCTAACTTCTGTGCTTTAGTGTTCTCATATATAAAATGGAGGTGATAATATTATGTACTTCAGAGTTGTGAGGATGAGAGTTCAGAGCAGTGCCTTGCACATGGTAAGGGCTCAGTAAATGTTTAACATCATCATCATAATTATCATCATATTCTCTGATCAGAATGCAGTAAAAATAGAATTAATAATAAAGAGAGGGCTTCCTAGGTGGCGCAGTGGTTAAGAATCCGCCTGCCAATGCAGAGGTCACGGGTTCGATCCCTGCTCCAGGAAGATCCCACATGCCGCGGAGCAACTAAGCCCGTGTGCCACAAAAAAAAAAAAAAAAAAAAAAAAATAATAATAATAATAATAAAGAGATAACCCTCTATCCCCACCCCCAGAAGAAAAAAACCTCTGAATATTCTACTCAGTGATAAAAAGGGGTGAATTACGGATATACACAACAGTGTGGATGAAGGAAACATGCTGAGCAAAAGAAACCAGATAGAAAAGAGTACATACTGTATGATTCCATTTATATTAAGTCTAGAACAGGCAAAATTAATATATGATGGAAAAGGAATCAGTAAGTGGTTTCCTCTGAAGGTTAAGGGAGGGAATTGACTAGGAAGGAGTATGAAGGAACTTTCTGGGATGATGCTGTCATTCTATATATATCTTGATGGGCATTTGGATTACACAGGTATTTGTGTTTGTCAAAACTCACACATTGTATATATAAAATTTGTATACTTTAGTTTATGTAAGTTTTACATAAAAGACTCAACAGATCATTGTTATTTAGTAGCAAAAAGTTGGTAACAACTTAAAGTGCTTTGATAGGGGGATAAATGGATATATGAATAGTGATATAAATATATGATGAGATATAATGCAGCAATTAAAAGGAAAGAAATCTATCTCTTGGGTAGATCTCAGTCTTAATGTTTCCTGGAAAAACTAAATTGCGGAATGACAAAATATTATGAACTGTTGATAGACACCCATGTATTTAAAGTATGAAAACTTGAATAGGAAGGACATGGTATTAATTGCCTCTGAGGCAAGAAGGAGGGAGAGTAAATATGAACTGGTGGACTTTAGTGTATCTGTGTAGTTATATGTCTCTAAAATACATCTGAAACAAATAAGATGTAAGTTCTACTTTTGTGGTAACTACATGGATGTTTGTTTATATTTTTCATTGTGCTTTTAGTTAAAAAATGTTCATTGAAAATTAAAATCACCCTATAGTCCAGTCATCCGGAGATGATCACTGTTAAAATGTCTGTTGCTTTCTTATTGTATTTTTAAAGGCAATTATACCAGATGAGTAAGCGTCACTCTTATTTCCATCTTTGCTTTATCAGCTTTACGTAACATTCATAAAGCAAATATTTCCCAGAGTGAGCTTCTCAGGCTTAAATTGGGCATGTATTCAAATGTAAGATGTTTTAATTTCAGGGAAATATTACAAAGCACCTTTAAGAATATAGATTTCCAATAAATAGTAATAGAGATGTGAATTAGGCTGTAAGAAATTCAGAGTCTTGGGTATCCAGTAGTAGATTTTTAATTTGCTATAATGTTTATTTATAAATAAATATATTTTGTAACTCTGAAGAATGTGATTCTTCTCACATCTCTGTCAAAATGTTAAATTGTTATACAATGTTGTGTAGTATTCTGACCACCAATTTTATAATTCTGAGGAGATCTTATAATTTCCTATAGCTGTTTCTGTCTTTGTGCTTAAATCTTTAGTTAGGGGAATAATGACTGAAAAGTCTAACTGGAGGAAATTCTTGCTTAATTTTGTTTTTAATGTCCTTCTCCTCCATACCCGCTTCCCCCAGGCCCAGGAAGGGAGATCTCAAAATTGTGTAAAATTCTTTCTTTCTGGCCTCAGTTCCTTTTTCTGAGAACCAAAGGTGTTCTCTGCATGATTTCCAGAGTTCATCTGAGTTCTCTGATTTTGTGATTTCTGAGTAATTCTGGAAATCCTTGAACGCAAATATTAGCTTTTATAGAGTCCTGTAAAGATTGAGGCCTTGCTTCTACCAGCTGACTTCACAGGTACCTGCTTTACCAGATACCTTGTCAGATTGTTTTAGAGTCTGGAGACAGTGCTTTTCCTTCATTCAGGCTTAATAGATTTAAAAATTATTGCTAATTCTGCAATAGTCTGTTCATTCAACAAATATATATTTTTAATTGAAGTATAGTTGAATAACAGTTGTGTTAGTTTCTGGTGCACAGCAGAGTGATTTAGTTATATATTCTTTTTCATATTCTTTTCCATTATGGTTTATTACAGGATATTGAATATGGTTCCCTGTGCTATACAGTAGTCCCATTCATTCAACCAGTATTTTAAAATCTAGTTATATGTATGCTTGTGTAAAACTTGTAAATAATTAGAATAATTTGAATTTATCAACACAATTATATGATGCCTATTGTGAATTTTTGTACCATATATTTGTGGCCTAATAATAAACACTCATTGAGTTCTTCACATTTCCCAAAGTACTTTTATAATCATTTCTTTCTTTTTCTTAAAAAACTAATTAATTAATTAATTAATTTACTTATTGGATGCGTTGGGTCTTCGTTGCTGTGTGTGGGCTTTCTCTAGTTGTGGCGAGTGGGGGCTGCTCTTAATTGCCATGCACTGGTTTCTCATAACGATGGCTTCTCTTGTTTTGGAGCCTGGTGCGCAGGCTTCAGTAGTTGTGGCTTGCAGGCTCTAGAGCACAGGCTCAGTAGTTGTGGCTCATGGGCTTCGTTGCTCCATGGCACGTGGGATCTTCCTGGACCAGAGATCGAACCTGTGTCCCCTGCATTGGCAGGCGGATTCTTAACCACTGAGCCACCATGGAAGTCCCTATTTCTTTATTCTTCGGATCAACTTGGTAAGATTGGTATAATTTTTTTTTAAAAAATTATTTATTTATTTATTTGGCTACACTGGGTCTTAGTTGTGGCACGCAGGATCTTTTAGTTGCGGCATGTGAGATCTTTTTAATTGCAGCATGCGGGATCTAGTTCCCTGACCAGGGATCGAACCTAGGCCTCCTCCATTGGGAGCATGGAGTCTTAACCACTGGACCACCAGGGAAGTCCCGGTGTAATTTTATAGATATAAAAATTGAGGCTTGGGACCTCCCTGGTGGTCCAGTGGTAAAGAATCTGCCTTACAGTGGAGGGGATGCAGGTTCAATCCCTTATCAGGGAACTAAGATCCCATGTGCCACAGGGCAGCCAAGCCCACATGCCGCAAACTACAGAGCCCACGCGCTCTGGAACCCATGTGCCGCAACCACAGAGCCCACGCACCCTGGAGCCTGTGTGTCACAACTAGAGAAGAGAAAACCCTCACGCCACAACTCTGCCACAGCGGAAGATCCTGCATGCCTCAACGAAGATCCTGTGTGCCACAACTAAGACCTGATACAGCCCCCCCAAAAATAAATAAATAATAAATAAATCTTTAAAAAAAATTGAGGCTCAAAGAGGTAAAGATACTTATCCAAAGCCAGGATTAGAAAAATTCAGGTCTTCTGATTTCTAACTTGTTTGCTTTCTGCTTCCCTAGTATATCTTTCTTTTGGAGGTCTTCCCTGGGAAAGCGAGGTCAGAGAATAAAGAGCCTGATACATTGTAGGGGCATGGTGGTGTCTTATATGGAGGGTATACTGTAGACTGTGGAAGTAGTAGGAAGAGAATGTGAAATTGATTATTATCCTGTTTCATTGTCCTTATTCTCTTTGTCTTTGGCTTCACTTTTATCACCAATTTTTACAACATATTATTTACTCTGAAAAAAAAGTCTTAGATAAAAGTGGTTCTAGGTTTTCTTCCCAGTTCTTCCCCCTACCTAACCAGAGCTACATATTAACAGTTTTGTGTGTGTCTTTTGATTGCTCTGATCTGTATTTTCCTCACTTATGGAATGGAAATAACCTTTTCTTCTTACTTCACAGAATTGTCGTGAAGGGCAATTGGAATAAGATGGAAAAGGACTTTGAAAACCTTGAAGTGCTTTACTAACGGGGATTATTGTTTGCACACGAGAGTCTCTGTGGCTCAGTCCATTGCAATGTTGCTTCTAAATTAATGTCTTCTATTCAAATGTAATGAAACTGTGTTGTATAATTTGGTATTTCACCATTTAGTGCTCTCTCATGCTTTATATTAGTAAGTTTGTACTGTCTTTACTGATTAGGAGAAGCAGAATTAGGTGGTAATACCTTGAGTGTTATTTAATTGTTACAGGTGTGAAGAGTGCCAAGTGGCAGGCCAAGTGAGCTGGACTGGAATTACGCTGTTAGCTACTAGCGCCTATATTATAGCTTGCATTTGAGTTCTGTGCACAGTGGGGAAGTGTGATTGTCTAGTCCTTGGGAGCTGTTAAAAGATTTTAATAACAGAAAACATTTCTTTGCAGTTTTGTCTTCTTTTTAAAAAAATACTATTTTGGATACACTGGGTCTTAGTTGCAGCGTTCAGGCTTCCTTTTTTCTTTTTTTAAAAAAAGATTATTATTTATTTGCTGCATTGGGTCTTCATTGCTGTGCGGGGGCTTTCTCTAGTTGTGGCAAGCGGGGCTACTCTTTCATTGCGGTCCATAGGTTTCTCATTGTGGTGGCTTCTCTTGTTGCATAGCACAGGCTGTGGGTGCTTCAGAAGTTGTGGTGCACGGGCTTAGTTGCTCTGGGACATATGGGGTCTTCCTGGACCAGGGCTCAAACCCCTGTCCCCTGCTTTGGCAGGAGGATTCTTAACCACTGCATGACCAGGGAAGCCCTGCATGCAGGCTTCTGAGTTGCGGCATGCAGACTCTTAGCTACGAACTCTTAGTTGCCACATGTATGCGGGATCTAGTTCCCCAGCCAGGGAAGTCCTTTGCATTTTTGTCTTAACAGTAGTATTTACTAGGGCTTTAAGGCACCTTGTTCCATGTATTGCAAAAGTAAAGGATATAGCGTGCTTTTCAAAAATTTAAAGACTTTCAAACCTCTGCAGGAGGATTTACTTGATTCTTGGAATTCTTAGAGGAATAGTATGTCAAATAAATGTAACTTTTTATAATTAGATTTTATGACTAAAATAAATTTACATACATTTAAAATGAAATGAAGAATGATGATAATAAGCCCGTTTTCCTTTTTTGGCCATTTAACTTTTTTCTTGAAAAGTATATTTTTCTTCATTTGATAGTAATCTGTATATTATGTTTAGATGTTATATAGGTTCATTTCAGTTTGAGCATCTATGTTTCAAGCATCAAACTTAATTCTTGGGGATGTATAGATGTGTAAGAGACATAAATGTAGATATTTTGGTGTAACATACTTAAGCAATAAGACAGATATGTTATTTGGGAGTGCAAAAAACAGATACTTGGTCCAGCATAGAAATTCAGGAATGATCTCTGGAAGAGATGATACCTAACCTAAGTCTAATCAGACCTTATAAAAGTGGAAGCAGGTTAAGTTTTCAGCAACGATACGATCTCTTTTTGTCAATTTCTTGCAGATTCTGAAGTAGTGGTACTTAAAAGGATGGTAGTTATTTCTTTTTTGCTGTTATTTCTTTATCGTTTTTATTATTTTTTTCTCAATTTTATTGAGGTATAATTTATGTACAGTAAAACTCATCCATTTTAAAGTGTATGTTGTTTGATACATTTTAGTTTGTATGTAGTTGAGTTATCACACCACACTTAAGATACAGAACATCTCCAGCATCTGAAATGTTTCTTTGTGTCCTTCAGTGCCCCAGCCTTAGAGGGATACTGATCTACTTTCTGTCATTATAGTTGTCTTTCTTAGGATTTCATATAAATGGAATCATACAGTGGGTATTTTGTGTTTGACATCTTTTATTTAGTGTACTTTGTTTTTTAGTGCAGAGTTTTTGAGGTTCAAGAATTTTTTCAGTGTTCCATTTACACACACACCTTCATGGACATTGCTTTGATTCTGCTTTGATTCACTGAGCTGTATGTCTCTCCTTAAGCCACTACCACACTGTTTTGAGAACTATATCTTTTTAGTAAGTCTTGAAATCAGGTAGTGTGAGTCTTCCAGTCTTGTTCTTTTTCAGAGTTGTTTTAGCTATTTTAGATTTTTAAATTTTCAATATAAGTTTTATCATTAACTTGTCAGTGTCTTCAAAAAGGCTGTTAGAATTTTTTAATTGGGACTGCAGTGAATCTGTAGTACAATTTGGGGAGAATTGTCATTTTAATAATATTGAGTCTTCCAATCTATTAACATGGTATATATCTCTGTTATTTAATTTCTTTTTGCAGTGTTTTGTAGTTTTCAATATACACTTATCCCATATCTTTTGTTAAATTTATTCATAAGTATATATATTTTTGACTTGCATGTAAATGGAACATTGAAATATTCATTTTCTAGTTTATAGCTGATATAGAAATGAAATTAATATTGAATATTAGCTTATATCCTGTGACCTTGCTAAATTTATTTACTATTTTAGTAGCTTTTTTGTATATTCCTTAATATTTTCCTTTATGTGATCATGACATCTGAAAATAAAAATAGTTTTACTTTTTTCTTTCCAGTTTTTATGGCTCAGTGCTTTTTCTTGCGCTTTTGTACTCTCTAGGACTTTCCCGTATAGCAGTGAATGAAAGTGGTAAGAGTGGACATCCTTGCTTTCTATCTCTTTGCTTTCTTCCTAATCTTAGGTGAAAAACATTTGAGCTTTTCATTGTTGTGTATGTTTTATCTGTAGATTTTCCATAGACACTCTTAAATCAGGCCTTGGGAGTTTCTTTTTAATCGTTGTTTCTTGAGTGTTTTATTTAAGCCATGGCGTTGGATTTTGTTTGTTTGTTTTTCCTAGCCATATTGAGGTATAGTTGACATATAACATTATGTAAGTTTAAGGTATACAATAGTGATGATTCGATACATGTACGTATTGCAAAATGATTACCACAGTAAGGTGAGTTAAGACATCTATTGCATCACATGATGCCTTTTGTGTGTGTGTGGTGAGAATGTTTAAGGTCTACTCTCTTAGCAACTTTCAGTATATCATACAGTATTGTTAACATTAATCACCATGCTGTACATTAGATCCCCACAGCTTATCTTATAACTAATCTGTACTCTTTGACCAGCATCTCCCCATTTTCCCCAGCCCCTGGCGAAGTCTGTTCTATGCTCTTTTTCTGTGATTTCAGCTTTTTTGGATTCCACATATAAGTGAGGTCATATAGTATTGTCTTCTCTGATTTATTTCACTTAGCATAATGTCCTCAAGGTCTATACATGCTCTTAAAAATGGCAAGATTTCCTTCTTTTTTTTTTTTTTTAATTGTTTATCTGGTTGCACTGGGTCTTAGTTAAGGCATGCAGGATCTTCATTGCGGCATGCCAGATCTTTAGTTGCAGCATGTGAAATCTTAGTTGCGGCATGTGGGATCTAGTTCCCTGACCAGGGATC
This sequence comes from Hippopotamus amphibius kiboko, assembly GCF_030028045.1. Lineage (NCBI taxonomy): Eukaryota > Metazoa > Chordata > Mammalia > Artiodactyla > Hippopotamidae > Hippopotamus > Hippopotamus amphibius. The sequence goes on along the minus strand of NC_080194.1, from coordinate 42,989,390 downwards.
AAACCTGGCCCCCCTGCACTGGGAGCTCAGAGTCTTACCCACTGGACCACCAGGGAAGTCCTAAGATTTCCTTCCTTTTTATGGATGAGTTTTACATATCTGTATACCTATCCCAATCCTTATCTGTCTCTCATGTATTTTTTTTTTTTTTTATTCTTTCATCTGTTAATGAACACTTAGGTTGTTTCCATGTTTTGGCTATTGTGAATAATGATGTGGCAAATATGGGGTTGCAGATAGCTCTTTGAGATAGTGATTTCTTTTCCTTTAGATATATATTCAGAAGTGGGATCATATGAATCATATGGTAGTTTAAAAAAAACATTTATTTATTTATATATTTATTTATTTTTGACTGTATCAGGTTTAGTTGTGGCACGCAGGATCTTTGTTGCAGAATGCAGGATCTTTCATTGTGGTGCACGGACTCTCTGTTGTGGTGTGTGGGCTTCTTTCTAACTGTGCATAGGCTCTATAGTTGTGGCATGCGGGCTCCAGAGCGCGTGGGCTCTGTAGTTGCGGCATGTGTGGTTAGTAGTTGCGGCATGCATGCTTAGTTGCCCTGGAGCATGTGGGATCTTAGTTCCCTGACCAGGGATCAAACCTACGTCCCCTGCATTGGAAGGCGGATTCTTAACCACTGAACTTCTAGGGAAGTCCCCATTTGGTAGTTTTGACTAACATGTATTTCTTTTCTTTTTGGCGATAACCATTTTAACAGGCGTGAAGTAATATCTCATTGTGGTTTTGATTTGCATTTCCTCGATGATAGTGTTGTGAGCACCTTTTAATATATCTGTTGGACATTTGTATGTTTTCTTTGGAAAGCTTTCCTTTCAGGTCTTTGGCCCACTTTTAATTGCATTGTTATTTTTTGCTGTTGTATGATTTTCTTATATATTTTGAATATTAATGCCTTGTCAAATATATGGTTCTCAAACATTTTCTCCCAATTCCTAGCCTTTTCAATTTGTTGATTGTTTCTTTTGCTGTGTAGAAGCTTTTTAGTTTTGATGTAGTCCCACTTGTTTTTTTGTTTTTTGCTTTTTGCATTTTTGTTGCTTTTGCTTCTGTCTCATATCCAAAAAATTGTTGCTGAGACCAATGTCAAGGAACTTTTGCCTGTGTTTTCTTCTGGAAGTTTTATGATTTCAAGTCTTACCTTTAAGTTTATAATCCATTTCAAGTTAAGTTTTTTGAGTGCTGTAAAATAGGAGTCCAGTTTCATTCTTTTGACATTCTTTTTTTAATAATCTTTTCCATTATGATTTATCGCAGGATATTGAATATAGTTCCCTGTGCTATACAGTAGGACCTTGTTGTTCATCAGTCCTGTATATAATAATTTACATCTGCTAATCCCACACTCTCAATCCTTCCTCCCCCCAGCCCCCTCCGCCCTGGCAACCACAAGTCTGCTCTCTATGTCTGTGAGTCTGTTTCTGTTTTTTTGTTTGTTTGTTTTAATATTTATTTATGTATTTATTTGGCATAGTTGCAGCACACGGGATTTTTGTTGTGGCACGTGGCATCTTTTTTTAGTTGTGCCACAGGGGATCTTCATGGCAGCATGTGGGATCCTTATTTGCAGCATGCAGGATCTTTAGTTGTGGCATGTGGGCTTTTAGTTGTGACATGTGGGATCTAGTTCCCTGATCAGGGATCAGATCTGGGCCCCCTGCATTGGGAGCACAGAGCCTCAACCACTGGACCACCAGGGAAGTCCCTCTGTTTTGTAGATAGGTTCATTTGTCCTATATTTTATTTTTTATATTTTTTATTATTAGTTTTTGGCTGCATTGGGTCTTTGTTGCTGCACACAGGCTTTCTCTAGTTGTGGCAGTTGGGGGCTACTCTTCGTTGTGGTGCACGGGCTTCTCAGTGCAGTGGCTTCTCTTGTGGAGCATGGGCTCTAGATGCACAGGCTTCAGTAGTTGTAGCACGCAGTCTCAATAGTTGTGGTGTGTGCGCTCCATAGTTGTGGCTCGTGGGGTCTAGAACGCAGGCTCAGTAGTTGTGGTGCATGGGCTTAGTTGCTCTGCGGCACGTGGGATCTTCCTGGACTAGGGAGTGTCCCCTGCATTGGCAGGCAGATTCTTAACCACTGCCCCACAAGGGAAGTCCTTAACGATTTTACAGCGTACAATTCAGTGGCTTCCAGTGCATTGCCAGTGCTGTATAACTATCATCACTATCTAATCTAGAACATTTTTATCACCCTGAAAAAAAACTAATTAAGCTGTCATTCACCATGTTACCCCTCCCCTAAGTCCCTGACAGTAACTAATCTACTTTTTATTTCTATTGATTTGCCTACTCTGGACATTTCATATACATGGAATTGTATAGTATGAGGTCGTAAAGGTTAATTTTATATGCTAACTGGGCTGTGGTACCGAGATTTGTGTCAGACATTATTCTGGATGTTTTTCTGAGGTGTTTTTGCATGAGGTTAGCATTTGAATCAGTAGATTTTGAGTAAAGCAGATTGCTCACCGTAATGTGGGTGGGCCTCATCTAGTCAGTTGAAGACCTGACTAGAACAAAAGACTGGTCCCCCGAGTAAGAGGGAATTCTGCAGCAAATGGCCTTTGGACTTGCACTGCATTCCTGTCTTTTTCCTAACTCCAGTCTGATGGCCTTCAACTTAAAATGCAGCATCAGCTCTTTTCTAGGTCTTCACCCTGTTATCCCACCCTGCAAAATTTAGACTTGACATCTCTATAATTTCATGAGCCACTTCCTTAAAATAAATGTCTTTTTATACATCTACACATTGTATTGGTTCTGTTTCTCTGGCTACTTTCACTTAGCATAGTGTTTTTGAGATTCATCTGTGTTGTAATATATATCAGTATTTATTATTTTTATGGCTGAATAATAATTCATTTTATGGATATACCATATTTTGTTTGTCCATTGATCTCTTGATGGACATTTGTGTCATTTCCACTTTTTGGCTGTTGTAAATAACACTGCCATGAACTTTTGTCTACAAGTTTTTGTTTTAACATCTATTTTCAGTTCTTTTGAGTGTATACTGAGGAGTGGAATTATTGCACTATATAGTAATTTTATGTTTAGCTTTTTGAGGAAGTACCAAGCTGTTTTTCACAACAGGTGTACCATTTTACATTCTTGCCAGTGGTGTATAACGGTTCTTGTTTCTCTACATCCTGGTGAATATTTTATTCTTTTCCATTTTGTTTTTGTTTGTTTGTGTTATAGGGATCCTAATGGATGTGAAGTGATATTTCATTGTGGCTTTGATTTGTATTTCCCTAACAGCTAATATTGTTGAACATATTTTCATATGGTTATTGGCTATTTGTATACCTTCTTTGGACAAATGTCTGTTTAATAAATACTTTTGCCCATTTTTAAATTGGACTGCTTCTCTCTTTGTTGTAGATTTGTAAGAGTTCTTTGTATATTCTGGTTATTATACCCTTACCAGATATATGATTTGGAAATATTTTTCCATTCTGTTGTCTTTTCATAGTCTTGATAAGGTCCTTTGATGCACAGACATTTTTAATTTTGATGAAGTTCATTTTACGTATTTATTCTTTTGCTGATTGTGTTTTTGGTGTTCCATTTAAGAATCTGTTGCCAAATTCAAGAACAAGAAGATTTATTCCTATGCTTTCTTTTAAGAGTTTTATAGTTTTAGCTATTATATTTAGGTCTTTGATCCATTTTAAGTTTTGTGTTTGGAATGAGATAGGGGTCCAACGTCTTTCTTTTGTGTGTGCACATCCAGTTGTCCTGGCACCATTTGTTGAAGAGACTATTCCCATTTGAGTGGTCTTGGCATCCTTGTTGAATCCGTTGGTCATAGATGTTTGGGTTGATGTCTGGACTATCAATTCTATTCCACTGAAAAATACTGTAAACCAACAGAAATATACAGAACACTCCACCCAATAAAGCAGAATATACATTTTTCTCAGGTGCACACAGGATGGACCATAAGTTGGGGCATAAACAATTATCAGTACATTAAAACATATCAAAATCATACAAAATATCTTCTGACCACAATGAAATGCAGCTATAGAAATCAACAGAAGGAAAACTGAAAAATTTGCAAATATGTGGAAACTAAACAATAAACTAAACAAACTAAACTTAAACAATGAGTAGGTCAAAAGAAATCACTAGGGAAATTAGAAAATACTTTGAGAGGAATGAAAAAAAAAAACCACAGAAACATACCAAAACTTATGGTATGCAGTGAAACTACTTGGGAAATTTATAGCTCTAAATACCTACATTAAAAGTAAAGAAAGATCTCATATCAACCTAACTTTACACCTAAGGAACTAGAAAAAGAACAAGCCAAAACCAAAGCTAGCAAAAGGAAGAAAGTAATAGATTAAATTATAGATAAACAAAATAGAGAATAGAAAAAACAGTAGAATCAGTGAAACCAAAGTGGGTTCTTTCGAAAGATCAACACATTGCCAAACCTTTAGCTAGTCTAAGAAATAGAGATGACAATAACTGAAATCAGAAGTGAAAGTGGGGACATTACATCCTATTCTACTGAAATAAAAAGGATTATAAGAGAGTACTGTGAGCAGTTGTATACCAGCAAATTGGATAACCTAGATGAAATGGATAAATTCCTAGAAAGACACAAATTACTAAAACTAAATCAAAAAGAAATAGAAATGCTCAACACACCTTTAACAAGTAAAGAGATTGCATTAGTAATCAAAAAATCTTCCAACAAAGACAAGTCTAGGACTAAAATGCACAGTTGAATTTTATCTTATGGTTAAAGAAGAACTAACATCAAACCTTTTCAGAATCTTCAAAAAAATAGAAGATGAGGGAACACTCCTAACTCATTCTATGATGTCCTTATTACCTTGATAACCAAAGGTAAAGATACCACAAGCAGCTACAGATCAGTATCCTTTATGAACATTGATGCAAAAATCCTCAACAAGATAATACTAGCAAACTGAATTCAACAACACATTAAAAGGATTATACACAATGACAAAGTGAAATTCATTCCAGGAATGCAGAAGTTCAACATAAGAAAATAAAGGAATGAAATATACCATATTAATAGAATGAAGGGGAAAAAAACCACATGATCATTTCAGTAGAGGCAGAAAAAGTATTTTTCAAAATTTAACACCCTTTCATGACAAAAACACTCAGTAAACTAGGAATTGAAGGAAACTTCCTTAACATGATAAAGGGCACATGTGAAAAACCCACAAGTAACATACTCAATGGTGAAAGACCAAAACCTTTCCCCCAAAAGAACAAGACAGAATGCCCACTTTTACCACTGTTATTCTCTTGTGACTTTGACATTCTGTAATTCTATCTGGAAGTGGTATTTGCTTCATTAGGGGTTTTTTGTTTGTTTGTTTGTTTTTTGTTTTTAAGTTTTAAAAATTCATCTGCTCCATGGCAACATTTTTCTCATGAGTGTCCCTCAGCTTCTCTGTTTTTCCTGTGCTATTTTTTCTTCTTTTTAAAATTTTATATTTGCATAGTTCTATTCTTGCTCCCTTTGGGGTTATTTTTGAATGAAGAGGGTTTTTCCTGTACTGTGTTTTAGGATATGAGAAGTAGGTATCTTAGGGTAGCTACAGTCTTCCAAATTTACAGTAATTTTCTTTCTGACCAGGATTGAGTGTATGAATTTATTTTATTTCTCCGCATCCAGAAAAGATTGGCTATTGCAGGGCTGTTCATAGGGCCGTCTCACGATTTTTATTTTTTCCACACCAGCAGCCTAATTTCTGCTAGTGTAGATTGATTGTGTGATTTCTAATCTAGTACTTTCTCCTCTGTTTCTTCAAACTGAACAGCAAAGTTCTCTCTACCAGCCCATATTGCCTGTTTTTGTTGCTGCGAATGTGGTTTGAATTGTATACCTCAGAAAGTGCAGTTGAAGAAATGTACTCCACCCCCCCCCCCACCTTGAGTTTTGGAACCTCATAGTTTATATCTACCCTCCTTCTCCAATTTATTTACTTATTTTTTTAAAATTTATTTACTTATTGGCTGTATTGGATCTTTGTTGCTGTGCACGGGCTTTCTCTAGTTGTGGTGAGCAGGGGCTACTCTTCATTGCAGTGCACGGGCTTCTTAGTGTGGTGGCTTCTCTTGTTGCAGAGCACAGGCTCTAGGTGCGTGGGCTTCAGTAGTTGCAGCACGTGGGCTCAGTAGTTGTGGCGCACGGGCTTAGTTGTGGTGCACGGGCTTAGTTGTGGAACACGGGCTTAGTTTGCTCCGCAGAATGTGGGATCCTCCTGGGCTTAGTTGCACTGTGGGATGTGGGATCTTCCCGGACCAGGGATCGAACCCATATCCCCTGAATTGGCAGGCAGATTCTTAACCTCTGCACCACTGTGGAAGTCCCATCCTCCAATTTAATTCTCTCTCCTCGGCCGCTCTTCTACTTATATTTCATATGTTTCCTAGTTTTGTTGGAGATCATGTTTGCATTTTTGTTTTTTATTCTGTTGCTTTTGGGTAGTTTCTGAGAGAAGGGAGATTTTGACTTTGCTCTATTATCTAAGACCAGAAGTACTTAAAATGTAATTTTTTGTTAGTGCCTTGCATATTCAGTTCGTCAAAATATTTAAACTGGATTAAATTTCATAATTATGAACTGTAGATGTGATACTTTCACTTAGTTAACAAATACTTCTCTAGTTATTTACTATGTGCCAAGTCTGTTCTAAGTGCTTTATAAATATGTACTCATTTAATCCTCATAATAATCCTATGAGGTAGATGTTCTTTTTATTCCAGTTTAATTGATAGGAAACTGAAGCATGGTCAGGAAAATCAACTTGCCCAAGGTTACCTAAGGAATAAGAAATAAGAACATTTTCTACTTTTCATTCTATGACTGTAGCATTTGTGGGACTTGGCGTTATTTGTTTATACCTTATGCTAATGAATCCGTTGAGAGCAGAGTCCATGCCTTATTCATTTTTATATTACCAGTGTATATTTAGTAGAGTACCTGAAATTCAGAAGATACTCAGTGAACATTGTTGGTGAATTATTGTTTGTTTATTAGGAGCCAAATAATTTTCTCTTTGTCAGACTTGTATAGCTTCAGATGTTCATTCTACTTGCTTGTTTAAAAAAAATATATTTTTTGGTATTATCACATCATCATTTTAATGCTATTGCCATATTTGTGGTAATAATACGTTTAAAAACGGTCGTTGTATTCCAGGACAAAATTTTAAAGATTTCTTTATGAAAGAGTTGTCAGTGTCCTGATTATATACGTACTAGTTCCCTTACCCCAGTTTGCTATCTGTGCTAACAAAGTATTTTTTATATTCTGATATTAGTTATTTTTAAAGTGTCATTTGTAAAATAAGAGGTCAGCTAACTCAGAGTAGTAAAAATATGGTGGTCATCTTGTTTATTTTTATTGCTGTAGTTTTTATTGCTGAGTTAGAATATATTACTGTTTGTTGATCTTTTATCCCACTGGTGGACACTGGGACCATTTCCTGTTTTTGGCTATTTATGAATAAAAGTGCTACGACTATTTTTGTCAGATGTTTTTGTGGACATCTGTTATCATTTCTCTTGGTAAGTGCCTAGTATTAGAATTACTATGTCAAGATAGATATGTGTTTAGTTACATAAGATACAAGATTTTTTCCTGAAGTGGTTGTACCATTTCACATTCCCATGAACAACGTGTTAGAGTTTCATTGCTCTGTATCCTCGCTGGTATTTATAATTATCAGTCTTTTTAATTTTATGCTGGTAGGTGTGTTTATTTTTAATATTCATCGTTATGGTTTTGATATCCCATCTCCACTACCACCATTAATAATTTGAATGTTCTTAGGTGTTCTGCTTATCCTGGTGATGAATTACAGAGTTAGGGAGTTCCCAGGACAACTCACTCCAGATACCAACTGTAAGCTTGGAGGCCTCCAAGAGCACCCACACCTCTGACATGACTTGCAAGATCATGGTCCCCAAGACTACCCTCAGATTGGATAATTTTTTAGAAGGACTTATAGAACTCACTGAAAGTTTACTCAAAATTACGGTTTATTATAGTGAAAGGATATATTTTAAAATTAGCCAAGGGAAAAAATGTATTTGGTCACTTAGATATGATTGACTGCCCATGTGGCTGACCTTGGTCTCCAGCTCCTTCAGAAGTTGAACTGATACCATGTGGCCTCCCCCCTCCCCCATGCTAACCCCCAATAAATCACATTGTTAGCATTTTCTGTCTGGCATGGCCTAAGGGTCCCAGGTAAACAGAAACACTCTTATCAGGTTAGAGATTACCTCCCAAAGCCAAGGGCAAAGGCCAGACCTCTCTTTGGGTAAGGCTAAACCTGTATTGCACACTTTTATAGCTTCCTTGGTTGTGTTTTTTTTCCATTAATTTTCTATATATTTTTGTAGCTTTTTAATGAAAATTTCAAACATACAAAAAAGATGAAAGAATTTTACAGTAAATACCCATCAACCCAAACCTAAATTCTATTAGTATTATACTGTACAGTGTACTTGCTTTGTCACGTATCGGTGCATTTTGTCCATCCTCTATCCATCAACAATCCCCCTTATTTTTAAAATTTATTTCAAAGTAATTGTACACATTACCATGCTTCTCCCTAAATAAGTCAGCATGCAGATCATTAGAGTTCAGTATTTCATATAGTTTCTTATTTTGAGGTAAAATTTATATACAATGAAATACATATCTTAGGTATACAGTTGCTAAGTTTTCACAAATACATACACTCATGTAACCCAACCTCTATCAAAATTTAATTTTGTATTTTTCTTTCTTTTAAAAAATATTTATTTATTTATTTGGCTGCACTGGGTCTTACTTGCAGCACAAGGGATCTTCGTTGTGGCATGTGGGCTCTTTTTTAGTTGCAGCATGCAGTATCTTAGTTGAGGCATGTGGAATCTCTCAGGTTAGCCAAAAAGTTCCTTTGGGTTTTTCCATTTCTTATGGAGAAAACCCAAAGGAACTTTTTGACCAACCCAATAGTTCCCCAAATAGGGATCAAACCTTGGGACCCCTACATTGGGAGCATGGAGTCCTAACCACTGGACCACCAGTGAAGTCCCAATTTTGTATTTTTCTTTTTCCACTTAACATTATAATGTAAGCATTTTCCTTGTTATTACAAATCTTTGTAGTGTGATTTTAATGGTGGTATTTGTTGATTTTTTTAAATTAATTTTTACTGGCGTATAGTTGCTTTACAATGTTGTGTTAGTTTATGCTGTACAACAAAGTGAATCAGCTGTACGTATACATATATCCCCTCTTTTTTGAATATCTTTCCCATTTAGGTCACCGCAGAGCACTGAGTAGAGTTCCCTGTGCTATACAGTAGGTTCTCATTAGTTACCTGTTTTATACATAGTAGTGTATATATGTCAGTCCTAATCTTCTAATTCATCCCACCCCCTTCATCCCCCCTTGGTATCCATATGTTTGTTCTCTACCTCTGTGGCTCTGTTTCTGCTTTGCAAATAAGTTTATCTGTATCATTTTTATAGAACAGGATGAAAAGACAACCCTCAGAATGTGAGAAAATATTTGCAAATGAAACAGCTGACGTGATTAATCTCCAAAATATACAAACAGCTCATGCAGCTCAATATCAAAAAAACAAACAACCCAATCAAAAAATGGGCAGATCGGGACTTCCTAGGTGGCGCAGTGGGTGAGAATCCGCCTGCCAATGCAGGGGACGTGGGTTCGATCCCTGCCCCAGGAAGGTACCACATGCCGCGGAGCAACAAAGCCCGTGAGCCACAACTATTGAGCCCATGTGCCGCAACTACTGAAGCCCACGTGCCTAGAACCCGTGCTCTGCAACAAGAGAGCCCGCCGCAATGAGAAGCCTGTGCACCACAATGAAGAGTAGCCCCCACTCGCCGCAACTAGAGAAAGCCCGTGTGCAGCAACAAAGACCCAACACAGCCAATAAAATAAATAAATAAATAAATAAATTTTAAAAAATGGGCAGATCTTCCCTTTTTTTTTAAATTTATTTATTTTGGCTGTGCTGGATCTTTGTTGTGGCACATGGGATCTTTAGTTGTGGCATGTGAGCTCATAGTTGCGGCGTGTGGACTTCTTAGTTGTGGCATGCATGTGGCATCTAGTTTCCGGACCAGGGATGGAACCCGGGCCTCCTGCATTGGGAGCGCAGAGTCTTACCCACTGGACCAGCAGGGAAGTCCGCCTCCTTGATTTTTAAAGCTCACAAAATGTTGGTGTTAACTGATATAATCTGTGACCAAGGTCAAGAAACTTAAGTGATCCATATGTATATATACTGTGGTCTTGGTTCCTTCTATTCCAGGAGGTAACCTAACTGAGCCATTTAACTGAAACTTATGAAGAGTCTGAAACCTGATTTTAGGGTTTCTGTCTGTTCTTTGATTCATTCAACAAACCTTTATTGAACTGCTACCATGTTCAGGCACTGTGCTACACATGTAAATACAAACACACTCATTGCTCCCAGGGAACTCCATAGTCAATTCACAGACAATTACAATACTTGAAGCACGTGCTATGTTATAAGATGCTGGAGGACCACAGAGAGGGTGTCTAAATCATGAGTGGAATTCAGGAAGATTTCTCAGGAGAGGTCATATTTAAGCTAAGTTTTGAAGGATGAGAGATTTAGGTCAAGTAATGGGGGAAGGGAATTCCAAGCAGAAAGGACCATGTTTGCTAAAGTGTGAAAGCAAGAGCCTACTGGTTCTTTTAAGATATTTAGCTGAAGCCTAAATATCTTAGGGTGTGAATGGAGGAGTTTACAGAGATGAAGCCACACCAGCAGTCAAGTCTGGATGGTAAGTAACTTCATCTGTCATGTTAAAGGAATTTAGATTTTTTTCCAGAAGTGATGAAGAGCCATTTGAGAAATGTTAGCAGGAAAGTGGCTTGATCAGATTTATTTTAGGAAAATTATTTAGAACATTAGATTTTTATTAAAGAATTATTGCAGGAATTTATTCTTATTCCTTTCTATATGATATGGAATTTATATGAGTTGATTGAAAATTAGTGCTTTTATATCTTTAATTTTTTAATTATGGAAATACTAAATAATTATTAGAAAAAACCATAGAATAGAAAATAAAGAATCTCACGTCACCTTCATTTAATGATAAAAATTTGGCATATATTCTTTGAGTGGCCTCCCCTGTTATGTATTTTCCAGGTATTTGTGAGTACATAGGGATACCTATATTGCATAGAGGTATATATTAATATTTTTAAGATAAAATGAGATCTTGCTTTACATATTCTTCTTAAACTTTTAAAAAATATTGAGTAATATATTGTCGCTTCCTTCATAGTACTTATAATTATCGCATTTATCATTAAATATTTCTTTGTATAGTGATTTATGTACTATCTGTGAGTCCTACTTAATGTCTGTCTTATTCACTGCTATATCATCAGTACCTATACAGTGTCTTTTCCATGATAGCCAGTCAGTAAATGTTTATTGCATGAATTGTTGAGGCTATCTTTCTATACCAGTTCATATAGAATTACTACATTCTTTGTAGTGGCCATATACATTTTTTTTTTGATTGTAATATAATGTATTTTGAAATGTTAGTTTCATTTAACTGTTAAATTTTAAAAAATATGCAGTGGGAATGTAAAATGGCACAGCTATCATGTAAAATAGTTTGACAGTTCTTTGAAAAGTTAAACATAGAATTATCGTATGACCCAGCAGTTCTACTCTTAAGTATATGTTCAGAAGAACTTAAAATTTATCTTTACACAGAAGTTCATAAACGAATTTTATAGTAGCATTATTCATATTAGTGAAGATGTGGAAACAACTCTTTGGTCAATGAATGGATGAGTTGTAGTATATCCATGCAGTGAAATATTATTCAGCCATGAAAAGGAACAAAGTATTGATACATTCTGCAACTTGGATGAACCTTGAAAGCATGCTAAGTGAAAGAAGCCAGACACAAAAGATTATGTGTTATATGATTCCTTTTATATGAAATATCCGGAATAGGCAAGTCTATAGAGAAAGAAAATTAGATTAGTTGTTGCCAAGGGTAAGGGGAGTGGGGAATGGAGAATGATTACTTAATGGGTATGAAGTACTCTTCTGGAGTGATTAAAAAGTTTTGAAGGTATGGAGAGGTGATATTTGTACATATTGGAAATGCACTAAATGCTATTAAATTGTGCACTTTAAAATGCTTAATTGTATGTCATATAAATTTCATCTCAGTAAAAAAATATATACATGTACACATGGTATAGATACAAACAATACAAACAAGAAATCAGTAAAAGGTATTTCTTTTACCTCTACTACCAGCTTCTTTCTTCATGAGGAACCATTGTTAGACCAGTTTCATGTTAAATATTTCAGGGAATTCTATCATAGTGATTCCTCAGGGGACCACGGTAGGCATTTTTGAATGGAGCACTTTTGTATTTGATGGACTATTGTAACTGAGAAGTTATTATAATGAACATAATCCAGAATATACATGGAAAGTTTTATATGAAAAGATAATATACTGTATATGGTATTTGTAACTTTTTTGTTTACTAACCATTGCATCTTCCTGTAAAGTTGCAGTTTACTAAAATCCATCTTTTCCTCTTTGAATCAAAATGCAACCTTTTTTTTTTTTTATAGCCAAACTACTAACAACATTTTTTTTTTCCATTTTTTTTTTTAAACATGCAATAAACTGCATATATTTGGAGTTCACAATTTGGTATCCCAATCTCCCAATTCATTCCCTCCCAATCCTCCCCGGTTTCCCCACTTGGTGTCCATATGTTTGTTCTCTACATCTTTGTCTCTATTTCTGCCTTGCAAATTGGTTGATTTGTACCATTTTTCTATATTCTGCATATATGTGCTAATATATAATATTTGTTTTTCTCTTTCTGATTCACTTCACTCTGTATGACAGTCTGTAGGTCCATCCATGTCTCTACAAATAAAATTCCATCTTTTTTAGTTACTAAATATTTATTATATCAGTATTTGGTATTTGGGTATATTTTGGTGTATTTGGGTGTATTTCTGACTTATCTTTCATTATCTCTGTTTACTCATTTCATTACTGAGCTGTTTTAATTACTATTGCTTTTAAACTTAATTTTTACTGTCTGGTGAGGGTAGGTGATAATTTTTAAGATTAGTCTTTTTCAGAATGTTTATAACATATAATTCTTAAGTGTTCATTTTTCCATTTGAACTTTATAATAATCAACTTACCTAAATAAAAGAAAAATACTTTTGGAATAATGGCAAACTTATCTCTCAGCTCCTCAAACCTTGGCAACTGCTGATCTACTTTCTGTCACTACTGACTTGCGTATTCTGAACATGTTGTGTAAATGGAATCATGTAATATGTGGGATTTTATGTCTGGCTTCTTTCACTTAGCATGGTGTTTTCAAGGTTCATCTGTATTGTAGCATATATCAGTACTTTGTGCCTTTTTATGGTTGAATGATATACCATCATAGGAATGTACCACATCTTGTTTATCCTTTTATCAGTTGATGAACATTTGGGTTGTTTTCACTTTTTGGCTATGATGAATAATGCTGCTGTGAATATTCATTTACAGGTTTTTGTGTAGACATATGCTTCAAGTTTTCCTGGGTATGTACCTAGGGATAGAATTGCTGGATCATATGGTAACTCTATGTTTAACCTTTTGAGGAACTCTCAGACTATTTTCTAAAGCAGCTACACTGTGTTACATTCCTACAAGAACTGTGAGTTCTCATTTCTCTACATCCTTGCCAGCACTTGTTTTTGTCCATCTGTTTAATTATAGCACCCATTAATATTTTAAAAGAGGTTTTATGAGAAATTGATGTTGAGTTTTAACAAATGCCTTTACATCTTATATGAGGATTATCAGATTTTTTTGCTCTGTTCTCTTGCTATGGTTTTTAATAAATAGATATCCTAATATTGATGATGTAGATTTTGAGTAGTTGTCATCTTGTATTTGTTTTCTTTATTTGGAAGAAGAAATTACTTAGTAGACAAGTAATTGTTTAACAACAACTAAAAATTCCACCAATAATTTTAAAATTAGTTGATATGCATGTTCAGAGTGAAAGAAAATCAGCTCCCCTTTTCTTGCAGACTTCACTTGAACAGTCCTATTTCAAGATGAGATACATCTAAGCTTAAAAGAATTCTAAATAGCTTAAATATTTCCTTTCATCTTTTGTAAAATATTAAAAATACCACCTCCTGCAAAACAGGTAAGTTTTCAGATTTTTAAAGATTAAAGTATAAAGTGAGTTCATTTTAATTAGACTTGTTTGCCTGGGGAGATAACATATTTAGTAGCACAAGTCATAATAATTTCTCAGTCCAGTTTTAGTAAAACAACATGGGTGTAAAAAAGGTGTGTGCATACGTTTATAAGTGCCTTTATTTAACTTAAAATAAGGACTTTATTTTTTCAAACATAATGTATATTCTTACTAAGACATCAGAAAATATAGACAGCAAAGTCAAAAGAAGAAAGTGAAAGCCTGTAATCCTACTGTCCAGAGAAAACTTATATATATGTATATACATATGTGTATATGCAGACACACATACATATATATACACACATACACCAAATATATATATAATACAGTATACAAATGCATGTATACAGTGTGTTTTACATATATGCATAGAATATATATAGTTTATATATTTTCTCTTAAGGAAAGTAGACGAATTGTATTTTAAAAAGGCCTCTGTTAAATGCTTTATAATGCACCATACCCCATAAGGAAAAAGGTCTTGCTCAACTCTTCGTTTGTGTTTTAAATTGTAAAATATAACGTAAGATTTACTATCTTAACCATTTTTGTAAATAAATTTCTTTCTTTCTTTATTTATTGGCTGCACAGGGGCTTTCTCTAATTGCGGCAAGTGGGGGCTTCTCTTCCTTGTGAGCGGCTTCTCATTGTGGTGGCTTCTTTTGTTGCAGAGCACGGGCTCTAGCTGCATGGGCTTCAGTAGTTGCGGCACACAGGTTCAATAGTTGTGGCACATGGGCTTAGTTGCTCCACGGCATGTGGAATCTTCCTGGACCAGGGATTGAACTTGTGTACCCTGCGTTGGCAGGCAGATTCTAAACCACTGCACCACCTAGGAAGCCCTGTGTTTGTATGATTTTGACTGCTCTAAGTACCTTATATAAATGGAATCATACAGTATTTGTCTTCTTGTGACAGACTTATTTCAGTGTAAAGTTACCTCAAAGTTCATTCATGTTGTAGCATATGTCAGAATTTCCTTCCTTTTTAAAGCTAAATAATAGTTATTCATCCAAAACAAATGTAGTAAAATCTTAAATACTTCTATTTCTTGTATAAGAAATGAATAGTGATGTTGGTAAGTTTAATTATTAAAATGGAGAATTTTGGCTTTTTTTTTCTATTCCAGCTCTTTTCTTTATGTTTTTCACTTTTTACTCTATATCTGCCTTAATGAAGTGCTTTTAAGAACACTCATATCTGACACCTGACAGAAAAGTCTTTAAACTCAGACTGTTCAAAGTAAATTGTTATTATCATATTTCATTGAGTCTACTTTGCCTGTGGTTTGTAAAGGTACACTGTTAATTCATGTACTGATAAAATAGAAGAAAATACTGCCAGTCATTTAAAAGATGAATACCATTATCATAAATGTTAAAATGTGAAAAATGTTTACTGTAGAATCTATGAAATGTAATACATGTGTGGAAAGGGTGCTCTCATCATACCATAACATGTAGTGGCCTTGTACTTTGTTTAGTGACTTGTAAAAGACTGGAATGACGGAAATGATTTGACTATTTCATGTTGAGAAGCTGATCAAAATTTGATTTTCACCTTTTTTCCTGTCGTTCCATGTTTATTATTATATTCAGTAAACATTGTTTAGTACCTACTATGCAATAGCCATTCTGATAATAGTAGCTAACACACACACACACATCTTTTACTCTGTGCTAGACACTATTTTGAGCACTTTATATATTGTCATTAACTAAATTCTACACTATCCCTGTGAGTTAGATACCTTTACTGTACCATTTTACCAAGAAGGAAACTGAGGCATAGAGAAGTCAAGTGACTTGATCAAGGTCATACAGCTAGTAAGTGGTAGAGCTAGGATTTGAATGTGGATTGTCTTAACTCCAGAGTCTATGGTGTCAGCAGTATGCTTGGGCACAGAAGATGAATGACATATTTTGCCTTCCCTCAACACAGCTTACCAAGCAGTTATTTGAGGGTGTGTTGATAACTTTACATAAAATTGTTATATTTTTGGTAATGAATTTTTATTTGTGTTTTTAGGACATTCAGTCAGAAGAAGGCGGCTATTGAAAAAGAATATGCACAGGTAAGCTTGGAAGTGGAGGTCCCCATCCTAGAATACCTCTTCTTTGGCTTAAGGGCAGATACGGTTGTTGGAGAGAAGCGTTGGCATCCCTGCATCCTCCTTTTTTTAATTTTTGGCTCTCTCACTTTGATCCTCCTTTTACTTCATTTCAGTCTTCAAATGAGGAGCTAATTTGCTTCTTACTACAAAGAAGGTTCTGAACATTCTGGGAGAAGATAATATTCACAATATTTATAAAGTATTTACAAGTATAAATAATAGTGACTACATTTTACAAGTATAGATATTCACTCTCCCTTATATAGCTCATTCTCTACAGTTTTATGAAAGGTTAATTATTATGTTTGTTCAGTCAGGCATTTATTTCTCATTAGGTCCCTGTTGATAGAGAATTGCATGCTTTCAGTGGATGGTATCGTGCTATTTATAGGGAAATTTAAGCACTTATTTTAATTAGAATCTTATTTGCTCTCAGATAGCTAAGTGTGCCAAGGAAAAATTATGTTGATATACCATTTCGTAAGTATGTATAACTACCTTCCTTATACAAAAACAGTTTAACATAATTTGGAAATTTTGGCCCTTGTAAGCAATTACTTTCCATGTGGAGTAGAATTCTAAAATTGATTCCCCCCCCACCCCGAAAAAAATTATAAAAGTAGTATTTGTAACAAAACTTAAAAATACAGGAGAGGGGCTTCCTAGGTGGAGCAGTGGTTGAGAATCGGCCTGCCAATGCAGGGGACATGGGTTTGATCCCTGCTCCAGGAAGATCCCACATGCCGCAGAGCAACTAAGCCCGTGCGCCACAACTGTTGAGCCTGCGCTTTAGAGCCCGTGAGCCACAACTATTGAGCCCACGTGCTGCAACTACTGAAGCCCACGTGCCTAGAGCCCGTGCTCCGCAACAAGAGAAGCCACGGCAATGAGGAGCCCGGGCACCGCAAGGAAGAGTAGCCCCCACTCACCGCAAATAAAAAGAAAGCCCACACACAGCAAAAAAAGACCCAACACAGCCAATAAAATAATAAATAAATAAATAAATAAATAAATAAATAAATAAATAAATAAATTTATCAAAAAAAAATACAGGAATACAGGAGAGTCTTAGAAGGAAAAATTAACACGCCAGGAAATGCTGTACATGATAACCCCTGTTACCAGTGTAGTTTATGTTACTGCTGCTGCTGCTATTGTTATTATCAAGATAAATAATCAAATTGGAGAATGATTTTTTTTGTACTTTGTTAGGTTTTGATTTTAATTTTATTCTGATTTCTTTGTAGTTTACCAGATAGCTGTCTGTCTGTATTTTATTTGATAGTCTTAGAAAAGAATTATCTATTTTTTGACAGCTAGATAGACTCACTAGTTCATTAATTCAGCCATTAGTTATTGAGTGCTTATTATATATCAGGTGCTTTATGTAATGAATAGCATCTAACGTTAGTGCTGAACCTTTATTCTTTGCATGTATAATAAATATTAGTAATGGCTAGTATTTATTGAATCCTTACATTGTACGAGGCACTTTGCTGATAATTTTACGTATATTATCTGGTTTAATTCTCTCAATAAACCTGTTAAATAGGGAATTATTATGTTTACAAGTATGTTTTCATACAGTCCCTTTATAGATATGTTTCCATTGGGATCAGAGTATATAATCTGCTTTTAAAATTTAATACAAGGGGGCTTCCTAGGTGGTGCAGTGGTTGAGAACACGCCTGCCAATGCAGGGGACATGGGTTTGATCCCTGCTCCAGGAAGATCCCACATGCCACAGAGCAACTAAGCCTGTGTGCCAAAAAAAAAAAAAAAATTTAATACAAGGAATTCCCTGGTGATGCAGTGGTTAGGACTCTGCTTTCACTGCTGAGAGCCCGAGTTTGATCCCTGGTCAGGAAACTAAGATCCCACAAGCTGCATGGCAAAAAAAAGAAAAAAGAAAATTAATATGAAGTGAAAATTTTTGTATGATTCATTCTTCTGTAACATTTTAAAGTTTTAATAATCAAAAGGACTGATTAAAAATATAAAATAGTACATTAAATTGTATGAAAAATAGCAGTCCTCTGATGTAATCCCAGTCTCTTTCCTCAGAGAAAAGATTAAAAATGGATCCTGTTTTGGTTCTTTTGGTGATCTTTTCCATATCTTTAGGTAATGTCCTTATAATTGATTCTTGGTTTATCAACTCTAGACATTTTTACATGATTACTACTTATATTAAATGAGAAATCAGCTGCTTAAGCCATTCCTTTCCAGCCTACTCTTTCCAATATAATTTGGTACTATTTTAGTGCCTTTGCTACTTTTCTAACTCTAAACGATAGATTTAGACTTCTATCTCTTCTATTAAACACACACACACATACATGTTATATATGTATAGATATATGTATTTATGTGTATATATGTATATATACAATGCAGTTTAATTATATTTTACAAAGCAGATTTACTCTTGAAAAATTTCTTTGAAAGTCTGTCAAGTTAATTATATCTGGTTGTAGTTATACAATTCTATATAATAATGTATGCAAACTGTATAAGGTAGCTAATAATGGATATTTCAGAATTTCGTGATCATGTTCTTAAATTAGAGTATTCTTGTGTCTCTCTGCTTGGGACAACTTAGTACATTTACGGAGAGCCAGTTTGCTGACTCTTTTTGTTATTTGTCATATTTGCCTTTTAGATGATTTTTTTCAGTGTTTTCCCAATTAATTTTTTCAGTTTATTTCTTGAAGATATAGACAAAGCTACCCCTACTCTTTTCTTTAGTTCCCTAAACAGTGTTTTTAATTCTTATCAATAGTAGAGAGACCCTTAAGATAATCAACACATTCTTTCTGTGGATTCTGCCAGTATGCACTGATTATGTCAGGCTTATTATTTGCATTCCTTGTCTGAGGGCATACCCTCATTGGTGATAGGGCGTGGCCAGAGAAGAGAGCTGCACTATTTAAATTATTTCTTTTTCTTTCCTTCTATAGAGTTGAAATTTGGAGAAGTAAAATTTTAAGATTTAAATATAACATGTATAGAATAAGACAACAAATCTTGAGTATACTGTTTGATCTATTTTTATGAAGTTAACGCAGTCACATAAATACTACCCAGGTTAAGATATAGAACATTACCAGGGCCCCATAAGCAGTCATTACTCGAACCTTCCAGTGGCAACCGGTACACTGACTTTTATCAGAATAGTTATAACCTTTGAATTTCTCACTGTTTTTGAATTTAAATGGTATCATGGTATCATCTTCAATGTCTGATTTCTTTCATTCATCATTAAGTTTTTGAGCTTCATACATGTTGTTGCATGTAGGAGTAGTGCATTCTTTTTTATTGCTATATAGTATCCACTAAATGAATATGTCATAATTTGTTTTTCCAGCATACTGACAATTAAAATTTGAGTTGTTTCCAGTTTGGGATGATTTTGACTAGTGTTCATAAATAAAAGTTTTATACATGTCTTGATGGACATATGGATGCATTTCTGTTAGTTACATACCTAGGAGGAGAACTGTTGGGTCATTGGAGATATATGTATGTTCCACTTTAGTAGATACAGTGATTTTGCAAAGTGATTGTACCAGTTTACACACTCAACATAAATGCCTGAGAATTCTAGTTGTCCTCATCTTTGCCAACACTTGGTATTCTTTAAAATTAAAAAGAGCAACATTTTGATGAGTGGATAGTATGTCATTATTTAAAATAAGCTTTTAAAAAATTAAGGTATAACATGTATACAGAAAAGTGTACAGCTCCTAAGTGTACAGCTCCATGAGTTTCAAAGTAAACACACCCATACAACTAGTAACCAGGTCAAGCAACAGAATATTAACACCATTTCAGAAATCTCTCTTGTTCCTTCCACTTCACTGCCCTCACTCTCACACAAGTGTCCACTGTACTGACATTTTTTTAAACAGCCTTATTGAGATATAATTGACACACAGTAAACTGCATGACTTAGTTTGATAAGTTTTGACATATGTATATACCTGTGAAACTATCATCACAGTCAAGATAACATGTCTATAACCTTTAAAAATTTCCTCATATCCCTTATAATCCCTCCCTTCCACTCACCCGTTCTTGATTCCCTTCTCCCCATCATCCTCAGGCAGTCACTAGTCTACTTTCTATCACTATAGGTTAAGTAGTGTTTTTAGATTTTTAATTTAGTTCAGACATTATATAGCATGTACTTTTTTTGGTCTGGGTTCCTTAATTTAATATAATTATTTTGCAGTTTACCTATGTTGTTGTGTATATCAATAGCTCGCTTTTTATTGCTGAGTAGTATTCCATTTTATGGATATACCACAATTTATCCACTCACCTCTTGATGGGACATTTGAGTTGTTTCTAATTTTTGGATTTTATAAATAAAGGTGCTATGAATATTTGTGGACAGATGGTTTCATTTCTCATGGGTAATTACATAGGAGTGGAAAAGTTGGGTCATTTTTAACTTCTTAAGTAACTGCCAAAATGTTTTCCAAAGAGGTTGTACCATTTTACATTCCCACCAGCAGTATATGAGAGTACCAGTTGTTTTACATCCTTCCCAACACTGGATATAGTTAGTCTTGTCAATTTTAGATATTGTAATAGCTTCATAGTGGTATTCATTGTGGTTTTAATTTGTGTTTAGCTAATAGCTAGTGATATTAAGCATCATTTTCATGTGTTTCTTTGCTAGCCATACATATTCTTTGGTGAAGTGTTTTTTTAAACCTTTTGCTGATTTTAAAAAATTGAGTGGTTTGTTTTCTTATTTATTAAAAAAAAAACTTTTATTATGAAAAAATTTCAAGCATATATGAAAGTAAAAGGAACCCAGAAATAAACTCACACACCTGTGGGCAATTAATCTACAGTAAAGGAAGCAAGAATATACAGTGGAGAAAAGATAGTCTCTTCAATAAGTGGTGCTGGGAAAACTGGACAGCTACATGTAAAAGAATGAAATTAGAACATTCTCTAAAAAGAATATACAAAAATAAACTCAAAATGAATTTAAAGACCTATGTATAAGACCTGATACTATAAAACCCTGGAGGAGGGGACTTCCCTGGTGGTCCAGTGGTAAAGAATCCAACTTCCAATGCAAGGGACGCGGGTTCAATCTCTGGTCGGGGAATTAGGATCCCACGTGCTGTGGGGCACCTAAGCCCATGTGCCTCGACTAGTGAGCCTGTGAGCCACAACTAGATAGCGCGTGCTCCACAGCTAGAGTCCTCATGCATACCGCAACTACTGAACCCATGTGCTCTGGAGCCCACGTGCTGCAACTAGAGAGAAGCCCATGCACCGCAATGAAGATCCTGCATGCTGCAACTAAGACCCGACTCAGCCAAATAAATATTAAAAAGAAATAAAACCCTAGAGGAAAACATAGGCAGAACATTCTTTGACGTAAATTGCAGCAATATCTTTTTGGATCCATCTGCCAGAGTAGTGGAAAGAAAAATAAAAATAAATAGGACCTGATTAAACTTAAAAGCTTTTGCACAGCAAAGGAAACCACAAACAAAACAAAAACAAAACCTACAGAATGGCAGAAAATATTTGCAAATTACATGACCAGCAGTGGCTTAATCTGCAAAATATACAAACAGCTCATACAACTCAATATCAAAAAAACAAACAACCCAATCAAAAAAGTGGGTGGAAAACCTAAAT
Organism: Hippopotamus amphibius kiboko; assembly: GCF_030028045.1. NCBI lineage: Eukaryota > Metazoa > Chordata > Mammalia > Artiodactyla > Hippopotamidae > Hippopotamus > Hippopotamus amphibius. The sequence continues at coordinate 42,967,248 of NC_080194.1, read as the reverse complement.
AGACCTTTCTCTAAAGAAGACATACAGATGGCCAAAAGGCACATGAAAAAATGCTCAACTTTGCTAATTATTAGAGAAGTGCAAATTAAAATCACTAAGTATCACCTCACACTGGTCAGAATGGCCATCATCAAAAAGTCTACAAAAACCAAGTACTGGAGATGGTGTGGAGAAAAGGGAACCTTCCTGTACTGTTGGTGGGAATGTAAATTGGTACAGCCACTATGGAGAATAGTATGGAGGCTCCTTAAAAAAATAAAAATAGAACTACCATATGATCTAGCAGTCCCATTCCTGAGCATGTATCCAGAAGAAACCATAATTTGAGAAGATACATGTACCCCAATGTTCATTGCAGCACTATTTACAATAGCCAGGACATGGAAGCAACCTAAAGGTCCATCAACAGAGGAATGGATAAAGAAGATGTGGTACATATATACAATGGAATATTACTCAGCCATAAAAAAGAATGAAATAATGCCATGTACAGCAACATGAATGGACCTAGAGATGTCATACTGAGTGAAGTAAGTCAGAGAAAGACAGATATCGTATGATATCACTTATACGTGAAATCTAAAAAAATGGTACAAATGATCCTGTTTATAAAACAGAAATAGAGTCACAGATGTAGAAGACAGACTTATGGTTACCAAGGGGGAAGGGGCGGAAATTAAATTGGGAGATTGGGATTGACCATATATACACTACTATATATAAAGTAGGCAACTAATAAGAACCTACTGTATAGCACAGGGAACTCTACTCAATACTCTGTAATGACCTATATGGGAATAGAATCTAAAAAAGAGTGGATATATGTATACATACATACTCTTGCTGTGCAGCAGAAACACAACATTGTAAATCAACTATGTGCCACTAAAAATTAATTTAAAAAATAAATAAAAATACATAGGGCAGAAAATCTAAAAAGAAAAGTTTTTTTTTTCCCTTTAAATTTATTTATTTATTTATTGGCTGTGTTGGGTCTTCGATGCTGCACATGGGCTTTCTCTAGTTGCAGCAAGTGGGGGCTTCTCTTCATTTTGGTGCACGAGCTCCTTATTGCAGTGGCTTCTCTTGTTGTGGAGCACGGGCTCTAGGTGCGTGGGCTTCAGTAGTTGTGGCACACAGGCTCAATAGTTGTGGCTCACTGGCTGCAGAGCACAGGCTTTATATTTGTGGCGCACTGGCTTAGTTGCTCCGTGGCATGTGGGATCTTCCTGGAGAAGGGCTCGAACCCCTGTCCCTGCATTGGCAGGTGGATTCTTAACCACTGAGCCACCTACGAAGTCCCAACAAGTTCTTAATTATAATGAAATTGAATTTTTTTAAATAGTATTTTTTATGTCTTGTTCAAGAATTTATTGCTACCGTAAGGTCTACCTGAAATACCTCTTTAATTTTTCTCTGGTTTTCCAGTAGTTTAAATACACCATCTAGTTTGTCGAAACCTCCCTTTTGTGGCAGACCTCTTGTCTTGAGCCTGCAGCCTCTTGTTTCAGTCTGGGTTTTCTCTGTGATTGCTGTAAAGTTCTTACTTGAATATGTTTTTATTTCTTTCTTGTGTTGGATTGATTAGTTCTTGGATCTTGTTTTTCTTCTTGATTGGTTTACTTTTTTTTTTTTTTGAAGCATTTCATGCAGTAATTTCCTGAGGTTTTATATTTATTATTTCACTATAATTTAATAAAGTTTTATGAAGAACAGGCCTGAGCACACAGAATACTATAATTCCCTGATATGATTTTAAAGAACTGTACAGTTTCTTTCATGCGGATATAACAAAAGTACAGTATTTTTTTTTGTAGAAGATTCTGGAAATCAAATTGAAGGAAGAAAATCATCTGTTTCCCCATCTTGTGGAGATTGCCATTCTTAATTAATATTCAGTCATATAACCTTATAGTTTTTTTGTGGACATGTATACAATTTAAATGTAAATTGGGTTTATTTAAAATTTATAAATGTATTGTTTAGTTCAGTATATCCTTTTTTTAGTTACCAATATTTTATGAACATCTGTCCTTCTATATCCTCATTGAAATAACTGCATATTACAATTTGGGATAATTATATCTCACTTTATTTGGTATACCGTCATTTATTTAATATTTTATTGGATATTTAGGTTGTTTCTAATTTTTTGTTTTTAAAAAATATAAACAGTGTTATTTTGAACTGCTTTGCATTCATCTCTGATTATTTCAGTGAAGTTTCTGGATGAGAAGGTATGTACATCTTTAAGGCTTTAATAATATTACTGAATGTACTGCAAAGAGTACTTATGTTTCCAGCAGCAATATATGAGAGTGTCTGTTACCTTTGTTATTGCTACTATTTAGGTGATATCATTTAAGACATTTTTGGGCATATTTCTAAGGGAGAAATTTGGTATTTCGTTTTACTCCCCACCCCAAAATCCAATTAAACTGTTTGTGATACTGTGCTATCTTTATCATTTGCTTAAATTGTTTTGAAATTACTTTATCAGAATTAATTAGAAGCGATATTTAAAAATTCATCTATCTCTTGGCCGTATTTAAAAAGGGAAATATAAGTATAGTAAGTTGGTTAAGATACTTCTAAAATGTCTTCGTATTCAGAGTCTGACTCTTCTGAATAACTTTAAGATTCAGAGCCATTAATTTCCTTGTTTTTCCACACTGTATTACCTCTCTACCACTTAGTGTATTAGAATGCAGCATTTCTTGACAGAGTATTCCAATATTTCCTCCAGGAATTCTTCCTCTTTGCTGATACCGCTCTCCAAGTTTTCATGCAGAAGGATTTCTTGATCTCAGCAGATGGTGTCAATGGAAGGTTTTCTGACAATGATCAGATAGTCCTTTTTTTAAAAAATTTAATTTTATTTATTTATTGGCTGCGTTGGGTCTTCATTGCTGTGTTCAGGCTTTCTCTAGTTATGGTGAGCAGGCTTCTCATTGCAGTGGCTTCTCTTGTTGCAGAGCACGGGCTTGTGCGGACTTCAGTAGTTGTGGCACGTGGACTCAATAGTTGTGGCTCTCAGGCTCTAGAGCACAGGCTTAGGAGTTGTGGCGCATGGGCTTAGTTGCTCCGAAGCATGTGGGATCTTCCTGGACCAGGGATCGAACTTGTGTCCCCTGCATTGGCAGGCGGATTCTTAACCATGAACCACCAGGGAAGTCCTTAGATAGTCCTTCAATGTTTGTTGTTGGAAATGTGTAGGAGTTAGTTGTGTCTTCAAGCCACCAAATTTTGTTTTATCCTGACAGCAGTTTTGGGATGTTGTCAGTAGTTAGATGCATTCTGATTTCAGAGATCTTAAAATTTTTTTAAAAAAATCTATCTTGTTAATAGAATTGATGAGGTATGTTCCTTTTTCCCCCCTGGGGTATGTAGAGATTTCATTGTTTGAAAAAATGTTGAAACTTGCAGGGGGGCATTAAAAAAAGGATACTCCTAATAGCTTCTTTCTTTCATAGATGGAGGAATATGTTGCAAAATAAAATATTCATAATACTGTATATATATTATGTAGTATATTCGTATTGAGCTTTTTTTTTAATGGGAAAAGATATCTAATTGCCTTTTTTATATTTATTGCTGTAGCCACTAACTACATATTTTTCAACTTATGGACAAGAAGTGGGATACTAATTCAAAGAAAGGAGCTTTCAGTCTGAAATACAACAAATTAATGATAATGGGATGATTATTTGTTTTCTCTGACCTTTTTTCCCTTCATTTTTGAGAGGAGAATGATGACCATTCTATTCTCCCTTCTTCTTAGGCTAGTTCTGGAGACCAGATGCACTGGTCTCCAGAAATGAAGACTTCCTAATCTATGTTTACATGTATAAGAAATATGAAAATAGTTCCCAATCTATGTATACATGTTGTCTTTATTGTTCTCAGTTGGATTTGTTTGTTTGTTTTGCAAATTATAACCCAGCTTTGCTAGATAATGGATTTCTGTAGTAGAGAGTAATGAATTAAGTGTGGGGACCTTTGCATATATTATTAGATAATCCAGGTCCAATTTTTCTGGGAAAGAGTATGAGGTAAGGTAATTGGAGGACCTTCTTGCCTTTAGAAAAGTGCTGTGAAAACTCTCCTAATACGTATACCCTGATGTTTTATTAGGGTAACTACATAACCCTTTTATTATACCAGATTTTTTTTTTAAGGTAAGAATGTGTTTTGATTTATTTTGTCAAGGGAGAAGTGAACCTTTTAAAATTAACAGACTTTATTTTTTAGAGTAGTTTTATGTTTACAGAAAAATTGAACAGATAGTACAGAGAATTCCTGTATTACCCCCCGATTTCACCTGTTGTTAACATTTTATAATAGTGTGGTTAGCTGTCTCTTAAAGTCTTTTAAAATATGACCATAACTCAGATTTTGTACTAGAAATTCATGCAAGTTACCTAAAATGTATCTATCATAAGAATCAGTAACAGTTATTACCTTAAGCCTGAATTGAATTGAAATATGAAGAAAAATATTCACCTAATGACATCTTCTCTAACTGTCTGTGGCAGTGTTCACAGAATAATATACTGAAGAATGGTGTTAATTTTTTTTTTTTCTATTAATTATTAACATTTTGCCACATTTACAGTATGTAACTACACTTTTTTTTTTCCAAGCTGGACAGCAGCCATTGTGAGAACAAGATCATTTTCCAGAATAAGTAATATCATTATCATATCCAAGAAATGAGAAATAATCCTGTAGTATCATTTAATATATAGTTTGTATTCAGATTTCCTCATTTATTCCCAAAATGTCTTTTATAGCTGTTTTTCCAAGATCCAGTTAAGGTTTACACGTTGCATTTGGTGGATGTGTCTCTTGATTTTATTTAGAATATTTCTTTCACCTTTTTTGTTTTTCATGACGTTGACTTTTTGAAAAATCTGGTCATTCGTCTTTTTAAAAAAATTACATTATTATTGGCTATATTCCCCAACTGTAGATTTCATCCCCATGACTCATTTATTTTGTAACTGGAAGTTTGCACTGTTTAATTTCTCTCATCTATTTTACTCATCTGGTCATTTGTCTTTTAGAAAGCTTTTTCAAATTGTCCATATTTTTTCCTTGTGATTGGATTTAGGTTAAATTTTTAGCAAAAATGCTACATAGTTGATGTTGGACCTAATAAGGTTTTATGGTTTGTTGTGGCGACTCTGAGAGGTTAGAACACATCACAGATATTGCCAATTTTCAAGCCTGATTGAATCTTTGACAACGATAGATTTTTATCATTTATCAGTTTTCAGAATTATCTCAAACCATTTATGGTTTTTTGCTATATCACATTTTGCTGGTGCTCTAAAAAAATGAAGAAAAATTAAGCATCTTAGAATTTGTTTTAATTTTAACTTATACATTTTAGTTTGTTATTAAAATTTTTAAAATGTCAAAGCCTGTATATTCTTAACTTAATTTTATACATATTTAAAAATCAACTGAAAATCAGAACATTTGTCATTACTATGGAAATTTCCTTTAGAGAGTCTGCTGGTTGTTAAATTGAAAGTATGTGAAACATTTATGTTACCAACTGTCTAATGGATAATGTTTGATAATGACACTAGTATAAACTTTGTTTTGGGGATGTTCCATAGTTTGTGCTATTATTTGTTGGTGGTGCATCTTCTAAGTAGTCAAGACTATTTAAATACCTTCAAAAGAAATGGAACCAATTTATGTGAACAACTGATTTTTTTTTAATTTCCTCTAACAATTTTACCAGTTTTATTTCTTTCTTTTCTTTCTTTCTTTCTTTCTTTCTTTCTTTCTTTCTTTCTTTCTTTCTTTCTTTCTTTCTTTCTTTCTTTCTCTCCTACTTATTCATTTTCTTGCTGTGTTGGGTCTTCATTGCTGCACGCAGGCTTTCTCTAGTTGTGGCAGCCTCTAGTTGTGGCGAGTGGGGCTACTTTTCATTGCGGTGCACTGGCTTCTCATTGTGGTGTCTCCTCTTGTTGCAGAGCACAAGCTCTAGGTGCTCGGGCTAAGGTAGTTGCGGTGCATGGGCTCAGCAGTTGTGGCTCATGGGCTCTAGAGCTCAGGCTCAGTAGTTGTGGCACACAGGCTTGGTTGCTCTGTGGCATGTGGGATCTTCCTGGCCCAGGGATCGAACCTGTGTCCCCAGCATTGGCAGGCAGATTCTTAACCACTGCACCACCAGGGAAGTCCTGATTTTACCAATTTTAAAAGTCTTTTAAAATATGGTAGTTGTGTTTTGATTTCTTTTTGATATTTCGTAGTAATATTTAATATTCTTAAATATTTAAATATTTTGGTTCATCTGTGTCAGGAGCTTAATCTTGTGAATATTGATGTTTCTTTAGAGCATAAGGTGAATGGAATCTATGCTCTAGAAGGATTTAATTTTTTTATAAAAGTATTATTTTAAAATTAGTTTATTTTAAGATATACCACTTTTCATGTGTTGAGAAAATATTTTGAGTACTCTTCTAGGTACTGTGGATATCGCATTGCCCAAAAAAGAAGAAAAAAAAAAGTTCTAGCATTTACAGGACTTATATTCTGTGGTTGTATACTGTCTTCCAAATTAAATATGTTAAGTTCTTTCTCTTCAGGGAATTCCCTGCCGGTTCAGTGGTTAGGACTCTGTGCTTTCACTGCTCAGGGCCCGGGTTCTATTGCTGGTCAGGGAAATAAAATCCCAAAAGCTGTGCAATGTGGCCAAAAACATAATAATAAAAATTTTAAAAAAATTATTTCTCTTCAAAACCACTGATGTGGCATTATAGTCAGTTGAAAAGAATGACCTTTATAGAATTGTTACTCGTGATACATGTTTTCATCCTCTATACAAAGAATTGATGGGCCAAAATGTTTTGAGTATTATTTGTGAGATTTAGAGATCATGCTGATGAGCTGTCCCAATAGAAAAATATCATAAAGGGAAAAGAATTTGTGAAATTGGTCAGATGACAGCAGCTTGAAAAATAGTACCTCAAGTACATGCAAACTAAACTTGTAATACATTTTTAGGGAAATGTTAGAAGAAAGAAAGAAAATAATACTGTATATCCTTATTTACTCTTGATGGGATTTGAGCCCTGAACTTTTTCAAGTTTCTCGGTACTTTCAGTTTCCTACAAGAGTATTAATGTTTTATTTTTAAGCATAGTTTGTGAAATTCACTTTGTAATTCTCCAGAAATAATAGTTGTATTGCATATCTATTTATACAAACAGAGCAAATGAATGAATCTCTGAAAACACAGAAGCTGTATGAGTCACTAAACAACATTAAGTATTAGTGTAAAATTTAGTCTGGCTTTTGACTGCAGTTAGCTAACCACTGAGGCATTGGTAAAATCATTTGCAATACTCAAACTGAAATTGCTAAAGGCAGGTTCTGTGTATTAATATACTTCCTGTAGTCTTTGGCAGAATGCTGCTAGTGAAGGAAAGATACAAAAGGTTACTGTGGCTGGAGAGAAAGAGCAGGAAAAGATTGTGGACTTTAAGGGCGGCTCCTTGTCTGAGGACAAACACAGAGCAAACACAGACACCCTGTCAAAAAGCCTGTGGTATCACGCAGTCGCACCTCAAGTATGACTTTTTGCTATTTTTATTCTTTTAAGAAATTTATGAAGAGTTGGGCATACTACCCAAGAAGTTAGCATTGTGTGTATGTGGCAGGGTTCTTTTTTGGTAAATTTCATCAGCATAAAAATTTAAAGTGTAACTTAATTTAGCTGTGTACAGCTAGCTTTCTGACCATTGGTATTAAAGAAACATTGGTAAAATTATTTTAAATGGTGGACTATATACTTGGAGTTTCCTGTTTTGCCAGTCTTGTCCTGTAGAGCAATAAGGATAACTATCTTGAGAGAAAGTTGAGAATTATTTTCTGTGTTCATGTTGATACTTAAGTTTTAAAATTATTTTATTTTATTTTGCAGCTCCTTAGCTTGCAACAATGGTTAGAAATAAATTTTGGGAGAAGAGCAGTCTGATTTTTTTCTCAAAATACTCGATATACATAATTTGATTTTTAAAGTTTTAAAAACTATTAACAGAAGCAGTGGTGGATATGAGTAAATGTTAGTATTCTTGGGCATGTAGATTTGCTAGTTTTGTCTTTTTTTTTTTTTTGAAACTTTGTTATATTTAGTTTTATTATCTTGCTTGTTATTTGTTTTAAGGACTTACTAGGCTCTGCTCACACATATAATTGAGGAATTATATGCAGAATATACTTTTTTAAATTTGTTTTTTGTTGTTGCAGTGTGGTCAATTTACAATGTTTTATTACTTTCAGGTATACATACAGTGTAGTGATTCAGTTTTTCCATATTATATCCCATTATAGGTTATTATATTAGATATAATTCCCTGTGCTATACAGTAAATCCTTGTTGCTTATCTGTTTTATGTATAGTAGTTTGTATCTTTTAATTTCATACCCCTAATTTGTTCCTCCCTCCTTCCCTCTTCCCTTTGGTAATCACAGGTTTGTTTTCTATATCTGTAAGTCTCTTTCTGTTTTGCATATACATTGATTTGTATTATATTTTAGATTCCACAAAAAAGTGATATCATATAGTATTTGTCTGACTTATTTCACTAAGCATTATATTCTCCAGGTGTGTCCATGTTGCTGCAAATGGCAACATTTCATTCTTTTTTTGTGGCCGAGTTAATATTGCAGTGCGCGTGTGCACATGTGTGTGTGTCTCTGTGTGTATCTCAAATCTTCTTAACCCAGTTGTCTGTTGATGGGCACTTGGGTTGCTTCCATGTTTTCATGGCTGTTGTATATAGTGCTGCTATGAACATTGGGATGCACGTATCTTTTCGAATTAATGTTTTCATTTTTACCTGATACATACCCAACAGTGGAATTGTTGGATCATATGGTATTTCTAGTTTTAGTTTTTTAAGGAACCTCCATACTGTTTTCCATAGTGGCTGCACCAATTTACATTCCCACCAACAGTGTAGAAGGGTTCTCTTTTCTTCACATTCTCTCCAACATTTGTTATTTGTAGACTTAATAGTAGCCATTCTGACAGGTGTGAGGTGATACCTCATGGTTTTGATTTGCATTTCTCTAATAATTAGCAGTGTTGAGCATTTTTTCATGTGCCTGTTAGCTATCTTTATGTCTTCTTTGGAAAAATGTCTATTCAAGTCTTCTGCTCATTTTTGATTGAGTTGTTTGTTTTTTGATATTGAGTTATGTCAGCTGTATTTATGTTTTGGATATTAACTGCTTGTCACCTGCATCATTTGCAAATATTTTCTCCCATTTAGTAGGTTGTCTTTTCGTTTTGTCCATGGTTTCCTTTGCTGTACAAAAGCTTTTAAGGTTAATTAGGTCCCATTTGTTTTTGTTTTCATTTCTTTTGTCAGGCATTATTTCTTCAGATATTCTCTCTGCCCTTTTCTCTGTTCTCCTTCTGGGGTTCCCATAATGCATAATTAGTCTGCTTAATAGTATCACACAGTTTCCTTAGGCTCTGTTTGCTTTTCTTCAATCCTTTTTTCTTTCTCATCCTCAGACTTGACAGTTTTCATCGTCCTATCTTCAAGTTCACTGATTCTTCTGCCTGCTCAAATTTGCCATTAAATCCCTTCAGTCAAATTTTTATTTCAGTTATTACACTTTTTAGCTATAAAATTTGTTTGGTTTCTTTTTAGATTTTCCATTTCTTTGTTATTTCCATTTTGTTCATGTATTCTTGACTTTCCCCACACCTTCCTGTAGTTCTTTGAGCATCTTTAAAGTCTTTGTCTAGTTTGTCTGCCATAAGTTCTTTTTCAGGGACAGTGTCAATTGATTTATTTTTTTCCCTCTGAATGAGCCATATTTTCTTCTGTCTTTGTATGCCCAGTGATTTTGTTGTTATTGTTATTGTTGTTGAACACTAGATGTTTGAGTCTAATTATGTGGTAACTCTGGAAATCAGATTCTCCCCTTTCCCCAGGGTTTGCTGTTTTTATTGTTTTTGTTGTTGCTGTTGTTGTTGTTTTGATTGTTGTAGGTTGTCTCTGTGCCAAGCATCAGCCTGAGGTGTAAACTTAAGGCCTTCTAAGGTTTTTTTCTGGACCTTTCTCTGTTCATGCATTGTCACTTTCTAATTTTCTCTTTATATGTAGTAATTTTTGAATTTTCCAGTCTTTAATGTTTGGCTCCTTAAAGGGAAAAAGTGAAAAATGACAGGAGGGAAAAGGGTGCTAGTCCTTTAAATTCCCTCAAAATCACTTCATCTGGAGGTGGAGGTGTTTTCAGCAGCTCTGTGTGTGTGTGTGTGGGGGGGGGGGGGTTGCTAAACAAGAATGGATGCCTGCCTCTTTGTCTGCAACTCTGTGATCAGAAGCAGCCGTCAGCACTCAGAACAGAGATTGCTGATATTTGGAGTACATTGTCTTTTTTGCCCACCCTGCTTCCTGCAAGTGATGTGCAGCATGCTTCAGGAACATGTAACACAAGCTGCCCGATGTGTGCCAGGAGTAGAGGACAGATAGCTGCTACTGTGCTAAGAATTGAAATTGAAAAAACCTGCAGTTTACTCATCCAAGTCTCCTTCTGGAAGTTGCAAGCCTTCATTAGTCTTCAGAGTTCCAAAATAGTTACAGTAGATAGATTCTGCCAGAGCAGTTGTTGTGTGGGTAGGGAGACTGATTCCTGGTGCTTCCTACTCCATCATCTTTCCAGAATCCTCCCATTGCCTTCTTTTTAACCTAGAGTCTAATGTGTTTCTGACTTCAACCCTGATCATAGCAGCTTTCTGGTCCAGGGAGATGATTATCTCATTTTGATGCCCATCTTTGTCTTATTGGTTTTCTCCTTTAATTTTTTAATTTCTCATTTATTTATGTTTTGAGTGGAGTGGGCAAGCATTACATCAGAGCATGAATTTATTGTATGATCTTCATTTAAAGTCTTTCTTAGTATTTATGGCTCCCTTTGGCTCTGGCATTGTGTGGTATATTGTTGATCATTTCTCCTGGAAAACTTTCTGACTAGAATGTATTCCCTCATTGCTTTGAGTAGAAGCATAGGAAAAACAAAACATTTATATTCTGAGTATTTTTCAACACTCTTGATATTAGAAAGATCAGGATGCCTCAGAATAAATCTTGAGTTCTTGGGACTTTATGTGTGAATTTACTAGTGACAGACAGTAGTAAGAAATGTGCACAAATTAAGACATAAATAATGCCTCAACTTTCTGAACCACTAGATTTGGTACAATAAGACATTTGCTTAAAATTCTCCCTTGAACATGTATTATTTTCCTTGAGGTTTAACTTTAAGCCAGTGGTTACATTTGCATTCTTTTAGTGAATTTATCAAAAAATTATTAACTTCTTTTTCAGTAATACAGACACAGAGGTTAGAGCTAAGGCTTTGAGTGGTGTTATATCATACTTGAGCAGGGTATGTTCCACCTAGTTTTCCTTTGTTTGCTTTTTAGTTTTTTGTTGCACCAGGTCTTAGTTGCAGTGCATGGGCTCTTCATTGTCCACCTAGTTTTTAAAAAGAACCTTTTAGTAAGGATAGCGGGTATACCAGCGCAATATACAGTTTGCTTTGTTTGTTAAAATAGGAGTATTTTCTGATGCTATCATAAATGAGATTATTTTCTTGATTTCCTTTTTCTGTATAGCTTGTTGGTATAAAGAAGCACAGCTAAGATTTCTATGTTGATTTTTGTATTCTGCAACTTTACTAAATTCATTTATTCTGACAGTTTTTTAAAAATTTTAAATAGAATCTTTAGGGTTTTCTGCATATGGGATTATGTATTTGTAACAGAGGTAATTTTACTTTTTCTTCTCTGATTTGGATGCCTTTTATTTATTTTTCCTTGTCTGATTGCTCTTGCTAGTACTTCCAGCACTATGTTAAATAGAAGAGGCAAGACTGGGCAACTTATGTATGTAAGTTGTGTATATAATTTTTTAATCATGTTTTGTACTAGTAGTCTTAAAGTCAAGAATCTAGTCAGTTTGATTTTTAGGTGATTGATGGGCAAATTGTGATGACATCCAGTCATACCGATGTTATGCTGAGATGTTACATCTGAGATTGTCCATTTAAAACTGAATATTGGTATATGTAGTATACTATATAATGCCTGATTTTCAGAGCCCTTTGTGCAGTAATAACCTGAGTTCTTTTTTGGTAAATACTTATTTATTTATTTTTAGCTGTGTTGTGTCTTTGTTGCTGCATGCAGACTTTCTCTAGTTGTGGTGAGCATGGGCTACTCTTCGTTGCACCGGCTTCAGTAGTTGTGGCACATGGGCTCAGTAGTTGTGGCTCACGGATTCTAGAGCACAGGCTCAGTAGTTGCGGAGCACGGGCTTAGTTGCTCCGCAGCATGTGAGATCTTCTCGGAGCAGGGATCAAACCCATGTCCCATGCATTGGCAGGTGGATTCTTAACCATTGCGCCACCAGGGAAGTCCCATAACCTGAGAATTTAATGCCAAGTTGCTATGGCATAAGCGTGAATGGTTTTATGACATTAGAAAAAATGTTGCAAAGCTTTTAAAGAATGCAGAATTGGCAGTCCTGGCAGTTTAGTGCCTCATGCCCCTTCTTAGATCAGTGAAAGGCTGAGGAATACTCATTCCTGGTATAGCTGTGGGGGTGTAGTACGTTATTTGGGAAGCTCTGATTTAAAGCTAGTAGAGAGACATGGAATGGATTCTCCTTCAGAGCCTCCAAAAAAGAACCAAGCCTGCTGACACATTTATTTCAGACTTTTAGTCACCAGAACCGTGGGAGAATATATTTCTCTTGTTTTAAGCCACCTGGTTTCTCATACATTGTTACAGCAGCCCTGGGAAACTAATACAGTAACCAACTGTAGTTTTCCTATTCAGATATTAATTTGGGCCTCTTGATGTAGCTACATGTATAAATATGATTGAAAAGAGGATCTTCTCCCTCCTAAGTTATGATAACCATAGTTTTTGGAGTACTGAGTATATGCTAGACATCATTATTTTATTTAAATTCTTATAATAAACAGTGTAAGATACTGGCTCTTATGTCTACTTTTATATCTACTTTTAAAGTAAAGACACCGAGGCTCAGAAAGGGCAACCCTTACACAATGTGAATGTTGGTGTCTGACCAAAAGTCTGTCTTTTCTTTCCTCTCTTGCTGTTTCTCTGTGTACTTACAGAGATCAGTTTCTGTTGGTGGCAGTAGCTGGTATTTATAGATTTTCTTCTTTAACTCACAGTTTACTTTTGTATAATCTAGACAAATATAAAATGATGGTCCCTTAAATGTGCCAGTCTTTTCCAAAAGTTCTGAGTTCTATATAATTTTAATATTTGTTTGCATTTCTTATTTTCAGCCAGGGGCCAGAATATAGAACTAAATTATTTCATTCTATTCCTCTGGGATCATTGAATAGCTAAAACCAGTAAGTAACAAAAATTTCGAATGATTAGAATATCCATTCTTGTTTAGTACTAGCTTTAAATAGATCATTCAGAACAAATGGTTAGTGATCGATTTTTATTTAAAGAGAGCCCCACAAGTGGAGTGACTGCCAATAAAGACTGATGTAACTGAAAGGGTATCATTTATCCCATTTATGATGACTGGTCATAGAGAAAATCAAACCTATTATCTATCTTCAGTGGAAGGAGATGGCATAGTCGTGAACATGATGGTTTTGTGCTCGTGTTTGATTACACATTTTGGCGGGGGGGGGGGTGTTGTGACGTCACTGAATAAATATTGAAACATTGCAGGGATCAAGTGCATACTTGTGTAGCTTCTTTATTCAATCCCTTTTCTAAATAGCATTTACTAACAGTGTAGTTCCGCTAACACTGAGGACCTACCATGTGGCAAGTGCTGCTAGGTGGTGAGGATATCATGAATAAAATTAGAATATTTCCTTTTCAGATATAAATATTTTATATTGGTAATGGAAAGTAGCATTTTAATTGGGCTGGGAAAGAGCAAATAAAAACTATTTGCAAATATGTTATAAAAGAGTTTTGAAAAATTGTGTGTGTGTATATATAGGTAGATAATTTATTTGATATTATACATAGTTTAAGCTTTAGAACTATAAAGGAGGGGGCATGCATTCTAGGATATTATAAAATCTGAAAGAAGAGAAGCAGTCTCTGCAAAATGAAATATTTTTATTCATTTGTAATTATTAACAGGAATAATATATCACTGATTACTTTGTGGTGGAATTTAATTGCTATGTGGTTACATTCTTCTTAAAAGTAAAAAGGACATGGTTACTGTCTTTGAATAAGCCTTAGTCTAAGGGAGAAATAAACCCATAAACAATTGAAACTAGCTCCCCTAATTTTGCGTAGGAGAATCGTTATCCATTGTTATATAAATGCGTATCTAATGCTCCTCAGCAGAGCACTGCTTCATAGTATTGCCCATGAGAGAGAAGCTTCTGCACTTTAAATCATCAGTTCAGCTGAGTTTGAATTTAGAATTCATATCTGAAATCACTTTTTATCTTTCCTTTTAATGTGCGTGTTATGTCATTGACAATCAACAATTGCATAAGTCTCTTGTTTGTTGTATCTGAGCATCAGTTGTTCAGTAGTAGGACTGCCTGTCTCTTTGATGCACTCTCTACAACCTGCAGGGTGACTTTTGGATAAGCAGTATAGCCTGTATTTTAAATCAGCTGGTCCCAGAGAATTTACAGATTGGGTGAAACTCCATCCAACCTTTAAATGTGATGTATGGGGAAAAATAATGAACAGAAACTTAATTTTGTACACTTATTATTCTAGCATAAATAGTTGCTGTTTCTAATTCTCTAAGTTGGTTTGCTTTATGGATTTTATGAGAAAGCAGGAGGTGATCTAATGCTTTTACTTTAAAATAGGGAACCATAACACTATCCAGGAAACATTCCATGATAGCACTCACACCTCACTACCCCACCTACAGAGTCCTTGAATACAGGATTATATTTCCCTTGTGATTTGTTTCTAGCACTTAGTACAATATCTGGCACATCCTAAGTGCTTAAATAACATTTGATGCATGAAATGAAGAATGCTTTTTTCATGTCTGCTGTGTTGGAAATTACCGTTCAGAGTAAGAATCAATAAAATGTTATTCTTAAGCTGAGAAAGTGATATTGCTAGAAGGAAATAGAAGCATGTCTTTTGACCAATAATTGAGAGCTATAAGTAGCTTGTGTGGTGTAAATTACCCCTTTATATTCTCAGAAATTAATCATTTAATGAAGTTTACATTTAAATAGTTTATAAAAACTTTATTTCTCATAGTAGGATTAAACTCTTACATCCATTTAATGACATTTACTTTCAATTTTTGAAGTATTATATGTATATAATTTAGCAGAGTTTTATATATATATATAATTTAGCAGTATTATACTCTTAGTCTTCATGCACTAATAAATGTAAACTAAACATTGATTCAAGGAGTATTCATTTTTATTGAACTGCTATTATGTTATTAACTGTTATTTTGATGAGCAGTTATTAGTTCAACTAATTTTTTTAGTGACAACATTAGAACTCGATGAATTGTTAAATATGAGCAAGTGGTTTCTTAAATCAGTTTTTCAGGGTAGCTGCAAAAATAGATAAAATTTGGCTCATGCTAAAAGGGTTTATAATCATGTAGGTAAAACAAATATGTGAATGAGTATAGTATAAGGCAAAATCAAGTAGTTTCCAAATCACAGTTGCATTCAGCAAGATTATAAACAGATACAATATATACTAATAGCAAATGATGAGAGAATACTGTGGATAAGGTATTCACTACCAATTACTGGAATAAGATACGCTAATTCTTAAACTGAGGCTTCCTGTGTCTTATATTTAACTCAGTTCTTAAGCACTAGGGCCTGTTTTCAAAATTTTTAGATTTTTGTGAATTAGAGATCTTGACTATTTGCTAAAAATGAGTCTCTAGAAGATAAGAATTTTCTAAATGAATAATATAGCTTGGGACTTTCCTAGTGGTCCAGTGGGTAGGACTCTGCACTCCCAATGCAGGGGGCCCAGGTTTGATCCCTGGTAAAGGACTAGATCCTGCATGCATGCCACAACTAAGAAGCCCTCATACTGCAGGTAAGAGTCCACATGGCGCAACTAAAGATCCCACATGTGCAACTAAGGATCCTGCATGCTGCAACTAAGACTGGGTGCAGCCTAAATAAACAAACAAACAAATAAATAAATATTAAAAGAAAAAGAAAGACTGTAGCCTGATGGTTAAGAATATGGTTTGAATTCCAGCTCTGTCACTTATTAGCTGTATAACCTTGGGTGGTTTACTTAAGCACTCTGTGCTTCAGTTTACTGATCTATAAAATCATATGATGATGGTAATGATAATAATACCATGTAGGGTGGTCATTTGTCTTTTTTTTTTTTAATATTTATTTATCTGGTTGCGCTTGGTCTTAGTTGCAGCAGGTGGGTTTCTTAGTTGCGGCTCACAGGCTCCTTAGTTGTGGCACACATTCTCCTTGTTGTGGTATGTGAACTCTTAGTTGTGGCATGTATATGGGATCCAGCTCCCCAACCGGGGATTGAACCCAGGCCCCCTGCATTAGGAGCGCAGAGTCTCAACCACTGCGCCACCAGGGAAGTCCCTGGTCATTTGTCTTTATTTCTTATTAGAGTATGCGTTCTCGTGAACAGACACTTCATAGCAGAATAAATGGCTGGGGAGTCTAAGATAAACAAGCCATTGTCCGTGTGTGCGCGCGCGTGTGAGCCTAGACTAAGAATCCATTTGTAGTGGCGTGAGATTAGAGCTATACTGAAAATAGGAGCAAGGAAACTGAGCATTTTAGAGCAGGTTTTTATTCTGGGATTTTTAATCTAGCCCAGGTTTCAGGGAGAGAGCAACTTCCTCTTTGCTTCTTTGTTTTTTAGACAACATTGACTTTTAGGTCTGGAACAGTTCTAGAATTCTGAGGATTCTAAAAGCCTGTATGTTAGTTACCTAAGTACCTTCTCTGATTTTTTAAAAATATATTCTCTGACTCCTTAAAAATGAGCAGTGCAAAATTAATGAGACCCCCCCTTTCTTCTATTTAATTTTCCATTATTCTTTGTGTGCTGTTAACTAATTCTCTATTTCTGTGTTTTCAATTCAAATCATTTAATCTGTGTTTGTGAATAAAATTGGGCTCATTCCAAATTCTTTCTTTGTAGCCAAGTATATTGTAGGCACTAAATTTTTCAACTCATGTCATACTGAAAGGATGTTAAAATGTTAATATGCTTTATTTTGTTCCCTTTTGTTAGTACTACATCTAAACATATAGCAAAGTTGAAAGAATATAACAGTTAACACCCATATACCCACCACCTATGTTCTACCGTTAACATTTAGTATACTTGCTTTATCACATATCTATCCATATTTTGATCCTTCTATCACACAGTATTCCATTTTATTTTTGGTGCTTTTCAAAGTAAATTGCAAACATCAGGACACTTCCCTCTAAATACCTCAAGCATGCTTTGTTTTGAAAGATCTCTTTTTTCCCCTTTTCCCCTTTTTTGTTTTATTCAGAGTTGATGTTTTAATACTTTTTATTTTCTATTTATATGCTTTATTTTTATTTTGGACTAAACTAACTCACTGCAGTTAATTCTGTTACTAAGCCTTCTCATTATTAATGCTTAGAATTAGATTTGCTTTTTTTTTGTTTTTTGTTTTTAAAGTTACTTTGTAGTCATGTAAGTCAATTTTCTTAAATATTTTTGGCTTATATAATTGTAGCATTTTCACCCTACAGTTTCCAATACTTTAGGGTACGATTGCTGATACAAGTTTTGAAGATAAGTTCTCCATACCATTAGACATTAAAAGCATTTCTTGCTTTTAAACTATGTAGAAGATCTCAACTAGGTTATGAACTGTTTTTAGCCAAGAACTGTATATCATTATTCCTTATGGCTCATAACTTCTTGAAAGGAGGAATTCAAATATTTGTTGATATATTGACTCTCTGATATCAGTGCTCAAGATATTCTGGGCACTGTTGTTCTAAAGTTGAGAGTTTAAAAACAAATCCTAATATTTTTCAGCAGCTTTCGAGAATTTGTATTCATTATGTATGTGATGTATATTATAATGGAATTCAAAAAATCATAATAGAAAATTAATCAAGAGGTATGTAATAATAGTGAGGCGTTGTTCTCAGAATAACAGGATATCCTTCTATTTTATAAACTTTGCATTGCCAGCCTATAGAAGAATTTAATGACCTACTCTGGGCATAACTTTTTACAAAAATAATTTTAGTATTTTAAAATAATTGAACCTGGGGACATTGAAGTAGATAACTATTATAGATTAACTTATTATTATTTTAGATTATCTTGTTATTTTAAGATTGGATTCCAAGTAACAAATAAAATCCAAACCACATCAAAATAAAATGATCTTTTTTACTATTTTCATTTTTGCTCCTTGAAATCTATATAGAATATCATTTTTTGAAGGTGTTGAATGTGCAGTTAGATAAAAATTATAACAGAGGTAGGTCCTTTTTCTCTCTGATCCACACACGAACATACTCCTGTAGTTGGAACTCTTGTTTGTCTGGCTTGAAGATTCTTTTGGGTCTTTCAGATTTAGTGCTTATTCCTCTATCTGGATCAGATTTTCTTTCTTTTAAATCAAAATCAGACGCACAAATTAGAGTTTTAGGATACCAGGAGAAAGACACCATGTAGAGGAGTTTTACGTGCCCTTCATTCTCTAGTATCTAAACTTCAATTCTTCTAGCCCTCAGTCTGCAGGTAGGAAATGTTTTAATCATCTTAATGGTCCTGAGCTCCAGTGATGTCTTTGCTTGTTGGTTGATTGGGGCAGGAAGATAGAGAAGCCTTCCCAACATGATGTTCAGCCATCTAGAGCAAGGGTTGGTAAACGTTCTTTGCAAAGGACCAGAGAGTAAATATTTTAGGCTTTGAGGGCCAAAATTGCCCAACTTTGCTGTTGTAGAGTGAAAGTAACCATAGAAAGCTGGTAAACAAATACATATGATTATGTTCCAAGCTTTATTTAGAAAAACAGACAGCAGGTTGTAATTTGCCAGACTGTGCAATAGTGTTAACTTTCTTGAACTATCTGTTATGAGGATTTTTAAAAATAATTTGTGCATGGACATTTTTGTAAAGTACAATAAAAATAAATTACTAGGAAAATGAATTTTTAATGATAATTTATTAATTTTAATAATTAGTTTTTTTTTCTTTTAAATCTTTTGACTGCACTGCATGGCAAGTGGGATCTTAGTTCCCTGACCAGGAATTGAACCCACGCACCCTGCATTGGTAGCACGGAGTCTTAAGCACTGAACCTCCAGGGAAGTCCCTGGAAAATGAAATTAAAAAGCTTAAAATATAAGCTTAAAAATTTTAGATTAAACAGATAAATTATGTTTCCATAAATAAAATTAGAACAGTCATACATAAGGAAAAAGAAAATAATTAGTAATACTGTAAATGTTTTTGCTGGAAAGTACCTTCTAGCTTATTAATATAGAGTTGCTATTAACAGTCATAACTTTGTCATGCTACAATTCTACTAACCAAACAAAAAGTTGAGTGGAATTGCAACCCATTTAGTATTAAATATCTGTATGCGCTCTCTAAACAAACATTATATATATCAATAAAATTTTTAATGTGTCAAATAAATTTGCTTCATGCTGTTAATTAATCTAGGTTGGATTGACAGCAGTGCTACTCAAAAGAGATAATGTGTATCTAAACTGTTCCTATGTTTTATTTTAACAACATTCAGTGTAGAGAAACCAGACTCACAGAGGTGTGTTGATGAGAATTGGAGAAGAGATTTAAAAGAAATTTCAGCTAACTCAGGATATTAATTTTCTAACTTTTTTCTAAGATGAAGCAAATGGTGTTTTTATTTTCAGAATACGTTTTTCAGTCTTTCATTAGTAGTTGGTTCCAACAATTTATCCTTTTTTTTTTTTTTAATTTATTTTTTTATTTTTTTATTTTTTTGGGGGTACACCAGGTTCAATCATCTGTTTTTATACACATATCCCCGTATTCCCTCCCTTCCTTGACTCCCCCCCCTCGAGTCCCCCCCACCCTCCCCGCCCCAGTCCTCTAAGGCATCTTCC
Organism: Hippopotamus amphibius kiboko; assembly: GCF_030028045.1. Taxonomy (NCBI): domain Eukaryota; kingdom Metazoa; phylum Chordata; class Mammalia; order Artiodactyla; family Hippopotamidae; genus Hippopotamus; species Hippopotamus amphibius. The sequence continues at coordinate 42,947,088 of NC_080194.1, read as the reverse complement.
ATCCTCGAGTTGGACTCCCTTTGTTATACAACAACTTCCCACTGACTATTTTACAGTTGGTAGTATATATATGTCTGTGCTACTCTCTCGCTTTGTCTCAGTTTCGCCTTCACCCCCCGCCCCCTCCCATACCTCGAGTTCTCCAGTCCATTCTCTGTATCTGCATCCTTGTTCTTGTCACTGAGTTCATCAGTACCATTTTTAGATTCCGTATATGTGAGTTAGCATACAATATTTGTCCTTCTCTTTCTGACTTACTTCACTCTGTATGACAGATTGTAGTTCTATCCACCTCATTCCATATAGCTCCATCTCATCCCTTTTTATAGCTGAGTAATATTCCATTGTATATATATGCCACATCTTCGGTATCCATTCATTTGTTGATGGGCATTTAGGTTGCTTCCATGTCCTGGCTATTGTAAATAGTGCTGCAATAAACATGATGGTACAAGTTTCTTTTGGGATTATGGTTTTCTTTGGGTATATGCCCAGGAGTGGGATTACTGGATCATATGGAAGTTCTATTTGTAGTTAAATTTAAATTTAAATTATCTCTCAATTTAAGAAATGGATTCTGGATTCATAAATTTCCTATACGTGGAGCTTCTTTTGATGTGAAAAGAAGATTGAAAATGTTTCATCGAGTTTGTAAGGTGTGTAGAGATAATCTTTCAACAAATGTACAATATCTAATATTACCTACTTCATTGAAAACTATTATTAAATTATGGAAGATGTCATAAGTATCTCATTCACTCCACTAACTTCCTTTTTTCTTTGATCTCATTGGCCATTGAGAGACATTCGTATGCCTTCCTTACCTGGAAGTATGAAGGTCATTGAAAATAACAAATATATAAGATGGATAAGTCTGGCTGTCTAATTCACACCTTTAAAATATCGGGACCAAACATTTTTTTATCCTGTAAAAACACTAAGAATTCATTTCATGGTTCTTTGTTTTTTGTTTTTTTAATTTTGACTGTACTGGGTCTTTGTTGTGGCACGTGGGCTTCTCTCTAGTTGCAGTGCGTGGGCTTCTCTAGTTGGGGTGTGTGGGCTCAGTAGTTGTGGCGCGCAAGCTTTTATTTTGAGAGAACATTTCCCCTTGATACCATGGAACTTCAGCATGTAGTAGAAGTAGTGTATGCTCCGTTTCCATATTATCACGCAATGAGGATACTCTCTACCATATTGCATTAACCTTTAAGTAATCCACAATTTTACTACATCATAAGCATATTGTGTAGACTGACTTTTATTTAAAATCATAGCAAGAGTTTCTTGATAAAGGAAGCATTGCATTGACTTATACTCTGGAGTAAACTCCTTAATCTAGGTAACTGTCCAGAATATTCCTGTCATGACAGTTACACCATCAGAAAATACTGTTCCACAAAATTTAAACTCCAAATCACATTTGTTGAATACATAATCTTTCATAAGTTTATACAATTCAAAGTTATTTATGTTTGGCAGTGAAGCTGAAAAAAATTCTTCCTTCCATAGCACCAGCATATTCAAATGTAATTGCCATGTTATCTTTGCATTTATTAAGGGTCAATAAAACACATTACTAGAAACTGTGTGTTCTGTGAATCATTTCTCCATATAATTAGCCAGTTCTGAATACATTGAACTATGGTGTCATTAGAAATTGATTCTTTATTATGCAGACTCACTGAATATTTCCAGGCAAACATCTGTGATGGAGTTTTTCCTTAATGTCAACATAAATGATTTTTTTAGTTTTAGTATCCTGAGGAACTACTGTGTGAGAAGCCTAGAAAACACTAATGTTATATGTGAAAGAAGGAACATCTGTTTTCCTTGGCTTTGTAATTTAGTACTCTTTATTTTTAATTTTGTTTGTCTTGAACTTTATTTCTTTATGTTTTCTGTATAAATGTTTTATTGTTTCATAGTCGGTCCATCTCTGCAAATAACACAGTGTAGTTTTTAGCACATCATTGTAAATTATATTTACAGGTAAAATTAGTATGAACTCTTTGGTCTTCCTTGTTTTGAAATCACTTTCATTGTTATTTGATATACTACTGCTGCCTTGTTCAGAGATGTATCTTTCCTCACCAAAGAAGGCCAGTTTTTTTTGTGTTTTTTTTTTTTGCTATCTGTAAAACAGAGGTAAAAAATATCTATTTATTTCCTTAACTAAAAATATTAAATTATAAATTATGGGATTGATTTAAAATTTATTCCATATATTCACTTTTTATCGATAAAAATTTAAATGGTTATAAAATGACAAGTTATGGAAATAAATGATTTCATTTTCTCAGATTGTTTTCTCTTGCATTATTGTTGACAAACTAGCCAATGTCAAATTGCTGTAAAAGGATCTAAATGCCTACATTTAATTTCTATACTTTCTTATTGTGAACCAGTAACAAACAGTTGGAGGACCTTTGTTCTGATATAAAGATTACTGGAGGGCCATTGGGAGATGTTCTGAGTTTTTTATTGTTTTTCCTAGGGTAGAAATTCTGGGCCTTTGGTGAAACCCAATTATAACTTTCTTTTGCTTTGTTTGAAATACAGTGGGGAGAATTTCTTCCCATATCTTTGTGTGGAGACATAATACCCAACAAATATAAAGTCAATTTTAAATTACTTTAAGCAGGCAATTTGCAGATGTTCCTTTTACCTCCCTGTGTAGACATGGAAAAACTTGTTTAAGGATAATGGTCATAGTTAATGTTGTCTTATTTTTTCACCTGATACTGAAAAATCATTATGGTAGTCCCTGGGTTCCTATGTCTATTTTATGATTAGGTGAGTGTCCTTTCATAATAAGGACCTGGTTAAGAGCCTTATATGGTTAACAGCTATCTCTCAAATCTATTTTGATGAGGATGACCTATTTCATATATGCTTATAGCAATCTTTCTCTCTCTGATTTATAAATGTACACATACCTATGTATCTGATATATCTATATTTGTATATTTATCTATCTAGATTGATAGTTATAAAAATGCCCTTTTGTCTCACCTATTTCTGTATATCATTGAATTGCTTTAATGACTTTTTAATGGAGTCTTGGAGCTGGAAGTGGTATAAAGTTCATATGTTCCAACTCTTTACATTCATCCTCTCTTTTTAATATAGAGAAGGGGTTGGCAAACTACAGCCATCTGGCTTGACGCCTATTTTTGTTAAGTTTTATTGGACCATAGTCACGCTCCTTTGTTAACGTTATCTCTGGCTGCTTTCTTGCTGCACTGGCAGAGTTGACACAGGGATCATGTGGCCGGCAAAGCCAAAAATATTTACTCTCTGCACTTCACAGAAAAAATTTGCCAGCCACTGATATAGAGGCCTTGTAACTTCTTTCTGAATTCTGTGATAGTAATTTTATTGTTGCTCGAGGCATTCATCTTCCAGTTAGAAAGTTCCTATTTACGTTTAGCAAAAATCTTCTTTTCCATGTAATCTTCTTGGGTTCATGACAGTCTTTTAGGAATTTGAAGACGACTTTCATGCTTGCTCTTATCCCTTTCTGCAGGTCTATACACCACTCCCAGTCTTCCCAGTCCTAAAATTCTGTAGTTTATTCAGTTCACACTTGATTGACCTATGTCACTCAGTTTTAACTTTTTACCTTGTTTAAGGATTTTTACCTTGTTTTCTGTCATTATTCTTCAGACATTGATACTCGGATCAGAACCCTAATAATCCTGTGTATGTGACTGGCTCAGAGTAGAGCAGACTGTTTCTTCTGTGTTTTTATTTTATTTTTTTTAAGTTTTGCTTTGCATTTCTTATGTACTGGTCACTCAGTGATTTATTACTGTTAATATGAGCTAAGATGCATTATCCTTTTAGGTAGCAATATTACATTAGCAGCTTTTTTTGAGCTTAAATTCAAAACCACTAAGTCTTTTACATGTTTTACCATTAAATCAGATCTTCTCCATTCTATTCTGAACCCACAGCAGAACTTTTACCTCTACAAGATTCCATTATATTGAGATAGTCCATTGTGCCGGTTATATTGAGAAGTTTTTGCATCTTGAGTTTGTCATTCTTATATTTACTGTTTCTCTTAGCTGTCATGTGAGAATTTGATAATAGTGAGTTACTTCCTCTTACTATATTTGCATGTTCATTGTTGAAACACAAGTGAAAATTTTATGGGAGTTTCTCTTAGAATTGATGTTAAGTTGAATCATTTCTCAGCATATAATCCTTTTCCACCCCTTTCCTTGGGGTGAAATATTCATCTCTGACTCACTGACTTTGAACTTGGTCATATGGCTTACTTGGGCCAATAGAATGGAGATGGAAGTGACAGCAGGCAATTTCTGAGATGAGGGTTTATGAGCCCTGACAAGTTCCTTTCAGCTCTCTTGTACTTCTTCCATTTCCTACAAGAAAAACTTGCCCCAGCTAATTACTGCCCCTTCAGATTGGGTCCCAGAGTGGAAGATAAGTGATGAAGAGCTACACTGAATTCACAAACCTGAAACAGAGATGCTTCAACCAAACCCAAATTCATGAAAAAAAAAATAGCATTTAATGTTATAAGCCATTGGCATTTTTGGAGTTGTTTGTTATGCAGCATTAATTCAGCAACAGCTGACCCATACATGGTTAAGCAACCCATTCTCTTTGTAGGGAGTCATCTCTGAAATGCTTATTACCTGTAAATAACAAAGTGATTCAATAGTAGACCATCATGAACCCTGGGTAAAAGGAGATCAGAGGTAAATTTTGGGTCTATGTGTACTGAGTTGTATGTCTATGGCATGAGGTAAGGGAATCTCTGAGGAAAGGAACTACAATTACTAAATGGGATACATAGATACATGCTGCTGCTCTAGCTGTGCCTCAAATGCTTTGGGTCAGTTCTTCACTTCTTTGCAGTTTGACTTGCTACCATTGTTAGGTTTTTCTATTTCTTTCTAGTCTGTTTTCCTATACCTCCTCATCTTCTGTGATTTTTTTTTTTCCACTTTTGGAAATAGTGCATATATTCACAGGCTGTATGTAGTATGTAAAGAAATAATAAAATAAGACTACTGGAGTTCTGATTCTGGCTCTACCATTTGTTAACACAATCACTCCAAATGAGTTACTTAAACCATTTCCTCCTCTACATAGTGGAGTTAATAACTCACACTTGCTGCTAAGCTGAAATGAGATGATAAAGTCATTGGCTCAGCATCATTTGTATATACAGGCATTTAGCAAATACTTACTGAGTGAATTCTGAGGGATACAGTGCTTTGCACATTATAAAAAAGTCGATGTGGGACCTCCTTTGCGGTCCAGAGGTTAAGACTCCATGCTTCTGCTGCAGGGGGCACATGTTCGATCCTTGGTCTGGGAACTAAGATCCTGCATGCCAAGCGGTGCAGCCAGAAGACAAACAAACAGACAAACAGAAAAACAGTGAATGTATTTTATGGCATTTTGATAATCATAGTCCTAGAAAGTACTTGTTGGTATCGCATTGATGCCAAGAGAAAAGAAAAGAGAATTCTATTTCTATTTGTAGAAGAAAGAACAAATATTTGCCACTAGAAATCATGGAACAGTTTTATAGATATGTTTTATGTTATGTCATGGCTTAATACTTTATCTCAGGACTTTATCCTTGGCAGTGAGTAGGTACTGTCAATAGCTGGTATTTTTTGTTCTATCTGAAGATATGATTCCAAGGAAGCGTGTAAGAAGATTTGCTTATGCTCTTCTAGTTACATTTATTCAGTTACATTTATCTAGTTACATTTATTCAGAATATAAATTCAAGTATATATCATGCCACTTAGTATTATGAAAGATTGTTTTCTTTTTGTATAACTTTGGATAAAATACAATAAAAACAATGAAGACAACAACTTTTCTCTCCTGTTTGAGCACATATCAGACATTTTGACGGACTGTTTCTTAGGAATCTTTTTTTTTATTTAAATATTAATCGTGGCTTTAACAATTCAAATAGTACAGAGGTACACACAGTAAAATCAATTGTCTTCTTTTGTTTCTTTTCAAATTCCCCCCCTTATGTTGGGCGCGAATCTTTTCCTTTTGTGTGTGCTGAATTAATATGTAAGGTTTTGTTTGATCCTTTATAAAAAGTAGGATCATAATTGTTTATTTTGTACCTTGCCTTTCATATTTAATAGTATTTTTATCATTGATATTTTCCTCAAGTGAATACTTAAAGATCTCAGTTTTATTGGCAGTATCATAGCTTACATTATGGATGTAGGTTATTTAACATCCACATTGATTGATCCACATCTCAGTAATTTAAGTTGTTGAAAACAGTACTGCAATGAACATCCTTTTTTATCTTGTTATACTTTAATAATTCTGAAAATGGCATTCCTGTAACAAAGCATATGTACATTAAGTTTTTAAATACTAATAGGTAATTTTTTTTCTAATAGGTAAATTTTTTTTAATGCTATAGCAATTTATATTCCTACTAAAGATTTGCAGGAGAATCCGGTGCATCTCACCCGTAACCAGGAGTGGATATTGCCAGTCATTGATTTTTTTTTTTGCCAAGCTGGATCAAAAATAGTATCTAATTTTAAGTTTTATTTATCTGAATACTGGTATTTATGCATATTTCCATGTTTGTAGCTATTTGCAATGCCTTTGGGTATTCACATAGTTTTTTATTGCTTGTTTTTCTTTTTGAAATCAATTCATAGGGGCTTTTCAAAAGTCCTTGTAGGAATTTAGTCAAGAGGTCTTCTTTACTTTCCTTCCCATCTTTTGTTTTAGAGGGTTTTTTTAATATAACATACTAGAAGAATAATGAATTATTTTTGTATATAATATATGCATTATTTGTTTTATATACATTATTTACCTACCATTTGCCTAATTTTAATGTATATCTCAAACATATATGTGCTTTAGTCTCTAAAAGGCAGAATTTGAACTCTTTTATAGCTTGGTAGAATTTTGGAAATAAGATTTGTAAGCAACTTTGGAAATATTTTTTGCGAAGTTCATTTTTTAAAAAGTTTTTTTGGTTAATGAATTCAGCAATATTAATAGAGTTAACAGTACTAGAATTTTGGTTAAGCTTTAGAAAAAAATGATAATTGGGCTTCCTAGGTGGCACAGTGGTTGAGAATCCGCCTGCCAATGCAGGGGACACGGGTTCGAGCCCTGCTCCAGGAAGATCCCACATGCCGCGGAGCAACTAAGCCCGTGCAGCACAACTATTGAGCCTGCACTTTAGAGCCCGTGAACCACAACTGTTAAGCCCATGTGCTGCAACTACTGAAGCCCACACGCCTAGAGCCCGTGCTCTGAAACAAGAGAAGCCACAGCAATGAGGAGCCCACGCACCACAACGAAGAGTAGCCCCCACTCACCTCAACTAAAAAGAAGAAAGCCTGCGCACAGCAAAAAAGACCCAACACAGCCAATAAAATAAATAAATAAATTTATATTTTTAAAAAAGAGCAGATATATGTATTAGTATAACTGATTCCCTTTGATGTACAGCAGAAATAGTTGTAAATCAACTATATTTACAACATTGTAAATCAACTATACTCCAATAAAAATTTTTAAAAATTCTCAGTTTGACAGTTCCAACATTCCTGCCATGTCTGATTCTGATGCTGGCTCTTTCTCTTCCAGTATAGTTTTGGCCTCTTAATATGCTTTGTAATTTTTTCTTGATGGACCAGGTGTTGGGAACTGCTCTAAGTAGGCCTTTAGTAATGTGGTGGTAAGGTGTGGGGGGAGGGGAAGTGTTGTATAGTCCTGTGATTAGGTCTCAGTCTTTTAATGAACCTATGCCCCTGCACTGTGAACTTCACATGTATTTGTGAGGTTTTTTCCCTCCCCTCTTATGTGGGAAGAGATGGCTAGAGTTGACTGAAGTTGGATATTTTCCTTCTCTCACATGATAGAGTAAAGCTGACTGGAGTTGAGTTTTTCCCTACCCCAGGTCAGTTAGGCTCTGATTATGCCTCAGCAGGTTAGGATTTGGTTAACTAGTTTCTACTGAGGACAGGCCTTGTTAAGAAGAACAGAGTACTTTGGCATATTTAAAATGGTTCCTTCTCTCCACCCCTCACCCTGCTGGAAATAGGAGAGGATTTTTCTCTGATATTTACTGTGGGAACCTGGTAGCTCCTGGAAGTAAATGTCACTACTGTGAGGATCCCCCATGACGGTGTCCTCCTGGAGCTTTTAACTCCAGTAGCCTACACTGAGCCTCCAGTAGTTTGTCAATTACAACTCATGTTTTCCTACCCTGGCTTGGTTTCCAGGGAGGTTTCTGTTCGTGAGTCTCTGCACTGGTAAGCCGTGACTCCCTGTATCTGCCTGTTTGCCTCTCCAGTCTTGGGAGCAGCACTTTGCTCTGTGTCCTCCCCTCTGGTATGGATCCAAGAAGAGCTGTTGATGTTTCAGTCTCTCTAGCTTTTTACTTGATGTTAGAACAGAGTGGGTGACTTACAAGCATCTTATGTAGAACCAGAAACTGAAAGCACCACCCAAGGATCAATGATTGCCTTTTACTGTCCATATGCCTTGGTGAATTTTGTTCTTTTCTGTATTTGAATTAGCTTTCAGCATTTATCCTTTGCAGCTTCAGTGCCATGAAATCTCTCTGAGAGTTCCTATAATGTGAATTTTTTTTTGTTGGCAGCATTCATCTGGGATAACTCCATTCTTTTTTTCCCACACTCACTTTCTTCATTTTATATCCATATGTTCACCTTCACCCTCTGACTGTATATCTAGACTCTCTTTTAAAATGGTAGCAGTATCAGCATTGCCACAGTCAGCTATTTCTTCTGTAACTCATTGACATCTGATTAGAATTTCATTTCCAGCCTTGTCACTTTTTATTTCTTTGCTGCACTTTCATCTTTGTTAGCTAATTCCTTCTTTTGATTATACATTTCTGTAAACTGCCATGTGGCTTGATCACTGTAAGACAAAGAGGCAGTGTAGTTACATCTTTCCTGTCTGTGTGTGAACTGGATAAGAGAGGCACAGTGATCAATCACTGGCATACTTTCAAAGAAGTGATGTGATTGGTCAGTGATCTTGATATGCATCTATTATTTGCAGTGATTTGTGGTCCAAAGAGCTAGCAGTGAAGCCTGTACTTTATAAACTTACTCATATTTAATATATCATGGTAACAAAAATTCAAACTGTGTTGTTGGGGGAGTGGTAATCTAAATAGTAGTAACTGAAATTTATGTGTGTTGGAACCATGCAGAATGAGGACTGCATGTAATTTTGATTTCTTTTTGTAGCTTTTTCTTACTGTCAGTGGCCTCCAGTGTTGAAGGAAGGTGGTAATTGCAGCATCCTTGTCTTGTTCCTGATCTCAAAGAATGCCTTTTAATCTTTCATTATTAAGTATAACACTTGCTGTAGATTTTTTATATGTCAGTTGAAAGTCTTTTCTGACTTCCATTGTGATTTTTCCTTGGGCCAATTGGTTATTTAGAAGTGTGTTTATTTTTTATTGAAATCTGACACATATATATTTGCACAATCTTGAGTGTGAAAGTGATGTACCCTTAGTCAGCTACTACCCAGATGAAGAACTAGAACGTTTTAACACTCCAGAGGCCTGCTTTTGCTCATTTCTGTCACTAGCCCCTCCCAAAAGGTAATTACTAGCTTGACTTTAACAGCTAGGTTTGTTTTGCTTGTTTTTGAATGTAAGTGGAATCACACAGTAAGTTCTCTCTGGTTTGGCTTCTTTTGGTCAACATTACATTTGTAAAATTCTTACTTATTGTGTACTATAAGTAAATTTTACTTATTCTCATTGAGAAGTATTATATAAATTATGTAAATATATAATTATATTGTGGTAATTTGTATAAATTACATAAATACATTTATCTTTTGTGTTGATAGATCCTTGGTTTGTTTCCAGTTTATGGCCAAATGAAAATTTGTATACATTTCTGTTGGGTATGTACCTAGCAGAGGAATTACTAGGTCATAGGGTATGCATCTCTTTACCATTAGTAGATATGACCAAACAGTTTTTCAGAGTTTTTATACATTTTGCACTCCCACCAGCAGCATATGGGAGTACCAGTTGTTCCATATCTTTGCTAACTCTTGATATTTTTAGTCTTTTTAATTTTAACCATTCTGGTTATTAATTTATCTTTGTGCAAATTATGGAGAGAACCTATATTAACTGTTTTCCTCTGTGTAGGCATCTGCCCAGCCAGGTTGCTGCTTAGCCTCTTGGTTTATTTATTGCTGCTCTTACAACTAGCCTGTTTGAATTTTCTGTTCCTGACCTGATCCTAATGTATTGTTGTTGACATCTGGAAGGATACTTTTTAGTTGAAGCATATTTATTAAGCCTCTACTGTACCCATTGGTGCCACTATCAGAAACAGAACAACACTGCGCAATTTATGCCGTGAGTCTGAGAGAGTAATAGATTAGGTATAGGTCCTCAGCAGTCTAGGGAAATGGTTTCCAAACTTTTTAAATGTCTACCCTGTACTAATACATTATGCATATTATAAGCATGCACAAAATTGAAATTAAAAAGATAAGGTAAAATAAATATTTTAAAATATCTTGCTAACTATTATGGTTTCATATTACCATAATACATAAAAGGTATAATATATACTTTAGGCAAGACTCTGTGATGACAAACCAACCTGAAATCTCAATGGCTTATAATAACAAAGGTTTATATTTTACTTACTTTATAAATCTGTTGCAGGTTGCTATAGCTCACCCCCACATCTTCATTCTGGGATTCAGTCTGATGAGATGGCCTCTATCTGGAATACTTGTAAATGGAAAAGAGGGTGTGGCAGACCATATCCTAATTCTCTAGGCTTCTGCTTGGAAGAAGTGTAATGCATCATTTCTATTCACATTTAATCAGTCAAAGCAGTCACATGGCCAAGCCTGATATCATTGAGATAAGAAAGTATAATACGTTCTTAAAGAGAGGCAGGGGGGGAAACAATCCCCCTTTATATATTTGTTTAATTATTGAGATATAATTCACATACTATACAATTCAACCTTCTAAAGTGTACAGTTCAGTCATGTTTGGTATATTCAGAGTTGTGCAACCATCACCTCAAGCAATTTTAGAACATTTTTATCATCCCAGAAAGGAGCCCTGTACTCATTAGCAGTCACTCCCTATTTCCCCATCAATCTCTCCAGCCCTTGGCAACCACCAGGTTACTTTCTATCTTTACGGATTTGCCTATTCCAGACATTTCATATAAAGAGAGTCGTATAATATGTGGTATTTTGTGACTGGCTTCTTTTGCTTAGCATACTGTTTTCATGGTTCATCCATGTTGTACATATATTAGTACTTTATTCCTTTTTGTTGCTGAGTAATAACCCATTGAATGGATATAGCAATGGATATATCACATTTTACTTATCAATTCATTTATTGAGGACATGTGGATTGTTTTCACTTTTGGGCTATTATGCAGAATGCTGCTATGAACATTCATGTACAAGTTTTTAAGTGAAATATGTTTTCAGTTCTCTTGAGTATACAATGAGGAATGGAATTGATGGGCCTTTTGTTAAGTCTGTGTTTAAGATATTTAGGAACTGCCAAACTGTCTTCCAAAGTGGCTGCACCATTTTACATTTCACTAGTAATGTACTTGGGTTCCAATTTCTCTATATTCTCACCAACACTTGATATTAACTGTATTTTTTTATTTTAATTTTAGCCATCCTAGTAGAGTGGAAGGGAATATATTTGAACAGTAAATAGAGTCTGTCATACTCAACTTGTGTGTCTACTCTATACCTACATCAGAATGTATTGAAAACATTTTTAAAGAGTCAGATATTTCTCTCACTAGAGTGTTAGCTTCTTGAGAGTAGAAACTGTGACTTATCTGATTTTAGGGTCAAGGAATGAATGAATGAATGAATGAAAGTAAGGATATGATAAGTGCTATAAGAGACATAAACAAAATACTTTGTGAAAGATTACCAGAAGAAAACTGGATCATTTCAAAGCTGGAGCCAAATCATTTTAAAAAGAGTTTTGAATGTTAATTTGTTTCATGGACAGTGGAGTTTATATTAACTAAATCTTACATCAGTAACACTATTGAGATTAAAGAAGTTATTTACTTATGGTTGGTTTAATCTTAACAGTACATGTATTTTCTTTTTATTGAAGTATAGTTGATTTATAATATTGTGTTAGTTTCAGGCATACAGCATAGTGATTTAGTATTTTTGCACATTATATTCCATTATAGGTTATTACAAGGTAATGGGTACAACTCCCTGTGCTATGCAGTATATCATTGTTATCTGTTTTATTTATTTATTATTGGAGTATAGTTGATTTGCAATGTTGTGTTAGTTTCTGGTCTACAGCAGAGTGATTCAGTTATATATATATATATTCTTTTTCATATTCTTTTTTGTTGTGGTTTATCAAAGGATATTCAATATAGTTCCCTGTGCTATACCGTAGGACCTTGTAGTTTATTTTATATATAGTAGTTTGTATCTGTTAATCCCATACCCCTAATTTATCCCGCTCCCCACATATTCTTAATTAAACATTAAAAGTTTTGTAATATTTTATTTTAAAGTAATATATTTGAATCTGTGAAGAATATCATAATCTCTGTTTCCAAGCACTTGAGAAAAATCCTCCCTTAAATGAACTTAGGGCAGAAAGACTTGGTCACATTTTCCAGCATAGCATGAGTTCTAGAAACTGTTGAGTGCCATGTAGGTAAAGTAGGACCATCTTATGCCTTTTACTAAATAAAACAGGTAATGTCCCTTTGTTTTATACAGAAGAGAACTGAGGAGTGAGTAGGGCAAGAGAGGTTTAAAACAATACTGTTTTTGAATCCTATAGAATAAAAAATTCAACAGCAGTAATATTTGAAATAATGTTAATTCCAGAGATAATTGTAAGATCAGGTGTCAGAGCAGGCAACTTTAAAACTGCCATTTAGAAACTAAGGAGTCGACTTTATTTAAAATACAAAACACCCCCCCCCCAGATTTTGATAACATAGCCTTAATTAATAAATGCTAGGGAACAGTGTTCCCTTGTCAGTGTTGTATTTCAAATCTGATGGGTTTCTGTCTTCAGCCTGTTTCATTATGCCCCTGGATGAAAAAGAAAAATACTTTAAGTATATGTAGTAAGAATAGTTCTTATTTCAGCTTTCCCAGACAATATTTATCTCATGCCTATAAGATGCACTGGTCAAAAGTTAATACATTTCTGTATATATCTTATTGACAAGGAAGGTGTAATTAACAACGGAGACTTGGTATTAATAAGAAGACAGAGCTACTCAGCAAGGGGAGAGCTTGGGGAAGAGGATGGAATAAGCTGTGTATGCCACCTGAGAAATAGACATCAAACACAAACACACATACACAACCTTCCCAATTGTAGTCCCCCGTGCCCCATACCTACAGTATGTAGCCTTTTCAGATCGACTTCTTTCCCTTATTAATGTGCACTTAAGGCTCTTCCATGTCTTTTCATGATGTGTTTGTGTGTGTGTGTGTTTTTATATCTCGCGCATATTGTGGTGGTGCCCTTAAAGAAAGCACTCTGCCTGCAGCAAAAAAAAAACCTGCTTGTTTTTCCACATGACTGCGGAACAATTATAGCTTCTACTAAGGAGCCCGTCTCCTGTTCCTGGGAAAATAGCTGGGTTGGCTGGCATTTGCATAATCGTCTTTAGCGCTATTGTGGGTGGGTTTGGGCTGCTGACACAGAGCTGCAGACTGGCCACCTGTCCCAAACAAATGCACTCAGCCTTTGTGCAACGTGATTATCTATTTCTTCATAGTGTTGTTTCTGAGTAATGAATAATTTGATTAAAATATTATGAAACCATTAGGAAGTGTTTGTGTTGAACTTAAATCTTCTATTTGGGGGAGAGAGAAATTTCCTGCCTCTTCCACTGGCACAACTATATATTTCCATGCCCCCTCTGGCATAGTTTTGTAACTGCTTTTGTGAAATTATCATCATGAATATTAATTAGGGATGTGAGTTTAAAAAGAACCTTCAAAATGACTTGTATTCATTCTTCTATAAATTATAAGTTGAGCATTGTCTAATGTTTTCTAGGAGTCCATTTTACATATGTGGAATAATTAATTAAACATTTAAAGTCAGTGAAAGAAGAAGAAATATCTAAGGTCCTGAAATGCTCACCTGCCCTACTTCATTCATTTTCCGTGATAATGAACCCCCATAACTCATTTAGGAAGTTTCTCTCCTAATCACACATTAATATGTTGACTACTTTCATTAATTGTCTATATTCAGCCTGTGATGGGAAATTTTTTTCTTTTTTTAAAACTTACTTGTGACATAATGTTGATATTTCTTGTACATAATGACCAACTGAATTGAATTTTCATGTTAGAATTAACTTGTAGTTGATTGACCCTATGATCATATTATGTAAGAAAAGTCTCAATATCAAAGAGGTAATCAGTGAATTAGTAAGCATTTTTAAAAAAATTACTTGCCAGAGTTATTTGAGGACAAAATTTGTGGTTGTGACAGCAGTCACTTCTCTTAGTTCTCATTAAATATTTATTGAATGAATGAAAGATTGAATACTGGTAAGAAACATTGAGAACTTGTAGTATACACATCAGGTACTTTTTATGTGCTATTTCATTTGATTTTTGCGACAATCTATTTTTTGAGGTAGATGGTATTCTTATTTTTTTAATAGACTTTAACTTTTTGCAATTTTAAGTTCATAGTAGTTTTGAGCATTAAGTTCAGAGTTCCCATATACCCTCCACCCCTACATATGCACAGTCCCCCCCCCCCACTATCAACATCCCACACCAGAGTGATATTTGTTATAGCCAACGAACCTCCACTGACACATCACCATCACCCAAAGTCCATAGTTTACATTAGGGTTAACTCTTCATGTTATACAGTCTATGGATTTTAACAAATGTATAGTGACATGTATCCAGCATCATACTATCACATGCCCTAAAAATCATCTGTGCTCCACCTATTTTTTTCTTCCTTCCCTCCTAACCCCTGGAAACCACTGATCTTTTTACTGTCTCCACAGTTTTCCCCTTCCCAGAATGTCATATAGTTGGAATCACACAGTATGTAGCCTTTCAGATTGCCTTCTTTCCCATGGTGATATCCACTTAAGGTTCCTCCCTGTCTTTTCTTGACTTGATAGCTCATTTCTTTTTAGTGCTCAGTAATATTCCGTTGTCTGGATGTGCTGCAATTTGTTTAGCCATTCATCTACTGAAGTATGTATTCACCTACCTGATTTTACTGATGATGAGACTGAAGCTGAGATCAAGTAATTTGCCTAAGTTCACATGTATAATACATGTCAAGTCAGACCAAAACCCATGATCTAAATCGGTGGTGTCTAGAATAGGTTCACACTGTGGGGGTGTACAAGATGGTTATTTACACATTAAGGGATTTTTACAAAACTCTCACTGTTTGTTTGCCTTTGTATGTTGCACTGTACAGCAGTTTTCATCTAAGTGGATTTACTGATGATATTCTCTAATTTAAATTAAACTATCTCACAAACTGTACAAATAGCTTTAAAATATCACTGGGAATAATATGAAAATTCATTGAAGATAATTCTAATAATGCAAGAACAAGCAAACACCAAGAAAAGAGCAGAGATAACACTTTCAAAAACCTTTCATCAGCTTAAGTATAATGTAAAAATGATGATAGCTCAAACAGACCTGAAAAAAGCAAGCCAAAAATAACTTGTAATTACCTAGAAGACAATTTAATAATGGATATATAACCACTTTTATAATGAGGAGCTTTAAACTTGTAACTGTCTTGAGATAGTAGTTCTTGGTATATAACACATGAACCTATCAAATTGGAAAGTTAGTCACTGAATATGTATCTCATCCCTGTAAAGTTGTGGTTTTGGTATGTTTCATAATCGATACAATACGTAAATACAAAGCATTGGGGTATTATTTAAAACTGAATATACACTTTTTTTTTTTTTACTGATAGATTGTGCAATCATAAAAGCTTTGGGATCCCTACTCTGAAATGTACTAGTTCATTTTGAAAGGTCTCATGCTAATTAAAAAAGTAAATTATTTAAATTTTGTAACCTTCCTCTCCTTTTAAGTTTATCTGGATACTCCGTTATCTTCCATTTCTTGTTTGAAACAGTGTTCATTTTTCTAATTAACCATGCATCTTGACCCTAACTCTTTCCAGCTATGTTAACCTTATTTTTATAACTGTTAGCTATTTTCTCCTGGTTTTCAATCCCTCTTTAAAAAAAAAAAAAAAAAAAAAAATATATATATATATATATATATATATATTTGGTTGCGCTGGCTCATAGTTGTGGCAGGCAGGCTCCTTAGTTGTGGCTCACTGGCTCCTCAGTTGCAGTATGTGGGCTCCTTAGTTGTGGCATGCAAACTCTTAGTTGCGGCATGCATGTAGGATCTAGTTCCCTGACCAGGGAATCAAATCCACTTTTAAAGTAACAAACAGAACCTTCCCTTAACATCCCTCTTATCAAACTTCTGCCTTCCCTTTATATATATACTTTTTGTGTGTGTGTGTAAGTGATGTGTTGCTATCCTTTATTGGAGGAGGCAACTGTGTTGGAAGCGACTTTAGTATATGCATACATGAAATTGTATGAAAGACTGAACTCGTGCTTTGTGGAAAGAAAAGCTCAGACTCTCTCCTTAGTTTGTGTGTGATTTTTTAAAAAATTTTTTTACAATTATTTTTCACTGTGTTAAAATACACATAAAATTTGTCATCTTAACCATTTTTAAGTATACAGTTCATTAGTGTTAAGTATACATTGTTGTACCATCTCCAGAATTTTTTCATCTTGTAAAACTAAAGCTCTATATCCATTAAACAACAAGTGTCCATTCCCTCCAAATAAAAACCACCATTTTATTTTCTGTGTGAAACTACCTCATTTAAGTAGAATCATATAGTATTTGTATCATAGCTAATTTGTTAGCACCTTTTTTTTTTTTTGGCTGCAGTGGGTCTTAGTTGCTGCTCGTGGGCTTTCTCTAGTGGGGGCTACTCTTTGTTGTGGTGCATGAGCTTCTCAGTGAGATGGCTTTTCTTGTTGTGGAGCATGGGCTCTAGATGCATGGGCTTCAGTAGTTGTAGCAGATGCACTCAGTAGTTGTGGCGTGTGGGCTTAGTTGCTCCGTGGCAAGCGGGATCTTCCCAGACCAGGGACTGAACCCATGTCCCCTGCATGGCAGGCAGATTCTTAACCACCACGCCACCAGGGAAGTCCTTAGCATAGCTTTTAGATTTTTAAATTTATGATCAGTATTAAGAAATTCTTAATAGTAATCAATCTTGATTTCTATTTCTTACCCCTTTGTCATGTCGTTAGTTCCCAGGCTGCAGTTTTGCTTTGGATGATCTCTTGTTCTTTTCTCTTTCCACTGCTTAGAGCATACAATAACTTCCTAATTGGATCACCCTGCTTTCTCTTCCACATCAGCACCATGTTCATCATTCTGAAATAAAGATCTGATTATTGCTTCCTCCTTTAAATTTCTGTGGGTAATTTAACACTTATTGAATGCTTATTAAAATAGCTTTACTTAACTTTACATACCCTGTAAGTCATGAATTTACCTCCATTTTACAGATAAGGAAATTAACTGTTAGAGAGGAGATACGACTTGTTTAGCGTTGTACTACTAGAGCCTAATGAAACCAGGATTTAAACTCAGTATTATCTGACTTCCCAATTCCTTCCTATTTTTATACTTGACACATTTGTTTATGCATATCTTTTCCCCTCTCCTTGGTCACTGGGGAGTCCTTTATACTTCTCTCTTCACCGCCCAGCTCAAACATCACTTTTTCTGTGAAACTTTCCCTGACTCCTGCTAGTCCTCTCTCTCAAATCTGTTCAGTGGTTTTTGCTCTCTGTTACTTAGTAGCACTTTGTACATAGCTGTAAAACCTTCTCTTGATAAAGGACCATTTAAAAAAACAGAAGATAACATGTTACTTTGTACAAAGATTTATTGAATTGAATTTGTGAAAATTATTCTCTTTTCTGGTATTGTTAGAAGCATTAGGAATGAAAAATTATTTTTTGTAGAAATGAGATATCATTACAGATTATCCGTATTTTAAGAGAACATGATGATGACTGAAACTTTCAAAGCAGCTATATCCTGAAACAATGATTTGCATAAAACTTTCTCATTTTATGAAGAGTTCAGTTCAGAGTTCTGTGTTTATTATTCACAAAAGTTAGATTATATGTATTTTTTCACAATTACACTGCTTTAGAGTGAAATACCACCTGTGCATGTTTTCATACTTAATCCATCATCAGAACTAACATCGGAGCCTTTGTTTTTTCCTTTGCCACTAATCTAATTCCTGAAGACTAAAGATTCCGTAACCTTAATTAATGAGAACTCAGTGTTAAAGATATAGATGTTAAGTTAAAAATGTCTTCTCTGAGAAAGACACAGTTAAGAGAATGAAAAGACAAGACTGGAAGAAAGTATCTACAAAACATGTATCTGATAAAGGACTTGAATCCAAATTATACAAATGCATCTTAAAACTCAACAATAAATAAACAAATGACCCAATTGAAAAGTAGGTCAAAGACCTGAAAAGACATTTCAACAAAAAAGATATACAGGTGGCAAAAAGCATATGAAAGATGCTCAGCACCGTATGTCATTATGGAGTTGTCAGTGAGATAAACTACACACCTGTTTGGCTAAAATTCAGAATTCTGACAACACCAAATGCTGTCTAGGATGTGGAGCAGTGGAATGGAGTCCCATTGTTATTGGGAATGGAAAATGGTATAGCCACTTTTGGAAGCTAAACACAGTCTTATCACAGAATCAAGCAGTTGCACACCTTGATATTTGCCCAGATGTGTTCAGAACTTAAGTGCACGCAAAAACCTATACATGAATGTCTGTAGCAGCTTTGTTCATAATTGCCAAAACTTGGTAGCAGATAAGATGTCCTTTAATAGGTGAATGTATAAACAATTTGTAGTACCTCTAGACAATGGAAATAGTAGTCAGTGATAAAAGGAAGTGAGCTGTCAAGCCACTAAAAGACACACAGCAGATACACAGCAGACATCTTGTAAAGTGGAAGAAGCCAATCTGAAAAGGCTGCAATACTATATGATTCTAAATTATATGACATTCTGGAAAAGGCAAAACTATACAGATGGTAAAAAGATCAGTGTTTGCCAGGGATTGGGATGGAGGAGGATGAAGGGAAGATGGATAGGTGGCGCACAGGGTGGTTTTTTTTTAAGTTTTTATATTTATTTTAATTAATTAATTTATTTATTGGCTGCATTGGGTCTTTGTTGCTGCACTGGGCTTTCTCTAGTTGCGGTGAGCAGGGGCTGCTCTTTGCTGTGGTGCGCAGGCTTCTCATTGCAGTGACTTCTCTTGTTGTGGAGCATGGGCTCTAGGTGCGCGGGCTTCAGTAGTTGTGGCTTGTGGGTTCCAGAGCGCAGGCTCAGTAGTTGTGGCGCATGGGCTTAGTTGCTCCACAGCATGTGGGATTTCCCCAGAGCAGGGATCGAACTCATGTCCCCTGCATTGGCAGGCGGATTCTTAACCACTGTGCCACAAGGGAAGCCCCCATAGGGTAGTTTTAAAGCAGTGAAATTATTATGATAATGCAATGGTGGATACGTGACACTGTGCATCTGTCAAAACTTATAGAACTGTAGGACACAAACAGTGAATCCGAATATAAACTGTCAACTTTAGTTAATAATGTGTCAAAACATTTTTTCATCAATTGTAACAAGTGTATTATACTAATGCAAGATGTTAATATTACGGCAGTCTGTGAGGCAGGGGAGTATATGTGAACTCTGTACTTTCTACTCAGTTTTTCTGTAAACCTAGAAACTGCTCTAAAAAAAAACTATAAATTTTAAAATGTATATATTTATTTGTTCACCAAAATGGTTAATGAATTAAGTTCAACAATTGTTTACTGAGCAAACACTGAACTTTGCTAAATTTTTATAGCCCTGTCCTAAAGAACTTACAGACAGCTCTTAGCCAGAATATATAGTGATTTGAGATAGTCTATGGTTATATCAGAATGTGTCTTAAGCTTTGAAAGAAGACCTGGTTTTGAACCCAAGCTTAACTAGCTACATGATCTTATGCAAATTACTTAGCCTTTTAAAACTTCTGTTGCATGCACTGCATAAGATGGTGGCTTTAAATGTTCGTTGAGTACAAATAGTAAGTACTGAAATATTAACTCTAATGACTAGTTATGTTTTCCATACAACAAGAGAAATGAGGAAGAATGGCTGTCATTGGCCTTGGATGTCATTGGCCTTGGATGTCACATTTCCTGTTTCTTCTGGATTGCCCCCTCTATTTTAAGATAACTAAGGGTCCAGCTCATGAAATTATTTGCCTG
This sequence comes from Hippopotamus amphibius kiboko, assembly GCF_030028045.1. NCBI lineage: Eukaryota > Metazoa > Chordata > Mammalia > Artiodactyla > Hippopotamidae > Hippopotamus > Hippopotamus amphibius. The sequence goes on along the minus strand of NC_080194.1, from coordinate 42,926,600 downwards.
CTTATTTGATACATTCCAGTTTCTGCTTGAAGAAGGAACTGCTTTTACAGCTGTCTTTGAGATCAAGCGGACAAGTTCAATCATGCTGACTGATATAACACTTCTCTTGTTTAAAAACAACAGCAACTAGCTTGTTCACTCCCTCAATAAAATGCTTCATCAGAAGTTTACAAATAGATATCAGCTAATCCAAGCCTTGAACTTTAATTTTTAAAGAATTGAATAAAAATACAGTTTTAATGATGTCTAGTGACTCTTTAATATTCTAAATAAGCCAAAATTAGTATATTTTTTTACAAAAATCTGTCCTCATTTATGTTTTCCAGTTGATAATGCTTTAAATATTATACAATAAATCCCCCACATTTATTTTTTGACAGCAAATAATATTAATCTTTATTGGAAGATGACTGTAACACAGTGAAAACTATTGTTTTTCTTACTAATAGCTTCCAGCAATGTGAAAAGAAAAATTCCCAAAATGTAGGGGAAAGAAAAAACATTCATGCAAGTATAACCATCATTTTGTCGTTAAACAATCTACTGAAAAATGGGAAATGAAGTAAAAACGTTTGAAATAGAAGAGGTAAGCTAAGTCACTGCCTTTTAGTCAGTAGGGTTTTCTCTTGATTACAACTTGCATATAAATTGCGTTGGGAATAAATGGAAGAACTCTATAGGAGTAAACAAGACTATCTGGGGGGGGAATGGTTTAAGTGAACTTGAAAATGATTAAATAACTGGCATTTAATATTTAACATCAGGTAGATTTGGCCTTTTGCCTCCTAAAAGGAGGATACCTTTTACTAAACAAACTTCCAAGTTATACACTCATATTGGCAACAGCATTATATAAACTGGACATTTAATATGTCCTCTGTGTTTAAATCCAACAGGATTTATGCACATACTTTCTCTTATTAAACTGTCGTAATAGCAACATTCAGTGGAGAACTAAGAATATTGCAGGGAGATAACTTTTATACCTCTTACTGTATATTAAAGGAAACTGAGTTTTGTGTAAGTACAGTAAATTAACTTTAGATGATATATCCCAATTATTATTAGGGCCGTAACTCTTCAAGGAAACATCTTTTTAAATGTGTTTTTATGATTCTATTTTAAGCACAACAGTAGTAACGGTGCTTTTTCTCTTGAGTAAAGAAAAGACATTGAAGGGTCTTTCTTAAAGAACAAGAATAACTTCTAGGAAAACTTCTTTGAAAGTAGTTATCTCCTAAGCACAAAAGAAGAATTCACTATATAAGTGGAAGTGTAAGCTTCAAAGAACAAGTTGGATGCTTAGAAGTAAAAATTTACCCCACCAACCCTTCTCCCACATTTTCCCTAGTGTTTTTTATATCACAAACTTTTTTTTAAGCTCTTTATTGGAATATAATTGCTTTACACTCTTACACCAGTTTTTGAGATACACCAAAGTGAATCAGCTGTATTTATACATATATCCCCATATCCCCTCCCTCCCGCTACTCCCACCCTCCCTGTCCTGGCCCTCTAAAGCATCACCCATCATCGAGTTGATCTCCCTTTGTTATACGGTAATTTCCCACTAGCTGTCTATTTTACATTTGGTAGTGTATCTGTGTCTATGCTACTCTCTCACTTCATCCCAGCTTCCCCTTCGCCCCCCACCCCAGCCCCTTGTCCTCAAGTCCATTCTCTACATCTGCATCTCCACTCTTGCCCTGTCACTGGGCTCATCAGTACCATTTCTTCAGATTCCATATATATGAGTTAGCATACGGTATTTGTTTTTCTCTTTCTGGCTTACTTCACTCTGCATGACAGTCTCTAGGTCTATCCACCTCATTACATATAGCTCCATTTCATTGCTTTAATGGCTGAGTAATATTCCATTGTATATATGTGCCACATCTTCTTTATCCACTCATCTGTTGATGGGCATTTAGGTTGCTTCCATGTCTTGGCTATTGTAAATAGTGCTGCAGTGAACACTATGGTACATGTTTCTTTTTGGATTATGGTTTTCTCTGGGTATATGCCCAGTAGTGGGATTACTGGGTCATATGGTAGTTCCATTTTTCTTTTTTTAAGGAACCTCCAAAGTGTTTTCCATAGTGGCTGTACCAGCTTACATTCCCACCAACAGTGCAGGAAAGTTCCCTTTTCTCCATACCCTCTCCACCATTTATTGTTTCTAGATGTTTTGATGATGGCCATTCTGACTGGTGTGAGGTGATACTTCATTGTGGCTTTGACTTGCATTTCTCTAATGATTAGTGATGTTGAGTATCTTTTCATGTGTTTGTTGGCCATCTGTATGTCTTCTTTGGAGAAATGACTATTTAGGTCTTCTGCCCATTTGTGGACTGGGTTATTTGCTTTTTTGGTATTAAGCTGCATGAGCTGCTTATATATTTTGGAGATTAATCCTTTGTCTGTTGATTCACTGGCAAGCATTTTCTCCCATTCTAGAGGTTGTCTTCTTGTCTTGTTTATGGTTTCTTTTGCTGTGCAAAAGCTTTTAAGTTTCATTAGGTCCCATTTGTTTATTTTTCATTTTATTTCCATTATTCTAGGATGTGGGTCCAAAAGGATCTTGCTTTGATGTATGTCATAGAGTGTTCTGCCTATGTTTTCCTCTGGGAGTTTTATAGTGTCTGGCCTTACATGTAGGTCTTTAATCCATTTTGAGTTTATTTTTGTATATGGTGTTAGGAAGTGTTCTAATTTCATTCTTTGACATGTAGCTGTCCAATTTTCCCAGCACCAGTTATTGAAGAGGCTGTCTTTTTTCTATTGTATATTCTTACCTCCTTTGTCAAAGATAAGGTGCCCATATGTGCTTGGGTTTATCTCTGAGTCCTCTATTCTGTACCATTGATCTTCCTTTCTGTTTTTGTGCCAGTACCATCCTGTCTTGATCACTGTGGCCCTGTAGTATAGTTTGAAGTCAGGAAGCCTGATTCCGCCAACTCTGTCTTTCCTTCTCAAGATTGCTTTGTCTGTTCGGGGTCCTTTGCGTTTCCATACAAATCGTAAGATTTCTTGTTTTTCTAGTTCTGTGGAAAATGCTGTTGGTAATTTGATAGGGATTTCATTGAATCTGTAAATTGCTTTCTATAAGATTGTTATTTTCACAATGTTAATTCTTCCAATCCAAGAACATGGTATGTTCCTCCATCTGTTTGTATGGTCTTTGATTTCTTTCATCAGTGTCTTATAGTTTCCTGCGTTACAGGTGTTTTGCCTCCTTAGGCAGGTTTCTTCCTAGGTATTTTATTCTTTTTGTTGCAGTGGTAAATGGGGGAGTTTCCTTAATTTCTCTTTCTGCTCTTCCGTTGTTAGTGTATAGGAATGCAAGACATTTCTCTGCATTAATTTTCTATCCTACTACTTTACTAAATTCATCAATTAGTGCTAGTAGTCTTCTGGTAGCATCTTTAGGGTTTTCTATGTATAATATGAAATCATCTGCAAAGAGTGACAATTTTACTTCTTCTTTTCCAATTTGAATTCCTTTTATTTCATTTTCTTCTCTGATTGCTGTGGCTAATACTTCCAAAACTATGTTGAATGATAATGGTGAGAGTGGACACCCTTGTCTTGTTCCTGTTCTTAGAGGGAATGCTTTCAGTTTTTCACCATTTGGAATGATGTTGGCTGTTGGTTTGTCATATATGGCTTTTATTACATTGAGGTAATTTCCTTCCATGCCTATTTTCTGGAGAGTTTTTCTCATAAATGGATGTTGAATTTTCTCAAAAGCTTTTTCCGCATCCATTGAGATTATCATATGGTTTTTATCCTTCAGTTTGTTAATATGGTGTATCACATTGATTGATTTGTGTATACTGAAGAATCCTTGCATTCCAGGAATAAACCGCACTTGATCACGGTGTATGATCTTTTTAATGTGCTGTTGAATTCTGTTAGCTAGTATTTTGTTGAGGATTTTTGCATCTAAATTCATCAGTGATATTGGCCTGTAATTTTCTATTTTTGTGACATCTTTGCCTGGTTTTGGTGTCAGGGTGATGGTGACCCTGTAGAATGAGTTTGGGAGTGTTCCTCCTTCTGCTATATTTTGGAAGAGTTTATCACAAACTTTTTTAACCTAAATTATGCCAAACCCTGGAATTTCTTCTTCTTTCCTCAGTTGGTCAAATTCCTGTTTGCTCTTTCAGATCCAGTTCCAATGTGCTTATTAAGTTTACGTAGGTTTTCCTGACGTCTCTCACTTTAGGAGAGTTAGTGACTTCTCCTCTTTTCTTATACTTCTGCTAAACCTAGTATCATTTGTATTATAATCCAACAACCCTTTCTGCCATTAAATAGCCTACCAGGGTATTTATCCCTGGAGGAGATACCATGATCTGTCCATTTGTATAAGGCCAAAATCCAAAGGGTCATCTTTGTTGTCGCCTTCCTTCTTATCTCTTCTGTAGCTCGACCATTACCAGTCATGTCAATTTTCCCTGCCAAATAAGTTTATAATCAGTCTGGTTCTCTCTTTCTCCAGTGTCTCCACACAGTTCAAACTCACATCATCTCTGCCAGAATACTGCTGCAGTCTAGAGAGTTTCTTGTAGATGGCATATAGTTGGATTATGATTTTTAATCTATCTGCCAGTCTCTCAGTCTCTTGATTGGAGAGTTTAATCCATTTACATTTAAAGTAACTACTCATAAGGATGTACTTACTTCCTTGTCATTTTGCATTATTGTCTCTTTTGTGTTTAGCTCAGTTTTTGTAGTGAAACATTTTGATTTTCTTCTTACTTTGTTTTGTGTATATTCTTTGTGGTTATATTTAACATTATAAAGTTATAAAACTCTAATTTGAATTTACACCAGCTTAACTTCAGAAACATTACAAAAACTCTGCTCTTTTATAGCTTTATCTCTAACCTTTTCATTTACTGATGTGACAGAATCATGTTTTTGTATATCATGGATCCAAAAACAAACTAAAACTTTTTTGATTTGTTAGTCTCATACATATAAAAAAAATATAAAAAACAGTATGTGGAGTTACAAAACAAAGTAACAATAACACTAGCTTTTAGACTAATAATTTTTTAAAGAAATGTATTAGTCTCTTAAATTATGTAGAAAACAAAAAGTGGAGTTACAAATCACTGTTACAATAATACTAGCTTTTATAATTGCCCGTATGCTTAGCATTAGTGAGATCTTTATTTCTTTATACTGCTTCAAGTTACTGTCTAGTGTCTTTTCATTTCACCTTTAGGATTCCCTTGAGCATTTCTTACAGGGTAGATCTAGTAGTCAGGAACTCCCTCAGCTTTTATCTGAGAATATTTTAATATCTCTCTTACTTTTGAAGGATAGTTTTGCTACATATAGTATTTTCTTTTATATATATATATATACATGCACACATATATACATTTATTTATTTATTTATTGGTCTTCATTGCTATGCACAGGCTTTCTCTAGTTGCGGTGAGTGGGGGCTACTTTTCATTGTGGTGCATGGGCTTCTCATTGCTGTGGCTTCTCATGCTGCAGAGCATGGGCTCTAGGCACGTGGGCTTCAGTACTTGTGTGGCACATGGGCTCAATAGTTGTGGCTCGGGGCTTCCTAGGTGGCTCAGTGGTTAAGAATCCACCTGTTAATGCAGGGGACATGGGTTCGATCGCTGCTCCAGGAAGATCCCACATGCTGAGAAGCAACTAAGCCCGTGTGCCACAACTATTGAGCCTGAGCTTTAGAGCCTGTGAGCCACAACTGTTGAGCCCATGTTCTGCAACTACTGAAGCCCACGTGCCTAGAACCCATGCTCTGCAACAAGAGAAACCACAGCAATGAGGAGCCCGCACCCCACAACAAAGAGCAGCCCCCGCTTGCCGCAAGCAGAGAAAGCCCGCGTGCAGCAATGCAGACCCAGCACAGCCAGTAAATAAATAAATAAATAAATAAATTTATTTAAAAAAAATAGTTGTGGCTCATGGGCTCTGGAGCATAGGCTCTACAGTAGTTGTGGTGCACAGGCTTAGCTGCTCCGCGGCACATGGGATCTTCCCGGACCGGGGCTCGGACCTATGTCCCCTGCATTGGCAGGCAGATTCTTAACCACTGCACCACCAGGGAAGCCCCTACATACAGTATTTTCAATGGCAGGTTATTTTTTCTTTTAGCACTTTGAATATATGGACAACCCACTGTTTTCTGCCCTCCTAAATTTCTGTTGAAAAATCTGATAGTCTTATTGAAGATACCTTGTATGTGGCTATTTGCTTTTTCTCTTGCTGCTTTCAAGATTCTCTTTTTGTCTTTAGCTTTTGAGAGATTGATTATAATGTGTCTCAGTGTGGGCCTCTGAGTTCATCCTACTTAGAATTTGTTGTGCTTCTTGGCTGTTTATATTCTTGTCTTTTGTCAAACTGGGGAAGTTTTGGACCATTATTTGTATAATTTCTCTGTCCCTTTCTCTCTTCTACTTCTAGGACTCCCACAGTGCATATTGGTCCACTTGTTGGTGTCCCAAAGGTTCCTTAGGCTCTGTTCACTTTTCTTCATTGGGGAATAGGGGTTCAACCTCTGTTTCTGCACCTTTGTGTCTCCACCTCCTTGATCAGAAGCAGCAATCAGTGATCAGAGCACAGATCCCTGATATTTGGAGCACAGGGTCCTTATTGCCTACCCTGTCTTCTGCAGGCTGCTATAGGAACAAGTTCATGGCTGCCTGCCACTGTGTTGGGAGATGGGGGGCTGGGGGGGGTGCTAACTGCTGCTGAGTTAAGTGCAGAAATTGGTTGAAATTAACTTCATTTAGCATCCAGGGTTTCTCTGAAAGTTACAACCTTTAAAAAAGACTTCAGAGTTACAAAATAGTTACACGAGGCAGATTCTGCCATTGGATCTGTTGTTTGTGTTGGAAAACAGAATCTTAGTGCTTTCTACTCTGCTACCTTCCCAGAATCCTCTCCTGCAATAGTCTTCTAAGTGGGGATGTAACTCAGAAACAGCCAGATGGAAGAGATGCATAGAGCAAGTACATGGCAAGGGGTGTAGGGCTTCCATGCCTTCTCTGGATGTGCCTATCCCCCACCATCTCAACATGTTCACCAACCTGGAAGCTCTCTGAACTCCATACTGTTGGGATATTTATGGAGGCTTCCTCAAGTGGGTATGATCAATTATTAACTCCGTGTCTAGACCCTTTCTCCTCTCTGGAGTTTAAAAAAACGGGGCTGGAAAATTCCAAGAATATAGCTTGGTCTTTCTGGTGACCAGCCCTCATCTAGGAGCCCATGAAGAGTCACATCATTAGAAAAAAGACACGGCTATCAGCCAGGAAAATCAGTGGGACTTAGGAAGTCTGTGTCATGAACTGGAGTCAAAGACTAAATGTTAGAAATAAATTCTCCTAGCACCTCTGTTTACAAGAGTTTTATGAGTTCTGTGCCAGAAACCAGGGACAGAGACCAACACATAAATATTTTCTTTTATTTCACAAGGTATATAACTTTTCAATTTGGCTTTTTTACACTTGGCAAAATGCATTTAAGATTTATCCAGGACTTCCCTGGTGGTCCAGTAGTTAAGACTCTGGACTTCCACTTCAGGGGGCGTGGGTTCTGTCCCTGGTTGGGGAACTAAGATCCACCTGCCGTGTGGCATGGCCAAAAATTTAAAAAAAAAAAAAAAAGGTTTATCTAAGTTGTGTAAATTAATAGCTTTTATTACTAAATGGTTCTCTTGTGGTAATGATGTACCATAGTTTAACTGTTCACCTATTGAGGGATATTTTGGCTGCTTCTATTTTCATGAATAAAGCTGCTAGAAACGTTTGTGTGCAGGGTTTTGTGTGGAGATAAGTTTTCACATCATTTGGCTAAATACATAGGAGTGCTATTACTGAGTTATATGGGATATCTGTGTTTAATTTTATAAGAAATTTCCAGGGACTTCCCTGGTGGCACAGTGGTTGGAGGTCCACCTGCCAATGCAGGGAACACAGGTTCTAGCCCTGGTCCGGGAAAGATCCCACATGCCATGGAGCGACTAGTCCCATGTGCCACAACTGCTGAGTCTGCACTCTGGAGCCTGTGAGCCGCAGCTACTGAGCCCTTGTGCCACAGCTGCTGAAGCCCGTGCACCTAGAGCCTGTACTTTGCACCAAGAGAAGCCACTGCAATGAGAAGCCTGTGCACCACAGCGAGGGGTAGCCCCCACTCACCATAGCTAGGGAGAGCTCGCCTGTGGCAGCGAAGACCCAACACAGCCAAAAATAAATAAATAAGTAAATAAACAAATTTATTTTTAAAAAAAGAAATTTCCAAATTGTTTTCTAGAGTGGTTGTACCATTTTACATTTCCACCAGCACAGGTGTGTCCTGTGGCCCTATGTTCTAACATTTGATATTATAGTATTTTTTTGGATTTGAAGGTGTGTGGTGGTATCTCATTGTTTTAATCTGCATTTCCATAATGACAAGTGATGTTCAACATTTTTCATATGTTTATTTGCCATCCCTACATCATTTATTTGTTTGTTTATTTATTGGCTGCATTGGGTCTTCGTTGCTGTGTGTGGGCTTTCTCTAGTTGTGGCAGGCAGGAGCTACTCTTCGTTGTGGTGCATGGGCTTCTCATTGCAATGGCTTCTCTTGTTGCGGAGCATGGGCTCTGGGTGCATGGGCTTCAGTAGTTGTGGCTCGAGGGCTCAGTAGTTGTGGCTCGAGGGCCCTGGAGCACAGGCTCAGTAGTTGTGGTGCACGGGATTAATTGCTCCGTGGCATGTGGGATCTTCCCAGACCAGGGCTCAAACCCATGTCTCCTACATTGGCAGGCAGATTCTTAACCACTGTGCCACCAGGGGAGTCCCCTTACGTCTTCTTAATGAAGTGTTTGTTCAGATCTTTTGCTCATTTTAAAAATTGGGTTGGTTTTTTCCTTGTCGTTGAGTTTTGAGGGCTCTGTATATATTGTGGATATAAGTCCTTTATCAGATATGTGATTCGCATGTATTTTTCCTAGTCTGCAGCTTGTTTGTTTTTTGGTTTTTTGGGTTTTTTTTTTTTTTCATTCTAACAGTGTCTTTCCTAAAGGAAAGAGTTTAATTCTAATAAAGTCCAATTTATCACTTTTCCTTCATGTACCTTGCTTTTGGTGTTGTATGCAAAAATTCTTTGCCAGAGGTCAAAGAGATTTTCTTTTGTGTTCTCCCACATGTTTTGTACTTTATGTGCTTTTATGTTTGTCTGCGAACTATTTTGAGTTAATTGTTGTGTAAGTTGTATGTGTTAACGTTCATTTTTTGACATATGGTCATCCAATTGTTCCAGCAGCATTTGTTGATGCAGACTATCCTTTCTCCATCTAATTGCCTTTGTGCTTTGTGAGAAATCAATTTACTGTATTTGTATAGATCTATTTTGGGGCTCTTTTCTTTTCCATTATCTATGTCTATTCTTTTGCCAGTAATACACTGTAACATTTTAGTATAGTGTAGTAATTAGCCTTGAACTCGTAATGTGAGTCTCTTTGTTCTCATTTTTCAGAATTGTTTTGGCTAGTATAGTATCTTTACTTTTCCATATACATTTTAAAATCAGTCTTTTGATATCTGCAGAAAAACTTTATAGAATTTTGATTTGGATTGCAATGAATGTATAGATGAAATTCAGAATAATTGACATCTTAACAATGTGATCTCTTCTAATCCATTAACATGAGATTTTCTTTGATTTTTTTCATCAGTGTTTTGGAGTTTTCCACATACAGTTCTTACACATATTAATATTTTGTTGGATTTATACCTGAGTACTTCATTTTCCCCCCAGTGCTTTCCTAATTTTTTTTTAAGTTTCAAATTCCAGTTGTTCATTACATGTGCATAGGAGAACAATTGAGTTTTCTATGTGGGCTTTGTATCTTGCAACCTTGCTAAACTTTATTAGTTCCAGGAGGGTTGTTGTTTTTTTCTTTGTAGATTCTTTGGGGTTTTCTACATAGACAATCATGTCATCTGTGAATGAAAGTAGTTTTATTTCTTTCTGTCCAGCCTGTATGCCTTTTGCTTCTTTTTCTTGCCTTTTTGTACTAGGTGGGACTATGAACATAATGTTGTAAAGGACTGGTGGGAGAGGACATCCTTGCCTTATTCCCAGTCTAGGGGGAAAGCATTCACTTTCCATTAGAAGTATGTTATCTGTAGGCCTTTTGTATATATCCTTTTTAGGTTAAGGAAGTTTCCTTCTACTGCTAGTTTCTTGAGAGTTTTTATCATGAACAAGTGTTAAATTTCATCTTTTCAAAGAAATTCTGTTTGGTCCTCAAGTCAAATAGGTCATTTAATATGTTGTTAGAACTTGTTTTTTCTTACATAATTAAATCTAAACAAAATAAATCTTTATTTTTCATAAAAGGAAAAGTCTAAAAATTTGTAAATACATGTTTAATATGTAACATGAGATTAATACCTCATTTTATGAAATGAGTAGAAAAATAAGTAGACAGTTTCTTATGTAATCTAAAATAATATATTGATAATTTTTTTTACCTTAACTTCAATTATATTGTGCACAAAACACAATTTTGAAATATTTTTCAAAACTTGCCTTAAGGGGAGGGGGTGTGAAGTTCTCTATTACTATCAATTTTAGAATAGTAAAGACATTGTATGATTTATAATCATTGTATAATTTACATAAGTTTGAGAAATATCCAACTTATGCAGTAGACTTTAATTTTTAAAAGTCAAAAAAAAAAGTCATTTACATGTATAAAAACAGATGATTGAACCTGGTGTCCCCCCCCCCAAAAATAAATAAATAAATAAATAAATAAAAAAGAAAGAAAGAAAAAAAAAGTCATTTACGTAATGTTGGGAATTTCATGACAAAACGGTATACTATATTAAGTAACATGGCTTCCTATAATTTTGAAGTGCCATCGGATGTCAAATCCTTATAAAATTTAAATATTAGTTCCTCTGTATGTTGGGGGGAAAATGGATGCAAAATAACCTGTGTGAGATTCATGGGGCACACTCCTGCTCAGCTTTCTGTGGTAAAGGGGCAAAAAGGTTAAGCCATCAGTCCATTTCCCAGTGTCTATTGAACAGTGTCTTTCTTTGTGTTGCTTTACTTGTTAGAGCAATATAGCAAGTGTTACTGAGAGGTGAAAGAAAGCAAGTCTTACATCAAACACTGATGGCTTTTTAAAAAGTTGGAATGGGATGTTACTGGATGTTCCAAAGAGTATGTTGATAGTACCTTTTTATGGAAACCACTGCTCCAGAGTAAACTGTGTTGGAAATCAAATCAACATTATATATTAGTGATACTCATGTAAATATAAATAAATATTATATGTTTAATGCATCAGTTTTAAAGAGTAATGTTGTGGGCTGGGGAAGTGATTAAAAAAACAACAAAAAACAACACTTCTTAAAAAATTACCAGCCATGGGGTTTATCTTCCATTAGCCATTTACTTGTGGTAGATTTTATTTTCTATACAAATAAACCTTTTATTCATAAGATGTAGCTTTAAGTGTAATGTAAAAGGAACCAGTTAAGTATAGTATGCTTTCAGAAGCATGAAATGTTATTTAGGACCTTCCCTATAAGGGCCATGGAGTATTTCTTAAGCATCCATGCAGATTAGATCTTGAACAGCTGCATGGAGTACACAGAAGTCATGATTCCTGTCTCTCTGAACTAACTTGAATGAAGTCTTTCATCTAAAGATCTCACTGTTTGTCTGTTTCATGAATCCCTCATCTCATCTCTGAAGGGCTCCATTCAGTTTAATACAGTTCAACATTGTGGTTTAGAGCTCTAGAAATTGCTATTGTAACTTATAATGCACAAAAATAACAAGTTGAAGTAATTTCAAAAATTTTTAAAGAATTATATGAAATCTACTTTCAAATGATTTGGGGGGCAAAGATTTAGAATGCTAACTAGGGATTCTAATTCAAACTTAAGTAGGTATGTGACTCAAGTAAATTTTGTATGCTCTAAGTGTATAATTTCTCTGTAGTTACAGCAGGGCCTAACAGAATTAAGAGAAATAAGTGTTTGAGATGCTTGTTAATAAGTTCATTTGTTTTATGTAAATTTACATTACTGTCATTCTGCCCTCTTAGTCCTTCTCATAATCTGAGGCTCCTGTCATATCCCATGGTCTGTAAAAAGTGTTCTGCAGTCACTTTAGCAGTGATTAAACAGAAAAAGTCACTATCATATTATTTAGATGTAATTTGTTAAGAAAATATCAGATGATCTTTTCCTCCTCTGGATAGTTTTATCACACATTGCCACTTACTTGGCAGTAACCCATCTGTTGCCTCCCATTTTATGTTGTATGCTTCTTATTCCTGTCTGCATATTATGAGTTCTTTGAATTCAGGGATCTTAACTTACTTGAATCTTGATAAAAATTAATATGTACTGCCTTCTAAATATGGAATAAACTTTTTTTTTCATTGCTTCAGAGTATTTACACGTGTTCCCTTTCAGTAATGGAGGTAGCCAATTTGACTGTAATTTTACTAAGGAACTTATTTATTGTATTAAAACCACCTGGTCATAATCTTAGAAATCTGGTATGTTTTTTTCCTTTGAGTGTATGAAAATTAGGGAACCAGAGAAATTTTGATATAAACATTTCTAACTCATAATGGCAAAAACACAAAAAGAGTTTGAGAATTTTATATTAGAAATGGAATAATGTGGTAGTATTTATTCATGCAATCAGGGAACATTATTGGTATCAACTAAATATGAGGCTCTTTGCTATAGCCTGAAGACATAATGATTTGAAAAAAAAAAAAAAAAAAAGACAAGATCCGTTCCTGATGGAACTTATAGTCAGCAAATAGGCAAAGCACATTTAAACCAGACAGTAACAATGTGTACGGATTATGAATACAGTAGGGTGGTGTAGGAGAGAGCAACTGAGTAAGGGTGAACTACTATACAGTGATTAGAAAAGCCCTCTTAGAGAAGCATACAAAGTAAGACCAAAAGGATAAGTAAGTACCTAGATTGTGGTCTCTAAATATGTTTTATCTCTGAAAGTTATCAGAATTCCTTGGAAAACTAGCTTACTGCAGATATGGAATAGGAACTGTAAAGGGAAACAAAGAAAGTCTATTGGGGTCATGATATGGGAGCCGACTTGGAGGAGCTCCCACTGACCACCGGTGTAACATTTGGAGCATCAAGAGAATCATGGCTGCAATCGATTGAAACACACCCATTATTCAAAATATGTGAGTTCATAATGCTGCTTTAAAAATTCCTTGTTCACTTTTGGACCAAAACTGCCCAGTCAAGTATTTATCTTGCCTCTTCTCTAAGAACTGTACTTCAGCATACCCAAATAGTCCAGGAAGGATAGTTCTTTAAAAAAGAATTCAAGCTAATAAATGCAGAAAGAATGATAAACTATTCTCTTTTAGTGAAATAAAACCAAACACTTAGGCAATGAAACTTTTCACATTTTTCTGTATATACTTTTGAATATTTTGTGCTAAAGATCAGATTAAAGGAGGGGCAGCGAGAATTCAGCCAGTAGGAATGGGAGTGGTGGGATGATATTTCTTACAAATAAAGAACAGTATGAACAAGGTACAGAAGTGAAAAAAAAATTCTGTACATATTCAGGGAAGACTTAGTAACTGTATTCCCAAAAGTGCAAAGTATGTAAGTGGAAGTATTGTGGATATGCAGTTATATGTGAGTTTTCGGAATACGTAGGCCCTGAAAATAGTGAAACCAGACTATTGCCAAGTTCAAAAGGAGCTTGAGATTCAAAGGAGCTTCTCTATAGTTCTTGCCACCCTTTGGACTCATTGAAATAATGGTAAACAGAAGCATTCAACAATGGATTTAATTAAGCCAAATTGATTTGGCAGCAGACCTTAGTAGAAAGGTACCATGTATAGAGTGCATCATTGATTTTACTTGGGCAACTTCTGCTTAAAGTAGGCAGTCAATTAATGTGATTGTTCCTCATCTCAGCATTTTATTTGTTCTTTTTAAAGTTGCATGTATAGAGATGAATATCCCAAAGTTAACGATTTCTGATCCCTTACATTGGGCCCTGTTACATTGTTAGGGGACCACATATGTTTCTTTCTAAAAGTAGTATGCTTTATATTCAGAGTGAGTAGTTTAGCCTCTCTTGCCAAAAAAATAGTCTTCTTTGTTCAAGTCCTGTACCTATTATGGATAAATACACTGTTTTGTCCAGGTTCATGTCTATATGGATAACGATAAGTGGGTATTTCTTTATGCAACTAATTTTTTTATTTTAAGTGATTTATGCCATGGTATTATTTAAAAAGGAAAAAGCTCTTAAAGTCTGTCTTGAAAATTACTACTATGGAAGTTTTGTCCATTAATTTTATAAGCCAGTGCTTATCTGTCTGCTCCAAATTGAATGTGTTGTAGTCTTTCCTCGTATATGAGTTTGGCTGCTGGGATTCAGAAATGCAATATACGCCGTAGCAGAGGAATGATGGGAAATTGAGATGTCAAGCTGAGTAATCAGAGCTCTGTGGAGGTGTATAGCTGGGTTCCCTGTGATGTACTAGGGGTAGTTTGTTTTTATGGCTTGTCACATAGTTTGGTGAAGTGAAAAGCATTTCAGTTAAATTTCAATTTTCTCATCTTTATACTCATCTTTTTCCTAAAAATGAGGACAAGAGAAGATTTTGAAAATAATGAAACAAGTTATAGTGTTCTACCATTTATCATTGGTTCTTTACTTTTGAATTAAATTTACATATGGAAAGATGGGATTTTGCTAAGTAACGTATTTTTAAGGAAAAGAGCTTCCTTTACAGCACAATAATTATTTTATAATTATTATGTTATATTATATTATATTATATTATATTATATTATATTATATTAATATTTTAACAGGGTATCCAGAAGTTGGCTAGTCAGTATCTGAAGAGAGATTGGCCTGGAATAAAAGCTGATGATCGGAATGATTACAGGTAACTTAATAAGTAGTTCTTGCCCATTTTCTTTAAAACTGGTTTCACGTAGTGTCATGTCACATATATATAATATAGACTTCAGTTTTTTAAAAAATTACTTCTTTCCTCTGCTGTGTTTTTAGACATGTCAAAATTATTAAAGTGTTAATTTTCTACAACATATAATCTATATGAAATAGATCATTTTCATATGTCTTAAGCTAAGATTACATTTTGTTTAATTAATTGATACCCACATAAGGAATTTAAAGCAGGTAGATGACAGTGGAACACAAATTGTTTCCTCAGTAACCTATAGATGAAACACATTATTGCAACAGTAATGAAATAAGATTGTAATCTTCTGTCATGATCGTTGATTCTTTACTTCTGAAACAAATTCTGCATTTGGAAAGATAGGATTCTGTGAGCCTAGGGGAAAAGTTAAGTCTATTTGTGTGTGTATATATATATATTAAATGTGTACACACACACACACAAACACACACACACAGGGTATCCAGATATTGACTAGTCAATATCCCACATACGAATTTTTTTTTACATCTTTACTGGAGTATAATTGCTTTACAGTGTGTTAGCTTCTGCTCTACAACACAATGAATCAGCTATATGTATACATATATCCCCATATCCCCTCCCTCTTGAGCATCCCTCCCACCCTCGCTATTCCACCCCTCTAGGTTGTCACAAAGCACCAAGCTGATCTCCCTGTGCTGTGCAGCAGCTTCCCACTAGCTATCTATCTTACATTTGGTAGTGTATATATGTCAGTGCTACTCTCTCACTTTGTCCCAGCCTCCTCTTCCCACTGTGTCCTCAAGTCCGTTCTCTACGTCTGTGTCTCTATTCCTGCTCTGCCACTGGGTTCATCAGTACCATTTTTCTAGAGTCCATATATATGCATTAGCATACTGTATTTGTTTTTCTCTTTCTGACTTACTTCACTCTGTATGGCAGGCTCTAGGTTCATCCACCTCACTACAAATAACTCAGTTTCATTCCCTTTTATGGCTGAGTAATATTCCATTGTATATATGTGCCACATCTTCTTTATCCATTCATCTGTCAGTGGACTTTTAGGTTGCTTCCATGTCCCGGCTATTGTAAATAGTGCTGCCATCAACATTGTGGTACATGTATCTTTTTGAATTATGGTTTTCTCAAGGTGTATGTCCAGTAGTGGGATTGCTGGGTCATATGTGTCATGGCTCGAGCATGGGTTGGAAAAGAATTTCCAGACACAAGGCAGAATGTAAGGAAGATACAGTTTATTAGAGAGAAAGGACGCTGTAAAGACAGCGGGATGACTTCCTGGCAGACCAGGGAGAGCTGATGCTCTGGAGGGCTCATGGCCAACTTTTATAACCCCAAAACAAGGAAAATTCCTGCTAGGAAAATGGCACTAATTGATTGGTCAGTGCACCAAAGGCAAGAGGTGTCATAGGCTAGGGTCCTGTATGGTGAATACCTTCCCTAATATGGGGTCTGATTTTTGGCTAGCCCAAGTCATGAGTCAAAGATTACTATGAGGGTCAGGATAACTCCAGAATTTGGTTGCTATGAGTGCTGGGTTAACTCTGGAATCTTGTCTTGTGACTTTGGTATAGAACTCCACAATATGGTAATTTTATTTTTAGTTTTTTAAGGAATCTCCATACTGTTCTCCATAGTGGCTGTATCAGTTTACGTTCCCACCAGCAGTGCAGGAGGGTTCCCTTTTCTCCACACCCTCTCCAGCTATTGTTTTTAGATTTTTTGTTGATGGCTGTTATGACCGGTGTGAGGTGGTACCTCATTGTGGCTTTGATTTGCATTTCTCTAATGATTAGTGATGTTGAGCATTTTTTCATGTGTGTGTTGACCATCTGTCTGTCTTCTCTGGAGAAATGTCTATTTAGGTCTTCCACCCATTTTTGGGTTAGGTTGTTTTTTTGATATTGAGCTGCATGAGCTGCTTGTATATTTTGGAGATTAATCCTTTGTCACTTTCTTCATTTGCAAATATTTTCTCCCATTCTGAAGGTTGTCTTCTTGTCTTGTTTATGGTTTCCTTTGCTGTGCAAAAGCTTTTAAGTTTCATTAGGTCCCATTTGTTTATTTTTGCTTTTATTTCCATTACTCTGGGAGGCAGGTCAAAAAGGATCTTTCTGTGATTTATATCATAGACTGTTCTGCCTATGTTTTCCTCTAAGAGTTTTATAGTGTCTGGCCTTACATTTAGGTCTTTAATCCATTTTGAGTTTATTTTTGTGTATGGTGTTAGTGTTGCAGAAAACCAATCCCACGAGACACCAAACACCACACTCAGAGGGTTGGAGAACTCAGGTTTATTGAGCCGGCGGACCCAGACGAGCTAACACTCCAAAATTCTGGGGCCCTGTTTCAGGGGAATCTTTTCCTTATATAGGTTACGGCATATAGCTATCATTGGCACAGACTGATTGATTGGTTTAAACAAGGCTCTAGTTGAGTTTGGCACAAACTGATTGGTTACATAATTACTATAGGTTACAGGCAGTTACAGAGTGTGGGAGTTGCTACAGGTTACATGCAAGGGGTGGGGGGGTTTCCAAACAGAAACTTGCATGAGCAGGACATTCCATACTTATCAGAACATCTCAAGGTTACAGTTGATAACTAGGTCATCTTGTTCTTATCGCGGCACAGCAAGCAGTTTTTACAGAAACAGAGCTAGCATAAAGTTATAAACTTCAAAATTTCCCCCATCATTAGGAGGTGTTCTAATTTCATTCTTTTACATGTAGCTGTCCAGTTTTCCCAGCATCACTTATTAAAGAGGCTGTCTCTTCTCCATTGTATGTTCTTGCCTCCTTTGTCATAAATTTAGGTGACCATATGTGTGTGGGTTTATCTCTGGGCTTTCTATCCTGTACCGTTGATCTATATTTCTCTTTTTGTGCCAGTACCATACTGTCTTGATTACTATAGCTTTGTAGTATAGTTTGAAGTCAGGGAGCCTACACATGCAAATTTTAAAGAAGGTAGATGACACTGGCATATAATTTGTGTCTTCATACAGATGTCTTTAAAGTACTTACAATTTTGTTTAGGATTTGATGTCTTTTTTGCAGTTAAATTGCAAGTATTTATTAGCTTTTGTGCTCAAGACTGTCCTTATGTTACCGAGTCCAAGCTCGCTCTGCTCACCACACGACGGGCCAATGAATCAGAGACGAGGTGTTGAGGCAAGGAATACGACTTTATTTGGAAAGCCAGCAGACCAAGAAGATGGCAGACTCATGTCTGTCAAAAAGAGAGACCCTATCTTTTTGGGGTCTGGATGCCAGTTTGTTTTATAGAATGAGAGAGGGAGAGGCCATGAGAAAGTAAAGTAGAAGGGCAGAATAGAGAGGGAGAGGCTGTGAGGAAGTAAAGTGAAAGGGCCATCAGTCTTACAAAAGATCTCCAGAATGGCCAGCCTTGGTGAGGGGATATGTTAATTTCAGCCATTCACACAGGTGGGCAAGACAGATTGTCTGAGCTGAACAGAGGCGCTTTAGTTTAACATTCAGGCAGAGGGGCATAGTTCCCTGAGGCAGGCCATCATGTATGAGTTCAGTAACAAAAGCAACAAAAAGCAAGGGTTAAAGTCAAAGAAGCAGATCTAACATGAAGTCTGGTTTAGCTGTACACGGCAACACTTAGTGTTGAGGGAACCAGAAATCAAAGACAGGATTTCAGAGTTTGCAGTCTGGTTAAAGTTAAGACTAATTATTACTCATGAAACAATAACAGAGAATCAAGGGTGGTTAAGAACTCAGTATTAAAGTGTGTGGTTTGGAATCCGAATATGAAATCAAGTTATTGGATCATCAGATAATTTCTTAATGGAGCTGGAAAACTGAAGAATACACAAGCCGTGATTGTATAGTGGTTAGTACTCTGCGTTGTGAAGAATACACAAGAACCTTAATAGTTCTTCACAGTTGCAAGACTGATAACTTGGAAGGTGGCATGATAGCTATAAGTAATATATCTGAGGTTGCAATATGGAATAATAAAGCAGAACAGGAAAATAAAAATAGAAATTTTGTTGTGGACTTTTCACTACCTACAAAGTTCAGCCAAGAGGAGGAAAGAGAGATGAAACTCTAGGCAAAAGAGACAAGGAGAGCAAAGCCTCGAGGTGAGAGTGAGAATGATATGTTCAGTATTGCCAGCATGAGAAAAGCCTGACCAAGGAAGAGGTTGCTTGCTGGAGAGTAAAGAAGGACTCCAACTTATAGATAGATTCTATTCCAAGTTTGTTTCAAATTCAGTGATACAGGTTACCAAAGAAATAAGGATAAGGTGCTGCTCCCAGGCTAGCTTATACAACCTATTTTTAAATGTATGTTAAGCCAACTTTTACTAAATATTTACTATATACCAGATACTATACTAAGAATTTGAACTTATCTCCCATGATTATCAAAATATGATTATCAAAACCTGTGAGGTACATATAATTATCCCCTTTTTATATACTAGGAAACGAAGTCTTGGGTTACATGCCTTACTCAAGGCCACTCAGCTATTTAACCCTAAATACTCAATCATTTATTCATTCATTCTTTATTCGTGAGATAGATGTGAAAAATCTGCTTATATGCTAGTTGTTAAAGTAGACTTCAGGATTAAAGAGAGTAGAAGATATGGTGCCTGTCCTTAAGAAGCTTACAAGAGAGCCACTAAAAACAGTTGCGATATTAGGTAGTAGTAGGGGTGCATTGGGACTGTAGAGGAAAACCTAGGCTTCTAGAGCTGAGTCTTAAAAGATGTGCAGGAGTTTCTCAGTGTTGGGCAAAAGGAATTCTAAGCAGAAGTAACACTTTAAATGCAGGGAAGCATGAGAAAATATGAATGTTAGGTAACAATGTAGTGTATGTGTTGGAGGGTGAGAGGAGTGGTGGACCTGGAGGATACACAGATAGGCATCATGAAGGACTTGGCATATCACAGAGGTTCTTTTTTATTCAGAAGATAACAGAAGCACTGAAGAATTTCCATAAGAGGAATGACAAGTTCAACATACTGTAGTTAGTATGAAGGTGGACTAAAGGGATGTGAGGAAGAATTCAGAAGGGATAGAATTGCAGAAGTTTAATCCTTCATCATTTCTTATTTGAACCATGAAAATTACTGTATAAATTAGGTTGTGGGGCAGATTTCAGAGATATTTACAAAACCGAAGCTACAGAACTTGCTATTGATTTGGCAGTTTTGTTTTTTGTATTTGTCACATTTCTTCTGAGACAGACTACAAACAGTTTTCTGTAACTGTCAAACTATAGTTTTCTCAGTATCTAAAATAGCTCGCTCTTGGAACTTAGGAAGCATTTGATAAATATTTACTGACTGAAGGACGAAGTAGAGGAAGGCAGAGGAAGGACTGTAGAATGAGTCCCAGGTTTCTTAACTTAGGTAACTGAGAGGCCATGGTGGGTCCATAGTGGAAAAAGACGGATCAGGATCGAGGGTGAGAATGGCAATTGCCATTTTGTTTGTTTGTTTATTAGGAGTTTATTTTAGCCCTAGTCAATTAAAATTTCCCTTTAACTTTTTTGTGCTTATATTTGTATTGTTAATTGAAAACATGTTACCCAAATAGTGCATGCATGTTGCATATGTAACAGTATAAAGTGTACCTCATCCTCTTTGCCAAGCCTCTTCCCTTCACAATTCTACTAGAGTAATTGCTGTTAAAAGTACGTGGTCTTTTCTTCCATGTTCTTCCTGTGCAATGCATACATGAATATAAACAATTCTGCTGTTTTTAACAGAACTAGAATTATTGTATACATATGTTTTTGTAACTCCATCCACACATACACCTTCCATACACACAACCTGAGTCTATTTTATTTTATTTTCTATTTATTTTTTATTTAAATATGGTTGATTTACAATATTATGTCAGTTTCAGATGTACAGCAAAGTGATTCAGTTATACATATATATATTTTTTCTGATTCTTTTCCATTATAGATTATAACAAGGTATTGAATATAGTTCCCTGTGCTATACAGTAAATCCTTGTCATTTATTTTGTATATAGTGATGTGTAACTGTTAATCCCATACTCCTAATTTATCCCTCCCCTGCTCTTTCCCCTTCAGTAACCAGAAGTCTGTTTTCTCTGTCTGTGAGTCTGTTTCTGTTTTGTAAATAAGTTCATTTGTATTATTTTTTTGGATTCCACATATGTGATATATAATATTTGTCTTTCTCTGTCTGGCTTACTTCACTCAGTATGATAATCTCTAGGTTCAACCATGTTGCTACAAATGGCAATATTTCCTCTTTTTTTTAAAATAAATTTATTTATTTTATTTTATTTTATTTTATTTTATTTTATTTTATTTTATTTTATTTTATTTTATTTTATTTTATTTTATTGGCTCTGTTGGGTCTTTGTTGCTGCACACGGGCTTTCTCTAGTTGTGGTGAGTGGGGGCTCCTCTTCGTTGTGGCGCGCGGGCTTCTCATTGCAGTGGCCTCTCGTAGAGCACAGGCTCTAGGCACGTGGGCTTCAGTAGTTGTGGCACATGGGCTCAATAGTTGTGACTCACGGGCTCTAGAGCACAGGCTCAATAGTTGTGGCGCACGGGCTTAGTTGCTCCGTGGCATGTGGTATCTTCCTGGGGCAGGGATCGAACCCATGTCCCCTGCATTGGCAGGCGGATTCTTACCCACTGCGCCACCTAGGAAGTCCTATTTCCTCCTTTTTAATGGCTGAGTAATATTCCATTGTGTGTGTGTATTTGTATCAGTCACATCTTCTTTATCCATTTATCTGTTGATGGACTCTTAGGTTGCTTGCATGTCTTGGCTATTGTAAATAGCGCTGCTGTGAACATTGGGGTGCATGTATCTTTTTGAATTAGAGTGTTCATCTTTTCCAAATGGTTGCCCAGGAGTGGGATTGCTGGATCATACAGTAACTCTATTTTTAGTTTTTTGAGGAACCTCCATACTGTTTTCCATAGTGGTTGCTAAATTTACATTCCCATCAACAGTGTATGAGGGTTCCCTTTTCTAAGGAGTCTATTTTAGATGTTGGTTTGTTCAGGTCCCCTGTTCTTTTTAATGGCTGTGTTAGTGCCATAGTATAGGTAAATTATAGTTTTGTTATCCATTTCTCTGTTGGTAGTTAGTTTGTTACTATTGCAAATAGTGCTGCAGTGGATAACTCATGTGTGCACATAGTTATATCTTTGTGTATTGTGAAAGTACATCAATAGGGTTAATTCTTAGAGGGAAACATACTGGGTCAAGGGTTTATACATTTAAAATGTTGATGCTATAAATTATCGTTCATAAACTCTGTATCAGTATATTTTACATTTCTTCAAATTTGTTTTGAAATTACCCGTTTCTTTTTATTTTTTTACCAACAGGGCACATGGTCAGTCTTTGAAAATTTTTGCCATTCTGATGCATCATTTAATGCCATTAAACCCACCCCCATTTGCCTGGAAACTAGACTTCTGTAATACTACTTTCTCTTAGACTTTTTTTTTTTCTTAAGAGGACAGGTTTTTCAGTCCTGTCTTAGTCTGTTCGGGCTGCTCTAACAAAATACCAAAGGCTCAGTGGCTTATATGTAAGAGAAATTTATTTCTCACAGTTCTTGAAACTGGAAGTCCAAGACAAAGATTCCAGCATGGTCAAGTTCTAGTGAAGTCCCTCTTCTGAGTTGCAGACTTTTCAGCTTTTAGCTGTGCCTTTACACGGTAGAACAGGTTTGGGAGCTCTGTGGAGTCTCTTTTATAAGGGCACTATTCTGCCTTCACCTCTGCAAAGCCTCACCTCCTGATACCATTATCACCTTTGGGGATTAGGATTCCCACATATGAATTTCAGAGGAACACAGACATTCAGACCATAGCAAATCCTTTCTGTGGAAATATTTCTTGGAGTTCCCTTAGCTCTGTAGTGACTCTTTTAAGTACTCTTATCTGTATTCCTGTCTTTAAATATTCCCTATAAACTAGTAGTGATCTGTGTTTTTATTAACTCTCCAGCTTGGGAACCAACAAGTCAGCTGCCTCCATCTTTGACTTTTTTCCAGACCTCAACTTCTCTTAGGAATGTTAGGTAGCTGCTTCTCTGTCTGTGATCTCTCCCTTTCACAAATTCATTTGCCACCAGCCATCTGTATGTCCATTGTGAAACAGGCCTACTGTCACCCCCAACTTGAAAATCCTCTATTGTTTCTCCTTGCTAATAGTATTAAATTAAAAATTTTTTTTATTATATCCAAATCCATGAAGAATCCTGATCCCAAATTACCTTTCTTTCCTCCTTTCTGGCCATTTCTCCTTCTTTCATGCTTGGTTCCCCAACCCTTGGGCACCTTAAGCTGCAGTTGTACTGCATGCAGTTCTTATCACACCTGAACTGGACTGAATATCAGTCATTCTCCTTGCCTTTACTTCTGTTACCTAGGCTGAGGATAGTCTCCCTTCCTACTACCAAGAACAACAATGCACGAACACTTATTTATTAATATTAAACACCATACTTTCTCCTTGTTATTAGTCACTGTGTAAGTTAATCTTAGATTATGAATTTAACTTATCACATTTTCTGGAGTCTTCTTGATGTGTAGTGCTGTATTCAGGCCAAGGGAAGATCTTTAATTTTGTTTGCTAAACTTTTGTTTTTACTTAAAAAAAATATAGATTCATATGCAGTTTTAAGAAATAATACAAAGAGCGCTTTCATACTCTTCACCGAGTTCCCCCCAGTGGTAGTATCTTGCGTTACTGTAATACAACATCACAACCAGGAAATTGATATTGATACAATCCATCAATCTAATTCAGAACTCACCAGTTTTACATGCACTCATTTGTGTGTATGTAGGTATATGCTTATTAAGTTCTGTGGTGTTTTATCACATGTAGATTTGTGTGACTACCACCACAGTCAAAGTAAATTTATTGGTTTGTTTCATAATAAAAATTTTTCCTGATAAGGTTTTCTTTGTTTTCCAGTGTAATACTCATATGAGAAATAGTTGACGGCATGATTTTAGGTGGTATATGGATCAATACTTTTGGATTTTACTAATTATAATTTAAGTATTACGGCAAGTTTTAGTTTTTAATTAGAGTAGAATATGAAGTTGTAAGATACATATAATTTAGTTTAAAAGGTAAATCATCTTAATATAGGAAGATAATAATGGTACAGGAGAAATGAGGCACAAATTGTGTAAAACATACACAAAGAACTTAGGATACACCTTTGTTAGAGTGAAGAGACCCTTTTTAAAAAGTCTTTAATAGTATTGCTAGGACCAAGAGCAATCTTACGTCAGCAGAAGAACAGAGGTTTGGGAGCCAGACAGATCTGGGTTTGAATCTAGTCTCCATCATTCCCTCCTTTTCTTCCTCTCGTAAATATATATTCAATGAGTGCCTGCTTTGCCAGACCCTGTTCTAGGTGCTGAGGATACAAGAGTGAATAAAACAAACCTTCTGCTGCATGGAGCCTTCATTCTAGTGGAAGAAGATACGACAATAAACATATGAGTAATTAAACATTATGTCACTTGGTGATAAGGACAGTAAGCATAGTAAGAAGAATACAGAGCACCAAGAAGTGGTTGGCACTGCAGTGGCTATACTGAGTAGAGCATAGACTTTAGGGAGACAAGAAGAAAATCAGAGAGAGGTCATTTAAGGTATTATAGTAATCCAGGCACGAGATAATGGTGGCGGACACCAGGGTAGTAGCAGTGGAAGAGATAGACAGTAATCAGATTTCATTATATTTTTAAAGTCTAGTGAACAGTATTTCTTGGTGGATCAGATGTGGAATATGAGAAAAAAAGGAAGAATCAATGATGACTCTAGGCATTTTGGTTTGAGCAACTAGAAGGTTTGAGTAGCTGTCAATGAGGTGGAATAGATTAACAAAACAGATTTTAGGGAAATCAAGACTTTGTTTTTGGACATGTTAGTTTTAAGATATCTACTAAATATCCAAGTCGGATGTGTTAAATTGGCAACTGAGGGCTTAGAGAAGATGTCTGAAAAAATTCAGGAATAGTCAGCATATTGACAGTATTTAAAGCCATGAGACTGCATGAGCTTATCTAAAGAGTAAGCATGTAGCTACAGAAGAGAAGAAGCTGACTTGCAGGGACACTCCAGGATTTACAGGGCAATGAGATGGAGAAGAACTAGCAAAGGAAACTAAATTGTGGCTAGTGAGATAAGGGTAGACGAAGACAGAGTGATATCCTGGAAGCCAAGTGAAGAAAGCATTTCAAGGATAAACTAGGTCAGTACTGCTGATGGGTTGAATAATAGGTCCAAAGCTTGAATTGACTATTGGGATTAGCCACAGGGAGATCTTTGATGACCTTGACAAGTGATTTCAGAATAGTGGATATTAAAGCCTTATTTGAATTGAATCAAGAGTGACCAGGAGAAGTGGAAACAGTAATTTCAGACATTTCTTTTGAGGAGTTTTTCTTTAAAGGGAGCAGACATGGGGGTGGTAGCTGGAGAGAAATGGAGGGTTGATGGAGGATTTTTCTTTTTTCTTTTTTAGATGGGAGATATTATATGAGTATGATGTAGTAGAGAGGGAAAAGTTGGTATTGTGGGAGAAAGCACAATTACTGGATTGCTATTCTTGAGTTCAGGTTATATAATGTAATACAAATGTGAAGGGTTGGCCTTCAGAGCACAGGTAATTCATGGAAGTAAAAAGAGGGATGACACAGTGTATGGTTGCAGAAGCAAGGAGATAGGTAGATGTGGAGGGAGCTTGTGGATATTGTCTTCATACTTCATTATCAGCTGAAAGTATGGTCATGTTAGAGGTTTGAGATGAGAGTAAAAGTTGGGAAATAATTATCTAGAAGAGTGAGCAAATAAGTGAATTAGGGAAATATAGTAGTATTACTGGGTAGCACTAAGGGATTATTTGACATCAGTTTAAAGGGAGACTAGGCAGCATGTTTATTGTTTTCTCCAGCATAATTCTGTTGCACAGACATTGGTATGGTGTAAACAGAATTTTGGATTTAACCAAGTTTGGAATTTGTAGATTATGATGGTGGAAAGAGAGTGAGGCCAAGGTAATAGGGTATCCATGAGAGAGTGATCATAATGGTGAACCGCGAAATCTAGGCTGGGTAAGGAGCTGTAAAGGGAGATTATAAGAGGGAGTGAAAGACAGTAGAAAGGAGGAAGGATGAAATGGAATGTGGGCTCTGATAGGGTTGAGTAATTGTTGAGTTGAGAACCTAAAGGGAATGAGTGGAAACAAGAGGTGTTGGTCAGAGATTAGATGATTAAATTGATATTAGAGCAGAGGGGTAGTTATTATTATTTTTTTATGTTTATTTGTTTGGTTGTGCCGGGTCTTAACTGTGGCTCAGGGGCTCCTTAGTTGCAGCACATGAGCTGCTTAGTTGCAGTATGTGAACTCCCAGTTGTGGCATGCATGTAGGATCTAGTTCCCTGACCAGGGATTGAACCCGGGCCCCCTGCATTGGGAGTGTGGAGTCTTAACCCCTGTGCCACCAGGGAAGTCCCTGAGGGGTAGTTACTGATAATGGCAAAGTCTAGTTTATGACCATGAGAGTACTGGTGAGTAGCAGTAGAAAAATTTCACCTCTCCAAGCCTTACTTTTTCTCCTCTGCAAAATGGGGATAACGCCTATTCTATAAAGTTGTCATAAGGATTAAATGATATGATAAATGTAAAATACATGACATAGTGCCTAGCATGTGATAGGTTCTTAAAAGAACTTCCTTGCTTTCTTTTATAATTTTGAGCCTCATTTCCTGACCTGAGCAGAATAGCAAAATACCATAAATGCTTGATACCTTTCGTTATGTTTCAAAACTATATACATGGAGCCTAGTGAAATAAAATTTTTAGAAAATGACTCTACAACCCATTATTATTTTTCCCGAATTGGAATGAAAAACACCACTGCCATTGGAACTACCCCTATTGTGTTAACAAGAAGTATTTCTGTTTCTTGTATAATTCTATGACTATTACTGTTTATTCATTTAAAAGAATCTATGTGACAAGAATTTTCACATATTTGCATTTAATTATTAAAATAGCCCTGTGAAGTTCATGGTGTTGGTATTTTTGTTACTTTTCCATTTGCCAGTTGAGGAAATGAAACTGTAGTGAGGTGTGCTACATACAGTTATATTGGTTAAACTAGAACTTAAACCCAGGTCTTCTGACTGACTGGTAAATGAATTTTGTGCGTTTCATGGTATGTCGTTGTTGTGAATATGTTTGCCTGCTATTTATTTGTCTGCTAATCTCTAAAGATCTTTCTTTTTATTGTACAATCCTTGTAATTTATACATTCATCCATTCATTCATTTTTTTCATTCAACACATACTTATTATAATCTTTCTAATTGTTAGGCCATGTGCTAGGCCCTAGAAATATCAGTACAATCATGAGAAAGACATACACCCCTGCCTTCATGAACTTTTTACTATAGTGAAAGGGACAAACATTAACAATTGCATAAAAATATTTATAATTGAAGGAAAAGCGCTAGAAGCATGTGAACAAATAACAGGAAGGGACTTGATCTGTGCATTGGCTTGGTGGTGATCATGAGACTTCCCTGAGGAAGTTACACTTAAGCTGAGATTTGAAGGAGCATCAGTTGAGCGGCAGTCAACTAGGTGAAGGGGGTAAAAGGAAGAGGGTGCTGCCTAAGGGGCAAGCATAGGTGAAGGGATCCTTGCTTCCTTATTCCCCTCCTCTGTCCCTCCTTCTTTCCTTTATTCCTTCCTTCCTTCGATTTACAATTCCTCATGGTTCTTTCTCATTTTCATTATGATTTTAAAATGTATTTTAAGTATAAATTAATAATTACAAAGCATAGTACTGAATTTTTCTCTCAGTGCATTCTCTGAGAAAATCAATTATTTGGATTGCTTAGGAGGTCCTGTGGTGAGCTTACATTCTAGATTCCATTGGTAGTCATGCAGTAAAGTCATGGAGGACATTAATTTTGCTGGGTTTTTTTTCCCAGCAATAATTGACATGCATCACTGTATGAGTTTGAGGTATACAGCTTGATGGTTTGATTTACATATATTGTGAAATGATTACCACAATAGGTTTTTTTTTTTAAGTGATTTTAATAAGATAGTAATTTTATTTAAAATCCCAGGACTCATCCATGTCTTTCATAGTTTTTAAAAAACTTTTAAAAGTTGAATACTGAAAAAGTATACAAACCACAAGTGTACAATGTTCATTTAGATTTCATATCCCCAAGTAATTTTTTATTCTGTCTGTGTAATTGAATTCTATTTCTAGGGGATTACTTCAACAATCAAGGACTCTTGTTTTCTTTTTTTTTTCGCTTTTGTTATAATAGTTGAATACAAAGAAGAAAAGCAGTTCTTTCCTTGATCAATAAGTCTTTAGTACCTGAACCCTTAATCTTGAAACAGTATTATTAGTCTATTTACATTGTTGGCAGCATGATATGTAAAAGGCAAGTTTTCAAAAAAAAAATTTCTGATTTGTAATCAGTTTTTTCACAGGAGGATGAAAAAAATAAGACTTTCAAAGTAACTTTCCAGGTGTGGAGCTTCTAGAATTAGCTTGTGCGGGAGATCACAAGGCAGATTTTTATAATGCGCTTTTTAATCCAGACAAGATCCTGCCCAGTGTTAGTACATCTTTGAGGCCAAAAAGGGCTGAACTGTGTTTAGTAGCACTCCATTTTTCTCTTGGGTTGTCTTTTTTTTTTAACTCTTTATTGGAATATATTTGCTTTACACTCTTGTACCCATCTCTGAGGTACACCAAAGTGAATCAGCTGCATCTACACACATGTCCCCATATCCCCTCTCTCCTGTGACTCCCCCCACCCTCCCAGTCCTGGCCCTCCAAGGCATCTCCCATGAAGTCGATCTCCTTTTGTTATACAGCAACTTCTCACTAGCTATCTATTGTACAGCTGGTAGTATAAATATGTCTATGCTACTCTCTCACCTCGTCCCAACTTCCCCTTTGCCCCTCACCCCAGCCCCGTATCCTCAAGTCCATTCTCTACTTCTGTATCTCCACTCTTGCCTGTCACTGGTTTCATCAGTACCATTCCTTCAGATTCCATATATACGTGTTAGCATACAGTATTTGTTTTTCTCTTTCTGGCTTACTTCACTCTGTATGACAGACTCTAGGTCTATCCACCTCATGACATATAGTTCAATTTCATTCCTTTTTATGGCTGAGTAATATTCCATGGTATATATGTGCCACATCTTCTCTATCCATTCATCTGTTGATGGGCATCTAGGTTGTTTCCATGTCCTGGCTATTGTAAATAGTGCTGCAATGAACATTATGCTACTTGTTTCTTTTTGGATCATGGTTTTCTCTGGGTATATGCCCAGTAGTGGGATTACTGGGTCATATGGTAGTTCTATTTTTAGTTTTTTAAGAAACCTCCAAACTGTTTTCCATAGTGGCTGTACCAGCTTACAATCCCACCAACAGTGCAGTAGAGTTCCCTTTTCTCTGCGCCCTCTCCAACATTTATTGTTTCTAGATTTTGTGATGATGGCCATTCTGACGGGTGTGAGGTGATACCTCATTGTGGCTTTGACTTGCATTTCTCTAATGATAGGTTTAATTAACATTTATTTTCTCATATTCATTTTGTTCTTCTTAAGTCCATCATTGCTTTTATGCTGATGGTTTTTGCTGGCACAACATACTGACTCCTTTTTTCAAAGGGAAAGTAATATACTCCTGCTTAGATAAGTGAATATTTCCATCTAAACTGATGCATTTGGTGTATTACACAAACTACTAATCCATTACACAAACTATTTATTCCCTTGGTTGAGAGAGACAGTTTCAAGGTTTTTTTAGTTCCAAGTAGTATGGGGATCCAAGCAACTTTTCTTTTCCTTATTTTCACAGTGTCATCCATTGACCTACAGCTAGCATTTTATGTAGCACATGGTCCCATACATTGCTGTGGTAGGAAATCCATGTGACACAAGAGGGGAAATCTTAGGAGATGAATATTATAATCTTTCGGTGCAAGCATCTCTTTTTAACAAAGTACCATTCATTGTTATGATAAGTTATAAAATATGTTTATAACTAGTTTAGGAGCATATTGGAACTGACTAAGGCATTTAGCAAAGCAAAAGAGAAGGCTTGAAAAGGAAGATGGCTACAGAAAGCAAAGGGTGAATAATCCTTTGACTTTACCAAAAGATTGCTGGGAGCACATTTATGGAGCAAAGGTGGTGGGACTTGCTTGGAATGACTCCAAACTGCAACATGATGCTGGCTAAGGATTATTACAACAGAGAAACAGATGTAGAGCAGTGATACCATAGACTTGTTTTCTCTAACAAATAAACTTCTAAAGAACTTCTAAAGTGGGGATATGTGTATAAAAACAGTTGATTGAACCTGGTGTAACCCCAAAAAAAAAAAAAAAAAAAAAGATAAACTGAACTCTCAGCTTCATGCAGGGAGGATTTTTTTTTTTTTTTTTTTTTTTTGGCTCACTTAGGAATCTCTAGCCCTCAAAAATTACCTGAGGTATTTAAACCAAATAAATGTTTTGAATAAATAAATGATCAGATTTAGCCTTAAAAAAAAAAAAAAAACTTCTAAAGCAATTGTTCATGATTTTTTTTCCAGCCACATCAGTTTATGTAAGAGAGCAATATAGTTGAAAGAAAATGTACTTTAGAGGTATTCGTCTGTATCTCAGTACTGCCACATTCTTATGTGATCTAGAGTGATCCTCTAAATCTGTCTGAGCCTCAGTTACCTCATTTGTAAAATCAGGAAAATAGCTTAATGAAATGAGACTAGATATTCATAATGGCAATCCTGAAACAGTGAAAGGCCTGGAAAGTCTGAATTATTCACTAGTTTTTATAGCGTTAACTTTGTCTAGAATTGTAATCCTTGTGTCACTTTACTCCAGTATCAAGAAGAGCTAATGAATCAAAACAGTCCATTGCCAAGCTGTAGAGGAACAGAATGTGTTCCATGTTTCTGCTTGTAATATATGTTAAAAATATTACTATCTATGAACCAATATAAATACACTTTAAATTATAAAGAAAACATTCATTCTGTTTGTCAATGCTAGCCAGTGAACAAAAGGTTAGGCTACTTATTCTTCCTTTTCTCTGCCTAATACTTTTCTCTCTGTCTTTAAATTTAGGAGCATGTATCCTGTTTGGAAATCTTTTCTCGAGGGAACAATGCAGGTAGCCCAGTCTCGGATCAATATATGTGAAAACTATAAAAACTTTATTTCTGAGCCTGCAAGGACAGTGAGAAGCCTAAAAGAACAGCAACTAAAAAGGGTATCGTTTCTATTTGTTCTTTTCTTGTATTCACTTTAATATCTCACTGCTACATTTATAATCTGCAAGATTATGTTAAATTGCATTTAACACTTTGAGTTTTCCTGTATGGCCCAGATGTTAACGATTTTAACATGGATTTCCTGATTTCATCATGTTCTTCTAACTGCTGTATTGTATTAACTTACAAAGGTGAGTGTAATTTGAATCTGTGGACATTCTGAAAGCTCAGTAAATACTTCTTACAAATATCACTTTTCAGCTTAATTCAAGTAAAGAGATCTACTTAGTTTGGTGTATATTAAAATAGTTACAATGTTATTAATCCCACTAAATCCTGAGAAAATTGGTCTTAGTTTCAACTTGACCCATTTTGCATAATAATTTAAAGGAAGTTAACACATCTTGACTGTATATAGCAAACATTACCAAAAATGGTTTACTCTAAAGTTTAATTATATGGCTTACGTAAAAGTTTTTAAATAGATCTGATTCTTTGTACAGAATTTTAAAATTCATAGAAAAATCATCATTAAATGTGATTTTTATGAAAAGCTTGCTAGTGAAAGTAGGTGATTGAATTGTGTTCTTTTAGGAAATAGTTTACAAAATTAAAGGTTATAATGATGCCTAATAAGTAATTAAATTTTTCTTGTGGAGGTATTAATACTTTAGAAAATATTAAAGTGATTATTTAAGGAAATAACATTTTGCAAGCCATGCATTGTTTTCATTCTAATTGTCCTTTGGATTTTCACTACTTTTTTACAAACAAAAACTAAATCTTTCTTGTTTGCCAGAGATGATTTTAGTAGTGTGAAATCAATATGTTAAATGTATCTCTTTCAAGCACTCACATAATATCAGTGCGTTTTAACATATTTGTATAAGAATGCTTATGTTTTATCTTTGCTCAAAATTATCTCTTTTGAAACAAATGTGGTGAATATAACCAGTGACTGAACAGTGCTTTCGATTGGAAGAAAAAACATTGTGTGTGTGTGTGTGTGTGTGTGTATCCATCAGTGCATACAGAGAGGGTGGGAGACAGAGATAGAGAATTGATACTACTCCTTCCTAACTGGGGGGAAATATGATGTTTCAAATAGCCAGTGCATTCACGAAATCTAATTGAATTATTGGAAGTTCTGCATTGCTCAATATCAGATTTTTTTCCCCCCACATCACATGGCATGTGGGATCTTAGTTCCCAGATCAGGGATTGAACCCACACCCCCTGCATTGGAAGGGTGGAGTCTTAACCACTGGACCACCAGGGAAGTCCTAATATCAGAATATTTTGAAGGGCTTAACAACCATTTGTGCTCTTCTCTGACCTGAATTTAACGAACATTCCTGGGCAAAGAATGTTTTGTGAGATTTGACAAGTTCTCATATCTGTGAATTAACTTATATTATAGCTGATAATAATGGTGTTTATGTTTTATCTAAGCAGTTGTTAAACACTAAGTACATATTGAACATACCTGTCAGGACTCTGAAATTACAAATGACAGAAACTTACTTCAGACTGGCTTATGCCAAGAAGAGAATATATAACTAAAAATTTCAGAATGGATGGAATCCAGGCAGTGGTGGGTCCAGGTGCTCAAATGATGGCATTAGAATTCAGTCTTTCTTCCCATCCGTTAGCTCTGCTTTCCCCAGTGGCTTCATTCTTTAGCAATTCTCTCCACGTGGTGACCCCAAAGTGCCAGATTTACAAATAGCAAATCTAGCAATCCCACATTTTCCACTTTCCCCAGAGTTTAACAAAACTACCAGAATTGAGGCTTACTGACTTATCTTGGGTTACAGAGGTTACAGTCCTTATGCAAACTACATGGACTAAAAATGGGAAAAGATGATTCTCCAAAGGAAAATTGAGATAGTTTCCCAATGGAGCAAGAAAAGTAACACATGGCTACAACTATTGACTTCTCCAGTTGTACTTCCCAAACTTTACAACAAATTGATTCCACATAGGATCAGAAATCATTTGTTTTTCTTCCTATACTTCTCCAACCCTTCCTCCCGACTTTTTTTTCTTTTCTTTCTATTTTTTTTGCCTTCTTTTGGATTAATCTTGTATTTTTCTTTTCTTCTTTTTTATTTTAGTGTGATAAGAACACTTAACATGAGATTTAGCCTCTTAACAGATTTTTAAAGTGTACAATACAGTACTTGCTCATTTTGTATAACTGAAATTTTGTACCTGTTGATTAATAACTCCTTCTTTCCTCTTTTTCCAATCCCTGACAACCACAATTGTATTGTTTGCATATATGAGTTTATTTTAGATATTTCATGTAAGTGAAATCATGCAATGTTTGTCCTTCTGTGACTGGCTTATTTCACTTAACGTAATATCCTTCAGGTTCATCCATGTTGTTGCATGGATGCCTGCATAGGATTTCCTTCTTTTTGAGGGCTGAATAATATTCCATTGTATGTATATACCACATTTTTAATACATTCATGCATTGATCCACATTTTGGTTGTTTCTGTACTTTGACTTTTGTGAATAGTGCTGCAGTGAAGATGGGAATGCTAATATCTCTTTGGGATCCTGATTTCACTTCTTTTGGATAAATACCTAGCAGTAGGATTGCTGGATCATATGGTAGTTCTTTTTTTAATTTTTTGAGGAACCACCATACTGTTTTCCCTAACAGTAGCACCATTTTGCATTCCCACCAACAGTGCACAAGGGTTCTAATTTTCCCACAGCCTTGCCAGTGCTTGTTGTCATTTGTTTTTTGGTAATAACCATCCTAACAGATGTGAGGTAGTATCTCATTGTGGGTTTGATTTGCAATTTCCCTGGTGATTAGTAACATTGAGC
This sequence comes from Hippopotamus amphibius kiboko, assembly GCF_030028045.1. Taxonomy (NCBI): domain Eukaryota; kingdom Metazoa; phylum Chordata; class Mammalia; order Artiodactyla; family Hippopotamidae; genus Hippopotamus; species Hippopotamus amphibius. Next base: position 42,892,400 of record NC_080194.1, on the reverse strand, counting down.
AATCTTATGCCTTTTATTATCAATTTTTCTTCCACTATTAGCTTTTTAATTTTATAATCTTGTTATTCTTTTAGTAATTACCTTAGAGATTCCAGTATGCCCTTCTGACTTACTACAATTTACCATGAATTGGCACTTTTACTGCTCTCCAAACTTTACTCTAAATTTAACTTATTAAAGTCTATTGTGAATTAGTGTTTTACCACCTCATGAACAATATAAAAATGTTTTAATAGTATAATTCCATTTACTTTCCCATTATGACTTTTGTACTGTTAGACCTTTTGACTCTGTCCGTGTCTTTTGTACTTTTTCTGCATTTTCTGTATTAATACTCTTTTCTCTTCTTTTTCCGTTCCTTTTTTTTTTTTAATAATTTATTTAGCATGAGGTGTTAGTTGTGGCAGGCGGGCTCCTTAGTTGTGGCTTATGGGCTCCTTAGTTGCAGCATGTGAACTCTTAGTTGCAGAATGCATGTGGGATCTAGTTCCCTGACCAGTGATCAAACCCAGGCCCCTTGGTTGGGAGCACAGAGTCTTATCGACTGCGCCACCAGGGAAGTCCCAATATCCTTTTTCTCTCTCTGCACTTCAGTCTGAATATTTTCCACTGATATCTTGCAGTTGATTGACACTCTGTTCTATTTGTTTGTTTTTCTTTTTGTTTTGATTGATTGATTGATTGATTGATTAAAGTAGGGTTGATTTACAATATTGTGTTAGTTTCAGGTGTACAGCAAAGTGATTCAGTTTTATATATTTTTTTCAATTATTTTCCATTATGAGTTATTACAAGATATTGAGTATAGTTCCCTATGCTAGCCAGTAAATCCTTGTTGCTTATCTATTTTATATACAGTAGTTAGTATCTGTTAATCCCATACTCCTAATTTATCCCTCCTCCCCTCTCTTTTCTCTTTGGCAACCATAAGTTTGTTTTCTATGTCTGGGTCTGTTTTTGTTTTTAAATATTGGGTTGGCCAAAACAGTTTGAACAAACTTTTTTGGCCAACCCAATAGATTCATTTGTATTTTTTTGGATTCCACATAAAAGTGATATATAACATTTGTCTTTCTCTGTCTGGCTTACTTCACTTAGTATGGTATTCTCTAGGTCCGTTCATCTTGCTGCAGATGGCAATATTTTGTTCTTTTTATGGCTAAATAATATTCTTGTATGTGTGTGTGTGTGTGTGTGTTCGTGTGTGTGTGCCACATCTTTTTTTAAGAATTTTTTTTATTGGAGTATAGTTGACTTACAATGTTGTCTTAGTTTCTGCTGTATAGCACAGTGAGTCAGTTATACATACACATATAACCACTCTTTCTTAGATTCTTTTCCCATATAGGTTATTACAGAGTACTGAATAGAGTTCCCTGTATATACCACACCTTCTTAACACAATTGTCTGTTGATGGGCACTTGGGTTGTTTTCATGTTTTGGCTACTGTATATAATGCTGCTATGCTATTCTGCTATTTCTAATCTGCTTTTAAAACTTACCTTTTGGAATCTCAGTGTATTTTTCAGGTCTGGCATTTTAATTTGATTTTTAAAAAATGGAGTCCATGTTTCCGGTGCTATTCTCCATGTTTTTTCTTTATCCTCTTAAATGTGTTACTCCTAATCTCTGTTTCATAATTCCATTTTATGAATCACTGTAGGTCTTTTTTTATATCATTTATTGTTTTTTTGTTTGTTTTTGGTTATTTTGGTCTACTGTTTTAGTAGGCTCAGTGCAGGACATTGTGAATAAAAATTGTAGAGGCTTTTGGAAGATGTTTTCTGTTTCCAAAGAGAGTTAAGTTTTCTAGCAAGCAGATAGAATACTATCACATCACCTTGATTCTGTTAGGGTCTGGTTTTAGGCTTTTTAAGCTCGTTTGTTTCACTTTTGTCCTTATTTCTGGGGTCTTACCTGAAAGTATGGGATGCTAACCAAAGCCTTTCTACTTTGACAAGACTTGAACTCCAAGCTTTGTTTTCTCAACATCATGTAGCTGCTCTGATTCCTCTGTTCATTGCTCAGTTCATTAGCCTTTCAGCTACTGTTCTTTCCTGAATTTCTTGGAGTTTCACTCCACACATGCTGTTTAGAAGTCAACGGATGACTTGGGGAAACTGCATGCAGATTTTTGGGTTTGCTTCTCTGTAATATCCTTTTTTACAGATCTAGTCTCTCAAGTTCCTGCTCTTTTGGCATCCCCAAACTCCAACCTCTGTTTCCACAGGCTAGTAAAAAATCACTTTCTGTTTATATCCTGCTTCTCTGTGGCATGATTCAACAATTGCGCTAAGGAAAAAAGTCAAGGTGAATGTAGAGCTTACCTAGCTGTGCTTTTCTTCTTCCAGATATCACTGTCCGTTAAGTCCAGTGTGTATTGCTGTTCTTTAATGCTGGCTATTTCTAAAAATCTCTTTCATCCAGCTTTTACAGTTCTGTCATGATCACAACCAATTTTCACTTAAAATTCTCCCTCTGAAACATTTTTTAATTGAGGTATAATGTTTATAATATAAAATTTGTCATATATTAGTTTGAGGTGTACAGCATAATGATTCAAATTTTTATACATTGTACTCCACTTGTAGTTATTATAAAGTACTGGCTATATTCCTTATGCTGTACAATATATCCTTGTAGCTTATTTATTTATACATTGTTGTTTGTATCTCTTAATTCCATGCACCCTCTCTTGCCCCTCCCCCTTCTCCCACTCCACTGGTAACCACTACTTTGTTCTTTATATCTGTGAGTCTGTTTCTTTTTTATTGTATTAACTAGTTTGTTTTATTTTTTAGATTGCACATATGTGTTAACATACAGTATTTGTCTTTCTCTGTCTGACTTATTTCACTAAGCATAATACCCTCTTAAGTCCATCCATGTTGTTGCAAATGGCAAATTTCCATTCTTTTTTATGGCTGAGTACTATTCCCTTATGTGAGTGTGTATGCGCACACACACACATCCCCCCCCCCCCCCACATCTTCTTTACCCATTCATCTGTTGATGGACACTTAGGTTACTTCCATATCTTGGCTGTTGTAAATAATGCTGCTGTGAACATTGAGGTGCATGTATCTTTTTGAATTAGGGTTTTTATTTTCTTCAGATATATACCCAGGAGTGGAATTGCTGGGTCGTATGGTAGTTCTATTTTTAGTTTTTGGAGGACCCTTCACAGATACTGTTTGCCACAGTGCCTGCACCAATTTACATTCCCATCAGCAGAGTACAAGAGTTCCCTTTTCTCCACATCCTTGCCAACAGTTGTTATTTGTGGTCTTTTTGATGATAGTCACTCTGACAGGTGTGATGTCATATCTCATTGTGGTTTTGATTTGCATTTCTCTGATGACCAGCAATTTTGAATATCTTTTCATGTGCCTATTGGCCATCTGTATATCCTCTTTGGAAAATTGTCTATTCAGGTCTTCTGCCCATTTTTTAAATTGGGTTGTTTGTTTTTTTGATATTGAGTTATGTGAACTGTTTATATATTTGGATATTAACCCCTCTGTAACATTTTTTTAAGTCGTTATTGAATTTGTTACAATGTTGCTTCTGTTTTATGTTTTGGTTTTTTGGCTGTGAGGCATGTGGGATCTTAGCTCCCCAACCAGGGATCAAACCCTCACCCCCTGCATTGGAAGGTGAATTCTTAACCACTGGACTGCCAGGGAAGTCCCCTCTCTGTAACATTTTAATGGTCATGTTCTTTTAAAAATTTTCTCTGCTTCATCAGTTTTCTTTTATAATACCTGGGGATAATTTCAGATACATTACAATTATAAAGAGTCTGACTGTTGTGAAGACTACAAGGGTGAGTCAAAAATTATCCGCACTCTAGCTATAGAATTTATTGTAATTAACTTTTAGAAAAGACAAATACATCATTTTTTGACATAATCTCCTTGCTTTTCAGTACACTTTCTGTCAACAAGCTTTCTTATTCCCTCATTAAAAATGTTTTAGGCTGAGCTGTGAGCCACGAATGTGCTGCTGTCTTCATTTCTTCATCAGAAGTGAATCTTCATCTTCGTAGGGCTGCTTTCAGGGGACCAAACAGGGGAAAGTCTGATGGAGCAAGATCAGGACTATAGGGAGGATGCTTTAACACCTCTGAATGAAGTTTTTGCAGCGTGTCGACAGTGTGGGCAGAGGTGTGTGGATGTGCACACCCTTAGACCACAAAAAACAAATCACTGCATGCTGCTCTTCTTTCATGCAAATTACAAGTGGGGCATCCATTTTTGCTCATACCGCAATTACAAATGAACTGATGTAACACGTTCACACCTGCATAACAGTGACTGGGAAGACAGTAGCCTTGAATGGAAAGTGATAAGACAGTGTGGCCAACAAAAGTTTTAATATAACTGGAGTGCAGATAATTTTTGACTCTCTAGTGTAATAAGAATTAAATAATAGCTTTTTCTAAATTTGGGGTTTTTTTTTTTTGCAGTAATGTTTAGTTCAGTCCCTCAAATGTACCACCCAGGGACTATTCTTTTTCCCTAAGCAGTGGTCTGCCTCATGATTCACTTGTGAAAGCATTGCTATTCTATTTTTTAATTGAAGTATAGTTGATTTACAGTGTTGTGTTAGTTTATGGTGTACAGCAAAGTGGTTCAATTATTCTTTTTCATTATGATTTATTACATGATATTGTATATAGTTCCCTGTGCTAGACAGTAGGACCATGCTGTTTAATTTTTTTAAGCTCTTTATTGGAATATAATTGCTTTACACTGTTGTGCCGGTTTCTACTGTACAACAAAGTAAATCAGCTGTATTTATACATATATCCCCTCCCTCCCTCGACTCCCTCCCTCTCTCCCTCCCTCCCTCCCTATCCCAGCCCTCTAAGTCATCACCCGTCATCGAGTTGATCTCCCTGTGTTATGCAGCAGCTTCCCACTAGCTATCTATTTTACATTTGGTAGTGTATATATGTCAGTGCTACTCTCTCATATCTTCCTAGCTTCCCTTTTGCCCCCCCACCCCGTGTCCTTAGGTCCATTCTCTACATCTGCATCTTTATTCTTGCCCCGTCACTGGATTCATCTGTACCGTTTTTTTTTTAGATTCCATTTATGTGAGTTAGCATATGGTATTTGTTTTTCTCTTTCTGTCTTACTTTGCTATGTATGACACACTCTAGGTCCATCCAACTTACTACAGATAACTTAATTTCATTCCTTTTTTATGGCTGAGTAATAGTCCATTGTATATATGTGCCTCATCTTCTTTATCCATTATCTGTTGATGGGCATTTAGGTTGCTTCCATTTCCTGGCTATTGTAAATAATGTTGCAGTGAACATTGTGGTACATGTTTCTTTTTGGATTATGGTTTTCTCTGGGTATATGCCCAGAAGTGGGATTGCTGGATCATATGGTCATTCTATTAGTTTTTTAAGAAACCTCCATACTGTTTTCCTTAGTGGCTGTATCAATTTACATTCCCATCAACAGTGCAGGAGGGTTCCCTTTTCTCTGCGCCCTCTCCAGCATTTACTGTTTCTAGATTTTTTGACAATGGCCATTGTGACCAGTGTGAGGTGATACCTCATTGTGGCTTTGACTTGCATTTCTCTAATGATTAATGATGTTGAGCATCTTTTCATGTGTTTGTTGGCCATCTGCATGTCTTCTTTGGAGAAATGTCTATTTAGGTCTTCCACCCATTTTGGGATTAGGTTGTTTTTTTGGTATTAAGCTGCATGAGCTGCTTGTATATTTTGGAGATTAATCCTTTGTTGCTTCATTGGCAAATATTTTTTCCCATTCTGAGGGTTGTCTTCTTGTCTCGTTTGTAGTTCTTTTGCTGTGCAAAGGCTTTTAAGTTTCATTAGGTCCCATTTGTTTATTTTTCATTTTATTTCCTTTATTCTAGGAGGTGGATCAAAAAGGATCTTGCTTTGATGTATGTCATAGAGTGTTCTGCCTATGTTTTTCTTTAAGAGTTTTATGGTGTCTGCCCTTACATTTAGGTCTTTAATCCATTTTGAGTTTTTTTTTTGTGTATGGTGTTAGGAAGTGTTCTAATTTCATTCTTTGACATGTAGCTGTCCAGTTTTCCCAGCAGCACTTATTGAAGAGGCTGCCTTTTTTTCCATTGTATATTCTTACCTGCTTTGTCAAAGATAAGGTGCCCATATGTGCGTGGGTTTATCTCTGGGCTCTACTCTGTTCCATTGATCTATATTTCTTTTTTTGTGCCAGTACCATTCTGTCTTGATCACTGTAGCCTTGTAGTATATTTTGCAATCAGGGAGCCTGATTCCACCAGCTCTGTCTTTCCTTCTCAAGATTGCTTTGGCTATTTGGGGTCTTTTGCACTTCCATACAAATCATAAAATTTCTTGTTCTAGTTCTGTGAAAAATGCTATTGGTAATTTGATTGGGATTGCATTGAATCTATAAATTGCTTTGGGTAGTATAGTCATTTTCACAATGTTGATTCTTGCAATCCAAGAACATGGTATGTCCCTCCATCTGTTTGTATGGTCTTTGATTTCTTTCATCAGTGTCTTATAGTTTCCTGCGTACAGGTGTTTTGCCTCCTTAGGCAGGTTTCTTCCTAAATATTTTATTCTTTTTGTTGCAGTGGTAAATGGGGGAGTTTCCTTAATTTCTCTTTCTGCTCTTTTGTTGTTAGTGTATAGGAATGCAAGACATTTCTGCACATTAATTTTGTATCCTTCTACTTTACTAAATTCATCAATTCGTGTTAGTAGTTTTCTGGTAGCATCTTTAGGGTTTTCTATGTATAATATGAAATCATCTGCAAAGAGTGACAGTTTTACTTCTTCTTTTCCAATTTGTTTTCCTTTTATTTCTTCTCTGATTGCTGTGGCTAAAACTTCAAAACTACGTTAAATAATAATGGTGAGAGTGGGCATCCTTGTCTTGTTCCTGTCCTTAAAAGGAATGCTTTCAGCTTTTCACCATTTAGGGTGATGTTGGCTGTTGGTCAGTCATGCGTGGCTTTTATTATGTTGAGGTAATTTCCTCCCATGCCCACTTTCTGGAGTTTTTCTCATAAATGGGTGTTGAATTTTGTCAAAAGCTTTTTCTGCATCTATTCAGGTTATCATATGGTTTTTATCCTTCAGTTTGTTAATATGGTGTATCACATTGATTGATTTGCGTATATTGAAGAATCCTTGCATTCCAGGAATAAACCGCACTTAATCACGGTGTATGGTCTTTTTAATGTGCTGTTGAATTCTGTTAGCTAGTATTTTGTTGAGGATTTTTGCATCTAAATTCATCAGTGATATTGGCCTGTAATTTTCTATTTTTGTGACATCTTTGCCTGGTTTTGGTGTCAGGGTGATGGTGACCCTGTAGAATGAGTTTGGGAGTGTTCCTCCTTCTGCTATATTTTGGAAGAGTTTGAGAAGGATAGGTGTTAGCTCTTCTCTAAATGTTTGATAGAATTCACCTGTGAAGCCTTCCGGCCCTGGGCTTTTGTTTGTTGGGAGATTTTTAATCACAGTCTCAATTTCAGTGTTTGTGATTGGTCTGTTTATATGTTCTATTTCTTCCTGATTCTGTCTTGGAAGATTATAATTTTCTAAGAACTTATCCATTTCTTCCAGGTTATCCAATTTATTGGCATATCGTTGCTTGTAGTAGTCTCTCATGATCTTGTGTATTTCTGTGGTGTCCGTTGTTACTTCTCCATTTTCATTTCTAATTCTGTTGATTTGCGTCTTCTCCCTTTTTTTCCTGATGAGCCTGGCTAATGGTTTATGAATTTTGTTTATGATCTTTGCTTTTGTTTCCTTCATTTTTTTTTCATTTATTTCCAATCTGATCTTTATGATTTCTTTCCTTCTGCCCACTTTGGGGTTTTTTCTTTCTCTAATTGTTTTAGGTGTAAGGTTAGATTGTTTATTCAAGATTTTTCTTGTTTCTTGAGGTAGGATTGTATTACTATAAACTTCCCTCTTAGAACTGCTTTTGCTGCATCCCATAGGTTTTGGGTCCTTGTGTTTTCATTGTTATTTGTTTCTAGCTTTTTTTTGATTTCCTCTTTGATTTCTTCAGTGATTTCTTGGTTTTTTAATAATCTGTTGTTTGGCTTCCATGTGTTTGTATTTTTTACAGCTTTTTCCCTGTAATTGATATCTAGTCTCATGGCATTGTGGTCAGAGAAGATGCTTGATACAATTTCAGTTTTCTTGAATTTACCGAGGCTTGATTTGTAACCCAAGATGTGATCTGTCCTGGAGAATGTTCCATGTGCACTTGAGAAGAAAGTGTATTCTGTAGTTTTTCGATGGAATGTCCTATAAATATCAATTAAGTCGAGATGGTCTAATGTGTCATTTAAAGCTGTGTTTCCATATTTATTTTCTGTTTGGATGATCTGTCCATTGGTGTAAGCAGGGTGTTAAAGTCTCCTGCTATTATTGTGTTACTGTCAATTTCCCCTTTTATGGCTGTTAGCATTTGCCTTACGTATTGGGGTGCTCCTATGTTGGGTGCATAGATATTTACGGTTGTTATATCTTCTTCTTGATCATTATGTAGTGTCCTCCAGCTTTCTTTTAACTTCCATTTGCATGGAATATCTTTTTCCATCCTCTTACTTTCAGTCTGTATGTGTCCCTAGATCTGAAGAGGGTTTCTTGTCGACAGCATCTATAAGGGTCTTATTTTTGTATCCATTCAACCAGTCTGTGTCTTTTGGTTGGAGCATTTAATCCACTTACATTTAAGGTAATTATTGACGTGTATATTCCTATTACCATTTTCTTAATTGTTTTGTGTTTGTTTTTGTAGGTGTTTTCCTTCTCTTGTGTTTCCTGCCTAGAGAAGTTCCTTTAGCAGTTGTTGTAAGGCTGGTTTGGTGGTGCTGAATTCTCTTAACTTTTGCTTGTCTGTAAAGCTTTTGATTTCTCCATTGAATCTGATTGAGATTCTTGCTGGGTAGAGTATTCTTGGCTGTAGGTTTTTCTCTTTCAGGACTTTCAGTATATCCTGCCACTCCCTTCTGGCCTGCAGAGTTTCTGCAGAAAGATCAGCTGTTATCCTTACGGGTTTTCCCTTATATGTTATTTGTTGGTTTTCTCTTGCTGCTTTTAGTTGTTTTTCTTTGTGTTTAATTTTCATTAGTTTGATTGTTTGCCTCTGTGTATTTCTCCTTGGGTTTATTCTGTATGGGACTCTCTGCACTTCTTGGACTTGATTAACTATTTCCTTTCCCATGTTGGGGAAGTTTTCCACTATAACCTCTTCAAATATTTTCTCAGACCCTTTTTTTTCTTCTTCTTCTGGGATGCCTATGATTTGAATGTTGGTGCGCTTAATGTTGTCCCCAAGGTCTCTGAGATTGTCTTACATTCATTTCATTCTTTTTTCTTTTTCCTGGTCTGTAACAGTTATTTCCACCATTCTATCTTCCAACTCACTTGTTCTTCTGCCTCAGTTATTCTGTTGTTTATACCACCTAGAGTATTCTTTTTTTTTTTTTTTTTTTTAATTTATTTTTTTTGGGGGGTACACCAGGTTCAATCATCTGTTTTTATACACATATCCCCGTATTCCCTCCCTTCCTTGACTCCCCCCCCTCGAGTCCCCCCCACCCTCCCTGCCCCAGTCCTCTAAGGCATCTTCCATCCTCGAGTTGGACTCCCTTTGTTATACAACAACTTCCCAATGACTATTTTACGGTTGGTAGTATATATATGTCTGTGCTACTCTCTCGCTTCATCTCAGTTTCCCCTTTACCTCCCGCCCCCTCCCATACCTCAAGTTCTCCAGTCCATTCTCTGTATCTGCATCCTTATTCTTGTCACTGAGTTCATCAGTACCATTTTTAGATTCCGTATATGTGAGTTAGCATACAATATTTGTCCTTCTCTTTCTGACTTACTTCACTCTGTATGACAGATTGTAGTTCTATCCACCTCATTCCATATAGCTCCATCTCATCCCTTTTTATAGCTGAGTAATATTCCATTGTATATATATGCCACATCTTCTGTATCCATTCATTTGTTGATGCGCATTTCGGTTGCTTCCATGTCCTGGCTATTGTAAATAGTGCTGCAATAAACATTATGGTACATGTTTCTTTTGGGATTATGGTTTTCTTTGGGTATATGCCCAGGAGTGGGATTACTGGATCATATGGTAGTTCTATTTGTAGTTTTTTAAGGAACCTCCAAACTGTTTTCCATAGTGGCTGTACCAACTTACAGTCCCACCAGCAGTGCAGGAGAGTTCCCTTTTCTCCACACCCTCTCCAACATTTGTGGTTTCCAGACTTTGTGGTGATGGCCATTCTGATTGGTGTGAGGTGATACCTCATTGTGGCTTTGACTTGCATTTCTCTGATGAGTAGTGATGTTGAGCATCTTTTCATGTGTTTGTTGGCCATCTGTATGTCTTCTTTGGAGAAATGTCTATTTAGGTCTTCTGCCCATTTGTGGATTGGGTTATTTGCTTTTTTGGTATTAAGCTTCATGAGCTGCTTGTATATTTTGGAGGTTAATCCTTTGTCCGTTGTTACCACCTAGAGTATTCTTAATTTCAGTTATTGTTCATTACTGCTTGTTTGCTCTTTAGTTCTTCTAGGTCTTTATTAAATGTTTATTGTATTTTCTTTATTTTGTTTTCAAGATTTTGGATCATCTTTACTATCATTACTCTGAATTATTTTTCAGGCAGTTTCTCTATTTCCTCTTCATATATGTATTCTTGTGGGTTTTTATCTTGCTCCTTTGCCTGCAGTATGTTTCTTTGGTTTCTCATTTTGTCTAATTTATAGTATTTGGTGTCTCGTTTCCCTGTGCTGCCTAGTAGTAATTCCTCTTGTTTCTGTTCCCTGCCCCCTGTGGTGGGGTTGATCCAGTGTCTTGAGTAGGCTTCCTGATGGGAGGGTCTGGTGCCTACTTTCTGGTGTGTGGATCTGAGTCTTTTCCCTCTGATGAGCAGGCCGTGTCAGGGGGTGTATTTTAAGGTATCTGTGAGGTTAATATGGCTTTAGATAGTCTGTGTGCTGATGGGTGGGTTTGTGTTCCTATCTTGTTTGCAGTTTGGTGTGAGGTATCCAGCACTGGCAGTTGTAGGCAATCGGGTGAAGCTGGGTCTTAGACTCTGATGGAGGCCTCCATGAGAATTCTCTGTGGTTAATCTTCCCTGTGGCTGAGGACTCTTTAGTGGTCTAGCATCCTGGACTTGGTGCTCCTTCCCCAGAGCCTCCAGCTTGACTTCTGGTCGAGAAATCTAGACTCCAGAGGTCGCTCATCCCAGTTATGTTGGGGTCTTTGCAGTCCTTTCTGGTGTCCTGGGTCTTCTGCTAGTGTTCAGCTGATTTTCTGTGGGAATTATTGCATCTTTTGATGTATTCCTGATGCATCTGTGGAGAGAGATGTAGTCCATGTCCTTCTACTTTGCTGCCATCTTTTTCCCTGTTTATCTATTTTATACATAGTAGTTTGTATCTGCTAATCCCAAATTCTTAATTTATCCCTCCCCTACCATGTTTCCCCTTTGGTATACATAAGTTTGTTTTCTTTCCTCTCCTTTTTTAAAAAATATGTATTTATTTATGTATTTATTTATTTGGCTGCATCAGGTCTTAGTTGCAGGATCTTCATTGTGGCACGTGAGATCTTCCGTTGCAGAGCACGGGCTCTTCAATATGGTGTGTGGGCTGTAGAACACCAAGCTGTCTAGTTGTGGCATGTGGGCTCCATAGTGAGTGGGCTCAGCAGTTGTGGCACGCAGGCTCTAGAGCACGCAGGCTTAGTTGCCCTGTGCCGTGTGCGATCTTAGTTCCCTGACCAGGGATCGAACCCATGTCCCCTGCATTGGAAGGTGGATTCTTAACTACTGAACCATCAGGGAAGTCCCTAAATCATTTTCTGTATGCTGACATTTGCTTATAAATCAACACAAGAGCCACAATAATCTAAGGCTTTTGTCATTCTGTTTTTTTCACTGAGGTAAAATTGACATAACATTATTAGTTTTAGGTATACAATGTAATGGTTTGATATTTGTGTATATTGCAAAATGATCGCCTCAGTAAGTCTAGTTAACATTCGTCGTTCTTATATTTAAACTAGCTATGCTTTTATCTATATCTTTCTAACTTATACTAGAGTTTACCTTCCTTGAAATAACTGGGATTCACATTTGTATGATACTTTAGAGTTTGTAAAATGCTATCATATCCATTATTGTCTCGTTTGATTTTCATAACAACCTGTTAGATATGTAAATATTATTATTTTACAAATGATGAAACTAAGGCTAAGAATGTTAGAGAGACTTAGGTAGTAAATTATCGAGCAGGAACTTGAATATACTACTTCCTAATTCCAAATTGTATGCAATCTTTTAAAAACACTTGAAGTTTAATGTTTACATAGGTTTACAGAAAAATACATACAACTTCTTCACCTCAGTAGACTATTTATAAATGTTCCCTACTCCTTTACCTTCTTAATTTTTGTAGTAGTTGTAATTAATATATGGATAATTTGTTTTAGAATATCCTGTTTTTTGCAGTTTTTATTTCCTAATTAATTGTTAAGGTTTCTATATAAGCTTTATGTTTATTATTTTTTATTCATTTTTACTTTATGTTTTAAAGTGAAATAAAATTTTCATTTATTCTGCTTTATTTGCTCATCCCTCTGTTTTATTACCACTAAGGTAATAAAAGTTAACTTTTTAAAAAGTTGCTTTCTTTCTTTCCTTTTTTTTTTTTCTTTCTTTTTGGCCGGCATGCAGGTTCTTAGTTCTCTGATGAGGGATTGAATCTGCGCCCCCTGCAGTGGAAGCTCAGAGTGTTAACCACCAGATCACCAGGGAAGTCCCAAAAGTTATTTTCTTAGGATGAATTTCCAAGACATGACTACTGGGTCAGAGAGCCTACTAGTTTGTAGGACTTCGATGTATTGGCCCAAGTTACTTTTATTTTTTATTCCTGTCTTTAAGTTATTAGTAAATCTATCTATCCTAGTATCTGTGTCATACTCAGAAACCATGCTTTTAATTTCTTCACTAGGACCCTGAATTATAATATCCCAGTTTGTCATTTTGTGTGATCCCTTAGCCCTAAGGTACAGTTACACATTCATTTCTCTGTCTGCTCAGTGCTGATAACTCTTGGGAAAGAGCTGGGCATATAGCACATCAAGGCTTTTCTTAACATAGGTATTATTAAGCTCCTTTTTAAGTGTGTCACTTAATGCATCTCAGAAAATTGGATTTCTACAGAAGAAATTTATTTTAAAAGTTGGCAAGGAAATCCTGTGCCTTTGCAAATTGATGACTTTTATGTAATAAATATTTTTGATATTTTGCTCTGTGCAGGCATTTTCCTTTGAAGAACAATCCAAATTACTCTCACTTGAAACAGTTCACTTGGGTGATGGAAAACATTTGACTATCGTTTTAATGAATGCTAGGGAAGAAAGGGTCATAAGAGCTCTCTTCATTGTGCACACAGGCTATCTCTGTTTGATAAACAGTATCATAGAAGCTTATGTAAAGGGGAAAAGCAAGCAGGAATAGAATCAACCAGAGTTTTCTGATGAGATTTTTGAGAAATCCTTTTGAAGATATGAACTATCACAAAATTCATCTGATATTGTGGCACGTATAGAAAGTAATTTAATAACCTTTTATAAATGAAAATGAATTAAATAATCTATATAAGATGTTTGGTTACCCAAGACTAAGGAGAGATGTCTTGTCCTTCAAAGGGTAGGGACATAAGGAATGAGAGACTATGCGTGTGTGTGTGTGTGCGTGTACACGCACTTGCACACATGCATGTGTGCTCATGTACAGGTACCCATGGTGTTCCTTTTGTGAAAATATACTGAGATCCTATCCACATGGTTTGCAGTCCTCAGGAAAACCTTTGACCTGCTGTGTTTTGTTTCCTCTCAAAATATTCAAATTAGCAGACCCTTTCAGTGCTTGTATATCACCCTGGGACTCCTGAGCTTCTCTGTTCATTAATTAGTTTTTCTGAGGCCAAGTTTCATTGTTTTGGATGAACATTTTGGGTATAGATACCTGACATCTGACTCCCCTTAAATAATTCATCCCATTTGCCCATTAAACACAGTTGTGTTTTTTCAGACTGTGCCTCAGTTCCTAGTTATTAATATCTAATTGTTGCCATGGAGCATTCTTTCAGCTCTTCACACATGCAAACATTGCACTGTTGGGATGTTTAGCACTTCTCTATGGGAATATCACGTTGTCATGGTATTATTTATTAAATGAGATTTGTTTTTGATAAGGACTATTAAAAATTAGAGGTTTTTCTGCAAGATAAAAGCTTACTATTTTAGTATGTCTATATAATGAAACAGTATTCAGCCATAAAAAAGCATGAAGAATTAGTACATGATACAACATAGTTGAACCCTGAAAACATTATGCAGAGTGAAAAAAGTAAGACATGTAAGCCCTCATGTTATATGATTCCATTTAAACAAAATGTCCAGAATAGGAAATTGATAGAGACAGAAAGTAGATTAGTGGTTGCCAGGGGCTGTGGGGTAGGTGGAAATGGGAGTAACTGCTAATGGGTTTGGAGTTTCTTTTTACTGTGATGAAAATGTTCTGGAATGAGAGAGAGGTAATGGTTTTACAACTATTGTGAATATCCTAAAAACCACTGTGGTATATGAGTTGTGTGTCAATTCTTTTAAAGCTTACTATTTTAAGATAAAGTAACTCTGTGTGAAACCATAAAACATAAGTATCACAAAACTAGGGTACACACTATAATGGGTTACCTGGTAAATTCACTGTGTGGTAGGTCGTTTAACCTCTTTAAGCCTGTTTCTTCATCTTAAAATAGGACTAATATGAATACTGTTATCCTAGGGTTGTTTTGAGGAGTAAATGTGATGTAATATCTATAAAGTGCTAAACCTAAGAGTACTGTGCTTGTGCAGTACACATAGGGAGTCTTCTTAAATGTAACTAAACATTCAGACTCACAAGTATCATAGGTCACTCCTGGCATGAGGATTACTTAGAAGGACATTAGGACAGGGAACACAGTTAAGCAGCAGGGCGGCATCCTGCATTAGTAGAATTAGTTCTCCCACCAGTTTATGCTTCAGTCTACATAGCTAATCAGAGTTATTCTGTTTGGTCCCCAGGTGACAGGTCTGGGACAAGGGAATGAGACTTAGATGTGCAGGCGTAGCCACAGGCCCTAAAGGAGAGGAATATCTTTTATTACAACTCTGTAGATAGAGCTTCCAAGGGACATGTCCAGGTATGGGAATCACCATACTCACAGAAGCCCAAAGCCAAGACTTTTCCATCAAATATTTGTAGTTCATTTGTAGTTTCTCCCAAATTGATGTAATTTACCCATCAGGGAAATGCATATTTATAAGCAGTGTAGCTGAATAACCCAGTTGACATTATGTCTTAATCAGGTTTCTATTGAAACACAGACCTAAAAAATTAAAGGTCTTATTTTCATGCAGCTGGGAAAGAGGTGTTGTTTTGTTTTGTTTTGTTTTACCCTTTATTCACAGCCTGACACTTAAAAAGTACTCAATAAATTTACCCGTAGGGAACCTTCCAGATCTCTCACTTCCTGTAAAGTAGTCCATTTCTTAACACCTAACAATTTCTGTGAAACTCTAGCCTATATGTCACATGTCTCAGTTTAAGTTTATTTGTGCGTTACCCGTGCTCTTCTAATGTCCTTGCTCTACTCCACACTGCTCACCCTGGCACAGTAGGCCCTTACCAATGTCTCTTCCTGCTTTGCTGAGTTTTCTCAGTCTCCATCATGCGCTGATGATGCTATTCCAGGCTCAGAAGTTTTTCAGTGGGGCTGCCCTGAACTAGCCTCAGACTGGTGAAACTTCTCAGGGGTTTGTTTCAAACTGGGGAAAATAATTCCCCTTTGAATGTCCAGAAGGGTCCCAAAGCAGTGTTACTTTGGCCCTGTTGTGTTATAAGAGTTTATTCATTAAATATTTCTTTGAGTGATTATGTCTGTCCTTTCTCCTAGAATCTAAATGTGTATCCAAAGAATTGAGTAGGGTATAGTTTTGAGTAATAATTGTTATATGGTATCGAGGTTTGTTGCTTCTCTTCTCCCTCTTGGGCTTATCATGTCAAACTTCTCAGATTTAACTCCTTTCCTAGAAGTGAATCCTTCACTACCCTTTGTACCATCAGTTCTCCAAACATGTAGAGAAACTTTATTAATATTATGAAGATTACAGAATTGCTTTAATCTTTTGCGTTTATTGCTATGTTCCAACAATAAGAGCATTTTCACTGTTGCTCTTCTTATGCCTTATCTTTATGTCAATTATCAGCAGCACTCAGAGGTTATTCCTCAAAACAGAGTTGTTAAGCAAACTGTGACACTGCTCGATACATTACTTGAGATGGGAGTACCGGCTGTTCACTGTATTTTAATTTGCAATTGGAAGGGTACTAAAAGTGCTGATTCTTCTCCTGGGTTTCCATCCTGAGGGCGTAGTGCATAGTTCTTAGGACAGACTCATTTTCTGTAAGCCTGAAGACTAAAATCATAATAATTGCACTTTGTATTTTACAGTGTGTGGACCAGTTGACAAAGATCCAAACTGAATTGCAAGAGACAGTGAAAGATTTAGCTAAAGGCAAAAAGAAGTACTTTGAGACTGAACAGATGGCTCATGCAGTACGAGAGAAAGCTGACATCGAGGCAAAGTATGTGTTTTAGCATTTCTGAAAAAGTGATTATGCAAATAAATGTTATTTTTGCCAGTACTTTGTTTTCTGTTAATACAAGGCATAGATTCATTCTTAGGTTATATTGGTTTCATTGGATGTATAAATGTTACATACTTTAGATCAAATTTTTCTTTTATGTTGGTTGATTTTTGTTTAAATTAATATAAGCAAAATGGAAATATTTGATCAGTCAGTTTTCACATTAAATTGAATTTTGAAAAGGAAGGAAGATAAATGAACATTGTAGTGCAAGCTTAGCAAAAGTCTGGTTAAGGTTGCTATGGTGTCTGAATATCAGGGTTGTAGAGCCACATTTTTCTCATGCCAGACTAAATCAATTGTAGTTGAAAATCTCTGCCCCTCAGTATGCCTTTGAAGGACCATGGACACATCAAGTGAATAAGAGTACTGACCTCAGTATAGAAACCCTGCCCCAGAATTTCTCTTACATGAAATTCTAACATATATACTTTTTAATGTATGCTTTAGCAACTGTGTGAATTTTACTTTCAGTATATGTAAATAAGAAGTCCTTTATTTTGAGAATAATTAGGAAAAGACGGAACTGGCAGTTTATAACAGAAAGAAATATAAAGCTAGCAGTAGAGATTTTGGTAGTGACAACTTGAAGAAAGATTAAAATTTTTTAAGAAAAAATAAACCTGTGTTATAGAATGGGATTCTGAAGATGTCTGTGAGGAAAGGTGAGGCTCCCATTCGGTGAGCTCACTGATGGAAAATGTAGGAGTTTGAATTCCTAGTCATGAAGTCAGAAACGCTATGAACACTTGTACAGAGTAGGAAGGGGTCAGTGGTGTCTTTCTAATATAGTTTTTTATCTGCAGGAAATTAAGCAATCTCACAGGCATCTTGTGAAAATTTAGGGGCTCCTGGAAAGTTTATTTTGTACCAAGGAATGGTAAATATAAAGTGCTTAATGTTACTGGAAAACATATTTAATATTCCCCTAACTTTATCTTTACTATTTTATTATTATAAGCTTACAAATATTTCCTGTACTTTGATAGAGTCAATGAACCCATCTTCCCAATAAGACCTAAAGTTTTTAGATTAGGTGCTCTCCATTAGGAATATCCTGTCATGGTGGTTTTTAAGAACTTGTTTTTTAAAACTCTCAGGGATTCTAGAACAGAGAATTGACAGATCTGTAGAGTATAAATACCTACTTTAGCCAGGGTACACAGGATGAATATGAGGACAGTTGTGGGGCTGTTCCTGAAAAGTGTGGATTTGACAGCATCTAATTGATGCTGATCGTAAAAAACTGCCTTTTAATATGGCCCAGATTCAAAGAGGATACAGCAAATTAGATGTTTAGTTCAATGTGTAACTTTTCTGGAAAATCAATTCTACAACAGAGAAAGAAATGCCTCTTTATCTTCATTTACTCGCCAGGTGTCTATTGAATAACTACTCTATGTCAGGTACTATGGATACAGAGATGATTAAGATAAGCTTTGCCCTCAAAAAATTTAAAGCCTAGAATTAAAAACAAATGCGTTTTAAGATAAATTTATAATTTGTTTATTCACAGTAAACTCAAAGAAATTATGTGCCTAAAGTCACTCACCTACTAATTTATTGTAGTAGTGTGAAAACACTGTTATGAAAGCTTAGAAAATAGATAATTTTGCCTAATGAAAAAGGAAACCTTTATAGACGAAGTGATGTTTGGACACAGTTCTGAAGAATGGTTTTTCTAAGCAGAGATGAGAAGGACTATCAGAAAGGGAAGGGGAAGTGAAAACTGGGCTGTATGTATGTCAATAGTTTTGACAGATGACTTGACAGAGATGTGTACATTAGGAGAGAGCATAGAAGGAAGGATGCAGTTTGAAGGGATGGATGAGTTCCACTTTGAATATGTAGGTTCTGATAAATCTGTGGGACTGTGGGGTGAATATATTTGGTAGGGGGTTATATATATGACTCTCAGATGAGAATTTGGGCTCAAAGATCTTGCTTTGGGGATCAGTTGCATATCAGATGATAGTTAAAGGCATGAAATCATATATAAAATGAGATGAGATGTTGAGTTTGGAAACCTAAGGAACATTAACATTTGGAAGGTAGGTAAGGAAGAGGAGTATGCAGTATGGTTCATTGTGTATATTTTATTTGTTCTAGATCATAATCTGTGAGGACAGGAACTGTATTATTTTACCTATTACTGTTACCTTCTTTATCACCACATGAGGATTGTATAAGGATTAGCAAATGAAGCAGAAGCCAGAAACTTAAATCCTTATGTTGGAAAATCCAGATGCAGCTCAGACTATTTAGATAATGGCTACAAAAAAAGTAGAAATGAGTATACCCCAGACACAGTCTTACTTAACCATGAACAGGCACTCTCAAATTTTAAAGTCTGTGGCCTTTGCTTTTCTAGATCAAAATGAATAGGAATCTGATTAATAAAAACAAATAGGGACTTCCCTGGTGGCTCTGTGGTTAAGAATCCACCTGCCAATGCAGGGGACACGGGTTCAATCTCTGGGCTGGGAAGATCCCACATGCCGTGGAGCAGCCAAGCCCGTGTGCCACAACTACTGAGTCTGTGCTCTAGAGCCCGCAAGCCACAACTATTGAGCCCGCATGCCACTACTGGAGCCCGCGTGCCACTACCGAAGCCCACGTGCCTAGAGCCCATGCTTCGCAGCAGGAGAAGCCACTACAGCGAGAAGCCCCCACTCGCCGCAACTAGAGAAAGCCCACGTGCACCAAGGAAGACTCAATGCAGTAAATAAATAAGTAAATAAATAAATAACAAAGAAAATCCCCATCAAATATGAATCTGGCAAGGTAGTAAAAGAACAGCAGTATCATAGACCCAGCTTTTTTTTTAAACAGTGGAGTAGTTGGAATGCATGTTTGTACATCCTTGAATGTCTCTCTCGTTAGAAAGTTGAGAGGCTGCTTTTTCTATTGTCCTCACACTTGCTCTGCAGAGACTGGCTTGCTCTGTCTTCCAATACCAAATGGCCTGCAACCTTCCTTCCTATTATGGCATAGCTTCCAGCACTTTCATTGACTTTTCCCATGGCAATCACCATGACACTGCAGTCAAGACAAACATTGCAGCTTCAAAAATCACTGATCGAGGGAATGTTGATTGTTCCTTAGCATTTTTCTCCTTGCGGGTTATCTCTGGTTGTTTTGGTAAAGCCAACATATTTTTATTACTGATTGTTAGATTATTATTCCCCTCCCTGCTGAGAGGGATCAAGGGAAATAAGAACACCAGAAAAGACAAGGTTAAATAGAACAAAATCATATAGGGAGGAAAGTCCAAGGGCTTTATCACTATCTTCTGAATACTCTAGATATGTTAAGAGTGGAGGGAGCACATAAGCAGACACCCAAACAAGAAGAAATTTTAATGAGAGACATGATGGAATTAAGGCCTTTGTAGAGATGGTCAATATCATATTGTAGATTGCATTCCTGATATTGTTACAGCCTATCACACATGGCCCTAAAAGCCTGCCAATCTTTGTCACCATAGGTTGGTTATCCATGGACTTCTTTACAGAAACTAAAGTGTATGTAATTGTATGATACTGGGAATAACCTATAGTTTGATGACTCTTGTTTATTAGGAGATACCAACATATTGGATTTTTCCAATTGTATTTTTGTCATTCAGGATATTTTTACTTTATTAATCCCACTATTTTCTCTTTCACCATAATAATAAACTTTTTCCTGTAGTAAAATAAAGGAAAATAATCATTGCTTTTGGTTTTCCATTTATTTAGTTCTCTTTTAGAATAGCGTTATGGGGAAAGGTTGCTTGTTAAAAAATTTAATGATTATATTTAATCATTATGTAATTTGATAATTCTGTTAAACATACTTTTCTGTTTTTATTATAGATCTAAACTTAGTCTTTTTCAATCAAGAATCAGTTTACAGAAGGCAAGTGTAAAGGTGAGTTTTTTGAAAACTATATTTCATAATTGAGAAACCTGAGCTTAGAATTGGGCCTTTTGAGGGTGCAGTTCAGTTATTTCCATCTAATTTCCATTTAGAGACGCATTTTAAAGTCATTAGGGAAAAACTTTTTTTTTCCCAGTTCGTGGGGGTTTTTCAATGAGGTGTCAGCACTTTGGATACTCCCTGCTTCTCAAAATTGCTTTAGAGATAAGTTTCTATACCTAACCTGCTGAGGTAGCCTGTTGTCTTCAACATTTAGTCCAAGAGACTTTAACAAGTCCATGGGCTTTAGAAAGCTCTACAAAATCCATTTCACTCAGATTTATACCTCTGAGCAGATGTTCTGGGCCAGATACAAGTGAATTTTTCCTGTGGGATCCTCAAGCTGTAGAAATACCTGATTAATAAGCTTAGTAACCTGCCTTTGTCTGCCAGGCTGCCAGCTAGCCTGTATTTCTTTTGGCACATTAGGGAGTATTGATTTTTTTAAACTATTTTCTAACTCCAGCAGAATTTACCCAAGTCTGAAGATAAGGGACTTAATTTGGGAGCCTTTATTTTCCTATCAGAATAAAATGAGCAAAACATTTTGAAGTTCTCTCAAAAGCTTAGGAAATACTTAAAGTGTAAATAACAAATATTTGAAAGCACTCTTACTCTGTGAAACAGTTCTAGTCATTGTTTAATTCTTCAATAGTGTTGAATAATTTTTATATGCATATAAATGTTTCTCCACATGGTCATCTTTACTCTTGTTGGGGAGCCAATGAGTGGTATCCTCATATGTTTTTCAGTATAGTATCAGTTTCCACTGACTGTTTTTTTTTTTCTCTTACTATGTTTTAGTTAAAAGCCCGGCGATCTGAGTGTAATTCCAAAGCTACGCATGCAAGGAATGATTATCTTCTTACATTAGCGGCAGCAAATGCACACCAGGATCGCTACTATCAAACAGATTTAGTTAACATTATGAAGGTAATACAGACTTAATATCTGTGGTAATTTTGTATCATTAAAGACAAAACAACTCATGAGTTGACTCTTGGGTGTATGGGATTGAGTCTATAGAATAGCAGCCAGGCTATCTTGCATTTTGTTGGAATATACTTGGTATTGTTTAGGTAACATCTATTTCATGTAATTCTGAATTAATTTTAGTATAAGAAAATGTTTAAAGCCAAATCATAGTAAAAGGTTGTATTATTCCCTAACAGCGGCAGATATTCACTGTACAGGGATT
Organism: Hippopotamus amphibius kiboko; assembly: GCF_030028045.1. NCBI lineage: Eukaryota > Metazoa > Chordata > Mammalia > Artiodactyla > Hippopotamidae > Hippopotamus > Hippopotamus amphibius. Next base: position 42,870,451 of record NC_080194.1, on the reverse strand, counting down.
GTTAATATATGATTATTTTTAAAAAGCTTAGATTTTTAAAATTTTATCATTTTATGCTTAATTCATAGGTGAACTTGTACATTAATATTTTATGAGGTACCTGTCGGTGAAACAAGAGGAAATATAACTAGTGGTTACAAGAAAATGTCTCTACCCTAAAATGTAGATAGAATGGATTACAGTTTCTTGTATACCAAAATTTGACTTTGCTTTTTCCCTGTTTATACACCTATATGTATCTTTAACTTTAACTCAAGTAAGGGACAAAGGCTGGAGGAGAAGAAAACTTTTTTTACCTGCTGCCAGGTTTGCCCTCACTGCTGGTAGACAAGTTATGCTTTGAGTTGTATCTCATTCTCTCCTTTTGTCTCAAGGACCCAAACTTTTGATTATTCTGTGTTTGGTTTCAACACATCTCTCTCAAATGTATTGTTCTTAATGACTGTCCAAACACATTGCTTTCATTGAGTTGCTTGCTTTATGAATCAGAGGTGTTGAGAAGGGGGTGCAGCAGGAGTGGGTGCTCTTTTTTTTCTACATTGCCTCTGGAAAAGAGATAAACTCTGTTCAGAAACCACAAGTTCTTTCCTTGAAAGTAGAGCCAGGACATTTACTAGAAACTTTAAGGAAAAACGGAGGAATGAAGAGAATAAAACTGAATTAAGAAGTATCCTATTGCAAATTTTTTAATTTCCTATTTGTTTATAGTCTGAAATCCCCTTTTCCTGGCTTCTATCCTGTTCTGACTTCTGCTGGTTAGAATACAGGTAGTGAGAGAGACAAGGGATTGTTTTGACATCCCAGACGAGAACTCTACATACATTTTCCCATAAAATGTTGGACCTAGAGGTTTAGACATTTTAGTAGAATCTTAGTAGGTATTACATAGTGCTTCTGACTTACGAGGACCAACTGGAGACTTGGCTTCCTGTTATAACATGGTTTCTCTAGGGAAATATATATACTCAGATTCAAACAACTTGTTTATTAAAGAAGATTTTTAATACAGCTTGCACTTAAGTTTGTAGTTCCCCATGTACCATCTGCAATTAAAACAAAGCTGTTAAGTATATATTTTCCCCTTTGAATATTTTTAAATGAGCATTGTATTAGTTTAAACAGCAGCAAAAATTAAATCTTTGTTTTTTAAATTGAATCCACAGCCAAAAAAGATCTCTTATCTAAAACCCTATGGCCTTTTATAAACCAGGAAGGGTACAGTATTATTTGGGGGATCTGCCCTCTGCCAGAAACAAAGAAGAGGTTAATGGGCCTAGCCAGCTCTCAGATTATGTATCTTTGAACTTACTTTGAAGTTCTTATGCACCTAGGTATTTGATCATCATTGGGTAGGTTATGCTTCAGATTACCCGTTTCATGAAACATTATAGGGTACTGAAATGATTAAAAAAAAAATACAGGCAGGAGTCCCTCCTGTTCCTTAAAAATAGGAAAATGTATTTTCAGTTTTCACGTTGTGTTAATTCATTTTCTTCCTCATGCGAATTCCGTAGTCTGCAATATTGGATAACTCCCATTAATCATGCTGTTAGCTGCTTTAGTAAGTTTCTGTCATTGAATTGACAGTGACCCTTTAGTGGCTGTCTTGGTAAGGTCTATTTTCTGGATTTTTGTTAAAGTTATAATGCCTTAACTAGAATCTGTTTTTAAAATTCTATGTGGGTACTGATGAACCCAGTGACAAGACAAGAACAAGGACGCAAATGCAGAGAGTGGACTGGAGAACTCGAGGTTTGGGGGGGCGGGGAGTGAAAGGGAAGCTGAGATGAAGTGAGAGTGTAGCACAGACATATATATACTACCAACTGTAAAATAGATAGCCAGTGGGAAGTTGCTGTATAACAAAGGGAGTTCAACTCGAGGATGGAAGATGCCTTAGAGAACTGGGACGGGTAGGGTGGGGGGAGTCGAGGGAGGGTGGGGGGGAGTCGAGGGAGGGAGGGAATATGGGGATATGTGTATAAAAACAGATGGTTGAACTTGGTGTACCCCCCCAAAAAATAATAAATAAATAAAAAATTTAATCCCTAAAAAAAAAATTCTATGTGAATAGCTTGAAAGTAGGAGATTTGAGTCATTGATTTCATCATGCACATTTAATAGTCACTTATAGTGTGGTAGCTACTGTGCTAGGCTTTGGGAAGAAGCAAAAATGAACAAGACACCCTTCTTATCCTCAAAGAGCTCAATCTAGTCAAAGAGAGAGATATATAGAGATGATTACAAATTAGAATAATGAAATGACTTAACTGCCAGAGGACCGTGGTTAGTAGTAATAATAGCTATCTTTTTTTTTTTTTTTTTTTTGATTGCTTGGTATTATCCTGGCATTATCCTAATGACTTTAGGCATAATATCCTTTCTCATTTTCTTCTTTATTCTGGTTAGAATGTATAGTTCATTATTTAAATAACACACTAGCCTATAAATGAAATGAAATCAAATCCCAACTCTGGATGGGCCCATATAACTGCTCTCTCTATACCTGCATCTAAGTAGCCAAGCACTGTTGAAGAAAACTTCAACAGAACAGATTCATGATCATAAATTAATGTGGAACCAAAATCAAATGGACCCTCAACACTGCTCAGATACCCTACTGTATTTCCCTGGTTGACTTTCTCTACTATTTTCAACAATTTTTTTCAACTTTTATCCTTCTCCTCAAATCTCAGACTTACCCCTTCTCTTTCACACTTAGTAAGTGGTCTTTCTTCCTAATTTACAGAGAAAATAAAAGGGAACTTCATTATTGTCCCATTACAGGCTTCATCTATGTTCAAGACTCTTCCAAGGAGTCTCAATAACAGAGTTGTTCCCATTACCTAAAGATGATTGTTTCACTTTAGCATTGGATTATATCTCATTCCCTCCTGCCTTCTCAGGGGTTTAAACAATTGATTATTCCATTTTTTCCTTATATTCTTGGATGTTTTATTCTTGGATTAACAGTTGATAGGATCTTAGTGATGACAGCCCTCATTATGTTTTGTCTTTTGTGTTACACTCCTCTAATCTGGATTAATTACCCTCTGTGTCCTGTGTAATGCATTTATTCTGGGACCTTCCTTTGCCTCTTTCCTGTGTTGGATCTCCAGCTGTCTGTATTACATCTTCTTTTTTCTTGGTTTACTTTGTTCTTTGGTGGAATACATCCTCCAGTACTTTCTGGAGAGTGGGCATGGGTGGTAAGTTTTTTGAGATACTATGTTATGAAAATGTCATTTTTCTGTGCTCATACTTGGGAATAGAATTAAAGGTTAAAAATCATTTTTATTCAAACGTTGAGGACAATTCTTGTTTTCTTGTTTCCTGTGTAGGTATTGAGAACTCCAAACCATCTGATTCTTCATTATTCATATCCGATCTAGTGTTTTTTCTTTTTAGAAGTTTATGAAATATTCTCAACATGTCCTTTGATTCTTAATTATTCCCTTTCGTTTTCTCTTTTTGGAACTCTTACTTTATTGAGATGTTAGATCTCCTGGCCTAGTCCTTCAAGTTTCTTTTTCTGTCATTGTCCTTTTTCATTATGCTCTACTGTCTGGGAGACCTCTTCAGCTTTATAGTTCAGCTCTTTTATTAAGTTTTTAATTTTTTCAACATGGTTTTAATATCCTTTTGTTCCCTGAATGTTCCTTTTTTTATAACAGGTTTTTGTGCTTTATCTTCTTTTTAATTCTGGTGGTCTCAATAATAGAATTTATTTTAAAGTTTTCTTTTCCTTGCATAGTCTCTCTTTTTTAGACCGTGGGTAGGACTTGTCAACTTTGAACTTCACTATAAGGTGACCATTTGTAGGGGAAACTGTAATGTCAGTATCCTTATATCTCCTTTTGAGCTGGTCAGAACTCCTCCTTTGCCCCCTTGCTCATTTCTTCAGATCTCTTTTCTTGTGCTGTTTGCTGAGGAAGACTTCCATGATCTCCTTAACCCAGTTACACTGCCACCCAATCTGATGGTCTCATAAAATGGTTTATCTCATCTTTGAAGCACTTAACATGGTTGTAGTTTTACGTGTATCTGTGTGATTATGTGATAAATGCCTTATCTCCCACTTAACCATACATTCCATGAGGACAGTGATTGTGCCTATATCATTTGAGACTCCATTCTGGCTACCTAGTGCAGTGTTTGATTCCTAATATGTGCTAAATGTTTGTAAATTAATACATATTGAAGAATGAATGAATGAATGAATGAATGAACAATCTCATTTTAATCCTCGCAGGATGTGTCATTCCCATTTTACAAATGTGGAAACTGTGACAGAGCCTGGGTTCAACTGTAGCAGGTCTCTCTACCTTCAGAGCTGGTGCCATTAGCTCTTTAAATGATACCAGCTTATTGGATTTATTTCCTCTTCCCTTGTTAAATGTGGGATATTCCTGCACTATCTTATCTCCTTGGGCTTTTGTGAGGAGCAGATGAGATAATGAAGTATTTTTGTTAATTTTGAACTTGGTGTACATGTTGTATGTTGTCCTGTTAAATAACAGAAATTCTGTTATTCTGTTTTAAATAAATTTTGTTTTTTAGAGGTGAGAAGGAGGAGAGCATAGAAGAGACCTTGAATGCTTTGGAGTGAGAGTGGAACAACTGAACAACTGTTTGGGTGTCTAACATTGTTAGGTTCTCTGTCTAGATACCTTAAAATACATTATTTCATTTAGTTTTCATAACATCTTTCGAGGTAAATATCATTATCCCTATTTTATAGGTCAGTGGAGGCTCAGTGAGGTTCAGTTGATATATATGATAGCCAGGACTTAAATCAAGGACTCTGTAACTTCATACCCTGTATTCTTTCCTAGATTTCATGCTGTGTTCTTTTCTACATACGATTCCGATCTCCTTGATAGTAAAATTTAGTATAATAAGCAGTAGCATACTGTGAATTTCATAAATTCTGAGAGAACTGTAGAATAAAATTAACAATTGAAAATTGCAAATTGTTCCCTGTTCTAATTATTCTAAAGAGTAAGATCATGTCAGTTTCTAAATAAAAGTATTTAGACAGGTTCCCCAAGGAATATTTTGTATTCCTTATGACGATACTGATTAGAGTGGACATTTCTCTATGTCTGTATATTATCAGGCAGGTTTTTTTGAACTCCAAACTAAAACAACAATGACAAACAAACAAACAAACAACTATTTCTAGGCCATGGAAACCAGATAACTGATTTCATCCAATCTATAGAAAGCAATTCAGCTGTCTGTTGGGAGATAAGATAGTTTGTTCCTCAAAACTTCCTTTTTTGTTGTGTATTCTTGTGCAATATATAAACTGATATTTTTACTTCTAGAAGCTTGTGGAATATTTTCTTAGTGGTTTGGATGAGGAAAGATGAAGTATAATGCATCATAGTAGAAAAGGGAACAAATGCCAATCTAATGGAAGACTTTTTGAAAAGCTTAATACTAGTATCCTATTTCTAGACAAATATTTAGTGGAAGCTAAACATATCAGGACTAGTTGATAACTGGGCAAAGTAGTAAAAGATGAACATCTTTATATGTGACAGAAATATAGAAAATATGATAATATGGCATATCTTTTACAGACATTTGTCTTGGTTAAATGAAGAGAAAGTCATTATTAGTATCCAACTCTCTTATTTTTAAGGGTTTTCTGGCTAAAGCACTAATTATTCCAAAAGTCTTCTTCATTCTCATGTAGGATTTTTAACTCTCATCTTCTTCATTTTAAGTTGAAACTCTTCTGGTTTCCCTCCCGTCTCCTAGCTGTTGTATTTCTGATTCATCTAGTAATGTTTGTTCCCGTAACAAATTAACATGGAAATCCCCAAATCTCAAGATTCACTCTCTTCTTCTCTTACTTTACATACTCTTCCTTGGAGAGAGTAATTATTTGGCTTTTATTATTTGGTTTTTATTAATAATGTATGACTCTCAAATCTATATGTAACCTTGCCCTAATAATTATCCATATGTTTGCCTTCCCTTCAGTGACTGAAACTTTCTAAACTAGAGGCAATTCTTTGTTTCCCATTGTTCCCTTGAATAAGCACCCCCTCCTAGGTTTCAGGTGACAACTGCTGACAACAGCTGCACTGTCAAATACAGTAGTCCTTAGGTACATGTGACTTTTTTTTTTTAAATAAATTATTTATTTATTTTATTGGCTGTGTTAGGTTCTTTTTTTGCTGTGCGCGGGCTTTCTTCTTTTTAGTTGTGGTGAGTGGGGGCTACTCTTCGTTTTGGTGTGTGGGCTCCTCATTGCCATGGCTTCTCTTGTTGCGGAGCACGGGCTCTAGGCGCGTGGGCTTCAGTAGTTGCAGCACATGGGCCCAATAGTTGTGGCTCACAGGCTCTAAAGTGCAGGCTCAATAGTTGTGGCGCATGGGCTAAGTTGCTCCACAGCATGTGTGATCTTCCTGGAGCAGGGATCGAACCCGTGTCTCCTGCATTGGCAGGTGGATTCTCAACTGCTGCGCCACCTAGGAAGCCCACATGTGACTATTTAAAATAAATATGAGTAAAATTTTAAATTCTGTTCTTCAGACACTATAGCCACATTTCAAGTGCTCAAAAGCAACGTAGGTAATGGCTACCATATTGAACAGTGCAGATATAGAATATTACCATCATCACAGAAAGTTCTGTTGGATAGTAGTGGTCTAAAGCTTATTTAGTTTTTGCTTGTTTTCCTCCTATCCTCCGTTACCTTGGCTATCAATAACACTGCTGATCATTTCCCCCAATAACCATAACCATGATTGTATTCGTATTATTTCAGAATTAATTGCTTCTTCATTTGCACTGAAATTGAACAAGATTGGCAAACATTTTCTGTAAAGGGCCTAACAGTAAATATTTTAGGCTTCTCTGTCACAACCACTCAACTCTGATGTTGTAGGACAGTCATTGACAATATGTAAACAAAGGAATGGCTGTGTTCCAGTAAAACTTTGTTTATAAAAATAAGCACCAGGCTGGATTTGGCCCACAGGCCCTAGTTGCTGACCCTTGTATAAAACTTTTAAAACCATATATAAAATTTTCTAAATATATAAATACATTCAAAGAAAAAGTAAATGAATACCCATTAACTCACCACTCAGGAATGAAACACTGTAGTAAAATAGAAGCCTCCTGTGTGACTACTCCTAAAACATCCCTCCCATCCACCACATTGTAACCACTACTCTGACAATATATTGTACTGTCTGAGATGGTATTGTACCCTGTAGTTTTCTGCAACTTGCTTTTTTCCCCACTGAATATTGTATTTGTTGAAATTCATCAATATGGATTTTTAACTTTATTAATTACCATTTTGCTATTTAGTATTTCATTGCCTATATATCATAAATTACTTAGCCATTTTCTTAACGGAAAGTTTAGTTGTTTTGGTTTTACTCTTATAAACAATGCTGCTATCAACATTCTTGTTTGTGTCTCTTGTTGTATTTATGCAAGAATTTCTTAAGGAAATATCCATAGGAGTGGTGTTTATTAGCAGCTTTACCAAAGAGGGCCAGATTGTGTTACAGCACTTTTTATTATACCTTTTAACATTGTTTGTGTGTAAACTCAGCAAATATTTGAGTGTATATTTGGTGATAGGCATGGTGATACAGAGATCGATTGGACATGAGTCATACGAGCCATACTAACAGAAACAATAAGGTTATAATTCTCTAGAGCAGCCCCTAAAGGGTATATGGAATATGAGGTGATAGATCCTTTCCCCTGCTATATTGTTTATATTATGGTTGGCTCCCTTTGACACAAAAAATTAGGATGCTTCTTGCCCATTTTTACCAAACTTCTAAAGCAATGATTTTTAAATATTTTTAGTAGTTGAACAACTGCTACAAACTCCTACATGGAATCCTTATATATAAAGCAGATAAAAGGGAAGCTGTTTGGTTAAAACCTGTGAGCCTCTTTCCACTTTGTGTAGGCCCCATTACCCATACTTGTATATGTCATCCTCTACTTCTTTCCCTTAGTTCCTGAGGCGTTATGCTGAATACTAGGGTTCCTAGAAATATAATTTGGAAACAACTGTTCTAAGACAGGGTTCTTTTAATAGAATTCTAAGCTTTACCTAGCTGATCTTCATGCTAGATTTTTTCAAAGTAATCTCTTAAAAATGTAAATCAGATCATGATAATGTACTGCTCAAATCCTCTGGTGGAGAGGACCAACAGGAAATTGAGTATTCTGACTTGAGAGCTTAATTGGATGTCTTGGGCTGGAGAGTCAACAATAATTGAGGGACAAAAGCAATTCTGAGAAAAAAGAATAAAGCTAGAGGTATCATGCTCCCTCACTTCAGACTATTCTACAAAGCTACAGTAGTCAGCACAGCATGATGCTGGTGCAAAAACAGACACATAGATCAGTGGAACAGAACAGAGAGCCCAGAAGTAAACCCACACACTTATAGTCAATTAATCTATCTCAAAGGAGGTAAGAATATATAATGGAGAAAAAATAATTTCTTCAATAAGTGGTATTGAGAAAACTAGGCAGCTACATGTAAAAGATGAAATTAGAGGATTTTCTCACACAATATACAAAAATAAACTCAAAATGATTTAAAAACCTAAATGTAAGACCTGAAAATGTAAAACTCCTAGAAGAGAACATAGGCAGAATACTCTTTCACATAAATCTTAGTAATATTTTTTTGAATCTGTTTCCTAAGGCAAAAGAAACAAAATAAACAAATAGGATCTAATTAAACTTAAAAGCTTTGTGCAGCAAAGGAAACCATGGACAAAACAAAAGGACAACCTACTAAATGGGAGAAAATATTTGCAAATGATATGACCAATAAAGGGTAAATATCCAAAATATATAAACAGCTCATACAACAGTGTAAAAAAAACAAACAAACAAACAAACAATCCAATTAAAAGATGGGGATAGGCAGAAAATCTGAATAGACATTTTTCTATAGAAGATATACAGATGGCCAACAACCACATGAAAAAATGCCCAACATTGCTGATTATCAGAGAAATGCAAATCAAATCCACCGTGAGATATCACCTCACACCTGTCAAAATGGCTATCATCAAAAAGTCTACAAATAACAAGGATGTAGAGGAAAAGGGGCTCTAGTACACTGTTAGTGGGAATGTAAATCGGTGCAGCCACTGTGGAAAATAGTATGCAGCTTCTGCAACAAACTAAAAATAGAACTACTATATGATCCAGCAATTCCACTGCTGAGTATATATCCGAAGAAAACAAAAACACTAATTTGAAATGATACATGCACCCCTGTGTTCACAACAACATTATTTACAGTATCCAAGACATGGGACCAACCTAAGTGTTCATCAGCAGACAAATGGGTAAAAAAGATGTGGTATAAACAATGGAATATTACTCAGCCATAAAAAAAAGAATGAAATTCTGCCCATTTTTAGTATGGATGGACCTAGAGGGTATTGTGCTTAGTGAAATAAGTCAGAGAATGACAAATACTGTATGTTGTCGCTTACATATGAAATCTAAAAAAATAAAGTAAAATGAATATATAACAAAACACAAGTAATCAGAACAGTGTGATATTGATACCAAAACAGACATATGGATCAATGGAACAGAATAAACCCACACACCTATGGTCAATTAATCTTCTACAAAGGTGGCAAGAATATTCAGTGAAGAAAAGATAGTCTCTTCAGCAAGTGGTGCTGGGAAAGCTGCACAGCCGCATGTAAATCAGTGAAGTTAGAACACTCCCTCAACACCATACACAAAAATAAACTCAAGATGGCTTAAAGAGTTAAATATAAGACAGGACACCATAAAACTCCTAGAAGAGAACATAGGCAAAACGTTCTCTGACATAAATGGTAGCAGTGTTTTTTAGGTCAGTCTCCCAAGGCAATAGAAATAAAAGTAAAAATAAGCAAATGGGACCTAATCAAACTTATAACCTTTTGCACAGCAAAGGAAACCATAAACAAAACAAAAAGACAGCCTATGGACTGGGAGAAAATATTTGCAAATGATGTGACTGACAAAGGCTTACTTTCTAAAATATACTAACTCATACAACTCAATAACAAAAATAACCAAATAACCCAATCACAAAAATGGGCAAAAGACCGAACCGGACATTTCTCTGAAGAAGACATACAGGTGGCCGGTAGGCACGTGAAAAGGTGCTCAACATTGCTAATTATTAGAGAAATGCAAATCAAAACTACAATATTACTTCACACCAGTCAAAACGGCCATCATTAAAAAGTCCACAAACAATAAATGCTAGAGAGGGTGTGGAGAAAAAGGAACCTTCCTATACTGTTAGTGGGGCTGTAAAATTGGTTGCAACCACTATGGAAAACAGTTTGGAGGTTCCTTAAAAAATTGAAAATAGAGTTACTGTATGATCCAGCAATCCCACATCTGGGCATATATGTGGAGAAAACCATAATTCAAAAAGATACAGGCACTCCATTGTTCACAGCAGCACTATTTACAATAGCCAAGACATGAAAGCAACCTTTACGTCCATCAACAGATGAATGGATAAAGAAGATGCAGTACATATATACAATGGAATACTACTCAGCCATTAAAAAGAATGAAATAATACCATTTGCAACAAAATGAATGGATCTAGAGATTATCATACTAAGTGAAGTAAGAGAAAAACAAATGTAATGTGATATCACATATGTGGAATCTAAAAAATGATACAAATGAACTTATTTAAAAACAGAAGCAGACTCACAGACATAGAAAACAAATTTATGGTGACCAAAGGGGAAATAAGGGTGGGAGGGATAAGTTAGGAGTTTGGGATTAACAGATGCAAACTACTATATATTAAAAAGATAAACAAGGTCCTACTGCATAGCACAGGGAACTATATTTTTATATGTGTGTGTGTGTGTGTATATATATATATATGTGAATCACTTTGCTATACACCAGAAACTAACACAACATTGTAAATCAAGTATCTTCAATTGAAAAAATAAAGCAAAACAACCAGAAACAGACTCACAGATATAAAGAACAAACTAGTGGTTACCAATGGGTAGAGGGAAGGGGAAAGAGACCAGACAGGGGCATGGGATTAAGAGATACAAACTACTATGTATAAAGTAAGTAAGCAATGAGAATATATTGTACATCACTGGGAAATATGGCCATTATTTTATAATATCTTTAAATGGAGTATAATCTATAAAAATATTGAATCACTGTGTTGTACACCTGAAACTAATATAATATTGTAAATCAGCTATACTTCAATTTAAAATTTTTTTAAAACAATAAATGAGGGTTATTGAAGCCAAGAGTACACAAAACTACTTATGGGATAGTGTATAGGGTGATAAGAGGTATAAGGAGAAAACTTAAACCAACTATTTTTAAGTCACCTTATTAAGGTATAATTAATATACAATAAAATGCATCTGTTTTTATTTTTTTTTCTTGGCTGTATTGGGTCTTCGTTGCTGCATGCAGCTTTATCTAGTGGCAGAGCGGGGGCTACTCTTTTATTGCTATGCACTGGCTTCTCATTGCCGTGGCTTCTCTTGTTGCGGAGCATGGGCTCTAGGAGCATGGGCTTCAGTAGTTGTGGCTCATGTGCTCAATAGTTGTGGCTCATAGGCTCAACAGTTGTGGCTCACGGGCTCTAGAGCACAGGGTCAGTAGTTGTGGCGCACGGGCTTAGGTGCTCCAAGGCATGTGGGATCTTCCTGGCCCGGAGATCGATTGATTCTGTTTCCCCTGCATTGGCAGGTGGATTCTTAATCACTGCGCCACCAGGGAAGTCCAAAATGCATCTATTTTAAGTATACAGTTGTTTGAGTTTTAATGAGTATATATACTCATGTAATCATTATTGTAATCACAATCAATATTTAGAATATTTTTACCCCCCAAAACTTCTCTCTTGTTCCTTTGCAGTATATTTCAGTTTCTATCATTATATAACAAACTGACATAAACTTAGAGACTTTAAACTAACCTCATTTATTATCTCACAGTTCTGTAGGTTGAAAATCCAGGTAGGCTCAGCTGCTTAGGGTCTCACAAGATCAAAAATCAAGGTGTCACCTGCTTTGGATTCTCCTCTGAAGCCTCTGCAGGCGAATCTGATTCCAGGATCATTCAGGTTGCTGGCACAGTCCTGTTCCTTGTGGTTATAGGACTTAAGTCCTTTTTTTCTTGCTGGCTGCAGGCTGGGGGGGTCACTTCTCAGCTCTTAGAAGTTGCTCTCAGGTCCTTTGCACATAACTCCCTCCATCTCCAAACTAGCACAGAAACCTTTTCACTTTTTCAGCCTCTGCTTTCTCTTTTGCTACTAACTGAAGAAAATTCTCCGCTTTTAAAAGGCTCTTGTGAATAGATTAGGTCCATCCAATAATCTTCCTTTTACCATATAACATAATATAACTGTAGGAATGATGTCGTATCATAGTCATGTGTTCTGTCAACACTCAGATTTTGTAAGGGCAAAGGACATTGGGATCATCCTGTAATTCTACCTACCTCAGCAGTCTTGCATATATTTTGTTAAATGTTTTCCTAAATGTGTCAGTGTTACTATAATTTATGTTTTAATTTTATCTTTCAATTCTTTTTATTAATATATAGAAATACAACTGATTTTTACATATTAACCTGTCCAGTTACTGTGGTATCGTGCATAACAGATTACTGTAAAGCTTAGTGTCTTTTGTTTTTATAAACTGCATATATTTAAAGTGTACAATTTGATTTTTTTTCTTATTAGTAATGTATATATGGCAATCTGAATCTCCCAGTTCATTCCCCCCAACTACCCCTGCTTTCCCCACTTGGAAAGCTTAGTGTCTTAAAACAGCTAAGTATCCAGGGTCACGAGGGATTGATGGTTAGATTCTACTTCTTAGCGGTGGGATGGCTGTGGTGGGTGGGGGTGGGGGGGGGCAAAGTTATGGAAGAAGAAGAACATGTGGCACCACAAATATTGCTGTGGTTTTTTTTTTTTTTTTTGCAAATGCAGCCTGCCATATGACATTGTATCCTCTACAGTCTTCCTAAATTCATTTAATAGTTCTAGTAGGGTTTTTGAGGATTCTTTACAATTTTCAGTGTTTGTGATCATGTCAAATCAAAGATAGTTTACTTCTGTCTTTCTAATCCGTAAGTCTTTTTTATTTCTTGCCTTATAGCATTGGCTGGGATTCTCAGCAGTGTTGAATAGAAGTGATAAGAACAGATGTCCTTGCCTTGTTCTGAGATCTTTTGGGGAAAGGAAAGTAAGAAAACTGACTTTCTAATTATTTTGGTAAAATATACATAACATACAATTTACCATTTTAACAATTTTTGTATGTATAGTTTAGTGGTAAGTACATGCACAATATTGTGGAGCCATCACCACTAGCCACCTCCAGAACTTTTCCATCTTCTGAAACTGAAACTCTGTACCCATTAAACAATAACTCCCCATTCCCTTCTCTAGCCCCCTGGAAACCACTATTCTGCTTTCTGTCTCTATGAATTTGACTACTGTAGGTACCTCATATAAGTGGAATCATACAATATTTGTCCTTTTGTGTTTGCTTTATTTCACTTAGCATAACATCTTTAGGTTCACCCATTAGTTATAGTACATGTCAGAATTTCATTCGTTTTTAAGACTGGACTTTTATTTTCTTTATTCTGTATAGCATATAATTGTAATTGCCTCTTTACCAAAGAAGTGAGATGAGTACATTGTGAATCCTTGCTGCTGGGGACCTTAAAATTGAAAGTAGAACTAAGACCTCCACAAAAATGACTGCAATCTAAGAGCATGTAATAGTAGTAGCCATTACTTATCAAGCTTTTATTCTATACAGGCTTTACATCCATATTATCTCATTTAATCCTCAAGGCAACACTATATATGCCTGAATAGCTTCCTTCCAGTTATGTGGTTCTAATGAATGTAAATGGTACAAATAGCTATAGGCCATCAGATCTCACTGGAATATAAGATTCCTGAGAGCAGGTTCGTTTTATTCCCTGTTTTATACCTAGCACCCAAAATTGGTGTTGAGTGAATAAGGAGGGAGTAGTTGCAGTGGTCTTTCTTTGTGGAGAACCTTTCTTCATAAAGAAATTAGCATCTTAGTCAGGCCTTATGGGGAGTAGGATGTATGGTGGCAGAGTATGTGATTTCACAGGAATGGACTCGGATGAGCGGGAGAGTGAAAGTGATAGCAGAAATCACTGGTTCCATTGGTCTTGGGGAAAGACATGAGAGGACTTGCTAAGAGTGCTAGCAATAGAGTTTTTTAATGAAGCTGAAAAAAATTTGACCTTGAGGAAAAAGTTCTAAAATGCCTTTAAAGTAGTTCTTTTTAAGAATTTTAACTGAGCATATTAGAATGCGTATATTTGACTATTTATTATCTTAGCTTTTTATGCAGTTTTCTCTGAAGTATATTTTTCCATTAAATTTGATTATTTTTATTTTTTTAGTGTAAGGCCACTTTTGTATATTAGAAATGTTGAATTATTTTTGCTGACTGGAAAGGTAGACTTAGGTTTTCATTGGTCTTCCTGGGTTCTGTAACATATTTATTGTTGGTTAAAAACTTGAAGTAGTGGACATTGATGATATTAGCTTTGGGGCTAAGAAAGGAAGTGATATGTGAACAGACCAAATCTTCAACATTCTTAGCCATTTCTGGCTTTTCTAGAAAGTTTTCTTTGTCATTTATCAAGACCTTTCTCTGTTGTTTTTCCCTTTCAAGCTATTTTGAAAAGTCACATAGTATTCATTTTTCTGTTATTCTGTTGGCTTTTGATTCTGATTCTCAGGCTGATGTAATAATGTCACAGGATATAAGAGAGATTATATTCTGTCACTGAGGTACTTAGTTCCAGTTTAAAATAGTTCCTGCCCACAGACAGGTGTTTTTCTGAACATAGTTCCCTATTCCTGTGATTGAGGGTCAGGCCTCACTTGTGTGCATTTGGTGATGTTTTACCTGTGTGGCCAATGTGTAGGTTTCAAGTTTCATTCGGGAAAGCATTTAAACTTAAATGTTGTATTTCTTTATCACAAATAACATGCACAGAGTTTGCTTTGAAATCCATTTTCAGACATGACTTTATAATATCTGACTTAAACGCATGTCAGGTCATTGTAGTTGCTTTCTTATTAAATCAATCAGTTGACACATACCATATTTCCTTAATTCTAGGATTCAGGTTTTTAAAAAAAATCTTTTAATGTTTTTAAATCAGTGATGCTTCTTATATTCTGTGGTTTCTTAAGGAAAAAGGAAGCGAATTTTACCTAAATTTCCACTTTGTGCAAGGCACAGAGGAAGAAGTTAAGAAAAAAAAGTGATTAAACACTTCTACCCTCAAAAAATTAAGACAGACTGGTCTTTGTCTCTTTCTTTCTGTCTCTCTCTGTGTTTCTCTCAGATGCACATTTAGAAGTTAACTGACCATAGAAAGTGGTTAAACCTAAATGTCAGTCACCTTTTCTGTATAACTCATTAATCTGATTTTTATTACCAAGATAAATAAGTCAAAGCCAAATGAAATGAAATGATTCTAACATGATCCAAGGAGTAAGTCTGATGATAATAAGCACTGGGATGCAGTTTATTCTCTCATAAGGTTTTGAAGGGAATAAGTATATTATTAACATTGAATTTAATGTTCTGCACCAGAAAGTTCAAGTATTAACTTTAACAAGTGAGAATGAGGCTAAGTGGTTGCAGGTGTACTGTTTGAAATTGATCTTAAAGAAAAGCTGATAAAAGGTAGCATATATGTATTAATATATACATACACACACGTGTATGTGTGTGTGTAATAAAAATCATGTTTTTCATGTAAGATGAATCCTTTAATGAGGACTTAATGTCATTACCCATTAATTTTTGAAGGGAAAACTAGCTGGTCTTGGTCTTTGCTTTGTTTTATTTACCAATTTGTAGCAACATCTTTTAATATTACTTTTAAAAAACCATTAGAGCAGCAAGGAGAAGTGTCGGTCAGAGGATGAATCTCAGGTACGTAGAATCACAGCTGGATCCCTGGAGTGAAGATGGACTTCTCCAAGCAGGCCTTATGTTCATGGAGTAGTTCATGGCCTTTAATACTGTCAGGAACAGTAGCAAGTATCAGAACTTTCTGGAATTCCATCTCAGCACTATCATTTTAGAAATTGGAGTAAAGCCTCACTTAGGAAATGAAAATTTATGCTCCATCAGTATAGTTAGAGATAAATATTATTTGGCAAGAAGGGCTCCCATTCAGGAGGAAGCCACTGAGATACCTGTGCCACAGTTATTCTAATCCTACCTGTTGCAGTCTGAGCCTTGTTGATCCCCATGTATTATCTTTCAGTGACAGACACATCAAGACATAACTGCAAATAAGATAGCACATCTGACAAGATGACCCACTGGAGAGGAGTAACTCTTCTGAACAAAAGCTTCAGGTCCACCTGAAGGTGTTTTCTAAGAAGCAGAATTATAAATAGCAGTTTAAATCAAAAGACAGATTTCTGTGTTACAAGGAGTATTGGATTATAAATCAAGAAGTCTTTTTATTTGTTCAAAATTAATTTTGGAGCAGCTACCCTATATCATACCTAGAACCCTCAGTGGCTTCTTATTACTTCTTATTCCTCCAAAGGAAACAGGAGGAAAGTCAAGATAATTTAAAAGGCACTATGTGCTCTGTTCTTTTGCCAACTTTATTTTTTGAAATTCAGGTATAATTTGCATATCATAAAATTTACTACTTTAAAGAGTAGAATTCAGTGGGTTTTAGTATATTCACAAAGTTTTACAACTACCACCCCACTATCTAAGTCTAACATTTTCATCACCCCAAGAAGAAACCCTGTACCCCATTAACAGTCACTCCCTGTTTTCCCTACCCGCTAGCTCCTGGCAACCACTAATCTGCTTTCTGTCTCTGTGGATTTGCTTTGTTCTGGATATTTCATAGAAATGGGGTCATGCAACATGTGACGATTTGTGTCCAGCTTCTTTCACTTAGTTTAATGTTTTCAAGGTTCTTGCATGTTGTAGCATGTATCAACATTTCATTCTTTCTATGGCTGAATAATACTCCATTGCATGGCTATACCTTATCTTGTTTAGCTGTTCATCAGTTGATGGACATTTGGGTTATTTCACTTTTTGACTCTTTGTCTATCTCTTTATCCTCATTTCATATTTCTCCCTGCTTCTCTCTCTGCACTTAAGTGACTCTTAGTTCAGTAGTACCAAGCTCTCTCCTATGTCAAGGTATTTGCACTTGTTCTTCTCTCAGCCTAAAACTATCCTGCTCCTCACTCTCCCCATTCACTTTCTTAACTCTTAATCATGGTTCCATCCCAGTTCAAATCTGTTTCTTTAGGGGAACCTTCTCCAGACTGTATCAGATTCCTCATTATATGTACTCATAGCAACAGGTTTCTTTCCTTCATAATATTCCTCTTAATTTGTAATTATATACTTGATTATGTTGTCTTTTTGCTTTCCTTTCCTACCCCTAGTATACTTTAAACCTCATGAAAGCAAAATTGAGTCTGTTTTCTACTTATAATTGTATCCCAGGGGCCTAACACAGTACCTAACATATATATATTTGTTGAATGTATTAATACACGAATCTATTTACAAGTATTAAGGACATAAAAATGAGAAACAGTCTGCCCACAGGGAGCTTACAGTGCATATTTAAGCAGGCAAGTAAACAATTATTTTGCGTAAGGAATGCTGTAATGGCACTGTGTACGAATATAATGAGACCAGAGGAAACAGGAGGAAAGTCAGGAAAAGCTTCACAGAGGTGTTTTTGAATGAAACTTATTTTCTCTCACTTGGTGGAATGTAAGGCCTTGAAAGGAGGAACTGTGTATTGTTTACTACTGTGTTTTAGCCTGTAGATGAGTGCTTAGTAAATATTTATAGAATTGAATCAAATTCAGTTTTCCTGGCAAACAGAGAAATTGAGAACATTCCAAATAGAGAGACAACATTAATTCTGGACTACAGAGGTAAGTAGTTCAGTATCTGTACAGTATAGTGCGCATTAAGAGTGTAGCAAGAGGAGCTTCCCTGATGGCACAGTGGTTGAGAATCTGCTTGCCAATGCAGGGGACATGGGTTTGAGCCCTGGTCCGGGGAGATCTCAAATGCTGTGGAGCAACTAAGCCCGTGTGCCACAACTACTGAGCCTGCGCTCTAGAGCCCTCGAGTCACAGCTGCTGAGCCCATGTGCTGGAGCTACTGATGCCCACATGCCTAGAGCCCGTGCTCCACAACAAGAGAAGCCACCACACTGAGAAGCCTGCACACCACAACTGAAGAGTAGCCCCTGCTCACCGCAACTAGAGAAAGCCACGCACAGCAACGAAGACCCAATGCAGCCAATAAATAAATAAATAAATAAATCTGTTTTAAAAAAAAGTGTAGCAAGAGATGGGGCTGGGCTGTAGGAAGAACATATGACTAGATTTATATGCCCTACTGAGAAGATTCTGTAAACAGTGGGGAGCCATTAAAGACTTTTAAATCAAGAAGTGAAATGATCAAGTTTACATGTTAGGAAGATGACTGTGGCAGCAATGTGAAAGATGGATACTAAAATCAAGAATACAAATAAGGCCATTACTACATGACCTGGAGCTATGAGTTAAAAAGAATGAGAGGATAGATTCAGAAGTTATTCAGAAGATTCTGTTGCTGCTGATGATAAAAGTTAACATTTATAGAGTGCTTACCACATGTCAGGAACTGTGCTACACTCCAGATGAAACGATAATGACACAGCACTTGTCCTTGAGGAATGAGAAGGGCAAATGTGTATCTTTAGAACGTGTATACAGTGTGATAGAGCACAGAGTGGAAAGCATGACCAACCTAGTCTCATTGAGTAAGGAAAGCTTCTCAGAGATGGTAACATTTGTGTTGGACCTTGAAGGATATATGGTGGGATTTTCCTATTCAAAGAAGAGGTATAATGGCATCTTCAGCAGAGAGAAGAACCAGTGCAAAGGCAAGACGAGTGCCTTCTCCTTATCAGTATGGTTGGAACATAAGATTAGAACCATCAACCAGTCATCCTTTATCCTGTACATATTTCACTGATTTTTTTGCATTTGTTCCTGTAAAATTAATCCTCTTGATTTCTGTTCCATCATTCTAGTCTTTGGAGATATATTTGAATCCTGATTCTGTCATTCATGATATTGACCATACTCTCCATCTTTGTACCATCCATAAATTTGATAAGCTTTCCTTCTGTTTATTCTGCCAGGATTAGATAAAACCATTGAAATGGATAGAACCCTGTGGTTACTTGGTTAGTAAAGATCTACTTCCAAGTTTACCCCTGTCTCTTAATAAGCTACTGTTAATTCAACAGCTGTGAAACCAATTTTTTTCATCTAAGTTTTTGTGATTTTAAATAATTTATATTTGTATCATTCTAAACTTATAGAAAAATTGCAAGTACAGTAAAAACCAAGGAATTCCTTTTACCTGAATTCCTCCATTGATGTTTTATTAATTTTCTCCCTCTCCCTCTAACATGTATATGTATGTATGTGTTTCTGTGTGTATCCATTGTCATTCTTTTTCTGATCCATTTGAGAGCAAATTGCAGACATAATGCCCTGTCACTTCTAAATGCTCCAGAATTTTTTTACCCCAAATAAAGCTACTCTCCTACTTAACTATCCAAACCTACAACCATCTGTATCAGGAAATCATCATTAATACAGCACTACCATCCAGTCCACAGACGCAATACAAATTTTAATCAATGCTCAAACAATATCTTTTTTGATTTCTGATATGAGATAAATCCAGGACCATTTGTTCCATTTAGTTATCATGTCTCTTTAGTCTCCTTCATTCTGGAAGAGTTCCTCCATTTTTTTCCTGTATTTCATGACTTTGACAGTTTAAAGAGTATAGGCCTTTGTTTCTGTAGGTTGTCCCTCAAGCTGAGTTTGCTCACTGTTGCTACATGTCCAACCACAGGTCCTGCATTCTTACAAAAAAACCTCAGAAATGATGCTGTGCTCTTCTTACTACATCATATCAAGAGGCATGTGATATCAACCTGTCCTACCACTGATGATGTTAATCTTAGTCATTTAGTCAATTTGTTGTCTACTAGGTGTTTTGCAATATAAACTCATCAGTCTTTCTTATGCAGTGGTAAGTATTTTGGGGGAAAACAATGCCAACATCCTGTTGATCATCAAACCACTACCCACCAGTCTTACCATACTTTGATGAAACCTTCCTGAATCAGCCACTTTTATGATTGCCAAATGATGAAATATCTTCATCATTTCTTCTACATTTGTTAGTTGTCACCTTCTCTTACGGAAGAAGTTTCTATTCTATTTATTTGTTTGTTTATATCATAGTCATGGATTTCTGTTTTATTCAATGAATTGAAATTTGTTGCTCTTATTATTTAGTATCATGTTTAAATTGCTCCATACTTGAGTGGTAGGAGTCTCTTCAAGCTGGCGCCTGTCCTTCACACATGTCCTTATCATTCTCTGAGCATTTCTGGTGAAAGATGTGCCAGGCTTATCATTTACTTTCTGTGCGCCAATTCTGGAATCAACTATTTCCTCAATAACTCCTATTTTATTTTAGTGGAAGATAATATTTAGAAACTAAATTCTGGGTAATTGGTATGCTCATTGCTTCTGAGTATTATTACTTCTAGTTCCTCTCAGGGAACAGAGCTAGGGTATATAGACAGATACACGTACATACAGCTACACCTATTTCTATATCTATCCATGTGTGTGTGTAAACATAAATTCACATTGAGATGTCCAGTTCCAGTCCAGTACCTCAGGATTCTTTCTAACCTTCCCCTTATCTATATTTCTCTGCAAATGCCTTCTTTGACAGAAATTGGGCTCCCATTTTCCTCAATATATTTACTTAAGCTCAGTCTCTTTGTATATTATTCATCTCCTGACCACTCTAGTCACCTGCTCAGCTTTGATTTTCCCCTCTCAAACTTACCACCCTTGAATTTTCCTCACTTCAGTAATGGCAACTGAGCAACTCTGGCAGTTGCTCAGGCCAGAGTTATCCTTGTTGACCCTCTCCAAATCACACACCTATCCCAGCAGTAAATTCCTTCAGCTCTACCTATAAATAGAGTAATCCCCCCCCCCCGCCCCATCCCCACTGCTGTTATTCTAAACCAAGCCACTGTTATTATCAGCAAATCTATTTGACTCTCTGCTTCTACCCCTACCCTTCAGTATCTCTTCTCCACACAACAGCCAAAGTGATCCTTTTAAAACCTAAGTCAGGACTTCCCTGGAAGTCCAGTGGTTAAGACTGTTTCCAGTGCAGGGGGCATGGGTTTGATCCATGGTCGGGGAAGATCCTACATTGCCATGCAGTCCAGAAAAAACAAAACAAAACAAAACAAAACAAAAATACAAAAAACCCCACCTAAGTCAGATGCATTCCTTTGCTTAAGACCTTCTGGCAGCTTCTCTTCTCACTCATTTTAAAAAGTCAAAATTCTTATCAAGGTCCTATGTTGTCTACCACTTTTCCCTCACTGTAATTCAGCCATATTCCTTCTCACTATTCCACAACAATCATCCTCTGACCTCAGGACCTTTACCCTGGCTATTTCCTCAGCAAGGTATACTTCCTCAGCAAGTATACCCCCAGATGTCCACATGACTTACTACTCCTTTACTTCAGTCTTTGTTCAAATGTGACTTTATCAGTGAGGCTTTCCCTGATTACCCAGTATAAGATAGCATCCTTTTCTTCACTCTAATCCTTTACTTTGTTTTTGTTTATTGTATTTACTATAACCAGGCATAATACTTAAGAGCAGGGATTTGGTCTGGTTTTTCTTTCCATGTAATATCCCCACCACCTAGAATAATGTATGACAAATAATAAACTCGATAAATATTTGTTGAATGACTTTTTGTGTATTCATGTTTAATAAATTCTTTGGGGTAAAAATGGTTTGGGTGGCATATTAGTGATATCTAATTTATATACCTATAAATTAGATGTTTTACTTGTTTTACTAGGAGAATTAGTATCAAATAAGCTAATAAACATCAAATAACCTGGCCTTTAGAGAAACAGTTAACTTTCAAACTGTAAATCATTCAGAAAACAGAATTAGAGATTAGGGATATTTTGAAAAAGAACCTATTAATGGAATTGGTAAGAGGTATGCTTATCACCAGTTATAAGTTTCTAAGATATGGAGTTCATCTTACTGCCTTAATTTCTGACACTTGGCAAACCCTCTCAAGACCATTTCTCAAAGAATGTCCTTCTTCCTGAAGTTTAATCTTTCTTTCTGATCCAAGACTGTTAGGCATCTCATTTTTTCTGGCATATTTTATTTTTCTTAATATTTAATACCATATTTATTTTATCTTATATTGGATTACAGTAACTTCATAAATTCCTTTTATTCTTTCCACTTTCAGTAATAAAATTTTTGAAATTTTAAGTATTTAGAGCCAGTAGAGGAATAGCTCTTTTTGTTTCAAGGCAGCCTGACGATCTGGAGAGAGTGAAATATTTTTTTCACTTGGGTGGGGTATGTTATTGAAGTATAGTTGCTATACAGTTATGAGGGTAAACTATTGACATTAAGAAAAAAACAGATAATTCTATCATGAAAGCCTTCCTCCGTGAGTAGGCTTTCATTGCTTCCTGTGTCTTGACCTCTGCAATCCTGTTTCTTCATCTGTGAAAATAGGACTAACAGTATCCTTTCATGAATTGTAAATATGTGTAAGTGGTTGGCAGGTGTTAAGTATTCAGTTTCTCTTTCCACCTTCTGTGATTGTCTACTAATCAATATAACAATGTTTTAGCTATATTAATAAACTCTTATGTATATACAAGTTTTCTTACCAAAATAGCTAAAGTTGGTGAACACAAGTAAAGTGTATGGAATTGTTTTTGCTCTGAAAATACTGAAGTCTAACATTAGATTAGTGTTTTCCTTTACAAACCTTATATATCTTTCTGGCATTAAAATAGAGAAGAGAGAGTTTCTTCCCCTGAGTGACCAAGCAAAACCAATATAAATGAAAGTATGTAGGAAGTTTCCAAGCATGAAACTCATGGGTTCTCTTCCTCCTTAACTGTATCTTCATTTGGTAAAACATGTGCAGACATACCATAAAGGATGTTTTTGGTTCTTGCCAAAAATAAAATGCTCTAAAGTGTGCCTATTGAGAGCGCCAACAGTGTGTGGATTCAGAAAGTTATCTTTTAAGTGAAAGAGTGTGTTTTTATAGTTTTCCTGTCAGTTAGAACTTTCCCTAAGCTTTATGGGATAAGAACTTTATCTGCTTAACTCAACTCTTGCCTCATTTCCTCAGCAAGCATGATTGATCTCAGTTAGATATTAAGGACTTATAAACAAACTCTGAAAAGGTAGATTTCAAGTCAGCCCCACCATGTGCCTAGGAAGAAAGGGAGAACAGATTTTGGTGGACAAAAAATAGTTTCCACCACAACCACTATTTGTGCTGTTTCTAAATATGGTAGATGGCAACATAGGAGTTAAAGGATTCTTATAAATCAGTAAGAAAAGTTAAAACATCCTAAAAGAAATGAAGAAAGGTTACAAATTCAGTTTAAAACAAGGGAAATACACTCTTCACGTGTAAGTTCAACTAATATTTGACAAGGGAGCCAAAAATACTCAATGGGGAAAGGATAGTCACAAAAATTAACCCAAAATGAAGTAAAGACTTAAACATAAGACCTGATATCATAAAGCTCCTAGAAGAAAACACAGGGAAGAAACTGTTTCACATTGGTCTTGGCAATGATTTTTTAGATATGACACTAAAAGCACAAGCAACAAAAGCGAAGACAAATAAGTAGGACTACATCAAACTAAAAAGCTTCTGCACAACAAAAGAAACTGTCAACAAAATGAGAAGGGAACCTATAGAATGGAGAAAATATTTGCAAATCATATATAAAGGGTTAAACATCCACAATATGTAAAGAAATCATGCAATCCAATAGGAAAAACAAAACAAAACCCCCAAAACCCTCAGTTAAAAAATGAGCAGAGAAACTGAATAGACATCTTTCCAAAGAAGACATAAAAATGGCCAGCAGGTACATGAAAATGTATTCAACATCACTAATCATCAGGGAAATGCAAATCAAATCAAAACCACAATGAGGTATTATCCCATATCGATTATGATGGCTGTCATCAAAAAACAAGAGAAAACAAGTGATGGTGAGGATGTCAAGAAAATGGAGCCCTTGTGAACTATTGGTGGAATGTAAATTAGTATAGCTACTATGGAAAACTGTGGAAGTTTCTCAAAAAATTAAAACTAGAGACTTCCCTGGCGGTCCAGTGGTTAAGACTCCACTTCCAGTGTGGGGGGGCATGGGTTTGATCCCTGATTGGGTAACTAGGATCCCACATGCCACGCACCACGGCCAAAAAATTAGAAAACAAAAAATTAAAACTAGAAATGTCATATGATTCAGCGATCCCACTTCTAGGTATATATCCAAAAAAAACAAGATCTCAAAGGGGTATCTATACCCTCGTGTTCTGTGTTGCATTATTCACAGTGGCTAAGACATGGAAACTACCTAAGTATCTACTGATGGATGAATGAATAAAGTTTGGCGTATTTATACAGTGGAATATTATTCAGCCACGAGAATCGAGGAATTCCTATCATTTGTGACAACTTGGATGAACCTTGAGGGCATTACACTAAGTAAAATCAGAGAGAGAAGGATATACTGTATGATATTACTTATATGTGGAATCTAAAAAACCAAACTCATAGAAACTGGAAGTTTATGCCCTTTGACCAATATCTTCCCACTTCCCCACCTCCCAGATCATGGTGGGGAAGTGGGAAGATATTGGTCAAAGGGCATAAACTTCCAGTTATAAGTGAATAAGTTCTGGTGATCTAAGGTACAAATGGTGATTATAGCTATTAATATTGTAACTTGAAAGTTGCTTAAGAGAGTAGACCTTAAATGTTCTCACCACAAAGAAAAAATGGTGATTATGTAACAGGATGGAAGTATTAGCTAATGCTATATAATGGTGATCACTCTGTAATATATAATGTATCCAATCAACACGTCCTAAATTTACATAATGTCATATGTTAATTATATGTCAATATAGCTGGAGAAAAAAAGAAATAAAAGACTAGTGACAGTACATCTAGCCATTTTGAGTTTTGACAAGGGTGTCAAGACCGTTCAATGAAGGAAAGAGTAATCTTTCAACAAATGGTGCTGGGACAATTGAATAGCCACATGCAAAGGAAAGAAGTTGGACCTCTACCTCACATCATGTATAAAATTTAATTCAAATTGAATCAAAGACCTAAACGTAAGAGCTAAAGCTATAAAACTCTTAGAAAAAAACATGTATTTTTCTTTCTTTGCCTCAGCAATTATATTCTAGAAATTTATTCTAAGTATATAAATAAATATCTATGAAAATACTCATCTACATACATGAGATTACATGAGATGAAAAATTAAAAGCAACTAAAATGTTTAAAAATAAAACATTAAATAATTTGAAGTAATATAAGTATACTTTTAAATATATTTAATAACAAATGTAACATTAATATGTGCATGGTATAGCTTAAATATGTAATATAAAATATAAATAATAACTGATATATCAAAATGATGTGACGTGCTATAATTCATTTTTATTGTTGGTTTTTTTTTTTTTTAGAACTTTTATTGAGATACAGTTAACAGACAATAAAACAACATATATTTAGAGTGTACAGTTTGGTATCCCAATCTCCCAATTCATTCGCCCCCAACCCTCCCCTCTTTCCCCACTTGGTGTCCATGTGTTTGTTCTCTACACCTGTCTCTCTGTTTCTGCCTTGCATTTCCTCTTTCATAGTTGTTAGCATTTGCCTTATGTATTGAGGTGTTCCTATATTGGGTGCATATATATTTATAATTGTTGTCTCCTCTTCTTGGATGGATCCCTTGATCTTTATGTAATGTCCTTTCTTGTCTCCTGTAACATTTTTTATTTTAAAGTCTATTTTATCTGATATGAGTATCGCTACTCCAGCTTTCTTTTGATTTCCATTTGCATGGAATATCTTTTTCCATCCCCTCACTTTCCGTCTGTATGTGTCCCTAGGTCTGAAGTGGGTCTCTTGGAGACAGCATATGTATATGGGTCTTGTTTTTGTATCCATTCAGCCAGTCTGTGTCTTTTGGTTGGTGCATTTAGTCCATTTTCATTCAAGGTAATGATCAATATGTATGTTCCTATTACTATTTTCTTAATGGTTTTGTTTTTGTTTCTGTAGGTCCTTTTCTTCTCTTATGTTTCCCGCTTAGAGAAGTTCCTTTAGCATTTGTTGTAGGGCTGGTTTGGTGGTGCTGAATTCTCTTAGCTGTTGCTTGTCTGTAAAGCTTTTGATTTCTCCCTCGAATCTGAATGAGATCCTTGCTGGGTAGGGTATTCTTGGCTGTAGTTTGTTCCCTTTCATCACTTGAAATATATCATGCCACTCCCTCTGGCTTGCAGAGTTTCTGCTGAGAAAACAGCTGTTAACCTGATGGGAGTTCCCTTGTATGTTATTTGTCATTTTTCCCTTGTTGCTTTTAATAACTTTTCTCTGTCTTTAATTTTTGTCAGTTTGACTACTATATGTCTTGGTGTGTTTCTCCATGGGTTTATCTTGCCTGGGACTCTCTGCGCTTCCTGGACTTGGGTAGCTATTTCCTTTCCCATGTTAGGGAAGTTTTCAACTGTAATCTCTTCCAGTATTTTCTCGGGTCCTTTCTCTCTCTCGTCTCCCTCTGGGACCCCTATAATGCGAATGTTGGTGTGTTTAATGTTGTCTCAGAGGTCTCTTAGGCTGTCTTCAGTTCTTTTCATTCTTTTTTCTTTATTCTTTTCCGCATCAGTGATTATAACCATTCTGTCTTCCAGGTCACTTATTCGCCCTTCTGCAGTTAATTTGCTATTGGTTCCTTCTAGTGTATTTTTCATTTCAGTTATTGTGTTGCATATCTCTGTTTGTTTGCTCTTTAATTCTTCTAGATCTTTGGTAAACTTTTCGATCTTTGCATCCAATCTTTTTTCAAAGTCCTGGATCATCTTCACTATCATTATTCTGAATTCTTTTTCTGGAAGGGTGCCTATCTCCTCTTCATTTAGTTGTTTTTCTGGGGTTTTATCCTGTCCCTTCATCTGGTACAAAGTCCTCTGCTTTTTCATTTTCTCTATCTTTCTGTGGCTGTGGTTTTCATTTCCACAGGATGAAATACTGCTGATACTGCTTGATACTGCTGTCTGCCCTCTTGGGGAGGAAGCTATCTAGGAGGCTCGTGCTTCCTGATGGGAGGGACTGATGGTGGGTAGGGCTGGGTGGGTGGAGCTCAGTAAGGCTTTAATCTGATTTGATGGGCAGAGCTCAGTAAAACTTTAATCTGCTTGTCTGCTAATGGGTGGGGCGTGTTCCCACCTTGTTGGTTGTTTGGCCTGAGGCTACCTAGCACTGGTGCCTACAGGCTCTTTGGTGGGGCTAATGGCAGACTCTGGGAGGGCTCACACCAATGAGCACTTCCCAGAACCCCTGCTGCCAGTGCCCCTGTCTCCTTGGTGAGCCACAGCTGCCCCCCACCTCTGCAGGCAACCCTCCAACACCAGCAGGTAGGTCTGGTTCAGTCTCCTATGGGGTCACTGCTCCTTCCCCCTGGGTCCTGGTGAGCACACTTTTTGTGTGCCCTCCAATAGTGGAGTCTCTGTTTCCCCCAGTCCTGTGGAGGTCCTACAATCAAATCCTGCTGGCTTTCAGAGTCTGATTCTCTGGGGATTCCTCCTCCCATTGCTGGACTCCCAGGTTGGGAAGCCTGATGTGGGACTCAGAACCCTCACTTTAGTGGGTGGACTTCTGCAGTATAACTGTTCTCCAGTTTGTGAGTCACCCACCCAGCATTTATGGGATTTGATTTTAACGCGATTGTGCCCCTTCTACCATCTCATTGTGGCTTCTCCTTTGTCTCTGGATATGGGGTGTCTTTTTTGGTGAGTTCCAGTATCTTTCTTTCGATAATTGTTCAGCAGTTAGTTGTAATTCTGGTGCTCTTGCAAGAGGGAGTGAGTGCACGTCCTCCTACTCCGCCATCTTAATCCTATCTCTATAATTCATATTAAAATTATGTTGTAGAAGATTATTTAATGACATGGAAAAATAACATTGTACTAAGTGTTTAAATGGATCATAAGTAATATACAAGATATAGTCTTAAATTTATTTTTAAAGTCTGTTGTAATAAATATATGTTCAGATAGACATAGGATAGTCATCAAAATATTTAGAAATTATCTCTAGATAGTGAGATTACCTCTGATTTTTGTACAAAAATATTTCTCCAACCCCATAAAATTCTCTTTCCTCTGTTCCAGCTGCTGTTTACATACAGTGTACAGTTTTCAAATTCCATGTTAGTTTCTGGTGTTCTCTCAAATAGCCTGACATATGTGTTTTCTGTGACCAGTCTACCACACAGGAGTGAATAAGCTGTAATGTTTCCCTTAGAAGCATATTTTAGACTAAACTATAGTTACTTCTGCTCATTTGGTTTGAACTTAACTATGTATATTACTTACATATTTTCTATTTTATTGTGTGTATTATTTTTATATTGAGTATTTTAATACAGTTTATATTTGTAAACTATATAATGCTAAGCAATAGGCAAAATATTATTCTGCAGCAGTTTACCTATTTCCCGTGGATGTACATAATAAAAATCCCCAGATTTTATAAGTGAGAGTTTAATTAGTGTATATGTTAAGTGATGGGTGTAAAGCTGACCAGAAGATAGCTTCCCAGAATTATAAATCAAAATCAATTATTAGTGTAAATGAAAGGGGGAATTAATTAATATATTTCTGTGGTTCATTTATAAACCTCATCAGTAATTCTCTTCAGTTTCCTCCCCTTTCATTACAACTATTAATAACTAACAAAGGTGTGTGAATTTCACCTCTACTGTCTTCCCATAATCAAAGGTAGAAACCTTAAAGAGTAGTGAAATTAGAGAAAACGGAGAAGAGTTTTTTTTTTTCCCAAAGCCTCTAAATTAGCCATAGAGTAGATTTACTTTCTACAGAATTACAAGTCCCCACCCTAGACTTGAGCCTTCCTGAACATCTGTGCTCTCCCATACCATTATGTACCATGCTGTTCTGTGCTGCGTTTGTCCTGATTCAATCTCACTAATACTTTCCCTCTCAAACCTTTCTATCAGGTATCTTGGATTTCTGTTCAATAGTAAACAAATCCCTTATTTATTCAACATTAAAAATTATAAAATATTTCAAACATATGGAAAAATACAAAAAATAATATTGTAAATGTTCATGTGTCCATTACTAAAGTTAGCAAATAGTGACATTTTATTAGATTCAGATAAATTTTTTAAGGAAATCAGATACGGATATAGTTTAAATCCCCTTGTGACTCTCATCTCTTCCATTCCTTCTTTTCTTGTCTTTCTAACCATGTTTTCAATACTTTTTTAAAATTCACATAATATATTATTCATAAGCAATTTATAATATTCTTGTGTGCTTTTAAAGAAATTATATACAGTGGCATTGTCTTATGCTTGTTCTGCAACTTAATATTTTTAATTAACACATTACAGTTTTGAGATTTATCCAAATATATATAACTAATTCATTCATTTTAACTCGTGAATTAAATGCCATTTTATTAACTGCATTTGATTTATGCATTATGCCATAGGAAGATATTTGAGTGATTTCTAATATTTTACTATTAAAACAATGTCCTGTGAACATTTTTGTACTTGTTTTCATATACACATAGGTTCACACCTGGAACTGAAATTACTGAATCATGAGTATATTCAGTCTAGTACTGCCAAAAGGATCGTACCACTCTGTAATCTCCCCAGCAGTATGTAGGTGTACCCATTTTTCCACATCCTCCTCGGTGCGTAATATTGCAGACATTATAATTTTTGCCAATTGATGGGTTTTAAATGGTATTTTCTATTTGCATTCCCCTAATCACTAGTGAAGTTGAGCATTTTTCATCATTCCTATTTTTTCTCATATCCTTCATTATTTTTCTGTTATGTTTTTCTTGTTGATTTGTAGAAATTCTTTTTTTATTCTGGATACTAGTTGTTTGTTATATATTAAAAGTAACGCAGTCCAGGGAATTCACTGGCAGTCCAATGGTTACAACTGCACTTCCACTGCAGGGGGGTGCAGGTTTGATCCCTGGTCAGACAACTAATATCCTGCATATTAATATCCTGCATGCCGTGCAGCCTAGCCAAAAAAAAGTAACAAAGGCTGATGCTTTGTGATCTATATTTATGAACAGAAGATTTGAATTTTTATGTAATCAAAAATTGTCATTCTTTTCTGTTATTATTGATATTTTTGTGCCCCTACCTAGAAATCTTATGGATATTAATCTATATTTTCTTCTAAATGTTCTAAAATTTTGTAGAGTTAGTCTTTAATCCTTTTGTAATTTACTTGTATGTATGGTTTAAGGTGGGGATTCTATTTTTCCTCTTTCTAGATAACCAATTATCCCAATATCATTTATTGAACAGTCCTATTTGGACTGACCTCTGTTATAAATCAGTTCCCTTATACATGCAGATTTATTTCTCAGTTTTGTATTCTGTTTCGTTGGTCTTTTTGTCTATTCCTGTCCAATATCACACTATCTGTTCTTCAAAATTGCATTGGTTTGTGATGGTCCTTCTCTGTTATCTTTATTTTTTATTTTTATTTTATAAATTAATTAATTTATTTATTTATTGGCTACATTTGGTCTTCGTTGCTGCACAAGGGCTTTCTCTAGTTGTGGTGAGCAGGGGCTACTCTTCATTGTGATGCATGGGCTCCTCACTGCTGTGGTTTCTTTCATTGCGGAGCATCGGCTCTAGGCTCGCGGGCTTCAGTAGTTGCAGTACATGGGCTCAATAGTTGTGGCTCACAGGCTCCAGGGCGCAGGCTCAATAGTTGTGGTGCAGGAGCTTAATTGCTCCTCAGCATGTGGGATCTTCCTGGAGCAGGGATAGAACCCTTGTCCCCTGCATTGGTAGGCAGATTCTTAGCCACTGCGCCACCTAGGAGGTCCCTCTGTTATCTTTAGAATCAGCTTGTTGTCCTATGTGTATTTTAATTGGGATTACATTCAATTTATAGATTACTTGGATGATATATTTTAGTCTTGAGTCTTCTTATCTCAATACAGGTTTCCCCTGTCATCTAAAAGTAGTGTTCCTGTAAAACCTTTTATAAGCCAATGTGGCATAAAGTAAAGAAGCAATTACCTTAGGACACATCTTGCTAACGAATGCACAGAAAAAATAAAGATAAACCACAGCTGCTAACAGGCACAGTTCAGAGCTTTGGTGGCTTGGTTCTGAGATGCTGAGTGTAGTTTCTGAGGAAGGAGCTTGGCAGTGTCACTTTCGCAGCTTGGGGTGCGCGCCGCCTCTTTTAACAGCTCACAGCAAAACAAATGCTGAATGCTATTTTTGCTTTTTGCCTTTTAGTTTTTTTTTTTGGTAAAAGTGAAAATACTTTTTGGATTTCTTTCAGTTAGCAAAAAACATCTACTAATGTAAGTCTTTCATAAAAGTGAAGTAGCATGAAGTGAACTTTCAAAAAGTGGTGGATACCTGTTTTTTTAGGGTTTTTTCCTTATATCATTCAGTTCATGTTTATAATTTTCTTCCTAATGATGTGGAACACCTTTTTTTCTATTTTTATAGTTTTTGTTGCTCTTTTGGATATTTTTTCCTTACATTCCTTACTTATTTGTTCATAATGCATATGACTGTTACTGTTCATTATATTAATATATTGACAGTTTTTTGAACAACTTTATTAAGATAATTTTCATACCATAAAATTCACCCATTATAAATACACAATTCAGTCATTTTCAGAAAATTTATAAAATTTACAATTTCATTTTAGAAAATTTGTTTTGTAAAAATTCCTTCACACCTGTTTGCAACTAATGCACTCCCACTCTCAGCCCCCGACATCCACCAGTCTGTTTTCTGCTCTATAGACTGCTTTTCCTAGACATTTTATATAAATAGAATCATACAATTTGTGGCTTTTTATGTCTGACTTCTTTCACTTATCATGATATTTTTTGAGATTCGTCAACATTGTACCATGTATTAGCAGTTGATTCTTTTTTATTTTGAATAATACTCCATTATGTGGAAATATCTCGTTTTTATTTATCAATTCACCAGTTGATAGACATTTGGATTTTTTCTGGGTTTTGGCTATTTTTAGATATCTTACTGTGAATGCTCATGCACAAGTCTTTGTGTCGTCAAATGTTTTTATTTCTCATGCATATGTACACTTGAAAAAATGCACAATGTGAGAGTTGCGAGTTAAGTTTTATTGGGGGCAAAATGAGGACTGCAGCCCAGGAGACAGCATTTCAGATAGCTCTGAGAAACTGCTCCAAGGAGGCAAGGGGACAGCTAGGATATACAGGAGTTTTGCAACGAAGGGCAGGTAGTTAGGAATATCAAAAGATTACTGTTAATTAAAGAAACCAGATATGTCAGTTTAGCACTTTTCTGTATAGGGAAGATACAAGAGTCTCAGTTCACTGAAACCATTCCTTTGATATGCACCTCGGCTATCTGGGGTCAGTATCCTGTATTTTCTTATGCTGATTTTCCTTGGGGCTCACTGGCTGCAGTCTTATGGCTTCTAGATGGCAGGTATTCTTTCCTTCCTGAGTTCCCCCAGGACTCACATTGGAGGACTGCAGTTGCTGATGACTGTGACATCCTTTATTTACTGATATGACAGGAAATATTCCATTTCTCACATAGATACCCAGCTGTGGAGGTTCCTTACTTGTTGAGTGGTTATTATATTTTCCTTTTAATTCTTAGAACAAAATTTCCTTTGTACGTTTTTATAAAAGTTACTTTAAGGTCTGCATCTACTAAATCAAATATCTTGGCCCACTCAGGCAATATTTATTGCCTCCTTTTTTTCTCTGAGTGTGGGTAACATTTCAATGTTTCTGTGCAGGTCTCATAATTTTTTGTTGAAAATTACACATTTGAGATTATAATTGTGGAAGATCTGGATTCTCTTTTTTTTCCCTTCTAAGGGTTGTTCTTGTTCTTGTGGAGTTGGGTAATTTTTTGGGTCATTGCTTGCCCAGACTAGTTCTGCAGAATCTGTCTATTCTGTGGTATGCTGCTATTGGCATCTCTGCTCAGTTTCTTTTTTTATTCTTATTTTTAAGCTTGGATTCTATGGTTCATCCCTGTGTCTACATAGCTTGGTAGTCAATCGGTGATTGGTCAGAAATTGTGCTCAAACACCTCAAACCAGCAAGGCTTTCACCCTTTGGATGGATCTGTTTGTTAGCTGGGGAATACATTCCAAGTTCAGGCATTCTTACCTTTTTTTTTTTCTCCTGTGCCCGCTAAGGTCTCATCTGCATGTGCAAATAGCCTTCCTGTCAGCTAGGTATATATGGAGAGTTTATGGCTCTTTCATTTCCAGGATCTTTATGTTAAATTTCTGGCTGATCTGCTGGTCAGATGTTCACCCCAACTGGGACCACAGTCTCAGGCTAGCAGAGCTGTTGGTTTTCCTGATGCACTTGCCACTGAGATCACTACTTCTATTAATAATACCCCTAGACATGAGTTTTCTAAAGCTCTGCTTCAAATCAAGTTAGTCTCTTTGGCAGTGAACCTGCTGGTTTTCATTGCCAGCCTTATCCTGGTAGAACTATTACCTAACTTAACAGAGACAGGAGCAGCCCCAGGCAAGAACGGTGCACATTGCCACTTACTCTTACCCAAAGTCTGCAGTTTTTCAATTTGTTGTTTGCTTTTGGTTGATTTCCAGAGTCTGTAATAGCTGTAAACACAGACATTAAAAAAGAAGAAAGATCTCAAATCACTAACCTAACCTTCCATCTTAGGAACTAGAAAAATGAGAGGAAACTAAACCCAAATCAAGGAGAAGGAAGGAAATAATAAACATTAGAGCAGAGATAAATGAAGTAGGAAATAGAAAAACAATAGAATCAGCAAAAAACAGAAGTTGGTTCTTTGAAAAAGGATACAAAATTGACAGATTTTTAGGTAAACTGAGTATATTTGTTTCCTAGGGCTGCCGTAACAAATTACCACAGATATTGTGGCTTAAAACAACAGAAATTTATTCTCTCACAGCTCTGGAAGCCAGAAGTCTAAAATCAAAGTGTCAGCAGGGTTAGTTCCTTCTAGAGGTTCTGAGGGAGAGTCCATTCGGTACCTCTTCAAGTTTCTGGTGGCTGCTGGAAATCCTTAGCAGTTCCTTGGCTTATAGACTGGCATCACTCCACCTCTGTTTTCACCTCACTTCTTCTCGTGTCTCTTTCTCTACTGTCTCTTATAAAAGAATGGATGAGAGTCTTAATTACATGTGCAAAACTCCTTTTCCCAAATAAGTCACTTTCAAAGTTTTGAGGGGTTAAGGCATGGATTTATCTTTTTGTTGTTGCTGTTCTTTTGGCCTCATGCGGCTTGCACGATCTTAGTTCCCCAACCAGGGATTGAATCTGCACCCTTGGCAGTAAAAGCACAGAGTCCTAACTACTGAACTGCCAGGGAATTCCCAAGACATGGATATATCTTTTATGGGCCACGGTTCAATCAACTACACTGACCCCACCCCACCCCCAAAAAATGATTTAAATTACTGAAATCAGGAACGGAAGTGTGATATTACTACCAATCTTACAGAAATCAGGATTACAAGAGAATACTATAAACAGTATGCCAGCAAATAACCTAGGTAAAATGGACAAATTCCTAGAAAATACATACTCAAAACTGACTGAAGGAGAAATAGAAGAATCTAAACAATTTTATAATAAGTAAAGTGATTAAATCATAGTCAAAAAACTTCCACTATAGAAAAGTGCAGTACCAGATGGCTTCATAGGTGAATTCTCCAGTATATTTGAAGAATTAACACCAGTCTTCCTCAAATTCTTCCAAAAAATAGAGGGAACACTTCCTAACTCAGTCTATGAGAGGAGCATTATCCTGATACCTTCTGTTTTTTTCTGTGCATATATTGTGTATATATATGCTTCAAAATTGGTATCACTTTGTTTTCACAAGTAGTTTTTTCACAAAAAAACACATTTTGAAATATTTCTGCTTTTAAATATTACCTGAAAATGTGATTTTAATGACTGTATAGTATTTAATTATATTAACGTGCCATAGATTTTTTTTGTCCCTTTTTGTCTGTTTTTATAAATCTGTAATGAAGATTCTTTTATACTAATCTTTGTATACCTCTTTGATAACTTCCTTGAGACAGCTTTTTAAAAATGTATTCCCTGGTGAAAAACAAAGATTTGTTAATACTTTCCATATAGGCTGATTACCTTCCAGAAGGAGTATATCAATTTATACTCTGAAACACTGTGTGCAAAAGTACCTATTTCCTGACACCCTTATCAAAGCTGTGTTTTAAAATTAAACAAATATACCCATAAGAGCAACAGTTG
Source organism: Hippopotamus amphibius kiboko (assembly GCF_030028045.1). Taxonomy (NCBI): domain Eukaryota; kingdom Metazoa; phylum Chordata; class Mammalia; order Artiodactyla; family Hippopotamidae; genus Hippopotamus; species Hippopotamus amphibius. Next base: position 42,834,792 of record NC_080194.1, on the reverse strand, counting down.
GATGAATGTAATACTCTTAATTTAATATTATTTTAGTTTTTTGCTTACTGATAAGTTGAACAGTTTCATTTTTTTTTGAAGTTTCATTTTATGCTATTTAAACAACTTTTCAGAACAGTTAAAAGTTGAAGAAAAGGATGGATCATTAAAAGGGTAAGGTAGTTTATGCTAAAGATAGTGGTGATACATTGAGTTGCATCCATATTTTATACCAAGCAAACTGACATCCAGCATATTTATATTAAGTACTTACATCCTCTTAGATACTATTTTAGACATGGAAGATACAGTACTATTAGCACACATTTTCATTGCAGGCTATTCATAATTTAACAGGTATTTACTGGGTGCCTTCTATGTTCCTTTTATTGGAGATACAATATTTAACAAGATCCAGATGGCCTCTGGCCCCTTAAAGGAGAACAGAATACATAAAAATAGTCTTATTCACTGGCTACTTATTACTTTCCATGCATTATACTAACCTCATTATGTATATTATTTTCTTTAATATTAAAATGATATTTGGAAACTGCATTTTGGAGATATGCCTGTCTGCTGTTTATATCAACTAAAATACTAACATTCTTTATAAAAGGCCTTTCGGTGTTGAAAGTGTAAGCATAGAATGAACACCCCCCACACACAGACACACAAAGTCTCATTCCACTTAAATATTGTCGTAGGACTCTCAGTCTTCAGAATCTTGGTAGTGATGAGTTTGAAAGGCTAAGGATGCTGACAAAGCTGATTCCCACTTAGGGCTAAAATTTATTTGTCTTGCTTTTATGAAATTAGAGCTAAGAATAACCATAAATGCCTTTTTAGTTTGGCTTTGTTTGCACCTTCTACATAGAGGCTAAAGCGCTGTTGTATAAAACATTAGGGGCTCTTGCCAGAGGAGACTGAATAAGCAGTCCACAGATGTTGAAGAAGCTCCTTGGATCTTTACTTCTTGATTACAGAAAGATTCACTCGTGTCTTCATAGATTTCCTATAAACCCGGTAGTTTTCTCTAAGAGATCAAAATCTAACAGAGAAACTAGAATGTTTTTACCAAACAGGCAGCATTTAAAATCAGAATAAACCTCTATAACTCTTTAAAGAAATCTGTTATAATTGTAGGTACCACTGAACTTTGGAATAAGAAAGGAGAAACTTAATTTTTGTCTTATAATTTTAAATCCATTACTTAGAAGGGTATTTAAGGCACAATCTATTGCACCTACAGTCTTACTAAGTGGGTGCAGAAATGTTTAGTTGTTACTTTTTTAGAAGCGGAATTATTGTTACTGCTGAGAAATGGATCCTGTCTTTCTTGACCTTCCTTCCTTCTTGAATGTCCTAAGCTAATGCTTTTTCTGTGATTCAAATACTGCTGAGCACAGCAGAGGTTGTTGCTGGAATTCACTTCAGTATGGACATGTGAATGTTTATAATAAGAAAAGCCGAATTCTTTTTTCATGGACTCTGTACTTGAAAGCTTTGATATACTGAGTAACTATGTGCACCCCAAAGTACAGTTGACTACTGTATTAAAATATGAAAACATCCTGCTTTACATGTTTAGCTCAGAGGCCACTTTTATTAAATGTAAAGACCAAAATGTCTATGGCTCTTATCCTTACTGTGTTTTTTAGAAAACATTTGTAATCTTAAATCAGCTTTAGAGTGCAACTTAAAGACCATTTTATTTTTTTTAATATTTATTTATGTATTTATTTAGTTTTTTCTTGGCTGCATTCGGTCTTTGTTGCTGTGCTTGGGCTTTTCTGTAGCTGTGGCGAGCAGGGGCTACTCTTTGTTGCAGTGCGAGGGCTTCTTGTTGTGGTGACTTCTCTTGTTGTGGAGCACAGACTCTAGCACGCAGACTTCAGTCATTGTGGTATGGGGGCTTCAGTAGTTGTGGCCTATGGGCTTAGTTGCTCTGCCAGCATGTGGGATCTTCCTGGCCCAGGGATCAATCCCGTGTCCCCTGCATTGGCAGGTGGTTTCTTAACCACTGCACCACCAGGGAAGTCCCTAAAGACCATTTTAAACCTACTAAATTGATTTATTAGGAAAACAAAAATGATCAAAATGATGTTAGTATTAGGTGAGCATTGATAAATACTGATTTCAGTAGTTAAGAACTGAACCATTCTCTTAATTAAAAATGTGACTAATGTAATTCTTAAGGACTTTCACACACACTCAGGCATCATTTCCTCCAGAAAATCTTCCTTAAACCTCCACGTTTGTTCAGGTGCTTGTCTACTAGAACCCTGTATAATTAAAATCATACTATTACATGCTTGTCTCCAATACTTGGCCATTTCTTCATGGTTATATACTCAAATACACGCATATAAACACAGACTCCATCCTTAGCATCATTCTTGGCATAGCGTAGGGTCTCAGGAAATAGTTTATTGACTTGAACTGTTGAATAATTACTTTTTTTTTTACTTTTTTTTATATTGGAGCGTAGTTGATTTACAATTTTGTGTTAGTTTCAGGTGTACAGCAAAGTGATTCAGTTAGACATATACATGTGTCTGTTCTTTTTCAAATTCTTTTCCCAGTTTGGTTGTTACATAATATTGAGCAAAGTTCCCTGTGCTATGCAGTAGGTCCTTGAGTCATAGTACAAATTACATAGAAAATTCATGTGCAAAGAAATTTAGCTATCACATGTTAATTACCATATGTCTGAGATTGTTCCTGTCAGAGGGTGTCTTTGCAGTATAAAAAATCAGACCCTATTCAGTACAACCACGAGTTGTAGTTCATAAGAGAGCAATGGAAACCTCTAATGACATTAGACTATTTCCTTTCCATAATGGTTCCATATAGCCAAGAAATATGTATTAACTCTTCCCTAAAATTTCAATGTAAGGAACGTTCAGATTACCTATATGGGGATAATGCATCCTGAATTAAAATTAAGGCTTTATATTCTTAGTATGCTAAATACTTTCTGGCATTTCAATACTTTACTCTGAGAAATGCACTCAGAAGATGATATTTAAATAACACAACCAAAAGATAAATGTGGGGAAATTCTAGATCTAAATTGGAAGTTATAGATCTAAATTGCTTCTATTTGCAGCAATCCTATTTACTGCCTGATATGTATGTTTTTCTGGTTTATATGACTAAAGATCTGAACTTCAGTCATAGTTTCTCCCAGAAGCCTTTCTTTTTCCTCCTTCAGGCCTTTTGTCCCTTCAGGTCTTCTTGCTTCCAGCGATGCGACTGTGTCCATATCATCACGCCTGTTGGTCAGCAGGACCACAGCTGAGGAAGAGTCCCTCTTTACTATGGAGGTGGTACAATTGGTGAACAAAAATCTGCTGTTTAAGCAGGAGGCATGCCTTTCTGAACATTCCTGTGGTGGAGTAAAAACAGGAGCAGTGATGAAACTTTTTACCTTTGAATAATCTAGGACCCTCTTTTTCATGGGCAAAACTTCCTGTAGGTTCTTAGATTATTTTAATTACAATGTTACTTAAATATGTATAAATAAACCAGGTTAAAAATGTATGCTTATAGTTTTTATACAAGTATAAAACCAAAACAGAGTTATTTAATTACAAACAAATCTTATAAAATCAGTAAAATTCAAATTGACAAAAATGAATTAAATGTAATAGCTGATAATGATCAAGTGAACCTGAATTGCTGCTTGAAATGTAAATTATGGTATTCTCCTCAGGTTCTTCTGAGTTCTCAGTGCCTGTACTACCATATGCCTATTACTCTTTTCTCTCACCACCCATTTTGCTTTGTTAGTATAGCATCCACTGATGTCACTTGATCTCCACTGTGTTTCAACTATGTCATTTACATTTTAAATTTAAGGTCATTTTAAGTTCAAGATCTATTCTCATTAACCTAGGACCACTGGAATAAAACTGCTTGGTCCACTGATTTTAAACACAAGCATTGGCAGAAAAATCACATGGCAATACTCCAATAAAAGGTGATCATCTGTATAATCCTGGGTTAAATTATATCCTTTAAAAAGATTTATTAAAATGAAAACAAAAATTGAAATTCCCACAAGTACTTTATGGACAGCAAAAAAAGTTATGTGGTTATATCCTTAGCTTCCACTATAAGGAAACCTACTCTAATTATTTTTGCCTATAAGTATATATGTAAGGAACAAAATAGATTTTGAGATTGGGATGGGGGCAAAAGAGGTTTCCTAAAGCAGTATACTCAGGTCAGTATAATCTTGGCTTGAGTCTCTTGAAGTATGCTGCTCTAAGTTTGCCTGCGCAATTCACTCACCTTTATCACATAATTTTACTTGATTGCTAATTCCACTGTGTTTGTTGGAAATGAAGATTGTTTAGCAGGAGGGTGAGGTGGAAAATAATGAATGGCTGAGGGACTAAAATTCATGTATGTTTAAAAGATTAAAAAAAAAAAGTCCATACACTTGAAGTGTAAAAGATAAAATAAAATAAAATAATAAAAGATAGTCAAAGTAATATATATTAATATTAAAGCTTTTTTTTTTTAATTTATTTGGCTGCATTGGGTCTTAGTTGTAGCACATGGAATCTTCGTTGCAGCATGCAGGACCTTTTGTTGCAGCATGCCAGCTGTTTGTTGTGGCGCACAGGCTTCTCACCATTTGTGGCACACAGCCTCAGAGCATGTGGGCTCAGTAGCTACGGCACGCAGATTATCTAGTTGTGGCTCGTGGGCTCCAGAGCATGCAGGCTCAGTGGTTGCAGCTTGAGGGCTTAGTTGCCACATTTGGGATTTTACTTCCCCAACCAGAGATCAAACCCACATCCCCTGCATTGGAAGGCGGATTCTTAACCACTGGACCACCAGGGAAGTCTCATTATTAAAGCTTTTAGATCAAGTATTTTTGGAGTCTGTGAAGCTCCTTGCAAAGTTCAATCCCTGGCCTGGCACATGCCACAGAACAACTAAGCCCTTGCGCCACAACTGCTGAGCCTGCACTCTAGAGCCCACGAGCCACAACTAATGAGCCCACATGCCACAACTACTGAAGCTGTGAGCCTAGAGCCCATGTTCCTCAACAAGAGAAGCCACTGCAGTGTGAAGCTTGTGTACCACAACAAAGAGCAGCCCCCACTCTCCACAACAAAGACCCAACGCAGCCAATAAATAAATAAATAAATAGGCAGACAATGCATAAAGCAGTAGGGACTTCCCTGGGAGTCCAGTAATTAAGACTCCACTCTTCCAGTGCCTCCATCGCAGGGAGCGCAGGTTCAGTCCCTGGTCTGGAACTAAGATCCCACATGTCGCACAGCCAAAAGCTTAAAAAAATAAAATAAATAAATAAAAATAAAATACCTCTCCCTTTAAAAAAAAAGACAGTTCATAAAGCAATAATTATAAAACATTGATGGGTTTATAATGTATGAAGATACAGCTCTGTGACAATAATAGCACAGAAGAGAGAATAGAGCTATGTAGGAGCATAGTTTTTGTATTCTTTGAAATTGTTTGCAATAATCCAAACCAGTTTACTTTAACTTAAGATGTTAGTTGTAATCCTCAGACAACCACTACAAAAATAACTCAAAAAGATCTAGTGAAAGAAACAACAAGGGAATTAAAATGGTACACTGTTTTACAGACCTTGTGAGGAGATACTATTATTATCTCTTTATAGGTGAGGAAACTGAGGCTTAGAGAAGTTATATAACTTAAGTACATAATAGAATCGACTCAAAACCAGGTCTGTCACCAAAATCCTTTATTATAGGTCCTATAAGGGAAATAGGTGAAATTCTTGGGTAGAGCATAGAAATGTTTAAGCATTATTATTTTAATAACCATCTTTTGCAAGTACCATGCTCTTTAGACTGTCAGATCAGGAATTTAATGCTTAAGAAGGTTCAGTGTTTCCCCAAAGTGACGTTGCTAATAAGTAAGTGGTAGAACTGGGATTTGAATGCAGGTGTTTGTGGTTCAAGGCTTTCTATTGAACCATGTTGCTTTGGGGTTGCAGCCTAAATATTGAGATGGTTTTAGCACACTCACAACTAGATGATACATGCTAGTAAGTAACTCAAGAGGACAACACAGACTTTATAGAAAAGCAATATTGAATTTTCCTTTCCAGGCTTTGTAATTCACAGACAGAAACTTTCTTATTTGTTTCCTGTTTCAAAGAACCTGAAGTAACTCAGTGCTTTTAAATAAAATAACCAAGTATAAAATTAGGTGTTGTGTTTCTGATTTTACTTTATATCAGTTGACAACTTCAACCACGTATTAAGATATTTACAGCGATGTAAATACAGGCCAGTGCTTACTTTGATCTCTTTAAATTTGTAAAAATCTGCTTTCTCTTTGCATCCTGGTTAAGTATAGCTTAGAGTCTTCTCAGAAAGAGAAACAAATGCAGGCAAGCAATTATTGTTTTCTTCCATCAGCAAAGGAGGACTGTAGAATTTCATGATTTAATTTTAAGACAGCTTATGTTTATCATCATCTTGATATTTATATCCTTGACTTTTACCAAAGACTATTATAGAATGGCCATTGGTCTCAGAAAAAGAAGAGTTTGCTTTTTCTAGGCTGCATTAAGGAAACTTAAGAGATTTCAACATATCTCTGACTACAGAATCTCTGCCCTTCCTGGATCTAAATAAGGAGGCCACTGTTTAAAGTTCTTACTTTAGGGGAAATTGCATCAAATGCTTAGAAAAATAACACATTTTCTTTCTCCTAACTCCTAATTCATCATAATTTTCCTCTTCAAACAAGTTCCAGGAATTTATACTTTCCTGTAAAGTAAATGTTTAGTGGAACACCCTAGAATTCTGAGCTTCTGAATTTGTCTCTAGGATATCCCAATTTGTCTTTACTATTTTGAGTATTTACTATTATGAGTTTGGTTCTAAACTCAACTGATTTTAGAGATCAAGTTGATCAAATGAGTAAAGGGGACAGAAGTAATATATAAGAGAGTATGTGGTGTCCAGGTAACTGAGAAGAACATGGATGCTTAAAGGCATTCAAATTCAGTTTTTCAAAGATGCTGCTAGACTGTTGAAACATGTTGCTGATCAAAGTCCCCATGGTTTCTGAATTTATGTATTACAGACTTCTTCCCCTAGCAATTTGTATCAAATAATAAAAAACAAAGTTTGACTGTGTTTACAAAAGTACAGTTGGATGAGTTCCCTACCAAATTTTTGCATAGTGGAGACCACCAAGAAGCTCATACTTCCAGATAAACTCATATTTGTATAAACCTTGAAAGAATGCTTCTCCTGCCATTTCTGAGCATATATGTGAACTCTAATGTGTCACTAATTATAAAATTTATGGCTCTGCACACAGATCTCTGTAGAATTGAAGTTTGTGCACATCTGCTTATTTGAAATTGAACAAATAAGTATACTTAGAGAACATTCTTGTACGTTGCTCATACAAATGCTAGATAGGGCTCAGAAGCGTCTTCATCATGCATGTCCTTGTCAAACTATTATTGTTGTGACACACTTATCATTTATTGTAAGCTTTAAAAAATTTTTACCTTACTTTAAATGTATAAGAAATTCATGTAGCTTTTGGATTATATTTGTGAATTCAGCTTTGAAATAAAAATTGTCTGCTTCAAACTTTTAGATCTGTTTAACTGAAGAGAACCAGGCATAGTAAGGCAAGCTATTGAATAATTATTACTATTATTATTACTTCCAGTTAGTGATCTGTATGGATTGGTATTTTTCTTATAATGCAACTGAGAGAAATAATTTAGATAGTAGGGCTGATATAAGCTACAATTATCATCCATAATGCTTTAGTAAGGAGTCTCTTAATTGCAAATAACAAAAACTGAAAGTAGCTTGAGTGAAATGGGAGTTTTTTGGCTCAGGTAAACAAATCACAAGGACAAGGCAATGCTTGTTTAGGAACTACCCAATCCAAAGACAGTCTCTGTCCCTCTCCTCTACCTGCCATTCCCAGCTTTACTCTGCCAACTTTCTCATCACTGCTTTTCCTTGTGAGTTTGTTTAAGTCTCCTGGTGGGAAGAATAGCCCTTTGGTGAGAAGAATAGGGTATTTTGAACTCATCTTTCAGTTCCCATCCCAGGGATGACCTAATTTAGGTCAGGTGCCGAATTCTGCCCAGTAAATTTGAGCAAAGGGCAGGGATGTGATGTTCTGTCTTGCATACCAGCTTGGCCTGTAAGTTTACTCCTGTGGTCAAGAAAGTAGGATCTGAGGGAGAGAGAAGGTGTGCAAAGTCTTATATGTTTTATGTCTTGGGATTCCATATAAAAAGATGCCACTACTAAAAAGGTTTGAAAACCACTGCATTAGACAAATTTATGGAATTGGTTTTTTTTTTCCACTAATTTGTGAAATTAGTTTCTTCTCTAGCTATACAAAATTTTACCAGTGTTACATAACATCATTAGGCTTCCTTTTCCATCATGGGACTCAAGTGTGGGCTCATTCTTTTTTTTTTTTTAACTTGTGAATTCTGATTGGTGTATTTGTTGAACAGTTACATATTGAGTACTACCAGTATGTCAAACCCTGTACTCAGTACAGAAGACACAGTAGTAAACAGCCAGATAGGATCCCTTCATTCATGGAACTTAAAAAACCAAAAGGCAAGACAGACAAATAGGCATTACCAATGCTTATTTTATGCTAAGATTTTACGCTATGATTAGGAGTTATGAAGCAAAAAGGCAAGAGAGATGTCCAGAATAGCTAATGATTAAGTGAAGATCCTAATAAGAGTTAGCCAAACCAAGGAGGAGAGGGTAGAGAGAAGTCAAGAGAGAGAAAAAGCCTTTGTGAAAACTCAGAGGCAAAAGAGGAATATTGGAGGAATCAAAAGATGTATATTGTAGGAATAATAGGGAAGGGAAATGGGAACAATAAGTGAAGAAGCAACGAGGTAAGCCATGTCCAGATCATGCATAGTCATAAAGGTTTTTTGTTTTGTTTTATTTGTACTTTAGCGTAAACTTAATGGGTAGTCAGTTAACATTATTGAGCAGTCAAGTAAAATATGCGATTTGGAAACGTCCTCCTAGCCGCAGTGTAGAAATGAGTTGGCAAGGTGCAGGGCAACAGGAGATTGCTGCAGTAATCCAGATGAAACCGAATGTCTGGAGGGCAGTAGCTGTGACTATTAGGAAGAGGTGTTGGATTTGATAAATATTAAAGAAAAGGAGTCAACAAGATTAACTAGATGTTGAGAGAAAGGCAAAGGGGAAAGTAAACCTTTACTTCCAAGTGTCTGACCTAGGCAGGTGAGTGGATAGTGACATTACACACTGAGCTAGGAACACATGAAGAAGAGCAGTTGGAGAAGAGAATGGTTTAGTCTAAGAGGCAGTTTGATATATAGGGATGAAAGTCAGAGAAGGGAAATAGTATCTGATCAAAATTTAAGTCGGTCTGAATAATTACATGTTGTTTTTTTTTAATCTTTATTGGCATATAATAGCTTTACAGTATTGTGTCAGTTTCTGCTGTGCAACAAAACGAAAAAGCCACATGTATACATATATCCCCATATCCCCTCCCTCTTCAGCCTCCCTCCCAACCTCCGTATCCCATCCCTTTAGGTCTTTACAAAGCATCAAGCTGATCTCCCTGTGCTCTGTAGTAGCTTCCCACTAGCCATCTGTTTTACATTTGGTAGTGTGTATATGTCAGTGCTACTCTCTACGTCCCAGCTTCCCCTCCCCTCAGTGTCCTCAGGCCTGTTCTCTATGTCTGCATCTCTATTCCTACCCTGCAACTAGGTTCATCAGTACCATTTTTCTAGATTCTGTATATGTGTGTTAGCATACGGTATTTGTTTTTCTCTTTCTGGCTTACTTCACTCTGTATGACAGACTCTAGGTCCATCCACCTCACTACAAATAGCTCAGTTTCATTCCTTTTTATGGCTGAGTAATATTCCACATGTTATTTTTTTCATCAGAGTAAAGCTGACCCAATTAAAATAAAGTAAATGCTTGATTCTCTCTAATTCACTCTCAAAATATTTCTTCAGTGCCTTCCCTCTCATATAATTGGGGCCTGTTTTTGTAGCTTCCACCCTTCTCAGCTCAGTTCATTTCAGTAATTATTGATTGCAGGCTTTCTCTGCTAAGGTTAAAGTAGGGGTATGAGCAGAAGCAAGTGTTGCTGCTCTCAGGGAACTAATGGTCTATTGGGGAAATCAAATACATATGTAAATGCTTTCAATATGTAGTTTAGAAACATTCTCCATCTGCAGTGTGGAAGTGGGTTGGTAGGAGGGACAGCTGTATGCAGCGCAGTAGGAGATTGCAGCAGTAATCCAAATGAGATGGTTACTAAGAACTAAGTACTATGATAGACAGCGATAACTACTCTGTATGATAAGTGCTGTGATGGAAGAGTTTGTAAAAAGCATTTTTAAGCTCTTTCCTTTGGTTCCCAGTATTTCATTCTGTTTTAGGGAACTACTTCTTTTTAATTATTGGCTTTTTATCAGAGTCTGAATATGCACCCTACCTTCTGATCACAAACCAGGTTGAGACAGTACTACCCAGAATTGCTTTGAACTTCATCTCTAGGCACCATCAGTGGTTCAAACAATTGCAGTTAACTTGAGGCAGGGGGCTAGAGCCAGTCGTAGGGTAATCATCCACTTCCTGTGCTTTGAATTCCAACCATTTCTTAATTTTGGTACCTCCTGCCTTAACTTTATGAACACTAGCAATAATACACCTAGGCCAGAGGGCCTCCAGCTGTCTTACTCTTATCAACCAGAAGAATAACTACATGGGCAGGTCAATGAATACTGCCACCCTGTAAAGGTGATAATTAAAATTTGGGGAATTCTGGATATACATGTGATGGTATGATGAAAGAAATATTTTTAAAAAGATTCATCTCTGTCTGCTAGAAGAAGCTCCCAGTCAGTTGGCCCTGTTCCCACCTAATGTAAATTCATTAAGCCTCATTTAGGTCACTGAAGCCAAGAGAAGCTTTTACTGTATTTGGTACATGATGACTAATGGTACATTTTTCTCTTAACTGGAATATGGTGGGAATAGCTTGCCTGTGAGCTGACTTATTCAGTGCATTTTTGTTGCTATATGAAACTCTAGAGTAAAGCATTCATTCATTTATTCTATAAATATTTTCGAGCATCTGCTAACTGCCAGGCATTGTGCCTGAATAAGACTTAATCCATGACTTGCAGTAATACCCATGCAACATACAGAAGATTGTGGAAGCACTAGGGAGGAACTGCTTAAGTCAGTTTTGTAAAGCATTTGGAACATAGTAAGCCATTAGTAAATGTTAGTTGCCTGTGTTAGCCATCATTATTACTATCTGAGTGGACGAGAAGAGGGGAAGGACATTCCAGGTCAAGAGAATAACTTAATTGGAAACATGGTAGTAAATGTCATTTTCCAGAATGACCTGATGTGGTTGGGATGTGAGTACAGTGCAGACAACAGTGATGAGGGATGGTGCTAATGGAGGTGGTTTGGGACTAGATTATAAAGGACCTTAGATACCAGCTAAAGAATTTTGACTTTTCAAAATGTACAGTGAGGGGGAAATACACACACACACACACACACAGTGGGAGCTATTTTTTTGTAGCATCACTTTTTCTTTATAATCTGATATTCAGATTTTTTTATGGAAAATTTCCCATATATAACAGAGTAAAAATAGTAATATAATGACCCCCATGTATTCATTACCCAGCTTTTAATAATTACCAGTATGTGGCCAATCTGTTGAAGATTTCTAAGCAAGGCAAAAAAAGGAGACTAACATTGTGCCACTTCCATTTCCTTAGTTGATCTTCACAGTATCCCATGGAGTATGTAGTATTCCTACTTTCCCTAATTATAGAAGAGAAAACCATCAAATTGATGAAGTAAAAGTTGTGGGATTCTAACCCACACCCAACTTACTTCAGAGCTCAAGTTCTTTCCCAGGCTGCCTTTATAATTCTGAAGTAGAGCATGGTTCTCAGTTGAAAACAGATGCTGATCTGCCTACTTGATAGGTTGGTGCTGTTGACTCTACTCAGGATGGTGGACTTCTCAGCCTCCAGCCGCTGTGCTTCTACAGGGTCACCAGGATCTAAGTCTACATAAATATTCAACCCAATCAGCTAAAATGACTATTTAGTCCAGTGGTTGTCAAAGTATGGTCCCTAGACCAGCAGCAACTTGTGAGAAAGTACAAACTCTCAGGCTCCCCCCCCCCAACCTACTGAATTAGAAACTCTCGGGGTGGGCGCTCATGATGCCTGTGTTGCCATTTGCTGGGTTTAAATAAAATGCTCCAGTGGTGTCCTGTAACCACAAGGTTATGACCATCTACCCAGAGCATTTCTAAGGCAAAAAACCTCACATCAGAAGTAGCTATATGTTCATTTTTTAACAAGTTCGTGAAAAATATGTCCTAAGGTAGGAATTGTTATTCAGACTTAACACCGGCAGTCTCTCTGGGGATGTTACATAACTTCATGGAAAGGAATCTTAAGGAATTTGCGCTGCCTATATTTGCAGTGCTTGATGGTGCCATCTAGTGGTTTAAGCACTATAGAACGTGCAAATTTATTAATGCTTTGGGGACATAATTTGTGTATTTTTTAAAAGTCAATTTTATAGTGAATGTTTAATGAAATAACCAAAGTAAGATATGTAAAGAATTTCCTTATTATAAAACTTACTGTGAAGATTCTTAGATATGACACTAAAACACAAGCAACAAAAGAAAAAAATAGCTAAATTAGACCTCAACAAAATTGAAAACTTTTGTGCATCAAAGGACACTATTGAGGGATTTCCCTGGTGGTCCAGTGGCTAAGACTCTGTGCTCCCAGTGCAGGGGGCACAGGTTCAACCCCTGGCCAGGGAACTGGATGCATGCTGCAACTAAGAGTTCGCATGCCGCAGCGAAGATCCCACACTGGCAACAAAGATCTTGCATGCCATGCCGCAACTAAGACCTGGCGCAGCCAAATAAATCAATATTTGTATTAAAAAAAAAGAATACTATTGATAAAGTGAAAAGGTAGCCCACAAAATGGGAGAATATATTTGAAAATCATATATCTAATAAGATATGTGTATCCAAATATATATAGAGTTCTTACAGCTCAACAACAAAAAGACAAACAACCCAATTTACAAATGAGTGTAGGACTTGAGTAGACATTTCTTCAAAGAAAATATACAAATGACCAATAAGCACATGAAAAGACCCTCAACATCAGTAGTCATTAGAGAAATGCAAATCAAAACCACAATGAGATACCACTAGGACAGCTTGAATAATTAAAAAAAAAACAAAGTAATAAATGTTGATGAGGGTGTGGAGAAATTGGAATCTTTATACATTGCTGGTGGGAATGTAAAATGGTGCAGCCACAGTGGAAAACAGATTGTCAGTTCCTCAAATAGTTAGACATAGAATTACCAGAGGACCCAGCAATTCCACGACTAGGTATATATCGAAGAGAATTGGAAACAGGTGTTCAAACACTTGTACACAGATGTTCACAGAGCATTATCCATAATAGCCAAAAAGTGGAAACAACCCAAATGTCCACCAACTAATAAATGAATAAACAAAGTGTGGCATATCCATACAATGCAATATTGTTCAGCTATAAAGTGAAGTACTAATACATTGATGAACCTGGAAAACCTGCTAAATGCCAGATGCAGGCACAAAAGACCACATACCATATGATTCCATTTATATGAAATGTCCAGAATAGGCAAATTCATGGAGTTAGATTACTGGTTGCCAGAGGCGGGGAGAAAGGTAGGAATGGGTGCAGCCACTTAATGGGTATGGGAATTCTTTTGGAGGTGATGCAGATGCCCTGGAATTAGATAGTAGTGATGGTTGTACAACATTGGTATACTAAAAGCCACTGAGTTGTGCACTTTAAAATAGTTAAAGTGGTGACTTTTATGGTGTGTGAATTTTACCTCAGTTTTTAAGAAGACCTCTGTTGATTTGCAAGATTCCAGAATCTTTATTATTAGATATATTTTCCCATAGTTGTTGCTAGTATGTATGTATGTATTCTATTTGTTCTACTTTGTTAACCTAAAATTATTCAATACATTCTTTTCCTTCTACAGTTTCCACAGTTTTTATTTTGGTGGCTGTGCATATTTTTGTCACTTTGTATATTATAACTTAATCATTTCTCAAATGTTTAGTGCTTTTCTCTTCTCTTTTTTTTTCAATTTCAAAGAGTCCTGCTCTAAATGCTTAAATAAATAAAAATGATTAAAACTCTTTGTAGATTTTGTATTGGTGTTTCTTCACCAAACCCCCAAAATAGGATTTCTGAGTCATTTTTTAAATTTTTACTGTTTCTATTGTGTTTTTTCTCTGACTGCTCTATAGTAAGAATATATTAATTTAGAATCCTGCCAATAACGGATGAGGGAAAATGGAGGGGATTAATGTTTATTGAATGTCTCTTTTGTTCCAGGCACTGTGTCTGGATCCTTTACCTTCATTATTTCTTTTTACTCCCATACCTACTCTTCTAAAGTGACTACAGAAATTGACATAACTAATAAGCAGATGAGCAAATATCAGAAACCAGGCATTTTGTCTCTCAAGTTTTATCCTGTCCCCACAGCTTTGCCAGTATTGGGGTTTATCTTTTTTAGTTCCTGTTTATTAGAGAAATTCATGTTTTCCCAAGTGATTGTTTAGGGTTTATGTTTGTTCTTACATAATGACCTGTATCTTTTATTAATAGATTTTAAACTGACCTTATCTTTTAGACAGTAGGCATTGTGTGTCAAAGCTTTATCATAATTTTTTTTGCTTTTGTTTACTCCTCTTTTACAGGCTCTTGATGGAAATGTGTATGACCACCTCAAGGATTATTTAATAGCCTTCAGCCGGACTGAGCTAGAGACATGCCAAGCTGTGCAGAACACATTCCAGTTTTTATTAGAAACCTCCAGCAAGGTGAGTTACCTTTAGTGAAATATGTGATGCTATCCATTTTAGAATCTAAAATGTTTTTGCATACTAACAAAATGAAGGTACCAATTACATTAGAAGAATGCTTTGAAGGACAAATTTTTAAAGGACAAATTTCCTGGAAACAGTGTTTCTTCTAACAAAGTTGGAAGGTGTTTTGTTCTCCTTGATGAAGGTCAAAAAAGTCTATTGCCATGTATGTTGCTTTTGAGAAGAATGATTTAAAGAACTTTCTCTTCCACTCAAATGAATTTTGAACACACTCAGTTTGTAAAACGACAAGGTCATGTGTCAGTGTGAAGAATAATAAAGGGGCACAATAAGGAAAATTGGCATTTTGTAATTGATAAAGAAATTAATGTTATAATAACTTGCTTTAAAAAATTAACCTTGACTTCTATATGCTGTCATTCTTTGATAGTAATCTTTTCATTCAAAAGAGTTGAGATCCATCCACTTTGCTGGCATGTCACACTGTTTACATAGAATATAAATGAAATTGTTCTTCAGGATCTGACAGACTAAAATTTTTTTGCAGTAGAGGAACTGCCCTTTGGAAGATAAATTGTTCCTACGATTGATAAATCTTATTTTCTTTCTGATAAGTGCATAGTAAATGTTCCCTGACTGAACAAATATATTTTTTTAAATATATTCATTTTACAACTGCTATTTTAAAAGATCCAGTTCAATTCTCTTCTTTCGGCAGGACGAGCAGGAACTGGCTAATACCTTAGAAAGTTGTTTGGAAAGGAATCAGGGTATCCATCTCACAAGACAGTGTCCAAAGACAGGAAAGAAAAGGGGCACAGACTTTTCTTCCTGAATGCCTGCGTGTGTTTTTATTCTTATTTTCAGTGTACCATAGCTCCAATTCTATTTTTAGAAAAACTTTTAAAATGTTAAGTTGATATGGGAATACAAATATCACTAGTCTAGTGCTGTGAAATCCTGTCATATTTTTGTATTCTTATATTTTCACTCCCCATGATTCAATAAAAGATATAAAAGAATGGATGTATAGAAAGGATAAATGGATGGATAGATGGTTATGTGAAAGAAAATGTGGAAAAATGTTAATTGAAGAATCTAGGTGGTGGGTATATAGGTGTTTCTGTACAATTCTTTTTACTTTAATGTTCGTACATTTGACATTTTTCATAAGAGACTGTTGGGTGGGGGTGTCTTTAGAAACATCTTGGTTTTGTTCCTTTTATGGAGAGGTTGATTTTTGACTAGTAATCAGATTGTTTATATTTATTGGTCTATTCAGATTTTCTGTTTCTTTTTTAGTACATTTTGGTAACTTATGCTTTCCTAAACAAATTGTCCATTTCATTTATCCAATTTGATGGCATAAACTTGCATGTAAAGTTGTTTGCCTCTGTAGTTGTCTCCCTTTTTATTTCTGATATTGTTTGTGCTTTCTCTCTTATTTTGACCAGACTTATCAGTCTATTTTATTAATCTTTTCCAAGAGCCAGCTCTTGTTCTACTTCTCAATGTTATTGTTTCCTGTCTCCTTAATTTCTGCCTTTATATTCATTATTTCTTTCTACTTTATTACAGTTCATGTTTTTATTCTTTTTCAGGCTTTTTTTCTATTAGATTCTATTATTTTCAGTCTTTCTTGTTTTCAAGTAAATCTGCTTGAGCCTAAAAAATTTCTTTCTGCTTTAATTGCATTCCATGATATGTATGTAGGGCATTTTCATTGTTTCTACATTCCTCCCACCCTTATTAACCCATGAATTATTTAGAAATGAGTTTTCCCAGTTTCTATTCAATGGGGGCAGTATGTAATAGGGTGACATTTTCATTTCTAATTTTATCAGAGAGATTATCCCCAGACAAAATTCTTTGAAATCTTTTTCCAAGAATAAGTGAAGTTTGAATATACTACCTTTAGTTTATAAAACAGGTAAACATATAGTCTTTAAAATGTGCTAATATTTTATACAGCAGTTAACAATTTTCTAGGAGTTTTTAAGCACATCCTCTGAGGTTGGTATTATCATGTTCATTTTATAGAGAGGAAAACAGACCCAGGAAGTTTATGTGGCTTGCCTGAGGTCACACACTCACACATAGTGTTTTTCATGCTCTGCTACTATCTATATTATCTCTTTAGCTTATATTATTTTCATAGAAAATGAATTTAAAATGAATAAACTGATTTGGACACATAAAGAGATAAGCTTTTATTTTCCATTACATTCTCTCATATGAGTATCTTACTCCCCAGGGATGAGGAATAAATGAGATGCTTTTATGTTTAGATTGAAAGTGGTAGTAATAAAAATTTAATAAGAATGATGTAATTGGGAGATGTGCCCTTTTGTTTCTAGTACCAGAAGAGCTCACATCTATAAGTTTTATGCCATGTGCTTTTCTGTTACAAAGAGCTTGTTATGTTGCTCTTGTTATGTTGCTAAAAGCAACCTGGTGATCTAATGACCCCAAAAGAAGTTTGAAACTCCTTTGGTTTTTATTCTACACCATTACTAGCTTGTCTTTTGGGAGGGAGGGATTCATTTTTTTTCCACATATCTAAATTGTAACAGTATATATTCTCAAATATATTGGGGGGGGCGGGTAATCCTTAGTGACACATTATACACTTTATGGTGCTCTCTATATCTTTCATCCCCAGAAGGGAAACAGCTGGCCCTAGGAACTTTTGTTTAATTTTAATTATTTACGAAGCTTGCTTTTCTTCTTAATATTTTATGAAATGCTTTGTACATGTAACTGAAGCAGATGTTGTCAGAGACATTTTCTCTGGAATAGTAATTCTAAAGGTAGTTCTACTGGCTTTACAGTTTGTTTATGTGTGCTTGCTTTCTGTCTGCTTAAGGAAATTCCTGCCAATTAGTAATGTAGCTCTTTTAACAATTCAGAAATAACAATGTTATTCTGTATTTCTTTGGAAATTAAATTGTCTAGTATTGTCATTCTTAATACCTTGAAGACTTACCAAAAAAGTAAACAAAATAAAATGAAGGGGAAAAATCACATGATCATCTCAAAAGACACAGGAAAAGAATTTGACGAAATTCAACACTCTTTTGTGATAAAAATGCTCAGCAAATTAGGAATAGAAGGGAACTTCCTAAACATGGTAAAGGCCATTTTTTAAAAACCTACACCACATATCATACTCAATGGTGAAAGACTGAAAGCTTTCCCCACTTAAGATCAGGAACGAGACAAGGATGCCCACTTTCACTACTGCTATTCACCATTGAACTGGAAGTCCTGATCAGAGCAATTAGGCAAGAAATAGAAATAGGAGGCACCAAATTGGAAAGAAAGAAGTAAATTATCTGTATTTGCACATGACATGATTATATATAGAAAATCTTATAGAATCAACAAAAGTCCTAGAGCTAGTAAATAAATTCAGCAAAAGTTGCAAATATGAAATGAAAACACAAAAATCAGTTGTTTCTACACTGCATCAATGAATGAGCTTAAGGGAAATTGAGAAAATAAGTCTAACTGCAATAGCATTTGAAGAATAAATGCCTAGAAATGAATTTAACCAAAACATGAAAGACTTGTACATTGAAAACTACAAAACATTGCTGAAATTAAAGAAGACCTAAATAAATGGAAAAAATAAATGCTTCTGGATTGGGAGATTTCATGTCACAAATATTTCAATATTCCCCAAAGCAATCTATAGATTCAGTGCAATTCCCATCAAAATTCCAGTGGCCTTTTTTGCAGAAATAGAAAAGCCAATCCTCAAATTCACGTGGAACTGCAAGGGATCCTGAAACACTGAAAAGGAAAAACAAAGTTGGAGGACTCATGCTTCCCACTTTCAAAACTTACTACAAAGTTATGGTAATCAAGATAGTGTGGTACTAGCATAAGGATAGACATGTAGACCAGTAAGAATTGAGAGTCCAGAAATAAACTCAGACATCTGTGGCCAATTGATTTCAACAAGGTTGTCAAGGCCATTTGATAGAGAAAGAATAGTCTCTTCAACAAGGGGTGCTAAAACAACAGGATAACCACATGTAAAAGAATAAAGTTAAACCCCTTCCTCATTCCATATATAAAAATTAACTCAAAATGGGTAAACAACCTAAAACTATAAAATTATAGAAGAAAACAGAGGTGAATCTTTATGACCTTGAATTTGCCAATGTATTCTTAGATTTAATGTGAAAGCACAAGCAACAAAAGAAAAGATAGATAACTTTATCAAATTAAAAGCTTTTGTGTATTAGAGAATGTTATCAAGAATGTGAAAAAGACAGGGACTTCCCTGGTGGTCCAGTGATTAAGAATCTGCCTTCCAGTGCAGGGGATTCAGGTCCGATCCCTGGTCAGGGAACCTAGATCCTACAAAAGATCCTACATGCCTCGGGGCGGGACAGCTAAGCCTGCACGAGTTAGCTAGAGAGCCTGCCTGCCTGCCGCAAACTACAGAGCCAATGTGCTCTGGAGCCTGCGTGCCATAACTACACAGTCCATGCGCCTTGGAGACTGCACGCCACAGCAATAGAAGAGGAAACTCGCACACCACAACTAGAGAGAAGCCTATGTGCTGCAGCAAAGAGCCCATGCACCACAAGGAAAAGATCCCATATGCTGCAACAGGGCTTCTGCATGTTGGAACTAAGAACCAGTGCAGCCAAAAATAAAAATAAATAAATTAAATTAAATAAATACAAACTAATGTTTAAAAGAAAAAAAAAAAGATGCACATAGCTTATGACCCAGCATTTCTGCTTCTTGGAATATAACCTAGAGAAACTCTAGCACATGGGTACCAGGAGACTTTTGAAAGAATGTTCATAGCAACTTCCTTTATAAGACTAGAAAAAGCTAGAAATAACCCAACTGTCCACTGACAGTAAGATGAATAATGGAATATCAGATAGCAATAAAAATGAAAGATCTGTAGGCACATGCATTAATATGGATGAGATTCACAAATATAATGTAGAGCAAAAAGCAGATTTCACAACAAGGACGTACTCTATAGCGCAGGGAACTATACTCAGTATTTATAGTAACCTATAATGGAAACGAATCTGAAAAAGAATATGTGTGTGTGTGTGTAGCTGAATCATTTTACTTTACACTTGAAATTAATACAAGATTGTAAATGAACTATACTTCAATTTTTAAAAAAGCAGCTTGCAAAAGAATACACAAAGATGCCATTTATACAGCGTTCAGAAATACCCAAGAAAATAGTGTCATTTTGAGATACATCATATGAAGTAACACTGTTAAAAGAAAGAAAAAAAAAGGAGCAAGGGAAAATTCAGTAGAGTGGTTACATCTAGAGGAGCATGCATTCACAGAGGGGCAGATATTTCCTCAAAGAAGTAAAACTTGCTTCCAGATGTTGAGGGGTTTGCAGAAAAATCTTAGATGTTACAGCAGGCCACAGTACATAAACATATCTACAGTATATTTGTGTTATTAAAATTTAATCAAAGAGGGCAGTTGGGGAAAATGGCTTAGTAGGGTCCCTGGATTGGGGAGTGGAAGTGATAACACTTAAAAAATATTAAAAAAAAAAAAAAAAAAAGGTTGAGGAACACTCCTTTAGAAGGAAGGTGGGAATGCAATAAGGAGAGGGTATATAGATTTCGACAGTAATGGTAATGTTTTATTTAATCTCAGTGGTGGATACAGAGGTGTTCTTGAACAACTGTTTATTGTATGCTACTTTAGACAGAGTCACTGTGCTAGTTACTGAAGGATACATCATTAGTGAAATTTAAGCCCTGATCTCAGTTGTCACAAGGAATGACCGAGGGGAGCAGGAAGGGACTGGAGGGAAGGGTTACAAAGGGGATGAGGAAACTTTTGATAGTGAGGGATATGTTTATTATCTTGATTGTGGTGGTATTTTTACAGGTGTATAGGTAAGTTAGGACTTTCCAAAGTATACACTTTAACTATGTACAGTTTATTGTATGTCAGTTATCTTCAGTAACACCTTTACAGAGAGAAAGATTGGGCATATATCCCAGAGAAAATGAAAATTTATTTTCACACAAAAACTTGCACACAAATGTTCAGAGTAGCTTTATTCATAATGGCCAAAAACTGGAAACTGCTTAAATGACCTTCCGTGAGTGAAGTATCAAAACCAATGGTGGTACTTCCATACTATGGAATACTACTCAGCAATTGCAAACTGTTGATACATGCAACAAATTGGATGAACTTAAGGAAATTATGCTGAGTGAAAATGGAAATCTCAAGAAGATATATGGTGGGACTTCCCTGGTGGTCCAGTAGTTAGGACTCCATGCTTCTACTGCAGGGAGCATGAGTTCGATCCCTGGTCAGGGAACTGAGATCCCTCATGCTGCACTGTGTGGCCAGGAAAAAAAAAAAAAAAGAAATCTGTGGTGCATGATTCCATTATGTAACATTTATGAAATAACATATTTATAGAAATAGAGAACAGATTAGCAGTTGCCAGGAATTAGGGATGACGAAAGTGAAGGGAGCTATTTTGAAGTAGCACAAGGGAGTCATGTGGTGATGGTTCAGTTTAAGTATCTTGATTGTGATAGTTGTTACATGAAATTATGCATGTGATAAAATTGTATAGGCCTCTACACATACACCCCCACCAAATCTAAATAAGCTTTATGCTTTGTACCAGTGTCAATTTCCTAGTTTTAATATTTAGTATATTTATGCAAGATGCCCACATTGGGAGGTGCACAGGATCTCTTTATAACTTCCTTTCAAAAATGAGTTGTTTGAGAGAGAAGACCAGTGACTAACCCAGTACCTCTAGTGTACAGATCTTGTTTTCTATGTACTTTCTCCTACTCAGCTTCTTGGGAATATAGCACTGATTCTAGATCTGTGACATGAAATATTTAAGGTAAACATTAAATACTTTGTCATAATAGAAAGCAAGGAAACTATCAAAACTATCAAAAACTACCAGGTCATCTCAAAGGGACTCAGGATGTGATCTTGCTAGCCAAAGGTGGGATAATTTTAACAGCAGTATCGATAATAATCACAGCAGTAGATTAAAACACATCAAATATTTTTAAATCCATGACTTCATAATAATAATTTATTAAAGCTATAATTGGTCATTCTTTGGAGGTTGCTAGGGAAACTCAATTTGGAAACTAGATAATAAAGGGAAGAGGTAAGTGTTTATCCTGCCTTGTGCAAAATGTACCTCAAAGTAACTAAATAATTGACTTGGAAAGTTTTTCTTGTAGAAGTTTTCCAGCTAATAAATGAAAAGGGAATGATAGAATTCCTTGATAAAGTGATAGAAAAAATAGAAAACTCTCTAGTTTTTGTAGCCCCTAATATGTTTAGGCATTTGTCATTGTAGGTCTGTTCTATTAGTTTCCCAGGGCTGCTGTACAAATTACCATAAACTGAATGGCTTGAAATGACAGAAATTTATTCCCTCTGAGTTATGGAAGCCAAAAGTCAGAAGTGCAAGTGTCAGCGGGGCTGCACTCCCTCCAGAGGCTTTGGAGGATAATCAGTTTCTTAACCGCTTCAGCTTCTAGTAACTTCAGACTCTTTTTGGTTTGCCATCACGTTACTTCAGTCTCTGCCTCTGGGTCTCACTGGCTCCTTTTCTGTCTGTATTTTCTTCTGTTTATCTTTTATAATGGCATGACTTATCATTAGATTTAGGACCCAACCACAGAATCCAGAATGATTTCCTAATCTCAAAATCCTTAATAATTACATCTACAAAGGACCTTTTTCCAAATGAGGTAGTATTCACAAGTTGCAGGGATTAAGACATGGACATTTCTTTTGGGAAGCACCATTCATTCAGCCTACTACAGCTGTTAATATCAAAAAAGAGGAAGTCAGAAGCAAGCCTCTTCATAGAAGTAAATATAAGCTTGCCAAAAAATAAAAATAAAACAGAAACCTAAATGCAATGAAGCGTCAACTTACAGGACACACAAGAAACAGAACACCGCAAGGATGGTGTCAACAAAATTCAGACTGTGGGAAACTCTACCAAACAAAAGCCGTTTCTTCAGCAAATAAATTGCAAGGCAGTTATTTCTTTTGTTTATTTCTATTCTTTTATTTATTTCCATTTGTTTCTTCAACAGTAATTGTGAGGGTGGGAGGGGGAGGGAGATGAAGGAAGAAAACTATCTATGAAAAGAAACCTAAGCAACATCATCCATTTGCACCGTGGGAATCTTGTGATCCAGATTTGAAAAACTTTTTAAAATATGAAATAAATTTGAACACTTGGTTGTTTTATAATATTTATTGTAAATTTTAATGTGGGTATGTTTTTTAAAGTCTTTGTCTTTTAGACATTACATTGAAATATTTATAGTGATATGTCTAGGGCTTGCTTCAATATAATTGGGGGTGAAAGGGGTAGGTGGGTTTATGGATGAAACAAGAATTGGTGTTTTGGGAAGTTGGGTGATAGGTACATGGGAACACATTATACTGTTCTTTCTACTTTGAAATATTCCATAATAAAAAGTTAAAAATTTAAAAAGGTTGATACCTCCCACTAGGAAGGAAGGAAGGGAGGGAGGGAGAAGGAGAGAGACAGAGAGAGAGAGAGAGAGAGAGAGAGAAAAGAAAAGGAAAGGAAAGGAAAGGAAAGGAAAGGAAAGGAAAGGAAGGAAGGAAGGAAGGAAGGAGAGAAAAAGAGGAAAGAAGGAAGCTTGGTTTGTAGTGCTTGAGAGGATAGGTTTAGCAGCGAGATGGATGATCCTCTTAGCTCTTTTCTCCATAGTAACTAGTGAGGCTGTGTCTTAGGACTGTGTCAAGAGCTTTCACAGCTATTCTAGCTTAAAACTGGAATCCAGGAAAAGGAAAACACATTTACCTTAGAGAATGTGTTAATTCAGCTGGCCTTCCCTGACCACATTTTTTTTCAACCACTCCTCCCTCCATCCCACCCCTTCAGTCTGGATTAAATAGCACCATCTTTTGTGCTCTCCTAGTACCTTCTACATACTTTGATAGTGTATTTTAATTGTGTAATCTGTTTAGTTCTCCCAGTTTCTAGATTATAAATTCCTTGAAGATATTAACTTTGTTTATTCATATTTATTCCTCTGTGTATTCCCCGTCTCTGCTGCATTTAACATTAGGCCTAGTAAGCTCTCTCAAGAAGTGGTTGTTGAATGGACAGGCCAGGAGAGCAGTGGAGAGTTGGGATGTGCTGGTAAATAAAATGCAAAATATATTTCCTAATTTCTCCATCTACTGAATGAATTCTTTTCCCAGGACTACTAAAGTATAGCCACAGAGCTGCTTTAAACTTTTCCTTCTTCTGCCAATCCTCTGGCAGAGGTGCTAATGAGCTGTAATATACTGCAAATGAAAGAAGAGTCAAGGGTAAGCAGTGTAGGAAAATAGAAAATGGGTTTCTGCATAATCAAATGTTGCTGATTTCCAGTCTCTCCCAGGATATATAATACAATGAATTCTTTTTAAATGGCTTTCTGTGCTATTTGTTTTGCTACTTTCTATGTATCAGAATTCCCCTTCTCTATAAATTCCTTTTTAGTCTGTCTTCTTGGTATCCTTTAAGATGGTAATTAGAATATAACCTCCTTAAAAACGTGGCAAGAAAAAAAATAAAAAAGGTGGCAAGAAGTACTAGAAAAGTTCTATTTGTGTTATGTATAAGGTTATCTGGCAGTTTCCTAGTAGATGACAATCTCCATAAAGCAAACTGTAAGAGGCTTACATAACTTTAGAACTGGGAGAGGCCTAAGAAACTCATGTGCTTCCCTATTTGCACCTACCCCCCAATTCAAAAGAATAACATTTTGTGTAATAGCCCTCTTTTTTTTTTTAAGCTCTTTATTGGAATATAATTGCTTTAACTCTTGTACCAGTTTTTGAGGTACACCAAAGTGAATCAGCTGTATTTATATGTATATCCCCATATCCCCTCCCTCCCACAACTTTCCTACCCTCCCTATCCCAGCCCTCTAAGTCATCACCCGTCATCGAGTTGATCTCCCTGTGTTATGCAGCAGCTTCCCACTAGCTATCTGTTTTACATTTGGTAGTGTATATATGTCAGTGCTACTCTCTCACTTCATCCCAGCTTCCCCTTCACCCCCCACCCTGTGTCCTCAAGTCTGTTCTCTACATCTGCATCTTTATTCTTGCCTTGTCACTGGGTTCATCAGTACCATTTTTTTAGATTCCGTATATGTGAGTTAGCATATGGTATTTGTTTTTCTCTTTCTGGCTTACTTCGCTCTGTATGACAGGCTCTAGATCCATCCACCTTACTACAGGTAACTCAATTTCATTCCTTTTTATGGCTGAGTAATATTCCATTGTATATATGTGCCACATCTTCTTTATCCACTCATCTGTTGATGGGCATTTAGGTTGCTTCCATGTCCTGGCTATTGTAAGTAGTGCTGCAATAAACATCGTGGTATGTTTCTTTTTGGATTATGGCTTTCTCTGGGTATATGCCCAGTAGTGGGATTGCTAGGTCATATGGTAGTTCTATTTTTAGTTTTTTAAGGAACCTCCAAAGTGTTTTCCATAGTGGCTGTACCAATTTACATTCCCACTAGCAGTGTAGGAGAGTTCCCTTTTCTCTGCAATCTCTCCAGCATTTATTATTTCTGGATTTTTTTGATGATGGCCATTCTGACTGGTGTGCAGTGATACCTCATTGTGGCTTTGACTTGCATTTCTCTAACGATTGGTGACATTGAGCATCTTTTCATGTGTTTGTTAGCCATCTGCATGTCTTCTTTGGAGAAATGTCTATTTAGGTCTTCCGCTCATTTTGGGATTGGGTTATTTGCTTTTTTGATATTGAGCTGCATGAGCTGCTTATATATTTTGGAGATTAATCCTTTGTCTGTTACTTCATTGGCAAGCATTTTCTCCCATTCTGAGGGTTGTCTTGTATTGTTTATGGTTTCTTTTGCTGTGCAAAAGCTTTTAAGTTTCATGAGGTCCTATTTGTTTATTTTTCATTTTATTTCCTTTATTCTAGGAGGTGGATCAAAAAGGATCTTGCTTTGATGTATGTCATAGAGTGTTCTCCTGTGTTTTCCTCTAAGAGTTTTACAGAGTCTGCCCTTACATTTAGCTCTTTAATCCATTTTGAGTTTATTTTTGTGTATGGTGTTAGAAAGTGTTCTAATTTCATTCTTTGACATGTAGCTGTCCAGTTTTCCCAGCACCACTTATTGAAGAGGCTGCCTTTTTTCCATTGTATTTTCTTGCCTCCTTTGTCAATGATAAGGTGCCCATATGTGCGTGGGTTTATCTCTGGGTTCTGTACTCTGTTCCATTGTTCTATATTTCTGTTTTTGTGCCAGTACCATTCTGTCTTGATCACTGTGGCCTTGTAGTATAGTTTGAAGTCAGGAAGCCTGATTCCACCAGCTCTGTCTTTCCTTCTTGAGATTGCTTTGGCTATTTGGGGTCTTTTGCATTTCCATACAATTGTAAAATTTTTTGTTCTAGTTCTGTGAAAAATGCTCTTGGTCATTTGATAGGGATTGTGTTGAATCTGTAAATTGCTTTCAGTAGTATGGTCACTTTCACAATGTTGATTCTTCCAATCCAAGAACATGGTATGTCCCTCCATCTGTTTGTGTTGTCTTTGATTTCTTTCATCAGTGTCTTATAGTTTTCTGCATACAGGTCTTTGGCCTCCTTAGGCAGGTTTATTCCTAGGTATTTTATTCTTTTTGTTGCAGTGGTAAATGGGAGAGTTTCCTTAATTTCTCTTTCTGCTCTTTCATTGTTAGTGTATAGGAATGCAGGAGATTTCTGTGCATTAATTTTGTATCCTGCTACTTTACTATAAATTCATCGATTAGTGCTAGCAGTTTTCTGGTAGCATCTTTAGAGTTTTCTATGTATAATGTCATGCCATCTGCAAAGAGTGACAATTTTACTTCTTCTTTTCCAATTAGTATTCCTTTTATTTCTTTTTCTTCTCTGATTGCTGTGGCTAAAACTTCCAAAACTATGTTGAATAATAGTGATGAGAGTGGGCACCTTTGTTCCTGTTCTTAGAGGGAATGCTTTCAGTTTTTCACCATTTAAAATGATGTTGGATGGCCCTCTTTTTGCAGCCTTAAAATAGTGCATACTGCCTAGTCCCCAAATCTGGGCTAGTTTCTAAACTAATACTTTCCATATTTAGATCCTTGAGGAAATGGGGCACAAGGATAACAACTATTATCTCAAATGAAAAAAAAAATGAAATTATCATTTTTTTTGACCATGTAGTACTGGATGATTTCTCATTTTCAGGAAACAGAATAAACCTTAAACTTTAAAATGCAATTTTTGAACATTTTAACCTTATTAAAGACTTAAAGATATTTTATTTTCTCTTTAGGTGGTACGAGACTATAATCTTCAGCTGTTTTTACAAGAGAATGCTGTATTTCACAAACCCCAGCCCTTCCAGTTCCAGCCTTGTGACAGTGATACTGTAAGGGAATTCCAGATTTTCATTTCATTTGTTTTTAAGCTATGTTTGTGCTTAAATAACTATTATCATTGGAATAGACAGACAAAAACTGAGTGTATCTCAGTTTTATGACAAAACTGTGAGGATGCAGAGAAACTGTGACATTTCTTCTTTCTGAAATGCAGCTAACACACCCAATATCTTTATGCTAACAACTTTCTACTTAATAGGGTTAAATTATAAAATAAGTTACTGGAAATCTGAAAACTGAATTGAGGGAAAAAGAAAAAAATTCAGTAAATTTTTTTCAATTCAAATGTAAATTATATACTTTCTATTCATGAAATTCTTCACATGTATACCCTTCCAAAGAAACCAGTGGTTAAGTTTTAACAAGAATAGAATTAATAAATAGAATAATGAATGTGTGCATACAAATATTTTTACTGGTTTTATTAAAAAATTATAGGTCGTTTATAATTCCTTTCAGATTTCTTACAATGTTAAAGTATTAACACAAATGCCATATTCGCAATGTTTGAAAAACAAACATTAATCATACATTTTTATCCTTGAGTTTACTCTATGAAAAATGATAGCCATTTTTGAATTAAAAAAAAAAAGAACCAGAATACTAATTTAATAACATTTTTTGAAAGATATTTAACTTCTACAAGGTGAGAAAGCACATGTTGGCATATCTAGCACATTCTCTCAGTGCAGGCAAGCCAAGAGGGAAGTCAAGTTATATTGGTAAAGTCTGTTGGTAAACCTAAACTCAAAACCAGGGAAGCTTATGATATCAGAGTTTCATGGTACCAATTTAATAGAAATCTTTGCTGGAGATATCTTCATTACTTTTCCTACTAAATTTTAAGTAGCCCTATTAGTGGCTATATAGAGAAATCAGCATCTCCCTCTAGATTATTAACACTTGCCCTTTATAGTAGTTTCTTTTTTTATTGATTAGCTTTTGCTTAATGACTAAGAGACATTGTCCTGAGGATATAGGGTATGGGCAGGTTTGCCAGACTTGACTTAAAATTGTGACTAATTTGAGATTATTTTATCTTGGCCCATTTTCCTCAGGAAAATCAGAATAATAGTGACTTTCATCTCACTCATCCAAAGCCCAATGACAACCCTAAATCCTGCTTTGTTTCTAAACACTGTGCTAAATGTTCTTAGCTGTGTGTCCCTGTTTGCCTTAAAATTCTAACTCTATGCTGTTTTCTGTCCTTGTGCAATCTGTACTGGGCAGAGTGTAAAAGCTGCCCAACTGGTGGATATTGAGCTCTCCCCTGTCAGTGCTCTGAGAATGACCATAGCTGAGGTATATGGGGGTGTGGGTCAAGGGTGGGAGGGATGGGGTGTGTGGGTTTGCATGTTAATGGGGGATGGGACCTGATATTGGGATGAAAGTTATAAAGGGGCTACTGAATGCATAAGCTGGGGCTTTCCGTTTCCTCTTATAAATTAGGGATTTTTTTTCCTGTTTATAGTGAAAAGATTGAGCTTCTCATATGCCATCTTGTCTGAAGCACCTTAGTTTTCCTCAGCAGGAGTGCTGCAAAGAACCTTAGAGCTAATCTTGCCTTTATTAAAGAGGAAACTGAAGCCTAGAAAGGAAAAGAGACTTGTCCAGAGTCATACAGTGAATTAATGACACATTAATGTTCTGATTGCAATTTAATGTTCTTTCCACATGCTACTCTGTTTTCTAAGAAGAACTGCTCAGCACTTGGGGAGCAGTTAATCTTTTCATAATGGAAAGAGATAAATGCTCACACATTTATAAAAATCATCCCAGATTGTCAACCATTGGAAAAGACTTTAGAATAGTCATTTTGAAAATGTATTTACCTGTAAAATTTGTTGTATGTACTTTTTGTTTTGTTGTAGATTAGGTATTCTTACTGCCCACAAAGAATAAAATCCCAAATAATTGTTTTTACTCAGTATGGACTAGTACTATTCTTTCATATGAGAATGGAACCATTGTTTACTTGCTTTTCTGGTTTCCTCTTAGAGTTGGTAGCACTAAGCTTATCATGGAGTGGAGAGTGCCAGTCGGTGCTGCATTAATTTACTCCACCTGCCGGGTAAATGTAGGGCATGTAGGAAGGACTGATTGCCACTATCTTCTGTTGTATTTCTGAAATTGCTGTTGTTCCTGTCCTATTTTGGAGCACATTTCAATTCAACAGACATTGAGTCCATACTGCCTCTATCTGAGTGCCAATCATTCAGACAGGTGCTGAGGACAGCTAGTACATGTTAAGAGCCCGGACTAGATGAGCTCACTGACATGTACACAAATAAGTAAAATATAATGAGGCAAGTGCTGTATATGACAGAGTGCTCTTGGTGTCCGTTGATGGGTACAATTAATGCATCCTGATGTGGTATAATTTTTTTTACAAATTTATTGAGGCATATTTACATATCGTATAATTTACCCATTTCAGGTGTATTATTCACTGATTTTTAGTAAACTTACCAAATTGTACAACCATCATCACAGATAAAACAAGTTTTAGAACATTTTCATGACCCCAGTAAGATCCCTCATGTCCATTTACTGTTAATTCCTATTCCCATGCCCTGCCCAGGCAACCTCTAATCTGTTTTGTTTCTCTATAGGTTTGCCTTTTCTAGACATTTCATATAAATTGAATCATGCAATATTTGGTCTCTTATGTCTTGCTTCTTTCAGCTTAGCATGTTTTTGAGGTTCATCTATGTCTTAGAATGTATCGATAGTTTGTTCTTTTTTATTACTGAATAGTATTCCACTCTATGAATATACCACATTTTGTTTATCTGTTCATTGGTGATAGACATTTAGGTTGTTACCTACTTTTAGCTATTATCAGTAATGCTGATATTAACATTTGTGTACAAGTCTTTGTATGAATATGTTTTCATTACTCTTGAGCTGCTGAGTCATGTGGTAAATTTATGTTTAATTTTTTAAGATGTTGCCAGACTTTTCCAAAGTGGCTACCATTTTGTGTTTCTGCTACCATTGTATATGGGTTCTTGTTTCTCCATATCTTCGCTACCATTAGTTATTGTCTGTCTCTCTGCTTACAGCCATCCTAGAGGATGTGAAATAGTATCTCGTGGTTTTGATCTGCATTAACCTAATGACTGATGATGTTGAGTATCTTCTAAAGAGCTTATTAATGATTCATATATTTACTTTGGTAAAATGTCTATTCAAATCTTTTGTCGTTTTGTATCAGATTGTTTGTCTTCTTAGTATGGATTAGATCTTGAAGATGAATTGAAATTTACCCTGCAGTGATTGAAAAACAACATGTCAGGAAGTAAAAATAACAATTGAAAATAATAAAAATAATAGGTGGAACTCATTGGAGATTTGTTTCATGCTAGACATTTTTCTAATTGCATTGCCTGTGTTAACTCATTTAGTCCTCTCAACAGTCCTATACTTTAGGTGCTCTCTTTAATCCTCATTTTATAGTCGAGGAAACTATGGTCAAGAAATTTGCTCAAGATCACTCAGCTAGTAAGTATTGGAGCCAGAAAAGCTTGAAAGTGCATTGCTTGTGTTTGAAATAGCAAGTAGGTTTGGTATGGTGAAGGAGTTGAAAAACACCATAGATGTAAGTTGCAACCAGATTTTGTGTTTGAGTTTTACATGTGATAGTATATGGAGAACTATGGAATGTTTTCAAGTAGGACAGTCATATAATAATTGCAGATGGATTCCCCTTGCAGGACAGTGTTGTTCCTTAATTTTATTTTGGATTTTATAATTTATATTAGGAATTTTGAACTCTTTATGGATTCAACACATTCATTTTTTATTGACTGAATAAATATTTATTGTATATAATTTGTATTTGCCCTTGCCTTATACAGAGAAGAGTAATCAATAAATATTTAATCTAGATTTAGGTAAGATATATTTAGAAAAGTCATAGGACTTTTAAAGTCACCATCTTGATTAAATGTAACTTATTTTCCTCTGAAGATTTTCATATACTATCTTAACATTAAAAAAAAAAACCAGCTTTTTAATATAATCCATTTCAAATTCCAGTATTTTCCCTACAAAAGTAAAAAATGTCCAGTTGAAAACATATTGTCACAGTATTAACACTGGAATTTAATTAAGGGTTGAAATTATTGCACTTGTTCTTTTGGCTTATCTTTTTTAATCTGCTGGTAAATCAAAATTCCTTTTCATTTTATTTTTAATATATGATTATTTTGAGTCATGTTTTAGAATGAAGTACCAAAAGGAACTGGCCAAAATCATTTTATAAAGTCACAATTATCTATTCTGTACAGCCATAGAATGAAATTAGGAATCTTAGTTTAACCATGAGATGGTTACAAGTGACAGTGATCAGTGGCAAGTTTCATCTGATGTAGTAATTTAGTAGCTGGCTCATGCTTAATACTGAAAGGTTTCCATGTCTCTCTTTCCATATGGAGTGACTGATTTCTAAAGTATCCTTTCTTTATTCTTCTTTATATCTTCTGGTATCAGATGATACCAGAAAGTCAAAAATTCTTCTAGAAATAGAAATAGTAAAGTTCCCCTTTCTTCACTGAAATGAAAGTTTTTAATATAAGATTGTTCTGAGAGGATATGGAATGTACCCTAAATTTTTTATCCCCCCCCAAAAGGATATTCTATGAGAGAGAATTTATTTGTTTATATATTTGTTTGGCTGAGCTGGGTCTTAGTTGTAGCACACAGGATCTAGTTCCCTGACCAGGGATGGAACCCGGGCCCCCTGCTTTGGGAGTGTGGAGTCTTAACCGCTGGACCACCAGGGAAGTCCCAATGAGAGAGAATTTACAAGTACATTTGTCAAGATCTCTATGTTGAAGAGTCATTCAGCTGTCACGTGGGTCATACTTGTATTAGAGATTCATACAGGTGTTGTACAATGAGAAATCATGGGCTTTGGAGTCAAATCCTAGCTGTGCTATGTGCTAGTTTTGTTTATTTTTATTTACATATTTATATATATTTAACCTCTCTGATTCAGCTTCCTTATATGAAATGACTATACTTTTTTAGGTTTGAAAATTAAACTTGACTCAGTGTCTGCCTGGCACATAGTAGACAGAAAATAAATGTTGACAGGCTTTTTTTTCTATCCACAAGACAGGCATATTTCATTTTTTTTTTGAGATTATGCCACTAATTACTATAGGAAATACTAAAATACCAAATATAGAAGACATTACCAACATTATAAAATATTATAACACTTTGCAGTCATGGCCTGCAGTTCTCAAGTCTTACTAAGTTGATCAGTGAAAGTCCCTTGGGACTTTTGTTCTGTTTTATTCTGCAAGGCATAACTCACCAACCTCTCAGCAGTTTTTAAGGCTAAAGGTAATCTCTGTGAAATAAAGAGTAGCCAATAGCTAACAATGAGGGTCCATTCTTATTCCTCTTATAAGTACATGACTTGCACAGCTCAGCACCTCTCTGCCCTGCATACATCTCAGTTGTCTCCCTTCCATTACCAGAACTAGTGATGTGTACCCTTAGGGAGCATTTCCTCACATCTTATGAAAAAGGACAAGGTCAACCAGGGATGGGAAATAATACGAGGAACATGTACATCCACAAAACTTAGGTAAGTATGATCTATACAAGCAGGGAAAACTTAAGAAAACGTTTCCCTCAAACTTCCTGGTAGAGATGAGAAGACCCTTTCCTTCTCTGAACTGCAAATAATAAGATCTTCACAAATGAGACTTCTCTGGTGGCGCAGTGGTTAAGAATTCTCCTGCCAATACAAGGGACACAGGTTTGATCCCTGGTCTGGGAAGATCCCACATACCACGAGCAACTAAGCCCATGCACCATAACTACTGAGCCTGCACTCTAGAACCCTCAAGCCACAACTGCTGAGTCCACATGCTGCAACTGCTGAAGCCCAAGAGCTCTAGAGCTCGTGCTCCATAACAAGAGAAGCCACCGTGCTGAGAAACCCACACACTGCAACGAAGAGCAGCCCCCCCTCGCCACAACTAGAGAAAGCCCAACGCAGCAATATAGACCCAACGCAGCCAAAAAAAAGATCTTCACAGATAATGATGAAAGAAAAGCTGACATTGAATTTCCAGCATAGGGTCTTTTCTTGTTATTTGAACTGCTAGTTCTGATGTTTAATTCCACCTCCTATAAATTAAAAGTTACATTAAGTAAGATGACCACTTCCTGTAATTAGGATTTTGCACATTAAAGTCTCACTTAAATGGGGCATTTTATGCATCTATTTAAAACTGAGTATTTAGTAAAAATTCCCTTGTCTACAAAAGACTGTATGGGGTCAATACATCATGCAGAGAATTTACCTGAAAATTCTCATTGTTGCAAGTGGCTCTTTCTGTTGATGAGAATCTTATATTGCATATAGCATTGGCTCATCAGCATGAAAGCATCGTGATAGAGAATTTATGAAAAATCCTCCTGACAGGTAAATAGGTACCATCCTGCTGTACATATACTGGCAACAGTATCCAAAAATGAAAGACTCATTATAGACTTGAGTGTCACTTTCTAGAATCAGCAGTACCTACTGTCAGGTGTTCAGAGGGGGCTGTCCTAAGTTCTTCAGCCTTTCAAAAAGGACTTACTTTTCATAGAAAACTTACCATCTGTATAATAGATCTTTCTCTCAGTCTGGTGCCTTTTCTAGTCATACAGAGGAATCCAGAGCTTTCCATAGATGTCTTGGTAATGTATTGACATGCAAGGAGCCTTGAAGTTTCCTTTTTTTTTTAAATATACCTTGTGATTTTAGCTCTTAAAGCAAAGTCTCTGTAAGAGCTGTCAAAATAAAGGTATACTCCTCATGAGATTGTTTCATCCAGTCATGCTTCTACATACATCTAGAGAGTACCAGACACAAGGCTTTTTTGTAGCCTTTGTTTTCATATCAGGGACTTACCTTCCTCTTCGATTTACCTTTGGTATTCTAAGCCAAGATGAGAAGTGTGCCTTTTTCAGAGTTCTTATGAGTCCCTCAGCCCAGCCTTACTGGAATTGTATATTCTCTTCCTCAGTTGTCCAAGGTTTTCCAGAGATGTTCAAAAGCTCAAGCAACATTAATTGTTTTCCAGTTTACTCACCTGAGAGACAAGGCACACTCAACCCAGTTATCCAGATGAGTTGCCACTTCTCTTCTAAGTGAAAGTGCTGCTATCCAAGCATAGTTAAATCAGAATAAGTTAAATTATGACTCATAAGGAACACTGCTCCACTTCTCTCCATAAAATATGTAACTTAAGGATCCACACTCTTGGACTTCTGTGGTGGTCCAGTGACTGAAGCTCTGCACTTCCATTGCAGGGGGTATGGGTTCGATCCTTGGTTGGGGAAGCTCCACATACCATGCAGTATGGCAAAAAAAGAAAAAAATCCATAATCGCCTATCAAAAGCTTTCAATCCATGTGTCTCAAAATTGGGAATCTTTCAGGTTTTGGAAGGGTAATCCATATACCATATATTGTGTAGCACCCTGAGCAGGGTATGTGGAAGTACTCAGTGATCAAATGCAGTATTTTTGCAATAAAATATTTGAATATTCATATCAAGTGAAATAAATAAAAACTATAAATATCCTCTCTTTAGTTCAAATCATATTTTTTAACTTATGTATGTATGTATTTATTTATTGGCTGTGTTGAGTCTTCATTGCTGTGCATGGGCTTTCTTCGAAGAGGGCTACTCTTCGTTGCAGTTCACAGGCTTCTCATTGTGGTGGTTTCTCTTTTTGCAGAGCACGGGCTCTAGGCATGTAGGCTTCAGTAGTTGTGGCACGTGGGCTCAGTAGTTGTGGCTTGCAGGCTCTAGAGCACAGGCTCAGTAGTTGTGGCACACGGGCTTAGTTGCTCCGCAGCACATGGGATCCTCCTGGACCAGGGATCAAACCCTGGACCAGGTGGAATCCCAGCCACTGCGCCACTAAGGGAAGTCCCTCAAGTCATATTTTGACACAAATGAGTTTTGGCTCCAGACTTA
Source organism: Hippopotamus amphibius kiboko (assembly GCF_030028045.1). Taxonomy (NCBI): domain Eukaryota; kingdom Metazoa; phylum Chordata; class Mammalia; order Artiodactyla; family Hippopotamidae; genus Hippopotamus; species Hippopotamus amphibius. The sequence continues at coordinate 42,799,347 of NC_080194.1, read as the reverse complement.
CAAAAAAAAAAGAAAACAAAAAAACAGAACCTATGATTTTTAGAGCATTTTGGATTTCAAAATTACAGGATTGTGAACCTATATAAACAGGAGTGCTAAGAATATAATAGCCTTCAAAGATCCAGATGCTTTTTACTTGAAGGGGTCCTTTTGAGAGCAAATAATAATTATCTTTCTTAAAATAATTAACAGTGTAAAATTTCATAAAGAAATATTTAACACAATACATGTCTTATCTACCAGTAAACTTAAAAATACAAGTAGTACAGATCCCTTGAATGAGGGTTAATATTATTCCTGGCATATATTAGCATGGCAATCCTCATGTTCTCTTTCTAGAAATAGGGTTGGAATGCTAGTATTTTACTCTGTTAGTGATTTTCATTCATCATACATGACCATCTCTTTTTCTCTCTTTCAAATGGTTATGTTTTGGTTACAGACTTGAAAAATAATGACTATGTTTCTTGTGTGAAAATCAGCTTTTCTATCCCTACTCGTTTTGCCCTTCTGTGTACAGGCTCAGATATCTGTCTGAACCTTCTATGCCCTTTTGCTAATTTTAAAATAAACTGAAATCATATCTTGAGAGGGTATCTAAGGACAAAACAGTTAAAATGACTTACAGATTAATATATCAAGAATATATTGGAATGTGTGGAAATTCCCTGATGGTCCGGGTGGTTAGGACTCTGAGATTTCACTATCAAGGGCCTGAGTTCAATCCCTGGTCAGGAAATTAAGATCCTGCAAGTCACTCGGCAAAAAAAAAAAAAAAAAAAAATTCTATAGTATAGTTCTTTAAAGTTATTTAATAACTATAAATTTTGAAAAAATTATATTTTACTATTACTTTCTAAAAAAGATTGGTAATTTTTAAAAACAACATTGCTAGGCTCTGGAAGCCTTCCTAAACTCTTGAAACAGTTTGGCTTTTGTTTTTCTAAAAACAAAATTAAATCAAAAGATGTCTTTTTTTTTTTTTTTTTTGCTGCATCATGCGGCTTGCAGGGTCTTAGATCCCTGACCAGGTATGGAACCCGTGCCCCCCTGCAGTGGAAGCACAGAGTCCTAACCACTGGACTTCCAGGGAAGTCCCTAAATGAAAGAATGTCTTAACATTAAGTAAAAGCCTAGCCAAAATTTCAGTGAAAAGAAATTTGTATTTTAGCAATGTTTTTTTCAATATCACTGTCTCTATGTCATCAATATTAGCGTTAGATAAATAGAATAATTAGTAAGACTGTATGGTCATATAAAGATAGTAAGGAATCTCAGGAGATCTCAGTACAAGCTCTAGATCCAGTTCTTACGGGCCAAGTGGTTTCAGAAAGACACGTACCTTTTTTGAGCCTAAATTTCCCTACCTATAAATTGAAAATAGTCTCTATTAGTATTATTTTGAGAACTAAATGTATGTAAAGCAGTTAGCACAAAACCTGAATATTCAGTAAATGATACCTCTTTTTCAAATTAACATAGCTTTATAGTTTTCTAATTACAAAAAAAGTTTTCACCTAAACCCTCACTATTCACAGGTAACCACTGGTGACATTTTGGTCAATATCCTTCTGAACATCTCTCTACAGGTACATACTTACATAGATGTGGATACACAACTTTATATAAGTAGGTTTCTAATAGACTTGAATTTAAGCTTTTTTCCTCATTCGTATAAATGGTATATCATGGATATCTAATATTTGCATTATCTATACTCCCTAACCATCTCAGAAATTTGACATCCTGACCACCCATCAAGTGGTTTGTCTTTATGTTTTTCATCTCCAGCACCTCCTAAAATTAAGTCATCAATTTAAAATTCCAAGTGAATTAAAATTATGTTTTAAGAATATTTTTATAATTTTTCATAGGCCCTTCTGTTCTTGAGTTAGGCTAGGCTCTCAGATAATGCTAAAAAGGAATTTGGAGCTCAGAGCAGTAGCAGTAGAGTAGCATAATTTCTGGGTCTCTTGTCCAGAGAAACACACTGTTCACTCTGCTTACAGAAAATGCATGAGTCTGTTTGTTCTCTTAAAATTAAGTGCAGCGCTGGTCAGGATCCGAGATTTCATCTCATCTTCAGATGTCTTGATTTTCAGTTGAGAAAGCTGAGGCCCAGAGAAGAAGTTAAGTACATTAGCCAGGGTGACATAGCTAGGTCTTTTTGGGGAAGTAAATATTATATATGTATAATGTAAATGTATTTGAGGAATAAATGTAGTTCATTTTTAATGGCTACAGATAAATTTCATAAGATAAAGTGTATAAAAATTCCTTAATTTGGAGATTGAAAAAAAAATTCCTTCCTTAGTCATCCATTTTGAATGGATTTTGTATTGAGAATTTAAACATGAAGAAAGAGACCTTTTACTTTACAAATGGGAGAGGGATCTCAATCCTCAAGTGAGCTTTGAGAACCTGTATTAAAATGCATGACACTCAGTAAATTAGTCCCCATTCTCCTCTATTCATTTGGTTCTTCCCCACGCAAAGTACTTTCCTTCATCCATTAGAAACTGATTCCAATTCAGTATGTTTATTCTCTTGTCACCTCTGAAGGCACCATTCTAATAATCTGGTGGCCTGGCCCTCACTTTAGGTTATATTTGTATACCAACCTTTACTGAAGGCATTCTGTGTACTATTAGGCATGATGCTAGATGCCAGGAATGTATCTTTTCGGGGCCTCAGATTGTCTAAAAACAAATAGGAAACATACATGCAGCAGTCACAGTATAATGTGATATTTGCCTAACAGTAGCCACTCAGTAGATATCTAACAAATGAATAAATTAATATAATGGAGATATGTCTAAAGTGCAAGAGCCCCAGAGTCTATCTGGGAAAGTCAGGGAAGATTTCACAGAGAATGTAGACATGAACTGAGGTCTGAAGAATAACTAGGAATTTGTGGACAAAAAAAAGATGGGGAGTTATTCCGACCAGACGGAACAGTACTCAAAAGCATATGCTTGTGTTGCAGTTGGCATTTATTTTCCAGGAAAGACCTATCTGCTACTGAAATTTTTTATTAAAGCTTGTATGATTTCTGAAATCTGATGTTTCCAAAGATTTAAAGAATCACATCTAGTTGACCTAACTTATCAAATAACCCAAACTGACAGACTAATAAAAAATTGCCTAACCTACATTTAAGTCGATAGGAAATTCCTTTTATAGCATTTCTCTTCAGTTTGTAATTTATTTGAATTATTTTTGTGCTACTAGTACTCTGAGAAATATGTTATAATATATGCCTCTTAAAAATAATCAAGTTAAATAAGTAAACTTTTCCAGAGCTAGGCTGCAGTGCTGCTTGATATTTGTCTCATGTTCTGCTTCAGGAAGATAACAGTGTTCTTTAAATTATTGTGCTTAATAGCCTATATGTTACTATTCTTTTATATATTGTAACTACACTCTTAAGAGGTAAAGGAAAAGTGTTAAAAGTATGAACTAAAGATTAAATTAGCCATTATTTTAAAAAGAAGCAGTCACTAGCAGTTCCTTTGCTGGATCAACCACAACTGATACCACCATCTTAAAAGGTAATGATCTGGACTTGCTAGGTGGCGCAGTGGTTAAGAATCCGCCTGCCAATACAGGGGACACGGGTTCGAGCCCTGCTCTGGGAAGATTCCACATGCCACGGAGCAGCTAAGCCCGTGCGCCACAACTGTTGAGCCTATGCTCTAGAGCCCGTGAACCACAACTATTGAGCCCATGTGCCGCAACTACTGAAGCCCACGCGTCTAGGGCCCGTGCTTCACAACAAGAGAAGCCACTACAATGAGGAGCCTGCGGACCACAACGAAGAGTAGCCCCCGCTCTCAGCAACTAGAGAAAGCCCGTGTGCAGCAACGAAGACCCAATGCAGCCAATAAGTAAATAAAAAATAAAATAAAATAAATAAATTTTAAAAAGGTAATGATCTTTACTAGATTCAGATTTATATTGACCTTGATCATGGGAGTAGCATTCAAACATTTCTCTGTGTCTTGTTTAGTGCCCTGGGCTGTGTTTGCCTTGTATGGGATTCTCATTTGTCTAGAACCATATTATAGGTAGTCATGTTTTTTCCGTGGTTTGATTTCAGAATTCATGAAAAGGATCAGTTTACTTGAATTTTAGTTATGTGTCATTCCCTGCCCAGAGGATCCCAGAATCACATCTCCCTATCAATGGTACTTGTGGTCTGTCCTGATCATTGGGCACTCCTGTCTGAGTAATAATAAACCCATAGGGAATGAGAGAAAAGCCATATCTTTATTTTTACAGCTTTTAAGCACAGATAATACTCAATAAAAAGGTACAGATTCTGTGTGGGGAAGTTGGCCATGCAGCCAACACACATTTTAAACCCATTTACCAGTTCCTAAAATGTGCCTCAATAATAAAAATTAAATTTCTCCATCAGTTGCCTCCTTTCTCATCTACTCTGTGCTCTACAGGTTCATTCTTTTGAGATGCTTTATTATACCTTTGATCTTGTTTTTGGTTCATTATTTGGGCTATCAAGAACCTGGGAATTATTTAGACTTTTTTATTAACGGTAATGACAAAATTTTTTGTTTCAAATAATTTTCTGTTGGATCTTTAACATTAGCAATTACTGTCTGTTGGATGCTTATGTATATAGTATAAGAGAATGTTTAAAATATGACCTCATTTTGTCCTGAATAACCCCTATAAAATAGGTGGCATTTTCACCAATTTTCAGCTATAACAAAGACACAGATTAACTAACAGCCCAAGATCATAAAGCTAATAAATGGCACAGAGAGGATTAAAACTGGGTCTGTCTGGCTTAAAAACCTATACCTGGGGAGAGGAATCAAGATGACGGAGTAGGAGGACGTGCACGCACTCCCTCTTGCAAGAGCACCAGAATTACAACTAACTGCTGAACAACCATCGAGGGAAAGACACTGGAACTCACCAAAAAAAACCACCCCACATCCAGAGACAAAGGAGAAGCCGCAATGAGATAGTAGGAGGAGTGCAATCGCGTTAAAATCAAATCCCATAAATGCTGGGTGGGTGACTCACGAGCTGGAGAAGAGTTATACCGCAGAAGTCCTGAGAGTTCTGAGCCCCACGTCAGGCTTCCTAACCTGGGGGTCCAGCAACGGGAGGAGGAATCCCCAGAGAATCAGACTTTGAAAGCCAGCGGGATTTGATTGCAGGACCTCCACAGGACTGGGGAAAACGGAGACTCCACTCTTGGAAGGCACACAAAAAAGTGTGCTCACCAGGACCCAGGGGGAAGGAGCTGTGACTCCATAGGAGACTGAACCAGACCTACCTGCTGGTGGTGGAGGGTTGCCTGCAGAGGTGGGGGGCAGCTGTGGCTCACCAAGGAGACCGGGCACTGGCAGCAGGGGTTCTGAGAAGTGCTCATTGGTGTGAGCCCTTCCAGAGTCCACCATTAGCTCCACCAAAGAGCCTGTAAGCTCCAGTGCTGGGTCGCCTCAGGCCAAACGACCACCAAGGTGGGAACAGAGCCCCACCCATTAGCAGACAAGCAGATTAAAGTGTCACTGAGCTCCACCCACCAAATCGGATTAAAGTTTTACTGAGCTCCGCCCACCCAGCCCAACCCACCATCAGTCCCTCCCATCAGGAAGTACCCACGAGCCTCCTAGACTTCCTCCAGAAGAGGGCAGACAGCAGAATCAAGCAGTATCAGCAGTATTTCATCTTGTGGAACTGAAAATCACAGCCACAGAAAGACAGAGAAAATGAAAAGGCAAAAGATTTTGTACCAGATGTACAAGATAAAACACCAGAAAAACAACTAAATGAAGAGGAGATAGGCACTCTTCTGGAAAAAGAATTCAGAATAATGGTGGTGAAGATGATCCAGGACTTTGAAAAAAGATTGGATGCAAAGATCGAAAAGTTGCAAGAAAAGTTTACCAAAGACCTAGAAGAATTAAAGAACAAACAAACAGAGATATGCAACACAATAACTGAAATGAAAAATACACTAGAAGGAACCAATAGCAGATTAACTGAGGCAGAAGGGCGAATAAGTGACCTGGAAGACAGAAATAATCACTGATGCAAAAAAGAATAAAGAAAAAAGAATGAAAAGAACTGAAGACAGCCTAAGAGACCTCTGAGACAACATTAAACACACCAACATTGGCATTATAGGGGTCCCAGAAGGAGAAGAGAGAAAGAAAGGACCTGAGAAAATACTGGAAGAGATTATAGTTGAAAACTTCCCTAACATGGGAAAGGAAATAGCTACCCAAGTGCAGGAAGCGCAGAGAGTCCCAGGCAGGATAAACCTAAGGAGAAACATGCCAAGACATACAGTAGTCAAATTGACATGAATTAAAGACAGAGAAAAGTTATTAAAAGCAACAAGGGAAAAACGACAAATAACGTACAAGGGAACTCCCATAAGGTTAACAGCTGATTTCTCAGCAGAAACTGCAAGCCAGAAGGGAGTGGCACGATATATTTAAAGTGATGACAGGGAAGAACCTACAACCAAGAATACTCTACCCAGCAAGGATCTCATTCAGATTCAATGGAGAAATCAAAAGCTTTACAGACAAGCAACAGCTAAGAGAATTCAGCACCACCAAACCAGCCCTACAACAAATACTAAAGGAACTTCTCTAAGCAGGAAACATAAGAGAAGAAAAGGACCTACAGAAACAAAAACAAAACCATTAAGAAAATGATAATAGGAACATACATATCGATCATTACCTTGAATGAAAATGGACTAAATGCACCAACCCAAAGCCACAGACTGGCTGAATGGGTACAAAAACAAGACCCATATATATATGCTGTCTCCAAGAGACCCACTTCAGACCTAGGGACACATACAGACGGAAAGTGAGAGGATGGAAAAAGATATTCCATGCAAATGGAAATCAAAAGAAAGCTGGAGTAGCGATACTCATATCAGATAAAATAGACTTTAAAATAAAAAATGTTACGAGAGACAAGAAAGGACACTACATAAAGATTGAGGGATCCATCCAAGAGGAAGAGATAACAATTATAAATATATATGTACCCAATATAGGGACACCTCAATACATAAGGCAAATGCTAACAACTATGAAAGAGGAAATCAACAGTAACACAATCATAGTGGGGGACTTTAACACCCCACTTACACCAATGGACAGATCATCCACACAGAAAATTAATAAGGAAACACAAGCTTTAAATGACACAATAAATCAGCTTGATTTAATAGATATCTGTAGGACATTACATCCAAAAACAACAGATTACACATTCTTCTCCAGTGCACATGGAACATTCTCCAGGATAGATCACATTTTGGGTCATAAATCAAGCCTTGGTAAATTCAAGAAAATTGAAATCGTATCAAGCATCTCTTCTGACCACAACTCTATGAGATTAGAAATCAATTACAGGAAAAACCTATACCTGGGCTCTTCAGAGTAATACCTTTCTACCATCCTATAGATTACATTTTCATCTTCATCCAGGGTTTAAACCCTGGCTTCTGAGGACAGATATAAATTTAAATGACTAGATCCTTTTGCAAAACAAATATAATAATAGAGTTGGTTCCCTAATAGCCCAAAGAATGAATCAGTATAAAATGTAAATGTAAAGTTGGTTAGATGTGGATATGTTTCAATTCATTTATCATTATATAATCTAGCTTTAGCTAAAATGTCTGCATAGAGTAAAAGTTTTTCAACCTGCATACAGTCCCCCCAACAAAAATATTAAATTTTTAATCCAGTTTATCAAATTCTGTTTACCAATTTTGAGCTATGTGACCTTACAAAAGTCAGTTTTTAAAGATCTTTCCACTCTAAAATTTTGCTTCTTTTTGTATTAAAATCGTCTTTGGATAATTCATATTTAAGAAATTATTTTCTTCCCTAGTTATTTTAATAAAGATTATTTTTCATGGGTTCTTAAGAGTTTAGAGAAAGTTAAAATAGTTTAGTGGTTAAGAGCTCTAATTTTGGAATCGAAAGTTGTAACATTTAATATCTGGTAGACACTGAAAATGTTATTTAGCATCTCTGAGCCTCGGTTTCCTTTTCTATAAAATGGCTATGTGACCCATCTCATAAGATTGTTATAAAAGTTATGTGAAGCAGTTTCCACAGTACCTTGCATAATAGGGGTTAACTATTACTCTAGTTAGATTTTGCAATTTGTTCTTTGTGAAATATAGTTACAGCATTTTAGGGCAAGAAGAAACCCTTAGTGATCATTTGATCTAGCATTCCTGTCTTTGAGATGACATTAAAGCCCAGAAGAAGGACAAAAGCTAATTTGAGGTTTCGTGGTAAGTGCAACTAAATTAAACCCAGTATTTTTGAGGATGGATAGGCTGTGTTGCTATTATTGTATTGTTTTATTTTCTTTTCACTTCTATCCAATGATTCTTTCTTTAATCCCATTGAAACTGTTGGGTTGTTTCCATTTTGTCTATACAGCAGTTTTAGTGTCATATTAGGTTGGCATGAATACTTTTTTTTCTTTGTTTAGCTTAGCTAGATTTCTTTATACCCAGAATGGATCGTGCTACAGTATTAGAGATGAAGCTTTAATGTTCAGCAATGTAAGACAAGAATCTGTGGTTATTTATGGTTTTCATACCATCGTCTTTGTCCTCTGCTAATCTTCTATGACATGAGACGTTGCTTCCCACGGTAGTGGAGCATGCCTCGTGTTTTGAGTGCTGATTAAGTGAAGGCCCTCTGGTCTACCTACAAAATGGTAGTGATTTCAATAAGGATAACAGTACTTTTCTCTCTCTTCTCTCTTGTATTGTAGAGCCGACAATTAGAATCAGAAACTGGGACCACAGAGGAGCACAGTTTAAACAAAGAGGCTCGGAAATGGGCCACACGTGTTGCACGGGAGCACAAAAATATTGTTCACCAACAACGGGTAAGTGTGATAAAGAATCTTAGGTTATGTCTAACTTAAGGCAAATGTCAAACCAATTTAAGGAATTGAATTTTATTAATGTGGAAAATATCCAATAGGTGTTTTTTCTATAACTTCTCAGCACTCAGAAGTGTGTTCTCAGCTATCTACTAAATTGGCGCTTCCTTAAGCCCTCTAGCAGCAACAGAGTAATTTGTTTGCCATAGAATTGCCTAAGGAAGACTAGTGATAGTGTATTATGATCTTTTGGGCAGTGGAAGAGATGTGCATATGTTGAATTAGGCTTTTTATTTGCAAGACAGATTTTTTGAAGACACAGTTGTAGATTCCATGAAAATGTATCTTCAAGACTAAACTTTTAAGTATAAAGAAATTATTTTAGATATAGTAAATTTTTTCTATTTTCCATTTATTTATAACTTTCTTTTTCTTTTTCTTTACTGTCATATCCAACTTCTTAAGGGAATTGTCCGTGTTTAGTGTCTGTATATCCCAACCTCCCACTTATTTTTTAGCCCATTACATTTGGGCTTTCCCTTCTTTCCCTTTCTCTGAACCAGTTCATAGAGACTGCACATGCCAAAATTGCCAGTGATGTCTCTGTTACTAAATCCAAAATGGACACTTTAATTTCTCATCTTAACCTGTTGGCATTTGTATCACAACTGACAGTTCCCTTTGTCTTGAAATATTCTCTTCTCTAGTCATCCATGACTTAAACATTGTCACGATCTGCCTTTTCGTCTCTAACATTCCTAGATTCTTTTAAACATTCTTCTTTCTTCATCTTACGCTTACATTTTAAATCCCTTAGATTTCCATACTAGGCTGTCTTCTTTTCTTATTCTTTATTCTCATTATAGGCAGTCTTAACTACTGCCATGGTTTCACTTACCAACAAATCATGTTACCCTCTCTAACATTGGGCCTTTCTTCTGTGTATACATACATCCTCTGGCCTGCTTTGACATCTTTTAACTGTCACATCTTTTCACAGGCATCTCGAATTCAATGTTCCACTTATCTAATGCTACATAACCAACCACCTCAAACTTAATGCCACAAAAAGAGAATCTTTTAAATTGTCTCTTACTACTCTGATGATTGGATGAGCTCAGCTTGACAGTTCTCACTCAGGGGGTGAGGGTGGGAGTGGGAGTCTCTTGTGTGATTATAGTCAGATAGTGGCTGGTGCTAGAGTTATCTCACAGACTTCCCCACTGACATGTCTGATGTTTGGACCAGGAAGACTTGAATAGCTAGGAAATAGAATAGCTAGAGCGCCTCATGCATCTCTGTCTCTCTGTGGTCTCTCCATACAGTTTCTCCAACATAGTGCCTTCACATTAGCTATACTTCTTACATGATAGTTGGTAGCACAGGGCTGCAAAGGTATGAGTCCCAAGAGTGAGCCAAGTAGGAGCTATTTCATCTTTTCTGATCTAACCTGAAAAATAACATGATTTTAATTGTATCATGTTTTTAATTGAGGCAGTCGCAAAGGCCTGTCCAGATTCAAGGAGAGAAGACGTAAAATACCAATACTTCTTGGTGGGGAAATAGCAAGGTTCTAGAAGAACATGTGGAATGGGAAATATGGTAGCTATTTTTCAAAAAACAATCTGCCACAGCCTACCTTCTGGCCATAACAGTTCACATGCCTGTTGTATGCAAAATACAACTCTCCTCTTCACCGAAAATCCTGCAAAGCTCAGCATCAGACTCCAGCTTGAAATCTAGAATCTCGTCTTCTAAAACAGATTCAAGGACAGATAAGGCTTTTGGGTACAGTTCCTCTAATACAGTTTATCTCAATCAAAGAATTTGTGAACTAGAGAGACAAATTATCTGTCTACCACACAACTAATAAACAGTGATGAGATTAATTACTGCAGCTTTATACTTCAGAATATGAAGCACACAAAGAGGTTTTTTCCACTAGAATGCCTGACTCTATTTGAAAGTAAACATTCAGATGTTAAAAATAAATCCGTTTCCTCTCTCTGTTGTCAAGGCATGTTGAGTCTTTCTGCTAGGGGGTAGAGACAGACAGATTTCAACAGCTTTTCCAGTTCTTTATAGTGTGACCTCTGATGGGCTTTAATCTAGTAAGGTATAGTTTAAGCAATAATGTGGAAGAGTCAGAAAAATATTTGAAAAAAAATATAGCTGAAAATTGTCCAAATTTAAGAAAAACTGTAAATCCACAAATCCAAGGCGCTCAAGAAACCCCAAGTAAGTAAAGCACAAAGAAGCACATCATATTCAATTTGCTAAAGAAACAGTGATACTCAGTGGTGAGAGACTGAAAGCTTTTCCTCTAAGATCAGAAATGACAAGGATTCCCTGTTTCATTACTTCTATTTAATACAGCACTAGAAGTCCTAGCCATAGCAGTTAGGCAAGAATGAGAAATAAAAGGCATCCAGATTGGAAAGGGAGAAGTAAAATTATCTTTGTTCACCAGTGACATGATCTTTTTTATTTATTTATTAATTTTTTAAATTTTGGTTGCACTGGGTCTTTGTTGCAGTGGGCAGGTTCTCTAGTTGCAGCACTTGGGCTGTAGAGTGCACAGGCTCAGTAGTTGCAGCCCATGGGCTTAGTTGCAGTATATGGGATCTTTGTTCCCTGACCAGGTCCCCTGCATTGGGAGCACAGAGTTTTAACGTCTGGACTACCAGGGAAGTCCCGACATGATCTTACATGTAGAAAATCCTAAAGATTTCACACAGAAAACACACACACACACACACACACACACACACACACACACACACACCTGTTAGAGCTAATAAACAAGTTCAGCAAAGTTGCAGGAAACAAAATTAACACACACAAGTCAGTTGCGTTTCTTTCTTTTTTTAATTAATTAATTTATTTGTATTTATTTGATCTCAGTTGCAGCAGGCAGCCTCCTTAGTTGCAGCACACAGGCTCCTTAGTTGTGGCATGTGAACTCTTAGTTGTGGCACACATATGGGTTCTAGTTCTCTGACTGGGGTCTAACCCAGGCCCCCTGCATTGGGAGCGCGGAGTCTTAACCACTGCACCACCAGGGAACTCCCTGCATTTCTACACCATATAATATACATTATACAGTAAACAATTAGAAAAGGAAATTAACACAACATTGTAAATCAACTATACTTCAGTGAAATAAATTTAAAAACAAAAAAAGAAAGAAAAGGAAATTGAGAAAACAGTTCTGGGACTTCCCTGATGGCATAGTCGTTAAGAATCTACCTGCCAATGCAGGGGACGTGGGTTTGATCCCTGGGCCAGGAAGATCCCACATGCTGCGAAGCTAACTAAGCCCTCAAACCACAACTACTGAGCCTGTGCTCTAGAGCCTGTGAGCCACAACTGCTGAGCCCAAGTGCCACAGCTACTGAAGCCCACACGCTTAAGAGCCTGTGCTCCACAACAAGAGAAGCCACCGCAATGAGAAGCCCTGTGCACTGCAACAAAGAGTAGCCCCCACTCGCCACAACTAGAGAAAAAGCCTGTGCATAGCAACAAAGACCCAACACAGCCAAATAAATAAATATTTTAAAAAAGAAGAAAACAATTCCATTTACACTGCCGTCAAAAAGAATAAAATACTTAGGAATAAACTTAACCAAAGAGGCAAAATACTTGTATGCTAAAAAATATAAAACACTGATGAAAGGAATTTAAAAAGATATAAATAAGTGGAAAGACATCCTTTGTTCATGGAATGGAAGATAGTGTTAAGATGACATTACCACCCAAAATGATCTACAGATTCAATGCAATCTCTATCAAAATCTCAACAGTATTTATTGCAGAAATAGAAAAACTACCCTAAAATTCATGTGGAATCTCAAGGGACTCCAAATACCAAAAACAGTCTTAAAAAAAGAACAAAGTTGGGGGACTCATACTTCCAACCTTCAAAATTTATTACAAAGCTACAGTATTCAAAACTTCAAGGCATTGTAGTACTGGCATAAGAACATATAGACCAATGGAATAGAAGTCTCAATATTTTAAAAATACCATTTATCTCCAAGTTAGTCCATATATAGAATGAAATCCAAGTCAAACACCGCGTTTTTTTTGTAGAAATTGACAAAATGCTTCTAAAACATACATGGAAATGCAAATGATCGGGTATAGCAAATCAATTTTGAAAAATAAGGATAAAGTTAGAGGGCTTACTCTACTTGGTTTCAAGACATGAAACTACAGTAATCAAGATGTTATGGTATTGGTATAAGAATAGAGTTACAGATAAATGGAACAATGTACAGTCTAGAAATAGGCACACACATATATGGTCAACTGATTTTTATTGATTGATTGATTGATTGATTGATTGGCTGTGTTGGGTCTTTGTTGCTGCATACCAGCTTTCTCTAGTTGCGGAGAGCGGGGGCTGCTCTTCATTGTGGTGCATGGCCTCCTCATTGTAGTGGCTTCTCTTGTTGCAGAGCGCGGGCTAGATCTAGGCACATGGGCTTCAGTAGTTGCGGCACATGGGCTCAATAGTTGTGGCTCACGGGCTCTAGAGCACAGGCTCAATAGTTGTGACACACAGGCTTAGTTGCTCCGTGGCATGTGGTATCTTCCTGGGGCAGGGATTGAACCCATGTCCCCTGCATTGGCAGGTGGATTCTTGACCACTGCACTACCTAGGAAGTCCCTGGTCAACTGATTTTTAACAAAGATGTAACAAACTTGTAACAGTGCTAAATAAAATATAATAAAAATAAATCCAGCTATGTTTTAAGCACATGACAGATTAGGGTACAAAGATGATTCAGCATTAGAAAATGTATCAATATAATAAACTGTATTTACAGAACAAAGATGAAAAATGATATAATTATTGTCATAGTTGCCAATAAAATTCAGTATCACCTTAGTGATTAAAAAGTAAAACAAGGACTTCCTAGGTGGCGCAATGGTAAAGAATCTGCCTGCCAAGGCAGGAGACATGGGTTCGAGCCCTGCTCTGGGAAGATTCCACATGCCACGGAGCAACTAAGCCCGTGCGCCATAAAAAAAAAAAAAAAAGTAAAACAAAATTCCCAGCCAGCTAGATTAAGACTTTTTCACTCTGACGAAGATAGCTTCCTGAAGTTTACAGCAGACATTATACTTGATGGTTGTATTAGTTTTCTATAGCTGCCATAACAAATTCCCACAAACTTAGTGGCTTAAAACAATAGAAGTTTATTGTCTTATACTTCTGTACGTTAGAAGTCTGGGTGGGCTTGGCTGGTTTTTCAGTGCTAACTCTAAAAAGTCCAAAATCAAGGTGTCAACTGCGCTGGCGTCTGGGAGAGAATCCACTTCCAGGCTCATTCAGGTTGTTGCCAGAATCTAGTTCCTTATAACTATAAGGCTGATAACAGTTCTTTAAACTGTAACAGCTAGGGGCTATCGTTAGCTCCTAGAGGCCACTCTCTCTGGTCCTTGCGCATGGGCTCCTACGTTTCAGAGTCAGCTGCAGTGCGTTGCATCCTTCTCATGCTTGGAATCTCTCTGACTTCCATTTTGGCCTGTGTCTCATCTCACTCCAGCCAGAGAAAGTTCTCTGCTTGTGAGGGGTCATGTGATTAGATTGTACTCACTCAGATAATCCAGGATAATCTGTGTTAACGTCTATAACTCTAATATGTCAGCAAATTATGTATTTCGTATACACAATTCCAGGAATTAGGATGTGGACATCTTTGGAGACCATTCTACCTACCACAATGATAAAATAAGAAAACAGTACCGGTCATCACCACTTTGTCAGTCCTTTTAATGAAAGAAAGATAAGGTGTTTAAATATTTGGAAAAGGTACATCTGTCATGCTTATAGATGATGTGATTGTATACCCCCCAAAATATGAGATCCAACTGTCAAACTGTTAGACGTGATAAGAGTTCAGTAAAGTGAATAGATACAAGACTGTATATAAAAATCATTAGTTTTGATATTAGCTAGAAATAATAATTAATTGCGAAATGCAGTTGGAAACAAATTATTCACCACAGCAATAATATAAAATACTGATGAATCAACCAGTGTCATGACCTGTAAGAAGACTTTTTTTAATCAAAAAAGACATGAGTAATTGGAGAGATTCAGATATTGTAGATCTTTTTTAATTTTTAAATTCTTTTTTTATTGGTGTATAGTTGATTTATAATATTATGTAAGTTTCAGGTATACAACATAGTGACTCACAATTTTTAAAGATTATACTCCATTTATTATATTATAAGATATTGGCTATATTCCCTGTGCTGTACAATATATCCCTGTAGCTTTTTAATTTTATGCATGTTTGTACCTCTTAATCCCCTACTCTCTCTCCCCACTGGAAACTACTAGTTTGTTCTCTATATCTGTGAGTCTGTTTCTTTGTTGTTGTTTTCACTAGTTTTATATCTTAGATTCCACATATACATGTTAACATATAGTGTTTCTTTCTCTGTCTGACTTTTTCCAAATGTGGTTTTTTATTAAATTTATTTGTAATTTCAGTGAAATCCCAGTGAAACTTAAAAAATAGTTTTAGAGGAACTTCACAATCTGATCCTAAAATGTATTTGAATTTTTTTGATGTACAAGAATAGCCAGTAACAACAATGAGATGTTTGTGCCTTAACACATACTGAAAGATGCAGTAATGACTAGTAATTAAAACTGCAGTATCATACAAAAGTTAACAGGTATATCAAAGAAAATGATCTGTGATTGTATGGACCTTTAGCTGTTCAAACAAACCACCGTAAAAAGTCATTTTCAGGTAGACAGGGAATTTTAATGATGAACAGCATATTAAAGCTACCAAGGAATTATTGTTAGGTCTGATAATGGTATTGTGGTTGTATTTTTTTTAAGTTTTTGTTTTTAGAGACTTTTTCTAAAACATGTAGGAATGAAATGACAGCATGTCTGAAATTTGCTTTAAAATGCTTTAGCACAGAAAAAAAAAAAAGAATAAGTGAAGCAAATTTGGAAAAGTCTTGTTAACTATTGAATCTTGGTGATCTGTATATAGGAGTCCATCATACTATTCTCTTTACTTTTGAGTGTATTTGAAATATTTCACAATAAAAAGCATCTTAATGGCATTTCAAATCTTTGGACAAAGGATTTATTCAGTAAATGGCATTAGAGAAATTGTATATTTGGGAAAAAATATAAAGTTAGATTTCTCCCTTCTGCCATATACAAGGTAAATTTCAAAAGAATTAAAGAGCTAAATGCTGGACACAAGACTATTAAAAACTAAAAAAATATATAGAGAGAATATTTTTGACATATTACCAATGGCTTTTTTTTTAAGCTCTTTATTGGAGTATAATTGCTTTATCCAGTACCTTCTTTTTTTTTTAAATTAATTAATTTATTTATTTATTATATTTTGGGGGGTACACCAAGTTCAATCATCTGTTTTTATACACATATCCTCGTATTCCCTCCCTCCCTTGACTCCCCCCCACCCTCCCCATCCCAGTCCTCTAAGGCATCTTCCATCCTCGAGTTTATCCAGTGGCTTCTTAAGTAAGACACAAAACCCGGAACTCATAAAGGAAGACGATTAATAAATGTGACTACATAAAAGCTAAAAATTTATGTAAAACAAAAGAACTTTTAAAAGAATAGAATGTGAGGAATATTTGTGACATAAGTAACAGAAAAAGGACTGATATCTAGAAGGAACTATATTTAAATAACAAAAAGACCAATAATTAGAAAAATGGATAGAGGATATGAACTGCCCATTTATAAAAATAGAAATACAAATAACCAGCAACATATGAAATGATGCTCTGTTACAGAGACATGAAAATTGAAATGAGATAATCTTTATAAAATTTCAAAGATTGACAATATCCGGTGTTGGTGAAATATAGAGAAATGTGCTCTTACACGCTACTAGAAGAAGAGTAGGTACAGCCTTTTGCAAGCAATTTGGCATCTATAAAAATGTAAGATTTCCACTTCTGTGTTTTTACCTAAGGTAAATATTCCCATATGTGTTCAAAGAGTCATTGACTTGGTTGTTTGTACAATACTGTTTGTAATATCGAGAAATTTGAAAACTCAAATAGCAGTAACGTAAGAGTAAATAAAATATGGTATAGTTGAACTATTGAATCTATGGATTAATTAGAGAATGAAGTCAGTTTGTAAAACACAAAGAGGTTTCTTAGACACATCGAAGAGATGATAGATCTCATTTTATTATTTTTCAGACAAAACTGTGCAAGTATATAGGAAATACATAAGAGATGGTTTGATAAAATACAAATAAATTGATGAGACAGTGGTTATTTTGGGATGGGGAGCACATGGTGGGGTATGAAGATACAGCAGACTTTTTTGCCATTTTATATTAGTCGTTGTTTAGAAACAATGCTTTATATCCATGTAATTTTTAAAAATTAAAGGTATACATATCAAGACATGCAATTCAAATAAGGTTTATAGATAGTGCCAATGTCAATTTCCTGGGTTTTATATTGTACTATAGTTAGATAAGCTGTTACCGTTGGGGGAAGCTGGGTGAAGGGACTCTCTGTACTACTTTTGCAACTTCCTGTAATTCTATAATTATTTCAGAGGTTTTTAAATTATCAAATAAATAAATAAAAACAAAGGGTAGAAAAGGAATCATGGTCACGTGCCAAAAAAAGTCTTTAAAATTATCTAGATATTCTAGTCACTTAAGAAAAAAAGAGAAGAATAGAAAACAATCATCATTTTCCTATTTTCTTTAATAGGTTCTAGATGATCTGGAATGTCATGGAGTTGCAGTATCAGAACAAAGCCGAACAGAGTTGGAACAGAAAATAGATGAAGCTAGAGAAAATATTCGTAAAGCAGAGGTGAGGTGGCAGCTAATTGTGGCATTTTGCCCAGCTCCAGCAATGTCACAGCCCTGATGTGGACCTTTAGAATTCAGTTTCTATACACTGATTAATCTGAAGAGTGATTCACCATTTGTGTCCAGAGTATTATTTTTGAGTGCCTGTTTCATACAAGGTAGTACATATAACAAAAAGACACTGAACCCACAATGAAGAGTTTATGCTCATGAAACATTAAATAACAAAAGAATTAAGTCACAATAAAGATACTAATTTTAAAGTTTTCACGAGGTATGTAATCAGTCAGATTCATAGTTTAGAAATTGATACATATAATCTCAGTGCCAAGGGGCATAAACTGATCTTTTAAGAATAGAGATGAGTTGGTTAAGCAGACAAGGCAAAAAAAAAAGTTACAGCAGTGGGTTTTAATCTTTTGCAGAGTCATGGGACCCTTTGAGGATTATATGAAAGTATGAAACCTTCTCTACCACAAAAAAATGTGCATTTTATGTATAGTGTTCAGAAGTTCATGTACCTTAGGCTAATATTCCCTGACCTAGAGGGGGAGAAGTTGAGATGGAAAGAAAAGTTATTTGCAAAGGAGGAAGATATAGGATATAGTCTGGCAGTTGGATTTGATTAGCGTGGAGGATTTTTGCAAGGAAATGTGGTAAAAGGTAAGGAAAATCATTGTGGTTAAGACCAGTTCGTGGAGGGCCTGTGCACACTTGTATTTAGTTATCTATCCAGTGCAACATAGTGAAGGGATGTGGAAGTGGATACTAAAAAAAGACTGTGACTGTCCAGCCTTCAACGAGAATATGTTCTTGTTAGGAAGGCTTAAATAATACCCAAGATAACTAAGACTGTAAAGTGTAAGTGCCAAGGAATGGTCCACATGAGTATACTTAATACTTAAGGAACCCAAAGGACACAGAGGTCACTGTGGGAGGAGTTGTTAGGGCAGGTAACACAAGAGATAGGACTTAAGATGGGTATTGACAGATGAAAAAGGGATAGCACAGACTTATGCCATGCAACCTCAAGAGGCAGAACTTGAACAAAAAGAAGATAGGAAGAAGGCAGATTTGAGCTTGCTACTGGAAAATACTTTCTAACAGTCAGGTCTACCCAGTGGCAGTATAAGCTGCCCTAAGATATTGCAGCATTATAAGTATATGAGAAGATTCTATACAAGAAATTCATGCATTGGGTTGAGCATTAATATAAACTAGTGATTTTCAGATACCCTCTCAGATCTCTAGAGGTTTTGAGGAAGTATTTCAGTGATTGGGGCAGGGCAAGGAGTGGGGGTTGTTAGTGAGCGGAGAGGCCCCATCAGCAAAGACAAGGAATATGAGCATGTTTATTTCACAGCCGCATGGAAGTGATCTGAACCAGAAAAGACTTGCTGTCTGCCTGGTCTAGAGAAGCCCCAGTAACCCCAACTCGCCTTCATTCCTAACACATGATCCACAGCCTCCATGGTGAAGAGAGCAGGGTGAACAGTAAATAGGCATTTTCCTCCCTGAATTCAGGGTCATGGCTAAACCGCTACCCTAGGGTGCTGGCCAAATACTATGGCAGGCTCTTGCCTAGTTTGAGAAAAGTTGGCTTGTGTAGAAGAGCTTTTCTCGTTTGTTCTCCATACTCTGAGTGAAGGCAGTTTCACAGGCTTGACAGAAGTTTCCTGAAGGGTGTGTTCTTTCTTGTATTTTCCATTTCCAGACTTCATCTGTGGTGTCACCGTCTGGTACCCTACCTCCACCATGCCCTTCAGTAGTAGCAGCAGTAGGTATCAATCACACAAAGTCTGCATTTGGGCTAAATGACCTATTATTTCCATGAATGTGCTAAACTGCCCTGTGTTTGTTAGCGTAAAGCTAAAAATATGAAGTGAGAGTCCCACAACAGAATGTCTCATCTCTCCTAATACTAGTATTTAAGTCTGCATTCTCAAAGATAATTTTCTTACCAAAAATATGGAATATGCTAAAATGATGCATGATGCCAGATCCATGTCTCAGTTTTGAATATCTGTGAAGTATAGTTAATCCTACTGCTATCTTAAAATGATCTCTCACTTGATTTCCACTTACCAGTTACAAAAAATAACCCAGCTAAAATTATATGGCAAATTGAGGGTAGTATTGGGGTATTATTTACAGGATTGTCATAATGAAATTTTTGCACAGGCTAGACCACAGGAGCCTTCAGAGGAATGGTTTCAGTAGATTTTCTTTCTTCTGCCTATATATCATTTGCACTGGATTTTCTCTTTCCACTCAATAGTTATTTACTTTATTATAAATACTTACACAAAAGGGAGAAAAGTAGTTAAAATTCCATTATCTCCTTTATGTTTAGTTTTTAACTCCTACCCTTCCTTGTTGATTGACCTGCTTTATCCAGTCTTTTCTATATTGTGTTTCCATTCAGTGTTGCTAATTACAATAGAGACCTTTGTGGCACTCAGTAATAGATTAAAGAAATTTTTCCAGTAACAAGAAATTGAAAATGGAAATGGCCTGTGCTTTTCCAAAGAATAGGAATAGTATACTATTTCCAAAGAATAGTATAATAGAGGTTATAAGGTGATTAATTAATTAATGGCTGATTAATTTGGGGACAGACTCGCTAATTGATTAGTTTAACAGACACTTCATGAGTGTCTGCTGTGCCAGATACTGATGAATATACTAGACATACACTGATGAACAAACTATTGCTATGATCTCTGTGATTTTCACAAGATATTTGTACTAGCTGTGCTACTCTTTGCAGCCCCTGAGTAACTTAAGAATTGGAATGAGGCAATGGCTGCTTAAATTAAACTTTAATAATAGTTTTCTTGACCTGGTATCTGGGTATTTGAATTTTTTGAAATACCTTTTGTCATACAAATACACACACGTTCTTGATCTGACGTATCTACCTGTTTTTAAGGTAGCTTGCCAAGAAACTGAGAGTTCTAAATGCCCTTTTTGGAAACTGTATGTGACTTATGTTTCAGGACACAATTATTTTTTATATGTTTAAATTGTACCTTTATTTGGATTGAGGGCAGTTTTCTCTTTTGAACAGTGAAATGTTTAACACAAAGAGGAGGAAGTTAATGTAAGAAGTCAGAGATACTTGGAAATTTTTAATGACATTTTTATACATGTTAGGTAAAAGGTCTGCAAGAGGAACTATAAACTATATGACTCTATCTCCAAGATATTAACTATATTTTATGACCTGAATTCATTTGAAAGCCGAAGTACATGCTATCAAGTGAGTTAACAAAACCAAAAATAAAATCACTTCTTGTCTGTATAAACACATTTTAATAGATACCATTTTTTTAAATTGTCATCTCATAAGTTTCTCTTGTACATTGGGAATTCAAAATTGCAAGGTCACTCTTGTTCTCAATGACTCAAAAACGGTAAGACCCTTGCCATAATGCTATAAGAGAAGTCTAAAAACTTCAGTTGCATAAAATGAGAGCCCTCATTACTACAAGGTTAATGAAATGCTAAGGGTGATCCTGCTATAAAAACAAAATTTCTAATCATATTATACTCAAATTTATATTACCTCTGGACTTGTTATTGTGGGGTTTCACTGTACTTTTACAATGTAGTATGTTAGTAGACCTCTAAACTAATCACTTTCTTCAATTTTTATTGTGAAAATTTTCAAACATACAAAAAAGTTGAAGAATAAATATATATTTTCCAACATGCTAAATTCAGTTATTAGTACTTTGCAGTATTGAATTTATGTGTTTATTTCTATACTATAAAGTGGAAGTTTAGTTTAAAGGTCTGATTATAGTCTATATTTTAGGCAAGAATATTGTATATATGATGCTGTGTTTTTCATCACAGTATGCTTTGATCAACTTTTCTCACTATTGATGCTAAGAATAGTCACTTTTAATTCAGGTGGCACTACCAGATCTTTCCTCTGTTGAAGTTCTTTTTTCTTTTTCCATTGCAATGAGCAAGTTCTAGTCACCTCCAGTGGGCTACAAATGGGTATTTTTCTCCCTTTGTTAAGTATCATTACGATGTCATGGCATTTTAAAAATCAACTTTATTTAAGGTATAATATACATAAAATAAAATGTAACCATTTCAAGTAAATACTTTGATGTGCTTTGACAAATGCATACCCCTAAATATCCACCTCCACAATCAAGATATAAAATATTTCTATCACCCCAAAAAAGTTCTTTTGTGACCAAGCAACAACTGATCTGCTTTCTGTCATATAGGTTAGTTCAACTCCAACAACATGAGTAATAGATCACTTGATATTGCCCTACACATCACATATAAAGATCACGCCACACACTTTTATCCAGCCATATTTTTTACTATAATCTCAGTTTGATGAGTTATTATGTATTCAAGTTCACTGATCTTTTCTTCTGTAATGTATAACCTACTATTAAGGCTATCCTGTGAATTTTCATTTCAGATGTTACATTCTTAGCTCTATAAGTTCTATTTGGTTCTTTTTATCTTTCAGATCACTCCTATTTATCTTCATGTTGTCCTTTAAATCCTGAAGTATGTTTCTATTAGTCCTCATCTACTCATCCCATCATGTCTCTGATTTCTAGCTCTCTTTCTATTGACTAACTTTTCCTTTGGTAATGACTCATATTTTTCTGCTAGTCAGATACTTAGTACTATTATTTTTACTGAATACTAGAAATCGTGATTGTTTGGCTGTTGAGTGTCTGGATTCTCTTATGTTAAAGCCTTTTGAGTTTTGTTTGGGCAGTGAGCTCAGTTTGATCTGTTTGATCCTGCAGATCAGTGTGATCTGTTCAAGGCTTGTTTTTAAGCTTTGTTTGGGTTGGTTTAGAGTAGCCTTATTACTAGTGGAGTTCCTTTCTGCAATTTCTTCTTATGCCATGAGTATCCAGCAAGGTCTCTGGTCTCTCAACTCTGGCCGGATAGAACTGCAATATCTTTCAGCCCTGCGCAGTCTCCGGGAGTGTTTCAGTTCACAACTGCACGGTAGATGTTCTTTCCCCAGTACTTACTCTTTGCGTCTCCTCATGGAGTCGCCACCTTATGTATTCTCAATTTATTATGGATTTTCATTCATTTAATGTATTTTCAGTGTTACAGTTGTCCTTCTTTAAGCCCCATATTGTTTAAACTTAGCCAGTGAGAGTCCATTTAAGCTGACTTCTGTGTCTTTTTGACATTACACCCATTAGTCTTTGAAGATTTATTTGCTTTCTAGCACAACAAGCTATCTTACAAAAATACCTTGTATTTTCCCTGCCCAGACTTAGAATTAGCCTTTTTTCCGAGAAGCTCTGATTTCTTTTAATATAGTATATAGACACCAAAGTCTAGGCTGTGAAGGTGCTTATTGTTATGGGTATCATTTATTTCTTGGCCCTTTCTTTGTTAGAGCTAGGAATTTTTTTTAAATCATAAGTTCATATTGATATTTTCAGTTGAAATTTAAAGTTGGAAAGATTTTATTAAACTTCTTTGATTTTATATTTATCTTTTTATCTTATATTGAAAATTTTAATTCCTAATAATATCACAATATTTTATTTGCCTTATCCTACATATATATTAAACAGTTTCAAAATTACAGTGCAAATATTATAAATAGTAAACTACTAAGTGAAGTTTAAGATTTCTTTGAATTCTTTTTGGATGTAGAATATATCTCTACAAGGATTTCTGCTTCTGATAGTAAGGGACTAGCTTATATCCTCTTTTAGATAATAATTTTTAATCCAGGGTAAAAATATTTAAAATACCTATTTGATAGAACTGGAAAATGACCCAAAGCATATAAAAGCTAGAGGGGAAAATCTTCAAAGAATGGGACTATACTTGGTGACATTTACATTTTACAGGTCTTTGTGAGAGACTATACAACTAAAATTCCAGCAGAGAGCCTCAGTCTTACTGGCTTGAGCTTAGATGTCAGGGAGTTCTCAAATTTGCATGTACATAACCATCCAAATCCTTGGCCAAACCTAAACAGACATGTGGAGCAGAAACTCCAAGGAACTTGACAAGAAACAACAGCTAGAAAGCAAAAACCTGAGCAGAAATTTCAGCTGTTGCTCATCACAGGGAAGCAAGCCTACTCTTTAGAAAACTGGAGTCATTATATTACCATCAGACAGAATAGCCAGCAGGATGGAGAATGTTAAGAGGGATGATTCATAATGATTAAGAATAAGGTTAGTTCATCTGTTCGGCGTGACGATCCTAGACGTGTTTGTGACTAATAATAGAGTCACAAAATAGAGGAAGTAAAAACTGACAGAACCGAATGAAGAAATAGAGAAATCTACAATTGTAGTTGGAGACTTCAACCTTCCTTTCAGTAGTTGGTAGAACAAGGAGCTAGAAAATCAGTAAAGATATAGAAGACTTGGACAACACTATTAGCCAAATTTACCTCACTGACATTTATAGAACACTCTACCCCACAGGAGTAGAATATATGTTCTTTTAAAGTAGACATGGAGTCCCCTGGCAGTCCAGTGGTTAGGACTCCACGCTTTCACTGCTGAGGGCCTGGGTTCAATCCCTGGTCAGGGAACTAAGCTCCCACAAGCCTCACAGTACGACCTAATAATAATAATAAAGTGGACATGGAATATTTAGCAAGACCGTATACTATACCACAAACCAGTGTCAGTAAGTTTAAAAGAAGAGATATCATGCAGAGTATATCTTCTGATCTATCAGAATTAGATTAGAAACCAGTAACAGAAAGGTATCTGGAAAATCCCCAGATATTTGGGAATTAAATTATTTAAATACAATAGTTTGTTGCTGCCTTTAAAAAAAAAACCACCCAGCCTACTGGCAAAAACAACAATGATTTATTATCTTTTATCATCTGGGTGTTGTCTCTGCAGTTTTTCTGCAGATTTTGCCTATGAATACTCAAAGAGCTACATTCAGCTAGAGGTCTGGGCCTTTTTTCCATATGGTGCTCCATCCTCAAAAAGGCTAAACAGGGCTTCCTCACATGGTGGAGGCACATACCAAGAAATCAAGTCCTAGTTGCACTCTTATCAAGCCTCTGCTTTTATCAGATTTGCATATGTTCCATTGGCCAAAGAAAACCATATGGACAGCCCAGAATCAATGTGGGAGGGGCTACATGGAGACTCCCATGTTTCATTGAGAATTGTAGCACAATTGATATGACCTTGGTTAAATCATTTTTCTCATCTATAAAATAGCGTTTATGATATCCGTTCTCAGAATTGTTGTGTGGATTAAATGAAATAGTATAATTATATAGTACCTAGTACATATGATAAAAGTTGTTTGGGTGGGTGGGTTTTTTTAAGATACCGAAGGTAATTTAGAGTGACAAATATTGGGTTGGACCAAAAGTTCATTCAGGTTTTTCTGTAACGTCTTACAAAAAACCTGAACAGACTTTTCGGCAACCCAATACTGTTATCTACCATTATTCATTTCCTACTATATGCACTGACCTAAATAGTAAGGTTACAAATAGACACAGTTCTTATCCTTAGAGAAGTGATATTTTGAAGATAAGTTAATTAAGCCCAAATTAAATTTACAGACTTTATATAACTGTCAAAAAGTTTCCTAAAGTCAACTATGGCATGACACTTGGATATGCTTATGTTCAATTTTACATTAAAGTTGGTTAATTGACAGTGTTAATACATCAAGTTTATATATCTTAAAAGATCTGACTTTTTAAAACATCATTTTAAAAAGCTCTATCTTTTTACAGGTTCTAAAAATGATTTGGTCAGGCAGTATCTGGAATGCCATCAAGTTTCAGAGAGCTATGCTCTGCAGAATTTTAATCAATTGGCAGATCATCAAAATTCATTTGAAAACACTGGAAAATTCTGCTTTTAAATAGTTGCTAAAATATAAACAGTTGGAACTCTAAAGGAAAGCTAGCACTGTTTATTCTGGAAGTGCAGTCTAAAAATCTGTTTGCAAATACCATGTTCCTCAATTGTTTGGTAAAGTACTGAAAATAAATCATATGAAAACTAGATTACTTGGATTTGAGAAAATAGAATATACTGATCTCTCTCTCTCTCTTTTCTTTGTTTCTCTGCTTCAGAAGTTAAATGACTTACATTTATAACTTCCAAGAAGGGGTTTCTTGGTTCATTTGTTTTTAAAAACCATTTCATTGCCTGTATTAGTTTAAAATGCATACTAGAATGCTGCTGAGACAACTGGATATCCACTCTGCCTCACACCATATACAAAAAATAAACTCAACTCAAAACTCAACTCAAAACACCCAAATGTACAATGTTCATTGCAGCACTATTTACAATAGCCAGGACATGAAAGCAACCTAAATGCCCATCAGCAGATGAATGGATAGAGAAGATGTGGCACATATATACAATGGAATATTACTCAGCCATAAAAAGGAATGAAATTGAGTTATTTGTAGTGAGGTGGATGGACCTAGAGTCTGTCATACAGAGTGAAGTAAGCCAGAAAGAGAAAAACAAATACCGTATGCTAACACATATATATGGAATCTAAAAAAATGGTACTGATGAACCCAGTGACAAGGCAACAATAAAGATGCAGATGTAGATAATGGACTTGAGGACATGGGGTTGGGGGGAGGCGCAAAGAGGAAGCTGGGATGAAATGAGAGAGTACCACTGACATATATACACTACCAAATGTAAAAGAGCTAGTGGGAAGCTGCTGCATAACACAGGGAGATCAACTCCATGATGGGTGATGACTTAGAGGGCCAGGATAAGGAGGATGAGAAGGAGTCATGGTAGGGAGGGGATATGGAGATATATGTATAAATACAGCTGATTCACTTTGTTGTACAGCAGAAACTGGCTCAACAGTGTAAAGCAATTATACTCCGATAAAGAGCTTAAAAAAAAAATAAACCACCCAAATGTAACAGCTAAAGCTATAAAACTCTTATAAAAAATGCAGGGATAAATCTTTGTGACCTTGGATTAATTTCTTAGATATGACACCAAAAGCCCAAGCAACAAAAGAAAAAAACAGATAAATTGGACTTAATCAAAATCTTAAAACTTTCATGCTTCACAAAACACTATCAAGAAGTAAAAGACAACTCACAGAAAGGGGAAAAAAAATTTGCAAATCATGTATCTGATAAGGGACTTTTATCTAGAGTATATCAAAACTCTTACAATAAAAAAGACAAAGGCAAAATTAAAACAGTAAAAAGACAACCCAATTTAAAAATGGACAAAGGTTCTGAATAGACATTTCTCCAAAGAAGAGATACAGTGATCAGTAAGCACATGAAAAGATGACATCGTTAGTCATCAGGGAAATACAAATCAAAACCACAGTGAGATGCCACTTCACACCCACTAGGATGGCTAGAATCAAAAGGGGCAAACATTAACAAGCGTTTGCCAGGATGTGAAGAAATGGTAACCCTAGTACCCTGCTGATGGGTTGTTAAATGAGGTAGCTGCTTTGAAAAACAATCTTGACATTTCCCCAAATGGTTAAACATACCATTACTTTATGACCAAGCAATTCCAGTCCTAGGTATATACCCACAAGAAATGGAAACATAACTTGTACACTAAGGTTTATAGCAATGTTATTCATATTAGCTGAAAAGTTGAGACACCCATCAACTGACAAATGGATAAACAAAATGTATTCTTTCCGTACAATATCCATAAAAAGGAATGAAATACTGATACATATTACAACGTGGATGAACTTTAAAAGCATTATGCTAAGTAAAAGAAGCCAGAGACAAAAGACCATATATAGTATGGTTCTATTTATATTAAATGTTCAGAACAGGCAAATCTAGAGAGAGAAAGGAGACTAGTGGTTCCAGAGGCTACAGGGCATAAGGGATAGGGGAGCAATAGCTAAAGGATATGGGTTTTGGGGGGGTTTTTTGAGGTGATTAAAATGTTCTAAAATTGTGGTGACACTGCTATATTTAAAATGGATAACCAACAAGGACCTACTGTACAGCACAGGGAACTCTGCTAAGTATTATGTAACAACCTAAATGGGGAAAGAATTATTAGAAGAATAAGATTTTTATAAGACTATTTACCAAATAGTGTGCCTGCAAGCCAAAAACTATATAAAGGTCTGTATGATATCCAAAACCACTGAATCGTGTACTTGAAAATGACTAAGATGGTGAATTTTATGTAATATGAATTTTATCTCTTTTTTTGTTTGTTTGTTTGTTACCACACCATGCGGCATGTGGGATCTTAGTTCCCCAACCAGGGATCGAACCCGTGCCCCATTCAGTGGAAGGGCAGAATCTTAACCACTGGACCACCAGGGAAGTCCCTTTATCTCATTTTAAAATCTTAGGATTACAATATAAATTCAGCAATGAGGGTTCAGTGAAACAAGTCAGAGCTCAGATCCTTTTTGATACCAACTCCCTTGGAAAAGAATCTGGAGAGTGATCAAAACTGCGTACCAGCAGGGCTCAGTGAACATACTTGTTTGTCCAAGAGTCCCACAGAAAACCATCAAATGAAAGTCCTCAAAATTATCTCAGTAGAGCCTTCAAACGTTGAAGGAAGAGACAGCCACTCTAATGTAAGGAACAGTGCAGCTGAGTTTACTACTTGCTAAAGCAAAAGTGATATTTACAACATATAATCTCTCTGACAAAGGAAAATCCATGAGAAGGGTTTTGAGAAGTGTGGATTTCAAGGATTGGTAGATTTGCAGAATGGGAAATGTATTACAGACTAGCTTTTAACTGGTGTGTAGAGATTGGTGGAATATCAGAAGCAGGAGTGGAAGCTTGACTACTGATGATTACTGGAGTGAGGCTGTGGTTGATTGGCTGCCGTGCAGAAGCATGGGGCTGTCACAGGTTGCATGACTCAGAGGCATGGCTATTGGAGTAAAGCAGTTACTGTTTCATTTGGACAGGTTTAAATTAATTCCATGATTACTTGCTTGGAACAAGAGCCAAAAAAACAGACAGTGTTTCCTTTTCCTGAATTTGGAGCATAGGAACTCTTTATTCTCAATATCTCCTGTTTCTGACAGCTGCATCATAATTTAATATAAAATCTTTACTCAGTAGGCAGTCAGGAATCATGGAAGTTTTTAAGCAGGGAAGTGACAGATGAGATCATTCATAGACCTGTAAAAGATGGATTATAGAGGAGAAGGCAAAGTCCAGGAAATGGGTTAGAAGGCTATTGAAGATGCTAAATTTTAGGATGTTCTGAGGCATAGCCTTATTAAGAGGAAACAAAAGCAGACTTTATGGGGCAGTAACATCTTCCTTTTCATAAATTATATTTGATGTATCTTGTCAAAATGCAAGTGTGCCTTTTGCCATTGTTAGCAAGCTCTGATTCCTGTCCTTGTGTTCCCTTCCCTCTTCCCTCTTCGCCTCTCCCTCTCACCAAGTGAAAAATTAACATCTATGTCAAGGAGGAATTGCTAGTGAACATCAAGATTGTTCTAAATAATAAATCAGGAATAACTTAAAAACAATTTGAGGAAAAAATGCTTTGATTTCTGACCATTTTCTTGGTTTTCTTAGATAATTAAATTGAAAGCTGAAGCCCGGCTGGACCTACTAAAGCAGATTGGTGTTTCTGTGGACACATGGCTAAAGAGTGCAATGAACCAAGTGATGGAAGAACTGGAAAATGAGCGATGGGCCCGCCTTCCTGCAGTGACGAATAATGGAACCTTACACTCGGTACGGTTTCTCTTCTTGGCTATGATGACTTCATTGAAAGATGCTGTTTGACTATGTAGCCACACTTGATAATAGCCAGAATTTTAAAGAAAAAATAATGGTTTTGCTAATGGTTTGGGGTTTTGTACTTAAGTCTATCACTAATTGAGTTAAACTTAGTGCAGGAAAGAGAAAGAAAAAACAGTACTTTTTTTAATACGTGCAGCAAAAAGTATATTATCACTATCCCATTCATGATCCCACTCATGAAGTAGATATGTTTCTTGTCTGGAGGTATGTTTCTTGTCTGGAGGTAGCAGGATAAAAATTTTAATGTTTCCAAAGTTTTCAGAGCTCTTCTCCAGTGTAATAAAATAAACATCCAGAGAGTTGTAAACAATCTTAAAGAAGGGAAAGGAACACAGTCTGAGGCTTAGTCTGTGTAGTTCACAAGGGCTGTCATACTCTCCTTACAATATCTTTCATCAGGGAGACAGTGCTGCAGGTGTAGTTTTACAAACAAGACCAGAACTCATGCTTAAGTTTTCTTAACTTCAAGTCCAGGGCTTTTTCCACTCTGATGTCATCCAGTCCAACCTTAGTTTTTCATCCTATAGATCTGAGTATCAGAAAAGTTCAGTGATTTCCCTGATATTACATAGGTGGATATATAATGCCTGGCTGGTCAAACTATTTTCTGCTGCTATCTCCTTACCCCATTACTCTCTGTCATCCAGTTTATTTCCTAATGGCACTTATTACAGTCTATACTTGTCTTCTTGTTTTGTTTTGTTTATTGTCTGTCTTCTTCTCTGGAATGTAATTTCCATGCCTACCTGGTTCACTGCTCTGCACAGCAAAGCGCCTGGCACATAGTAGGTACTCAGTAAATGTTTGTTGAAGGACAAAGTGAATGAATCGATAGATAGATGGAATAGTAGCAAACTAAAAGCTAAAACTCTAATCTGCCAGCTTTCCACTGTATCCATAGTGCCTCTTCAGTTTGTGCCCTTCAGATAAAAGGAATCCTTGCTAGAGAAATTGGCCAAAGTTTAAGAACATTCCTGGAAGTTTTGTCAGTTTTTTTGCATAGCATTCTGATTTTCTAATGAGAATACTCTTGCACATTTAAAAAGGATTGTGTGTGGGTGGGCATTTGAAGAAAAAACAATCTATTGAAGGTTTATTTTTACTTCACTATTAATGGTAATGCAGCTGGAGAAAATAAGCACATATCACCCACTTGATTTTGGGGTCAGAAGAACTTGCCCTGTTTCCAGTTCAACAGAGTTGCTCTGTCTCATGGAATGTCTCTTCCTTTCGCATCTTTTAAAAGTCACAATTTCCATCTAATTCAGGTTATTCTGTTGAACAGAATTTATGATGATAGCAAATTCCAGGCACATTCTTGCTTTTGGCTTCTTCAGCAGTACTGTTGGCAACCAATCAAATCCATGATTTTCCTCAGACTAGCACCTTTTCTAACTGAATCAGCTGGGCAGGCATTTATCACCTGTGTGCCTACTTCTTGGGCAAGTTGGAGATGACTTGGTATTTCTCCTCAAAGAGCTTATATGTGGTAGAGCAGACAGACTTTTATGGATCTTAACAATACATGGCAGTGTCTGGCTGAGCTGTTGTGTAGCAAACTTGAAATTGCTAACTCCTAGTTTGTCAACACACCTTGGAGAAAGTCTCTGGGTTTCAGAGATTCTAAGATCCCCTCCAACTCCAGAATCTCATGATTTTGTGAAATGCTATCAGAAAAGCTTAATATACCTCATTTCATTGCACTTCACTTTATTGTACTTCACAAATAATTGCATTTTTTAACGAATTGAAGGTTTCCTTTTTCATTATTATTATTTTTTTATGGTGATCTGTGATGTTACTAATGTAATGTTTTGGGACACCCACCCATTGGGATACTTAATTGATAAATGTTGTGTGTGTTCTGACTGCTCCACCAACCAGCCATTCCTCTGTCTCCCTCCCTCTCCTCTGGCCCCCCTATTCCCTGAGATGCAACAATATGGAAATTAGGTCAATTGATAACCTACAAAGTGTTCAAGTGAAAGGGAGAGTTGCACATCTCACAATTTAAATCAAAAGCTAGAAATGATTAAGCTTAGTGAGGAAGGCACGTCGAAAGCCAAGTTAGGCTGAAAGCTAGACCTCTTGAACCAAACAGTTGGCCATGTTGTGAACGCAGAGGAAAAGTGCTTGATGGAAATTAAAAGTGCTACTCCAGTGAATTCATGAATGATAAGAAAGCAAAAAAGCCTTATTGCTGATAGGGAGGAAGTTTTAGTGGTCTGGATAGATGATTAAAACAGCGACAACATTCCCTTACGCCAAAGCCTGATCTCTAAAGCAAGGCCCTCACTCTCTTCAATGCTCTGAAGACTGAAAGAGGTGAGGAAGCTGCAGAAGAAAAGTTGGAAGCTAGCAGAGGTTGTTTCATGAGGTTTAAGGAAAGAAACCATCTCCGTAATATAAAAGGGCAAGGTGAAACAGCAAGTGCTGATGTGGAAGCTGCAGCAAGTTATCCAGAAGACATAGGTAAAATCATTAATGAAGTCAACTACGCTAAACAATTGATTTTCAGTGTAGACACAACAGCCTTATTGTGGGAGAAGATGCCATCTAGGACTTTCTTAGCTAGAGAGAAGTCAGTGCCTGGCTTCAAAGCTTTAAAGGACAGGCTGGCTCTCTTGTTAGGGGCTAACGAAGCTGGTGATTTTAAGTTGAAGCCAGTGCTCATTTGCCATTCTGAAAATCCTATAGGGCCCTTAAGAATTATGCTAAATCTACCCTGCTTATGTTCTGTAAATGGAACTACAAAGCCTGGATAACAGTATATCTGTTTACAATATGATTTTCTGAATATTTTAAGCCCACTGTTAAGATCTACTACTCAGAAAAAAAGATTCCTTTTAAAATATTACTGCTCATTGACAATGCACCTGGTCACCCAAGAGCTCTGATGGAGATGTACAATGAGATTCATGTTGTTTTCATACCTGCTAACACAGTATCCCTTCTGTAGCCCATGGATCAAGGAGTAATTTTGATGTTCAAGTCTTATGACTTAAGATATACATTTCATAAGTCTATAGTTGCCATAGATAGTGATTCCTCTGATGGATCTGGGCAAAGTCAATTGAAAACCTTTTGGAAAAGATTCACCATTCTAGATGCTATTTAGAACATTCATGATTCCTGGGAAGAGGTCAAAATAGCAATATGAACAGGACTTTGGAAGAAGTTGATTCCAGCCCTCATGGATGACTTTGAGGGATTCAAGAATTCAGTGGAGGACATAACTGCAAATGTGGTGGAAATCGCAAGAGTACTAAAATTAGAAGTGGAGCCTGAAGATGTGACTGAATTGCTGCAATCTCATGATCAAACTTTAATGCATAAAGAGTTGCTTCCTATGGATGAGCAAGGAAAGTGATTTCTTGAGCTGAAATCTGCTCCTGGTGGAAATGTGGTGAAGATTGTTGATAAGACAACAAAAGATTTAGACTATTACATGAACTTAGTTGATAAATCAGGGTTTGAGAGAATAGCCTCTGGTTTTGAAAGAAGTTCTACTGTGGGTGAAATGCTATCAGATAGCATTGCATGCTACAGAGAAGTCATTCATGAGAGGAATCAATGCAGCAAACTTCAGTGTTGTCTTATTTTAAGAAATTGCCACAGCCACCCCAGCCTTCAGCAGCCACCACTCTGATCAGTCAGCATCCATCAACATCAAGGCAAGACTCTTTTACCAGCAAAAAGATTATGACTTGCTGAAGACTCAGATGATGGTTAGCATTTTTTGGCAATAAAGTATTTCTTAATTAAGGTATGTAAATTTTTTTAGACATAATGGTATTGCATGCTTAATAACTACAGTATACTGTAAACATAACTTTTATGTACACTGGGAAATCAGAAAATTTGTGTGACTCAGTTTATTGTAATAATTTCTTTATTGCAGTGGTCTGGAACCAAACCCATAATATCTCCAAGGTATGCCTATACCAGCTAGAAAAATAGGAGAGAAGTTAGCCTCATGAAGGAAATGTCATTTGAGATAGTTCTTGAAGAATTTTAACAGGAGATAAAGGTTTCTGAGTATGAAGGAAGGAAACAAAGGAGATGTCCTTAGTATAGTGTCTGGCAGTGAGTAGTGCAGTCTGGTTATAAGTATTGAATAAATTGGGTATTTTTGACAACTGTCCCAAAACATCCCCTCATCTAGAGATATGCACTTTGTAATCCCATTCCACTCTTTCTTCCCTCTAGTCACTCTTACGGAGCCTGTGTCTTCCCACTTTCAACTGAGGGATATATTTTGTGGAAACTCTACTAACAATATAAATAAGGGAAAGATGTAGGCATAAACTAGTTTAATGAAGTCCCAATATTTAACCTTATTTTTTTTTTATAAATTTATCTGTTGGCTGCATTGGATCTTCACTGCTGCTCACGGGCTTTTTCTAGTTGCGGTGAGCAGGGGCTTCTCATTGCAGTGGTTTCTCTTATTGTGGAGCACAGGCTCTAGCTGCGTGGGCTTCGGTAGTTGTGGCACACGAGCTCAACAGCTGTGGTTCGTGGGCTGTAGAGTACAGGCTCACTAATTGTGGTGCACAGCCTTAGTTGCTCCGAGGTATGTGGGATCTTCCCAGACCAGGGCTGGAACCCGTGTCCCCTGCATTGGCAGGCAGATTCTTAACCACTGAGCCACCAGGGAAGTCCCTAACCCGATTTTAAATGACAGCCCTGAAGTAATTTAGAGGGATCTGTATCTCTTCACACTGACAGCTAACTGGCGAGGAGCAGGGAGCAGAAATACACATTCTGGGGGCCAAATTATTTCTTCCATTATAGACGCCAGCAAAAGCATTAGTCATCAGGTTTAGAATTCCTTGCCATCTGGAAAACATGGTTAATAGTACTGTTAGACATTACTAGTGTAAAGTACTCTATAGACGATAAATATTTTTAAAATATACAGTCTGGGACTTCCTAGGCGGCGCAGTAGTTAAGAATCCGCCTGCCAATGCAGGGGACACAGGTTCGAGCCCTGCACTGGGAAGATTCCGCATGCCTCAGAGCAACTAAGCCTGTACGCCACAGCTATTGAGCCTGTGCTCTAGAGCCTGTGAGCCACAACTATTGAGCCCATGTGCCGCAACTATTGAAGCCCACATGCCTAGGGCCTGTGCTCCACAACAAGAGAAGCCACTACGATGAGGAGCCTGCACACCACAATGAAGAGTAGCCCCCACTCGCAGCAACTAGAGAAAGCCTGTGTGCAGCAACAAAGACCCAATGCAGCCAATAAATAAATAAATTAAATAAATAAATAAATGTATAAAAAATTATTTAAAATGTACAGTCTGTTTATCTTATAGAATAGGAAGGAACTATATTTACTTGGGTATTAACTCTTTGCCTTCTGTATTATGCTGTGGTATAGAATATAGGATTGGGAAGGAAAAAAAAACACAGAATATAGCAATATTTATTTCAAAGGAGAGCATTCTACTGATATTCAGTTGATGGTTAACCAGAGCCTACAAACAGCTTCTTATGGTTGGATTGCTACCAGTGACCCAGTCACCCCTTCTGTCACTCATCCCTCCCTTCTCTTGTTTTCTTGCCTTCTCTTACTCAAAAACCCATACCTAGTTTACAACCTAATTTTGAAATTATATTAATTGTAGAGTAGAAAGTTATATAATTAGATAATAAAAAATTAGAAAGTGCAGTAAAGAAGAAAATGACAAAAGCTCCATCCTTATAACACCACTGTTAGCAACTTGCTTGACTCCCTTCCTCTTTCTGCTATTCCTCCTTTGAACATACTTCTCATAATAACATTAATTTTGTGTATTTTTATCTAACATTCTCTATTGATGGATGATCTTCATAATCATCCTTTTCGTGTCTGTATAGTATTCCATCAAAAATGTGTTCACTTAACTGTTCTCTTCAGGTTTAGTATTTAGATTCCTCCACATATTCTAAATAATACTCTTTAAAACATTTGTGTGCATTTTCTTTCATGCTGGGGATTTTTTTCTGTCAGGTAGTTTCTTAGAAGTAGAATTACTGAGTCAGAGATTCATAGTTCGAGGTTGGTTTATTTTCTTTCTGTTTTTTTTCCCCTCCTAGGTCCTCAAACTACAGCTGACAGCAGGTTTTTGTTTTGTTTTAATATTTATTTTATTTTGGCTGCACCAGGTCTTAGTTGTGGCACATGGGATCTTTTAGTTGCAGCATGTGGGCTCGTAGTTGTGGCATGTGGGCTTCTTAGTTGCAGCCTGCGGACTCTTAGTTGTGGCATGCAGTCTCTTAGTTGTGGCACATGGACTCCTAGTTGTGGCATGCATGCAGGATCTAGTTCCCCAACCAGGGATGGAACCCAGACCCCCTACATTGGGAGCAAGGAGTCATACCCACTGGACCATCAGGGAAGTCCCTAGCTGACAGTGTTTACATGACTTCCTTGTCTTCAGCCACTTCCCCCAACTACTATGCCAAGGCATCCTGATATCTACTCTGTTGTGAAGCCTCCCTAAGTATATGAGCATTTTGCAGAGTTGCATAGAAATAAATTCTAACTCTACTCATTATGAAGACCATGCTGAATGTGTGTTTGAAAGGCAAGAGTAAACATTTTAAACCTTTAGGATTCTAATTTGGTTCCCATCTGCCTCAGTAATGCCGTACAGTTCTTGCATCCAGTGGACTTTGTTTGGGGGTTTTTTTTTTGTTTTTATTTTATTTGTTTTTGTTTTGGCTGCATTGGGTCTAAGTTGCTGCACACGGGCTTTCTCCAGTTGCCGCAAGTGGGGGCTACTCTTTGTTGTGGTGTATGAGCTTCTCATTGTGGTGGCTTCTCTTGTTGCAGACCACAGGCTCTAGATGCACAGGCTTCAGTAGTTGTGGTGCACAGGCTCAGTAGTTGTGGCTCATGGGCTCTAGAGTGCAGGCTCAGTAGTTGTGGCTCACAGGCTTAGTTGCTCCACAGCATGTCGAATCTTCCCAGACCAGGGATTGAACCCGTGTTCCCTGTGTTGGCAAGTGGATTCTTGAAATTCCAGTGAACTTTGTAACACAGAAATCTGTTTGTTGGCTTGAGCTAAATCCCAAAGAAAGAAACGATGGATTTTTGTAAGGAAATAAATGTAAAGTGTAGAAAATAATGGAATACACCTGCAAAAATCTTCAGTTGCTTTTATATTTACAGTATTTCCAAATGAGCAGTCATCTTTTTATTGGACTAAACTCTATATCAAAATGTACCACACTTTTAATGAAACTAACATTTCAAAGTCCCAGTAGGATCAGTTAAATTCAATTCAGTAAGCATGTATTGAGCCTGCACTGCCCATGAGACCTTTCACCAGGTGTTGGGAATTACATAGCTGCATACAGTGTCTGTTGAGTTGGTGTCTGTTGAGTTGGTGTCTGTTGAGTTGATAGATTGAGAGAACCAGTCTCACGGATGGGCATTGAGGAAAATAGAGCATTTCACTTCTAAGGGAAGTGTCTCTGGCTGTGTTATATGTTCTTTGACTTTCTCCATAGCCATAATAACAAGTAAAGTACCTGACACAGATCCTTACACATATTATATGTTCAAAAATATCAATCTGAACCTCAAGATAAGCGGTTTTACTCCAGTTCTACCAACTAAGCTTAAAATACTACCAAAAGGAGGGAGTTCACATTGGTAAAGCGTCTATTCTGTACCAGGTTCCATGTCAGGCATATTCATACGTTATTTCAATTAATGATCATAACCATCCTGAATGTATTTACAGATGAGAAGGTAGAAGAATTAACTGCCTCACCCAACAGCACACAGCTAGCAGATGGAGAGAGCTGGGATTAGAACCCAGATATGGCTGCCTCAGAAGCCCTGCTCTTTAGTGTACTTTCGTCCTCTGTGGGGATGACCCTTTATTCCTCTGTCTGTATATCTTCTTCAGTGAAGTGTCTGTTCACATCTTTCAACCATATTTTATTAGTTTTTTTTTCCTTTTTATTGCGTTTTGAGAGTTCTTTTTATATTCTGGATACAAATCCTTTATCAGATAGATGATATACGTAGGTTTCTCCCAGTCTGTGGCTTGTCTTTTCATTTTGTTAACAGTGCCTTTCAAAGAGCAGAATTTTTTTTTATGAAGTCCAGCTTATTTTTTTCTCTTTCATGGATCATAGTGTGGTATAATAACTAAGAAATCTTTACCTAACCCAAAGTCATAAAGATTTTCTTCTTTGTTTTATAGTTTTAGGTTTTACATTTAAATCTGTGGTTTGGTGTGAGTTACATAAGAAGAATGACTAAAATTCTTTTTCCTTATTTGTTGTTGAAAAGACTGTCCTTTCTCCACTGAATTGCCTTCACATCTTTGTCAAAAATCAACTGACCATATATGTGTGGGTCTATTTTTGGACTTTCTGTTCTGTTTCATTGATCTGTCTGTTGATGACAGTACTACTCTGTTGTAATTATTGTAACTTTAAAGTCCTGAAATCAGACTGTAAATCTTCCAACTTTCTTCTTTCTCAAAATTGTTTTGGATATTCTAGTTCCTTTGCATTTCCATATGAATTTTAAAATTGGTTTTCTACCAGAAAACCTACCAGGATTTTTTCATTAGGATTGCAGTGACTCTGTAGATCAGCTTGAAGATATTTGACATCTTAACAATATTGAGTCTTCCAATTGTCTTTAATTTCTCTGAGCAGTGTTTTATAGTTTTCAGTGTATAGATGTTGCATATCTTTTGTCAGACTCAATCTCTATTTCATAGTTTTTGACACTGTCGTACTGATTTTTTATTTCAATTTCTGATTGTTCATTGCTAACACATAGAAATACAATTGATTTTTGTTTATTGATTTTGTATCCTACAACATAGCTAAACTCATTTATTAGTTGTAGCTTTTATGTAGATTTTCTGTATAGATAATCATGTCACCTATTTATAAAGACAGTTTTACTTCTTCCTTTCCAATTCAGATGCCTTTTATTTCCTTCCATGCTTGCTTTTTTCCCCTTACTGTAATAACCTCAATCTCCAGTACAATGCTTGAATAGAAGCGGTGAGAGCCAACAGATGTTCTTGCCTTGTTCCCAAACTTAGGGAGAAAGCATCGGTCTTTCACCATTAAGTATGAAATTCACGTAAGATTTTTGTAGATGCCCTTTACCATATCAAGGAAGTTTCTTCTATTTTTATTTAGTTTGCTGATAGGAATGGATGTTGGATCTTGTCAAGTGATTTTTTTCTTCATTAGTTTGTTAATATGGTGAAATGCATTGGTGATTTTTCAAATATGAAACCAACTTTGCATTCCTGATTAATTCCATTTGGATCTTGGTATATTATCCTTTTTATATATTGGTTGGAATTGATTTGTTAAATTTTTGATAAGCATTTTTATATGTCTATTTATGGCAGATACTTTATTAGTCTGTAGTTTTCTTATAATGTTTTTACCTAGTTTTGGAATAATGTTTATCTCATAAAATAATTTGTATCCCCTCCTCTTCAATTTTCTGGAAGCTTATGTAGAATTTTTTTTCTTCCTTAAATGTTTAGTAGAATTCACCAGAAGTTACCTGGATCTGGAAGGGGTTTTTGTGGGATTTTTTTATATTTATTTATTGATTGATTTTGGCCATGCTGGGTCTTAGTTGTGGCATGCAGGATCTTTAGTTGCAGCATGCGGACTTCTTAATTGTGGCATGCAGGCTCTTAATTGCGGCATGCATGGAGGATCTA
Organism: Hippopotamus amphibius kiboko; assembly: GCF_030028045.1. Lineage (NCBI taxonomy): Eukaryota > Metazoa > Chordata > Mammalia > Artiodactyla > Hippopotamidae > Hippopotamus > Hippopotamus amphibius. Next base: position 42,760,069 of record NC_080194.1, on the reverse strand, counting down.
GTTCCCCTGACCAGGGATCAAACCCAGGCGCCCTGCATTGAGAGCTTGGAGTCTTACCCACTGGACCACCAGGGAAGTCCCCTATGGGAGTTTTTTAAACAACAAATTCAATTTCTTTAATAGAGAGAGGGTTATTCAACTTATTCTTCTTGAATGGACTTTGATCATTTGTGTCTTTCAAAGAATTTGTCGATTCCATTTAAGTTGCCAAATTTATTGGCATAAAGTTGCTTGTAATTTTTTTTATTATTCTTTGATTGTCTGGAGAATCTGTAGTGACATCACTTCTCTCATTCCTGATAGTAGTTATTTGTGTCTCCTCTTTTTTTCCCTGATCATCCTACTAGAGGTTTGTCAATTTGATGTATCTTCACAAAAAAAACAACTTTTGATTTCATTGACTTTTTTCCCTGTTGTTTTTCCATTTTTTATTTTGCTGCTTTCTAGTCTGGTTTTTATTATTTCCTTTCTTCTAATTAATTTGGATTTAATCTGCTCTTTCCTGATTTTTTTAAGGAAGCTAAGGTCATTGATGTGAGACTTTCCTACTTTTCCAGTATAGGCATTTGGTACTAGACATTTCCTTCTACATGTTGCTTAAGTGCCACCACACAAATTCAGATACATTGTGTTATTATTTTCATTCAGTTTTGAATATTTTCTAATTGGCCTTTTAATTTCTTCTTGTTTCATGGATTGCTTAGAAGTGTTATTGAGTTTCCAAATATTTGGGAATTTTACAGATACCTTTCTATTAATGATTTATCATTTATTTCCATTGTGGTCAGGTAACATACTTGAATCATTTTAAATTTATTAGGACTTGTTTTGTGGCCCATTATATGGTATATCTTGGTTAATGTTCCATGTGTACTTGAAAAGAATATATAATCTGCTGTTGTTAGGTGTTATGTTCTATAAACGTCAGTTAAGTCAAGTGGGTTTATAGTGTTGTTGAAGTCTTCTGTATCCTTACTGATTTTCTGAATTCTCTACCTGATGCCCTGTGCCTTGTGAGGTTTTCTGCTGTGTTAAGAGGGAAGAGGAAATATTCCCAGACTTATGTAAATGCTGAGGATTGTTCCCTCTAATCCTTTGGGTGGTTCTGTCTCCAGCTTCAGATAGTTCTTGACGTACACGTGTTGATCAGTACTTAGCTGAAGACTTGAGGGGGACCCTCTCCAGACTTCCAGAGTTCTCGCTATGCATTTCTTCATTACTCTAGCATGCAAACTCTAGCCACTTTAGCCTTCCTGAATTCCCAGTTCCATATCTTCAATTCAGGGAGACCACCACCTCTTCCTGGATTCCCTCCTGCTATATCTCAGCTTGGAAACTTTTTTCAGACGATAAGTTGGGGAAATTGTTTCCTGTCCAACAAGGATCACTGATATCCAGTGTCTTGAAAACTGCTCTTTCATGTATTTTGAACAGTTTTTTGGTTGTTTCTGGAGGGAGTTTAAATCTGGTCCCTGATATGCCATCTTGCCTGGAAACAGAAATCCATTTTGCCGATATCTTCAACACCACCTTTTGTAATATACTTGTGTTTAGAATGATGTTCACTGTGATCACTTTTCTGTCTAGATGGAATTCAAAAGCCCTGCTAGCCAGTTATAGGGAGCTGCTTTCCTCTATGCAGGATATCACCAGATTTTTTTTTAATTTATATTCTCCTTTCCTCATAAAAACAACAATGATGTATTAAGTACCTCCTATGTACCAAGCATGCATTAAGGGTTTAAATGTTGCCTCACTTAATCCTTGTAATAACCTTGTTAAAGAAGTAATTGTTGGGATTTCCCTGGTGGCACAGTGGTTAAGAATCCACCTGCCAATGCAGGGAACACGGGTTTGATCCCTGGTCCAGGCAGAACCCACATACCTTAGAGCAGTTAAGCCCGTGCTCCACAACTATTGAGCCTGCGCTCTAGAGCCCGTGAGCCGTGCTCCGCAACAAGAGAAGCCACCGGTGATGAGAGGGCTAGGCACTGCAACAAAGAGTAGCCCCCACTCTCTGCAACTAGAGAAAGCCCACGCACAGCAACAACAACACAGCCAATAAATAAATAAATACATTTTATTTTAAAAAAAGAAAAAAGAAGTAATTGTCTTCATTATAGAGATGAGGCAGTTGAAGTTGAGAAGTCAAGTAATTTGCCCAAGGTCATATAGCAAGTAAATGGCATAGTCAGCATTCTAACCCAGGTGTGTCAGCTCCAAGGACTGTAAAGCTAATGAAGCCCCTCAGAGGTAGTTTTGCTGAGTTCAAGAGGTCAGCTACTAAAACCAACTCAGAAAGCTTCTTCTTATCTTCCCTCGCAGTAAGAGTAAGCGTTTTACAACATCTAAAAAAGGAAAAGTATTACTACAGCTAGAAAGAATACGTTTGATTAAAATTCTGTCAGGTGACGGGAAGGAAAAGGGACAAGTGAGCAGTTAAGAAACAGGAAGAATGTGATTTTAGAAATGCTGGGTCGAGAAAACATTGCAACTGCTAAGTTACAGAGGGTGGAAGAGGAAAAAGGAAGAAATTGTCCTGAGATGACAGAGTGTGGAAAGCTGCTAGAGCAATGCAAAAGCATGTGGCAGTGACCTCTATTGCTGTCGCTGCAACTTGTCATTCCCTTCCATAAGAATCAAGAAATGAACTCAAAGGAGAAGGAAAGGATGTTTAGTATCAAACAGCATTGCCAAAATGAAATGTTTTGGATTGATGCCCAGTGCCAGAGCACAGTACATATTAACATTCTTTATACTATATTTTTGGAAATGTGTTCTACCCACAGTGGCTTTAATTTTAGTTTTTATAGATGTATGGGTGTTTTGTTTTGTATTTTGTCATACCCACAGTTTTTCTTCAATGTCTGTAACCTTTACTAGAATATAAAGGCAATGTCTTCCAAGTATATATAAATATGTTTAAGTTAGTTTTACAGCAATTTTCTGCATGTGAACCTCGTCTTTTATATGATGTCTTATTGGAAAATAATAGAATCATAAGCCTGAGATGATTTGAAAGGTCAAGATTTGAGTCTGTTTTGTCATTGATCTGACTGACCATACATGCATTATTTGTAAGATGATGAGGCACGTGATTCCCTCACTCAGCTGTGGAAAATTTTCAGTAATAATTATAAATGGGAATATTACAGGGGCTTTGAAATGGAGGCCATAAATGCGACAGGAAATATGTACTATTTATTCTTTGGGAACCCTCTCCTTCCCCCAATTTTTTAGAATTTTATTAGGTAAAAAGCAGTTGAAGAGAGTCGTTTAAAACATCAGTGATGGGCTTCCTAGGTGGTGCAGTGGTTAAGAATCCACCTGCCAATGCAGGGGACACGGGTTTGATCCCTGCTCCAGGAAGATCCCACATACCGTGGAGCAACTAAGCCCGTGCGCCACAACTGTTGAGCCTGCGCTTTAGAGCCCGTGAGCCACAACTGTTGAGCCCATGTGCTGCAACTACTGAAGCCCACGCGCCTAGAGCCTGTGCTCTGCAACAAGAGAAGCCATGGCAATGAGGAGCCCGCACACCACAATGAAGAGTAGCCCCCACTCACTGCAACTAAAGAAAGCCCACACACAGCAAAAAAGACCCAATGCAGCCAATAAAATACATTAATTAATTAATTTTTTTTAAAAATTCTAAAAAAAATGTCAGTGATAATTACTCAAGAGAAATCACGTTAGCTCAGTAAAGAGTAGAACTTGACATTATAGGCAGCCTATACTTTTTGGCTCATTGAATCTCAGAAAACCTCTGACCTTCTCTGTTCACCCTTTCCATATTCACAGGGCCCTCTGCGTGCTTAGCATCTGGTTGTGCTCATTTCCCACTCTAGGCTGTGAACTCCTGCAAAGCAGACAGCATCCTTCGTTTCATATCTAAGAGCCTAGCTTAGTGTTCAGCATATAGTAGGTATTTGGTATTTTAATTAATTGTTCTACTGTAAGGCCCAATTTTGATTGTCCATTCTTTATATCCTTAACGTGTAAACATTAGTGCCTTTGTATGTTTGAACATGGGGGAAAGTAGCCAAATATGTGGTTTTTTTGTTTTTTGGGGTTTTTTTTATTTTTATTTTTTTGGCTGTGTCAGGTTTTAATTGCAGCGTGTGGGTTTTTCATTGCTGTGCGTGGGCTTCTCTCTACTTGCGGCACTCAGGCTCAGTAGTTGTGGTGCACCGGCTTAGTTGCCTCGAGATATGTGGGATCTTAGTTCCCCAACCAGGGATCAAACCGACATCCCCTGCACTGCAACACGGATTCTCAACCACTGGACCACCAGGGAAATCTCCAAATAAATGTTTATATGTAACTAGAAACCAAAGAACCATTGAGCCTATTTTGTTCCTTCTTTATTGGATTTTTAATTTAAAAAGTAAAACATGCTTATTCTAATAGTTTATAGTTCGGAAGTATATAAAAAACAAGCCAAACTCCTCTATTCTCCAGTCTTTTTTTCTTACTCTGCCTACCTCTGTCAGATATTTATGCTCATATAAATCTTATTTGTATTTTAATAAAATGGACAGTACTCTAAGTAAATACATTTTTTACACTCAATACCATTTTAATATATGCCTTTTAGCTATGGTGGGTAATATACATTGAAACTCTTTTAAATTATATTCCTTGTGCTACATTTCAAAAGCAACTGTGCCCTTTCCTGTGGCAAAATATACATAACATAAACTTTACCATTTTAAACCATTTTTAAATATAAAGTTCAGTGGCATTAAGTACATTCACTTTTTTGTGCAGTCATAACTATCATCCATCTCCAGAACTCTCTTCGTCTTGCAAAAGTGAAGATCTATACCAATTAAACAATAACTCCCCAGCCCCCAACCCCCCAAATCTCTGACAGCCAACATTCTACATTCTGTCTCTATAAATTTGACTATTCTAGGTACTTCATATAAGTAGAATCATGCAGTATTTATCTTTTTTGTGACTGGCTTATTTCACATAATATTAATGTCCTTAGGGTTCATATTGTAGCATGTGTCAGAATGTCCTTCCTTTTTAAGGCTGAATAATATTCTGTTGTTATATACCACATTTTGTTCATCTACTCATCTCAGTGGAAACTTGAGTTGCTTCTACCTTTTGGCTATTGTGAATAATACTGCTATGAACATCGGTAAACAAATATCTGTTCACGTCCCTGCTTTCAAACTCTTCTGGGAGGAACCATTGAAAGAACAGAATAGAAATTAAAATTGAAAAGAATTGAAAGAATAGAAGTGAAATTGCTGGATTATATGGTAATTCTATGTTGAACTTTTTGAGGAACCACCATTCCATTGTCCAAAGCAGCTGTACCATTTTACATTCCAGCCAGCAGTGCACACGTGTTCCACTTTATCCACATCCTTGCCAACACTTATTTCCTGATATTTTGTAATAGCCATCCTAGTGGGAGTGAAGTGGTATCTCGTGGTTTTGATTTACATTTCCCTAGTAATTAGCAATGTTGAGCATCTTTTCATATGCTTATTGGCCACTTGTATATCTTTTTTTTAATTACACTTTTTTAAAATAAATTTATTTAATTTATTTATTTATTGGCTGCCGTTGGGTCTTCATTACTGTGCACAGGCTTTCTCTAGTTGCAGGGAGCGGGGGCTACTGTTTGTTGTGGTGCCTTGGCTCCTCATCTCTGTGGCTTCTCTTGTTGCAGAGCACAGGCTCTAGGCGCTTGGGCTTCAGTATTTGTGGCACGTGGGCTCAGTAGTTGTGGCCCAAGGGCTGTAGAGTGCAGGCTCAGTAGTTGTGGTATGCGGGCTTAGTTGCTCCGAGGCATGTGGGATCTTCCCAGACCAGGGCTCAAACCCACGTCTCCTGCATTGGGGTGGATTCTTAACCACTACGCCACCAGGGAAGCCCTGTATATCTTCTTTGAAAAAATGTCTTTGCAAGTCCTTTGTCCATTTTTGAATTGGGTTGTTGAGTTTTAGGCATTCTTTATATATTCTGGATATTAATCCTTTACCAGAGTTTTTTAATCTTTTTTGTTAAATATTTATTTATTTATTTAGTCTGCTCTGGGTCTTAGTTGTGGCACTTGGGATCTTCATTGTGGCATGTGGGATCTTTAGTTGCAGCAAATGAACTCATAGTTGCAGCATGCATGCAGGATCTAGTTCCCCAATCAGGGATCGAACCCAGGACCCCTGCATTGGGAGTGGGGAGTCTTACCCACTGGACCACCAGGGAAGTCCCAATCCCTTATCAGACATGATTCACAGATATTTTCTCCCATTCTGTGGGTTGCTTTTTTACTCTTGTCCTTCGATGCACAAAACTTTTAAATTTGATGTAGTCCAATTTGTCTTTTTTTTTCTCTTGTTACCTATGCTTTTGGTGTCATATTCAAGAAATCATTGCCAAATCTGGCATCATGAGGGTTTTCCCCTCAATTTTCCTCTAAAAGTTTTATAGTTTTAGCTTCTGTGTTTAGGTCTTCTGTCCACTGAGTTTTGTTTTGGTTTGTTTTGTTTTGTTTTTGGCCGCGCCACGTGGCATGTGGGATCTTAGTTCCCAGGCCAGGGATTGAACCCGCACTCCCTGCAGTGGAAAGCATGGTCTTAAACACTGGACCACCAGGGAAGTCCCGAGTTAATTTTTGTTAAATAAGGGTCCAGCTTTACTCTTTTACATGTGGATATCCAGTTTTCCTAGTACCATTTGCTGAAAAGACTGTCCTTTCCCCATTGAATGTCTTGGGACTCTCGTGGAAAATCATGTAACCATGTATACACTGATTTATTTCAGGGCTTTCTATTCCCTAACTCTTTTTTTTTTTTTTTTAGTTTAAATCCATGGTTTATTCAGATTTCCTTGGTTTTGACCTAACGTCCTTTTCCTGTTCCAGGATCTTGTACAGGACACCCCATTACTTTCAATTGTCATGGCTCTTTGGACTCCTCTTGGCTGTGACAGTTTCTCAGACTTTTCTTGCTTTTGATGCCCTTGAAAGTTTTGAGGAGTGCTGGTCAGGTATTTTTCAGAATGTCTTTCCGTTTGGATTTGTCTGATGTTTTCTTCATGATTAGACTGAAGTTTTGAGTCTGGAGGGTTGACATTGGGCAGTTGCACCTTCTTGGGTGGAGATCCCACTCTACATCCACAGTAGAGGTTTGGACTTAGCAAGTCTTGTTTCGAGCACATCCTCATACATCCTCTTCCTTAAAGCCAAGTAGATATATTTGTAATTAGTTCCCCATATAGACTGTGCTGAGCCAGATCTTGGTGGTTTTGCAGCAGTTTCCTCTGCCTCCTCCTTATGTCTTCTACTCCAAGTTGCCTCTTATTGCAAAATTTTCCCGATCCCCCAGACTGCGTCTGGGCTCTTCCTTTATGCACTGCCTCTCAGTTTCTTCAGCAGCTGATGCACATTTTTGTTAAATCACTTAGCACACAGGTTTAAGCCATTTCTCTTGTTTGTTGCTTCCAATAAATAGTGAGCTCTCAAGCACAAGTTCTTCTTTGTACTCACTTCCAGCAGTGTCAGGGCAACATAGATGCGCAATAAATGTTTCTGCCTCCCATTCCCCAGGCCGGGAGCTAGCTGCACGGCCTGCCGAGCAGTTCATTGCCAGCACCGGCTCGCTGGCGACCTCACCTACAGTGCTCTTGCTGGCTCAGACCAGCCTGACTCATTTGGGATGGGTGGCAGGCCCCTAACTCATTTTTAATGAGTGTTATTTATCTATAATATGAACACATCATAGTTTATTCAAACATTCCTCTACTGATGGACATAAAGTTTGTGTACAGGCTTTTGCCACTGCAAGCTGTGTTGCAGTAAACATCCTAGAACATATAGTCTTACATCCTGATGCTTTTATTTCTCCATAATAGATTCACAAAAGTGAAATTGCTAGATCAAATGTTACGTTTAGTTTTTAATTTCAGTAGGCAGGGTTTTTTTTCAAGGATGTACCAGTTTACATTTTGACCAACCGTAGATGAAAACCTGTTTCTCCACATCATTGGTAGCTCTTAGAAATCTTTTTACTGTGAACTAATATGATCAGTTTAAAATGGTAAGAGGCCTTCATTAGTCAGTATTTAACTGACTCTTGGTTTTAAAAAGAAAAAATCTTTGTCATTTCATAACATGAAAAATGCAAGTGAGAACAGAACGGATACTTTTCTACGTGCAGTTGAATAAGTAAATTAACATTTTAAAACAATCGGATTTTAAGTGTTTTTCCTGCTTTCATCCATTTTCTTGAAGTAAGCAAGCTAGCCAGTGGCTTTTGATTTTTCCTAGCTTAATGCAGATACCGAAAGAGAAGAAGGGGAAGAGTTTGAAGACAACATGGATGTTTTTGATGACAGCAGTTCCAGCCCTTCTGGCACCTTAAGAAATTATCCACTCACCTGCAAAGTTGTTTATTCCTATAAGGTTTGTATTTCTCTAAGATATTTCTCATATTAAATTGTGACAACTCTGAAGATAAAAGTAACTATCTGCCCAGCCTCTTATACTGTACTTGCCATAAAATTGGTGCTCAGTTCATATTAGAGGCAACATAACATAACGGGGAAGAGTCTAGGCTCTGACATCAGACTGCCTCATCAGACTATTTCTGACACTTATGAGTTACATAACCACACCAGTCCCTTGGTCTCTATAAGCCTCAGTTTTCTTATCTATATTATGGGGATGATATTATAGGGCTAGTTTGAAGACAAAATGAGATACCACTTTTATAGCAAAACATTTACACAGTGCCTGGCATCTAGTAAATCTTCTGTAAATAGAACTCTTACCCTTATCAATTCCCTGCTTGGCACAAGACCCACTGTTAGGATAGTTCTCAAGGTTGGTATTGAAATAAAATTGCTTGACAAAGCAGTTTTGTTAAACTTTACCTTTCCTAATCTTAATATAACCACCTCTTGTTTCCAGGTTAAGCAGGGACCTAGATAGATTCCTGAACTTCCAAACCTGATTTGGTATAATAGTTCTTAATCTCTGTCACCCTGCCCTGCTTTCACATTAACTTTTTACTCAAGCAAAATAAATTGTTTCAGTTCCCCGGTTCCTTTCTTTTCCTCACTCCCTTCATTAGTCAGTAGCCAGTCCTGTTGAGTCCACCTCCAAAACATATCCTGAATCCATTCACATTTCACATCTTGGTCTAGGCCATTGCTTACTGTAAAAGAAAAAAAAACAACAACTAATAATTGGTACCCCTTCTTCATACTTATCTACCAACAGTCCACTTTCCACTCTGCAGCCAGAATTATCTTTAACACATGCAGGAGAGTATTTTATTCCCCTGCCTAAAACCCTTTATAAGCTTTCCATCACACAAAGGAAAACAAACTGTTCACTAGGGTCTATAATGTCCAGATTGACCTGGCCCCTGCCAATCTCCTTAGCAACCAACCCACTCACTACATGTTAGCAACTCTGGCTGCCTCTCAGTCTTCAAAAGCACTATGCTTTTTCCTGACTTGACAACTTTGCACTTGCTGCTGCCCTACCTAGAACTGTCTTTTCCCACATCTTGGTTGGCTGCCCACTGCTTTTCATGTAGGCTCAGCCAAATAGTGCCTCCTCAGGGTTCCCCTGACCACCTAAATGCAGAGCCAACTTCCCAGTCACTGCTCTATCCCATTGCCCTTTTGTCCTCATTTATTTACTATATAGAACCTATCGCCAGCCAGACTTAATCTTGTTTGTTTCATGCTTCTTTATCCGACTCTCCACTAAAGGCCCATGAAGGCAGAAACCTTGTCTGTGTCTGTATACCTTGTGTATGTGTCTTCAGCTCCTAGGACAGTGCCGGGCGCATAATGGATCCTCCTGAAATAGTTGTGAAATGAATAAATGAATGATGTGAGGAAGGCATGAACAAATGAATCCCTTTCATTTTAATGAATGGGATTAATTTTAATGAATTCCTTTCGTGTTGGTGCCATGCTTAAGGGACAACAACGGAGGAAGGGTCTGGAGAGAATCTAAATCATACATGGGACAGTCTCACCCCTGCCACCACCACCCGTGGACAGCCAGAAGCTGATATCATTAACTCCTCAATATCCGTGATTACCAGGCTTTTTTTAGTTTAACATCCTTTTAGTATATATTTACGTTAACAATACTTCCTCTTTAACTTCCTCGTAAGTTAACAATACTTAGAGTCCTAAGTATCTGAGTGATTATTACATCTGAGGAATTTTACAGATGAGGTAGCATTTCAGTGAGGTCATGAATAAGATCTTTCTAGTTACAGTGATAAGGTAGGGAAGGGAAAAAGCCTTCTAAGCAAACAGCAGATACAGAGACACAGTTTGATGAGATAATAAGGTGTTCAGGAAATGTTAAACCCAGTGGTGTCTAAGCATCAAGTGTGGGAAATAGAGCAGCTGGAAGTAAAGATGTCAGACAGACCTATAGATCAGACTGAGGTTTGGCTTTTATCCTGGCTGAAGGAAGCCATTGGGTGTCCTAAAATCAGACTAGGCTTTTAAATAAGGTAACCTTGGTCATGGTATACATATTCCAGAGTGGGTAGGTTAGAGTGGAGAGAGACTAACTATAAGCCTAGTTGTGATTCCTTTTGTCCAGACCAGTGAGGAAGGCCTAAGTTAATCTTGCAAGAATGAAGAAAAGCTAAATTTAAGCAATAGTTTCAAAAGCCTTAAAAATGCTCATAACTTCCCCCCACCCAAAAAAAAAATGCTCATAACTTTGACCCTACTAGCATATGTCCTAAGAAAGTGACCCACAGTATGGAAAAACATTCTGGGTATAAAATGCTCTTTCATCATAGTACTACTTTATAATAGCAAAGTTGGCAGTCCAGTAAGGAAATAGTTAAATAAATTAACCATTCATATAATGTAACCATAACAAAATACTATGAAGATAATTGAAAATTACTTTAGAGTTTTTTATGTAAGAAGAAATATGTCCAGAAAGTAAGATACCAAACTGTATTACCTTATGATCTCAATTATACATATTTCTAGCTTTTCTACAATGAATATGTATTACTTTTGTAATCAGGAAAAAGCATATTGTTTTAAAAGAAAACAGGAAATTTAGAGAGATGATGGTGGGAATGGAGGGCATGGCTGCTTCTGGAGTTCTGGCTGTCACTGTGTATTAGGACTTCATGAGGTAGTGTGAGACCATGTGTTTATTTAATAACCATTTACTGACCACTTGCTCTCTTTAGTTGGGATTAGTGAGAAGAATTACATTCCTTGCCTTAAGTAAGTCATTCCAGTAGGAAGCCCACAAGTGCAAACAACTAACTTGAGTGCCACAGTACTCAGTGTTAGAGGGATGCTCACAGCCTTATAAGAATAAAAGGAGGAAAAAGCAAGCAGCTCATTGTGGGTGGTCTCGGAAAACATATAAGCTGGGCATCAAATCATGAGTGATAATAATAGCTACCATTTACGAAATCCTATGTGCCTAGTATCATATATATATATATTTTTTTCTAATCCTTTCAATAACCCTATGAGGAAGATATTACCAACCAACCCATTAATTCAAAAAATATTATTGGGTTGGCCAAAAAAGTCGTTCGGGTTTTTCTGTAACATGGACAAACCCGAACGAACTTTTTTGGGCAGCCCAATAGTTGAGCACTTTCCATGTACCATGTGCTCTTTTCTAGGCTCAGGGATATAGCATTGATCAACACAGACAAAAAGCTCTGCCCTTGCGGAACTTACATTGTAACAGGAATAAAAGAAAACTGAGGCTCTGAAAGATCTTATGGTCACTTGCCTGTAGAAACAGACTAAAGCTGGACTTGAACAGTAATCTAGTCACCAGATGGGAAGGAAGGAGCAGGCCCTGCTAGAGAGAAGGAACAGCCTGATAAAAGCATAGAGGCAATAAAGAGCATGGTATATTCAGAGAATATGGAATAGTTTGCTGGGGCCAAAGCATCAAGAGACCACGGGGTCTTGAGTGTCATACAAAGGACTTGACCTGGTCAAGTGGAAGAATTGGTCACTGCTAGGTATGGTATGATCAAGCTAGTGTCTGCTTTATATAACACTGGGACAACTTGCATGGACCGTCATGATTTTTTTAAAGAGCAGCAATATATTTAAAGGTGTTCTTAACCCTCCTGTTTTGCTCTCACACGCATTGAAATCTGGTTGTGTTGATACTTTCTAAGTTTTGCCACAGAATTAGGAAAAACATCTTTGTTATGTAGGTGCCTTTTGCTGGTATATTCAAGGCATCAGTGTGGTTTCAGATTAGTGAAGAAATTCCATTGGAAAAGCTATCAAAAATCAGTGAGCTTTTTTTTCCTCATATTTTTAGATCAGAGGTAATTTACTTAAAATTCTGGTCCTGGAGTATTTTTGTGATTGGCCAGCCATTTTCAATACTATTTTTCTGTCTCAAGCAGCTATTACAGCAATGTCCAGAATGTGGGGTTGATGAAACATACATGAAATGGGAAATGAATCCTAGGAAATGAGTCTTGCCTTATTTTTGCTTGTGTAACTTGGAGATATTTTACACTTTGAGACTGTGAGATCTGAAAAACTATGTGGTCTTAAGTGATAGTTTTAACTGATCTTGGGACTTGGGGAAAGCTTTTAAGGCTGTTCACTGAGAGCCAGAAGATAACGGCAGATCCCTCCTGTTACAGGTGACAGGCAAGTCTCTTTAGGAAAAAAAGCCACAAAGTCTCTCTCTCCAACCCCTCTTCAGAGTCCCTGAGAGTTTGCTCTCAGATTCTACAGCCTCAGGGCAGTATTTGGGTGTCTGGTGCTAGTGGACTCCTGCTGTTAGGGATTTAAAAAAGAAAAAGAAAAAAACCATCACAGTTAGCAACTTCTGCAGAAGCACCCAAGTGGATAAGCCCAGTCTCTACAGTTAAGCTGCAGCTTAATAAATCCAAACTTTGACCAGTCTCAATCATTTCTCTCCTACAACTTTCTTTTCTTGTGCACTGTTTTACCGTGATTCCAGACCAATTCCAGGCACTGCTAAAGCTATCATTCAATCCATGTACATAGCTCTTTGCGTTTTCACAGCCTGCACCTCCATGGTAGCCCTCTGGTGCAGTTCTAATTCACTGCTTTCTCCTTTGTCTGTGCTTCCCAAATCATCATGGTTCTGTGCTTATTCATCCCACACTGACTACCCCATCTTCCCAAGAATGGCAGGATTGTCATTTTGAAGAAATGGAGGCGTCAAGAAGTTGAGTAACTTACCGACAGACACATAAGCTGGAGCTAGAACCCAGGTCCTCTACTTCCAGCAGAGTGCTGTGTTCACTGAACCTGATTGCCTCTTGAGGATTCCGTTTCTCCAGTTTTTGTTGTGGCTTTATTTTGTTTAGCTTTTTAAAGTAAAACTTCACCTCATTATGATAGTTTTACAACACTCAAATTTTTATGTTCAATACGTTTTTCAAAATCATTTCAATATTTTGATCCCCAGTTTTTGTTATGATCAGTTCACATCTACTCTTTATCTAACCTTTTTAATTTTGTCCATGACCATCCTACATTGCAGGCTTCTCAACCAGATGAGTTGACCATTGAGGAGCATGAGGTGTTAGAAGTGATTGAAGATGGAGATATGGAAGACTGGGTAAAGGTATCTTCCTTTGCTCATATCGCCCCTTCTTGTGACATTTTCAGGAGTTTGTTTTGGTTCTTGTTGTACCCTGTCCAAATTGTGTGTGCAAACCTGTTTTGTCACGTGTCTTTTACTCAGGCTCGAAATAAAGTCGGCCAAGTGGGTTACGTGCCAGAAAAGTACCTGCAGTTTCCCACCTCGAACAGTCTGCTGAGCATGCTGCAGTCCTTGGCTGCTTTGGACAGTCGGTCACACACGTCCAGCAACTCCACGGAGGCCGAACTCGTTTCAGGCAGTCTCAACGGAGATGCTAGTGGTAAAGACTAAAACAAGGCACCCTTTATTTGGTCACATTTGGCCTAAACTGTATTACCCTGGAGTCAGCCTTCAGTGGGTTAAAAAGCACAACTTTACTCCTTTTCTGTAATACGTTTATTTGGTCACATTTATCCTGTACAGTAGAACCCTAAAGTTGATCTTCAGTGAGTACAAAATTATAGCTCTACTCTTAATCTGTGCAATGCACTTTTCGTTGTCACTTGTGTATGGGGTGGTTGGAAAAGTAAGTTGGTTGTCAGTGTTCTTACTGCACTTTTCTCTCTCTTGCTACCTAGTGTGTTTTGTGAAAGCACTTTATGACTACGAGGGCCAGACAGGTGATGAATTATCTTTTCCTGAGGGAGCAATTATCCGAATCTTGAACAAAGAAAACCAGGATGATGATGGCTTCTGGGAAGGGGAATTCAATGGACGGATTGGAGTTTTCCCATCGGTGCTAGTGGAAGAACTTTCAGCCTCAGAAAACGGTGACGCTCCATGGATGCGAGATATTCAGGTGCACAACAGGGGGAGAAAGCTGAATTAAAAGATGTTTAAAGAAAATGACTCCCAAGGAGTCTGTTGACCCACACAGCAGTGGGCTGTAGCCTCAGCCTCACCCTCACCACTCCAATCCTCGGTTGCCAGGTTTCTGCAAAACTGAATTTGGGAAGCAGAGACTTGTCAGTCAGGCGCTTGTGCAATGGCTATATGACAGCTCACTTCTCCCACATTCTGTTCTCTGAATCAGGGAACCAAAATACTAAATTGTGCAAGACATACAAAAGAATGGTTTGGTGGAGAGAAAGAAAGAAACCAGAGAGGGAATGTATTGTCTCTGTGGTTAGTCTATGCAGTAAAAATATTAGCTTGCTCTTTCTCTCCCTCACTGTCAGAGGCTCCCTGCCCAGCTCCTGCTAGTCCTTTTCAGAGAACTAATGAGCCTGCCAGAGCCCCGTACACTCATGTGGCCATAGGCCTAGCTCGTCATAGCAAAACCTGTCTCTACGGGAAACTCCTAATTCAGATCTGTCACAGCAGGCCTGGCAGGTCCAGGACCTTAAGGAACATGTCTGCCCATCTTGCTTGTGTGGTATTGTGACCACTTAGCTTGACATTTACAAACCTGGGCAAGTCAGAAACTCAGACAATTATATTATCTTCACCAAAAAATTCAACTTGTCCCTTTTTTTGTTCTTCACTGAATTGACTAATTTGGTATGTTTTCAGTAGAACTCTGGAGAGTGGTTTGATTTGGTAACCAGTAGTGTAATGAGGTCTGTGGAAGGAAGAAGTTAAACACAACACAAAACTGGGGTTGGGATGATTATCCTCGGCTCCTTGGCTTCTGAGGAGGCTGACCAAGAAAGTTAATCGTAACTTAGCGCCAAAGGAAAGTAATTTGCCAGGAGTAGTCAGAGAAGCCAGCTAGTCTCTCCTTCCTCGCGTGAGCACTTCGTAACCTCTCTTCCCTTTGCTGCAGATCTCTCCTTCCCCCAAGCCGCCCAGCTCGCTGCCTCCACTGCCGCTATATGACCAGCCTCCCAGTAGCCCTCACCCCAGCCCAGATAAGAGGAGCTCCCAGTACTTCCCCCACTCTCCTTCAGCAAATGGTAAGGGTGCGCATGATTCTAACAGAAATACACTTTCATTCAGAAATCCACACATTCACCTGAAGGGCAAACAGAGCTGCAGTAGCATTTTTATTGCTCAGCAACACAAATAAATTGAGCTTCTTTGATTCCCTCCCCTAGAAAACAGCTTCCATGCCGAGTCACCAGGATTCTCACAGGCATCCAGGCATACTCCTGAGACCTCATATGGGAAACTGCGACCTGTAAGTCTCTTATCTGGCAGGGTTATAGAATGCATAGTTCTTTCAAATTGAAAGTTAGAAATTAATGAGTCTCCATGACCCCTGTGTTGTTACTAATTCCGTCCATGCCAGGGTGAGATGGGTTTGGAAAGTTAAAAAGAGCTCTGGAAAAGGAAGGCTATAAAAATGAACACATCTTTGAAGGTCTAGTTTACACTGGCACTTCCCTCACTGAGCCATGGTGAGATTGCACAATGACAGCTATGAAAGTGTATTTAAATTATAACAAGCTCTGTGAGCATTAAAGTGGCCCAGCTGTGAAACAGAAGCATTTTTTTTTCCAGCAGGCATTTATTGAGAACCTATATTCCAGGCCTCTATTTGCCTCTTTGATGATGAACATTGAGCTGAAATAAGATACATGCCCTTTTTAGGTTTGAGAGCTTCTATTCTCAAAGAGAATCTGTTCTTACAAATAATCACCTCTACTCACCCGTCACTCCGCTGCCATTGACTGCACCCCACCATCTCACTGTGAAACAGCTCTTTCAAGGTCATAACCTTCGCTTGCTAATCTAGTACATATTTTAAATTTTATTTCCCTAGACTCCTTTATCAGCATTTGACACAATTCTTTCAACCACTCACTACCTTTGGCTTTGTTCATTCAGCAAATATTGAGTGCCTTGTTAAGGACTTGGTTCTTGATCCTCAGTGTGATAGGAAGCTGTTGTAAGATTGTAAGCAGGACACTGATGTGCCCAGTTATGCGTTTTTAAAACACTACTGTGGCAGCTAAGTGGAGAATGAATGGAAGGTGACAGAATAGACACAGGGAGCCGTTAGGAGGCTGGGGCAGTGGTCCAAGCAAGAGGGGATAGTGTGGACTAGGGGGTAAGAGTGGGAATGGAGAGAATCGGATTCATTTATTCTACCACACCTTCCTAGTCTGCTTTCTCCTTCCTGGCCCTTCCTTTTCATTGACCTTTGCGGGCGTCTCTGCCTCTGTCCATCTCTGTTGATGCTTCCCAGGGTGCTGTCCACGGGCTGCTTCTCGTCAAGTCATTAAACTCACTCTCTGAGTAATCTAATCCACTCCCAAAGCTTTGAGAACCATTTATTTACTGACAACTCCCAGATTTATAACTGCCAATCCAACCTCTTCTCTGAGCTTCACACTTGTGGAAATTTCAGTGTATATGTACCACACCCCCAAAACTCAGCTAAAACTGAGTTATCTTCCCTCCCAGACATACTCCTTCTCCCGTATGTCCTGTCCTGATGAGTGGTACCCCTCTCCTGCCAGTGCTTTGGTATCACGCGTGACACCTCCCTGACCCTGCTTTCCACAAAGAAAGGGCCTGCCAGGTTTACCTCGGAGACAGCTGTCAAGTTTTTCCACCCACTGCCAGTACCCTAGTGTAGGCCCACATCAGCTAGCTTGCAGACGACCACAGGAGTCACCTGTATTCTTGCCGACCACCACTCTTTTCTTCAGACTTACTTGAGTCATCTTTTCACACATCTGATACTGCTGTTTAAAATCTACCAAAAACTCCTCTTTGCCTACAGAATAAAGCTCAGATTTTTAAATATGGCTTAATGAGGCCATTTGTGACTTACCTCCAGCCTAACTCTCTCGTCTTATCTCTTGCAACTCTATTTCCAAGACATGTTGAAAGGTTTTCAGTTCTCCAAGCATTACTCTGTCTCGCTTCCAACTCTAGGCCTTTGGACGAGGCTTTTGAGGCTACAAAGACTCTTATGCCCATGAGGCTTTCAGCCTAGGCATGAACCTGAATGAGTTTCACATTTCACCGAGAACAGTAGGTCCTTCTCAGTGTAAGAAGTTGTGAAAATTAAGTTGAAAGCACATGCTTAGAGCATTTCTGAGAGCCCTGGGTTGCCCATATCCCTGGATAAATGATTGGATAAATTCTTATTGGGGTTTGGCTGCTTTAGGCACTGAATCGGGAAGCTAACTGACAATCCATGTGATGGTTTCCTGCTCAGGTCCGGGCAGCCCCCCCTCCACCTACACAGAACCACCGAAGGCCAGCAGAGAAGATAGAGGATGTGGAAATCACACTGGTGTGATGATGGGTTTGCCCATCCGTTACTGCTACAATCAAGGCCAGGCTTGGAGTTTGGCCAGTCTTGTTTTTTAGGCACCTTTGCATGATGATGACTCGAACAGAGCAAAAACAAGGAGGATTATATGTGACTGGGTGGCCTGGTAGAGTCCTCCCTTGTTTAGAATATTTTGTGCCTTTTTTTGTTGTCATTTTCTATGTCATCTCTCCTACTGCAGCACAAATCCTGGGCCCTAGAAGCACAGAGGGGGACAGCCCTTTGCCTAACAGTGGCCCATTTTTGTATGAGACTCAAGACCAGGCCTCTTTCAGGGCACAGTCACAGAGATACTGATCATGTGCGCTCGTACAGTATATTACTGTGGCCACAAGGATGTGGCAAAGATTCTCATCTTTCTTCAAGTGGCTTTTGCTTATCTGATTGAGTTTAATCAGATCATGTTGGCTACATAAGGAAGCAGGAGGGATTCCAGGAGAGGCTGGCTCCTCCCCACAGTTAGTCCCCAAACTGAGAAACTGAGACCTTATTGGAAAAAAGTGGACTGCCCTGAGTTTAGCACCAATTGCATTAATGCACATCTCATCCACAGCTAACAGATTTAAAACAGTAACAGTGTCCTTTGTATTAATATTTGTACCATTCATTTAGTATTAGTGGAACTAACATGGAGGGGCTGAACTATTAGCCAAATCTCATCCGTCACATAGACTAATGGAAAGGAGGCTGCAGCTGAAGCAGAAGTGGAGCTTCCAGATCTGAAATGAGCCGATTTAATGTTCTTTTTATATTTGGGTATTTTTCATCTTAATTTTTGCAGCATATACTATTCTGACCAGTATCCTTAGAATCTGAATGTCTAGATAAACTGGGGACACATACTTGCCTTGTCAAGCTTCTCTGCTGGGGAGGTCCCTAGCATTATTTTATTCCCAAGCCAGTGCACTGGTCCAGGCAGCCGAGTTGTGACTGGCCCAGACCAGTGGCCACCCACCATGTAAAATGCAGCTTCTCAGGTCCCACTGACCTCACATTTCCTTGGGAGGAACAACCTGTGGCTCTTGAAGGAAACCAGCTTCCTATGAAGAAGGACTAAGGATTGCACAGGTGCAAATTGACAAGGAAAAGACAAGTTCTCCATGTCACAGGAAGAGCCAGGAGTAGGCTTCTCTGCAGGCTAACAAACCCATAGCAGCAGGTATCCCAGAGTAGGCCTCTGGCAGCCCTCCACCTCCTATGGAAGATAGGGAGTGCATTACTTAGGGGCTAAGGGGTATTTGCCAGTTGCTTTTTTTTTTAAAGAAATCAAATTTGCAGAATTTAATCCAAAAGTTGTCTTACGCTTTGAAAACGCCATCCCTCCTAAGAATCTTTAAAAACTTGAAATGCTCGCCAAATGTCCCCATGGGATTTTTGACCAAAAGTAAGGTCAGAGCTGAAGAAATTTTCAGTTAGTTTTTTGATCACTTCAATGACAGTACCCATTGATGAATCTTCTCCATGATTTGAGGATTTTTGGTTTTGTTTTTTGCATTTCTTAACCTGTTGATCTATTTGAGGTCTTTTTGTGTTTATCAAACTTATTATTAAGTTTAAAAACGAAATTAAAAGGGTGGGTTTTTTTTTAAGATTTTAAAGTTTGTTGACCAGTTAAAAATCTTCAAAGTGCTGAAATTGGGCAATTCTTGCCACCCAGTCTTGTATTCCCTCTTTAGCTAGCAAAATTGTCCTTGAATCTGGGTTTTCCACGTTCTCAAAGGGTTATTTGAAATCTTTTGTTATATTTTAAAATATTTTTTGGAAGAGCTGCTAATTTTATTTAAAAAAAAAAAACGTTGTAAAAAAGTATGCCTCCTTTTTAAAAAGAACCCCTTCCTCCAGGACATGTAATCCAGCGTCACAGTACCCAGGGCTGGGCTCAGAGGAGGCGCCTCTGTGCAGATGTGCTTTCTTAAAAGTGGCTGTAAAAACTTTGTATTTATTATGTATAAAATGTTGAATAATAAAAAAATGGAATTAAGTTTTCTAAGTTCTCCTTATAAAAAGATTTGGGTAAACAGGCTTTTCCAAATAGACAGTGCTTCTTATAAAGACATTCCTAGGCCCCCCTTTAAACCCTACAACAGATACAGAGAGGGGGGAGTAAATTAATCCATCCATGGGACAAACAGTCCCTCGTGCCACCCACCTGCCAGGTGAAATACCCTGAATGCTACAGATAGAAATAAGTAAGTTTTGGTCTTTGTTCTCAAGGTTCTTGCCCAGTGGAGAAAAAAGGTGTACACGTGAGGACAGTACTGTGCGAGGTGCTGGAAGGGAGAGGCAGAGTGCACTGAGGGAGCTGAGGAGGGAGCTCTGATTCTGTAGCTGAAAGGGTGAGAGGAGGGCCATCGAGTCCCCTCAGAGGATGTGACTGCTGGCTTCTAGGAAGTGGGCACTCTGGACTGCTCTGTCCTTCCCTAAACCTCCACCCTGAGGAGTAATGAGTCAAGAGAAGGAGATCTTATTGGTCTCAGGGGTGGCTAGAGGATTCCAGGTGAAAAGCTGAGTCCCTCTGGCTGCCAGCCAGGCCAGTGAGGACTAGAGCTCAGCCTGTTTGGGGAGGGGCCCCACAGCCCTCCTCTTCCAGAGCTGGACACGTGCTATATGTGTTCTTCCAGATGTTTTCTGTGCATGGAATTCACATGTGCACACACTGACTTGGGGCGGGGGGGGGGGGTTGTTTTGTTTTGCTTTTGTGGCTGTGTCAGGTCTTAGTTGTGGCACATGGGCACTTCATTGTGGCGCACAGCCTTCTCTCTAGTTGTGATGTGTGGGTTTTCTCTTCTCTAGTTGTGGTGTATGGGCTGCAGAGCACACGGGCTCTCTAGTTGAGGTGCACGAGCTCCATAGTTGTGGCACACAGGCTTAGTTGCCCCACAGCATGTGGGATCTTAGTTCCCTGATCAGAGATCAAACCCATGTCCCCTGCATTGGAAGGTGGATTCTTTACCACTGGACTACCAGGGACGTCCCCACACTGCTTTTTTGTATGTGAGATTATATAACACATTTAGGTTTCCCTCATTCTTTTTAAAGGCTGCATTATATTCCATTGTTTGGATATAACATAACTTAAAACATTCCTATATGATGGATGTTGGGGTTGTATCCATCCATTTGCTATTAGAAAGTTGAAATTAACACGTTTGTACATAATTCTTTATAGCTTTGTTCCAGTAAAAATATTGGGTGAATTCCTAAATGTGTAATTTGAGAGTCAAAAGGTATGTGTGTATTTAATTTTGTTCAGTGTTGCCAAATTGGTCTCCAAAATGATTGCGTCCGTTGACACTGCCACCAACAGCATAGAAGACAACATGGACTTTGGAGTCAGAAGGTCTGAGTTAAATCCTGGCTCCCACTTGACAGCTGTGGAACCCAGGTTCAGTGTCCCCATCAGAAACTTGAGAATAATGCTGTGGATCCAAGAAGGATGTGGAAGGTGTACAGCACAGGGTGGTCACAGGCATTCCTCACCATCACTGCCCTGACATTCAGCAGCCACCCCTACAGAACTGCTCCTTGCTATGCTTCCAGCCTCCTAGTAACACAGAGTTGTCATGAGACCCAGCGGAAAGAATGGGTGTGAAAGTGCTTTACCGTAAATATGATAAGAGCTATCGGTGTACATTTAATATTTCCATCTTCCGCCTTCCCCTGCTAATGAAAGCTGCTCACATTTAAGACTGCTGTTGGCCCCAGAGGCCTGGTCCCTGACCAGGGGACAGAATTAAGCTAATTGTCCCACCCCTGTATCATGACTGTATTGGGGCCTCCTTCATCCTAGGAACTAAACGTAAGGCAGCTGAAGCAGATTCACAGCATACCACCTAGATCCCGTTCCTCCGTGACCCACCAGCCCAGCCCACGTTCACAGGCAGACAGAAGCAAGTGAAAGGATATCCTCTGGCCTTAGCCCTGCCACAGTTTGATGGACACCCCTTGCACTGGGCTGCCACAACCCCAGCTTTAAAAGAAGTGGAATGAGATTTCCAAGGACTTATCCAACTCTTTTTGTTGTTGTTGTTGTTTTGCTACGTTGAGTCTTCATTGCTGCGCGTGGGCTTTCTCTAGTTGCGGTGAGTAGGGGCTACTCTTCACTGCAGAGGCTTCCCTTGTGAAACATAGGCTCTAGGCACACAGGCTTCAGTAGTTGTGGCTTGCGGGCTCTAGAGCATAGGCTTAGCAGTTGTGGCGCACAGGCTTAGTTTCTCCATGGCATGTGGGATCTTCCCAGACCAGGGCTCAAACCCACGTCCCCTGCATTGGCAGGCGGATTCTTAACCACTGCGCCACCAGGGAAGTCCCTTATTCAACTCTTGTGTTCTAGGTAAGGTCAGTTTCTAGATGCAGAGTGAGAAAGAACATCACACAAAAAGGTCACAATATTTGAGAACAGACTTTACTAACACAGAGACCTCTCAGGATGGCCAGAAGTTGAAAATTCAAGCCACTGGACTCTCCACTGGGACAAAGCAAACAGTCCCCTGGGTTGTGACCACACCTGGGCTGCACTATTCACTCACTGCCCAAGGAGCCCAGCCAAAGCTTTCGGTTGTGAGGCCAGTTGTTTCCTCACCCTCTGAGTGGCCTTATGACAAAATCTGGCTGAATCTTTGCATTTACTTGCTCGTTATAAAACTTTTTCATGCCCAAAATACAACCAAGTTACAGAAATTTTAGTTTAGTAGAGACAATTATAATTTGTCCTGAAATCCTACAACTTAACACAACCATTATAAGTTTCCTCCTAGATGCGCCCCATGTTTGCTCTTACTGCTTCATCTGCCAAGAACCCCGTGAATGCCAAAGAGCATCTTGTTCCTGGATCATTTTCCCCCGGTCCCGCTGACTGAAAAACCAAATGCAGTACTTCTGCCATGTCCGTTTCAGAGAGCCCTGGTCTGAGAATATTTTCCTGGAATGTTATCCTGAAACAACAGAAATGAACACACCTCTTAGGGTTCACACCTCTTCCACAGTGTATGCTAAACATCTAAGCATGCTTTTTGACACGAACTTGCTCCTGTGAGGGGCAGGGGAAGAGCCTGGTCAAGAGGCCTGAATACAGGCTAATACCTCAATTAGATGTGACCTTAGGCTCATCCCTTCACCTTTCTGGGCTTTGCTTTTCTTATCTGTAAAGTGGGAATGAGAAGACAATACAAACTTCATAAGACCCAGGAGGATCAAATAAGATAATATGCAGATAAGCTGAAAATATTTTTGGTTAGTGGATGTGCATCTATAAGAAGAAAACAGCTTGTACCAGACATGGCATGTTGCATCTCACAGATGGGTCCATACCTAGTGCCACCAGGATTCCTCCAGAGAACAGCTTAAGGGCCAGGACCACCTCTACTCAATCGCAGTTTGTCTAGTCAGCAAATTTACTGCCCCAAGCCGTGTTCTGGGCATCTGAGACACAAATGACTCAGTTCTCATCCCCATCACCAAGGGGCTCACATCTGGTGGGAGGTGACTTGAGAACAGCAGTTTTAAGCCAAGGTGCCTCTCCCAGGACAGGGAGATGACCAAGGGGCAATAGGAGCCCAGAACAAGAGCCTCTGTCATTTTTCCCTCTCAAGCTTCAGGCAAGCAGAGGAGGTGGTATTCATGCCTGTAGAGCAGCCCTGGGGAAGAGCCCGGGTCACCACTGGTGAGGTCCAGAGCCGTGGAGCAGGATGGGGAAACTCCACCCACTGTGATTTGCCCAAGGTCCCTCAGGAAGATAACTGGGAGTAGAACCTAGAACCTGGCCTCCAGAAGACCAGGCTAGCACCTCTCTGCAGAACCTGAGTCCCGTTTTTAGAAAAGAGGGAATCAGGGCCCTGGATCCCAGCTCTGCTGTGTGACCCTGGTCCCTCTCTGGCCCTCAGTCCGTGTGCACAGCGAGGGTGACGGTTTTGACATTAGGGAACAAACTCAGGCAGCCCCTGAGTACTGAACACCAGAGTAGCAACTACTGAAAACCTGGAGAGAACGGAAAGCCCAGAGCGGTTTTAAGCACAGGGTTTTATCCCTGCCCCGTCTGCTGCCCGGGACTGCAAAGACCAGAGATGCAGCCTTCCCAGCTCACACCGCTCTGAGCTCTTCCCCTGCTTGGCCTTTGCCAACCCTTTTCCCCACGCTGGCCTCATTCCCTGGAATGCCCAGGCCTGTCGCTGGCCTTCCAGACTTGCTCCTCCGGGAAGTATTTCCTCCAAGTAGGTGTGCATGCGCTCCCTGAGGTGAGGCAAGTGTGTGCTGTCAGATCTGCTCCATGAAAAAAGGGAGGCTTGAGGGGAATAACGGGGTCACTGTCCCAGGAGTCGAGTCAGATCATTTCCTAAGCTCCTTTTTCTGCGTTCTCTAAGCAGTCTTCACTGAAGTCCTGTGGGGTACCTGCCCCAGATTGTATAGCTGCTAACAGCCTCCTAGGATTCAAGTTCACCTCCCTGCTGGGGCCCTGCATGTCCCTCAGTTCAAAGAACACTAACCCTCCAGGCTCAGGCCTAGGCACCCAGGGCCAGAATGGAAAAGAGAAGACACAGGCAGGGATTTCGTTCAGACAGAAAGCTAGAATCACCCAGCCAGTGGTGGAGGCAGTGGGCATGTGGCTGGATCATGGCGGGGAATGCCTGGCAGCTCTGCTTAATTGGGAGCCCACACTCTCTAATATTTTGTTTAAAAAAAAAAAAAAGAAAGCATAACAAAATCAGTCCAGCTGTGATGATCTCATATCATTTACCCTCTCTGAGCCTCAATTTTCTCATTTGTGAAAGAGATACTTGCATCAACAGGTGGCTGGGAGGGACAAGTAAGATACTGGCTAGAAAGTACAAGGCCCAGGGCCTGACACAGCTCAGTTAACGGTGGCTACTGGAAGCACTGGTCTTTCTGGCCATGTATCCCAGGAGGTGGGAGGATGGTCTCAGCAGACCTCGGCAGCCGGTGACTCCTGGTGGCCGCTGGGAGCCAGGGCATGAGGGCCAGACCTTCAGGAGTCTTAGATTCAAAAGATCCTGGACTCCTAGAGTCTTCAACTGTTAGACTTGCTGAGTCCTCAAGTAAGAGAATTTAGTCCCTTAATAAACATTTCCTGAGGCTTTCTCTGTAGCTCTGAGGCCTGATCCCAGAGAATACTTTGCTCCCATCCTGGCCTCTTCCAAGATCTCCCTGACTGAGATGGAGGGAGGCAGACACAAACAGGAGGGCACAGAGACGGAGGAGGCTCCTAGCCGGCCTCGCAGTGAGGAAAAGCTCTCAGTGAGATCCTGAAGGACAAATCTGAATCAGGGGCTGGGAGTAAAGAACATTCTGGGTAGAGAGAAAATCACATGCAAGATACATTCAAAGAGCAAGGAAGTGAAGATGCAGCTGAGGCCAGCAGGGCCATATCCTAAGGGTAAGGAGTCCCCTGCAGGAAGCAGTGAACGTCTAAGGACTGGATGTATGACAACACCTTAGAAAGTCACTCTGGCCGTGCCAAGGAGGGGAATAGGTAGGGAGACAGCAGGTCTAGAAGGTGGCCTGCAGTGGCAGCAGGAATGGAAAGGAGTTAGATACAGCAGCCCTAGGCCTTGGTGCCCGAACAGACATGGGATGTGAGAGGAACAAACGCTCATGTCAGGGAGAGATGATGTCTAGGAGGCAGCTGGCTATGTCACCCAGACCTCAGGAGACAGCTGGGCCAAGGGCAGTGAGTGAGCTGGGATCGGCAGAGTGTAGATTTGGGTATGTAGCCAACGTTTACACAGCCTTTGGCATGTGCCGGGAACTTACAAATACGGATGCACTGAGTCCTTACAACAAGCTTTGAGATAGATACGACTATTTTCCCATTTTACAGAGAAGGAAACTAAGGCACAAAGACATTAAATAACTTGCTCAAAATCATTCAGCTACTAAACAGTAGAGCAGAGATTCAAACCCAGGCAGTCTAGCTGCAGAGTCCAGGCTCTTAACTTTCTCTTGCCCATCCTGGAAATAGCTTCCAAATCCCTGGGACTGACAAAGGGATGCCCTAAGGGAGGCTTTGTAAGGTAATAAGGAAGCTGAGAGTTCCAGAGTAAAGCCTTTGAATCTCAACTGAGCAGACCCCCAGAGGTCAGCCCCTATCACTCAAGGACGGAGGTCCCCTTTGATGCCTGGTGACTGGCAATGGCTGTCCTGCTCACCCTCCTCCATGCCCCAGGCTGGGGAAGGAAATGGAGTGCCCAGGCTCCACCCTATTGGGTCTGCCTTGTACTCCAGATGCTTGTTGTGTGGATTAAATTTGATGCTAATGTAAGCGAAGCCTCAGGCCCAGGCCCAGCCCGCGGATGTCCTCCCCAACACACAGACACACAGAAGGCTTTCCCCACCCACTCTGGGGTCTGCATCTGGGGCAATAACATGGCCCCAGTCTAAAGGCCGGCCTGGGGACTTCCTGGTGGCACAGTAGTTAAGAATCCACCTGCCAATGCAGGGGAGACAGGTTCAGTCCCTGGTCCAGGAAGATCCCACATGCTGCGGAACAACTAAGCCCATGTGCCACAGCTACTGAGCCTGCACTCTAGAGCCTGCGAGCCACAACTGTTGAGCCCATGTGCCACAACTACTGAAGCCTGTGTGCCTAGAGCCTGTGATTCGCAACAAGAAGCCACTGCAGTGAGAAGCACACGCACCACAATGAAGAATAGCCCCTGCTCTCCGCAACTAGAGAAGTTCCACCAGCAGCGAAGACACAGCACAGCCAATAAATAAATAAATAAATTTAAATTTAAAAATAAATAAAGGCAGGCCTGGTATACCAACTACTTGCCATCACTCTGGTGTCTTAGGGTCCTTTCCACAGGGCCCCCCTAGGCTGCCTCTGCTGCTCCTTCCTCAGAACTCACATGGGCCCTCCTCAGCCTCAGTCTACCCTGGGTGCCTGAAGCAGAAGGGCTCAAGAACCAAGACCAGCTCGGACTGCGGGTGAAATTTCCACGGCTCCAAAAGCCACTGCCTTTTGCTGCCTCTGGACCTTGCCTCATGCTATCTCCTTGGTTAGACGTGAATAGCAGGGAAGCCGGGCCAGCTCCGCCCCAGCTCTGTGGGGGGCAAGCCTGGGTCTCCTTGAGCCTCCAGCCCAGAGGCTTCTCTGTTCCCTGAATGCTGCAAAGAGGCAAGTGGACACCAGTTTAAATGCATTTTTTTTTCCACTTTATGCCAGAGAAGGTGAGGAAACAGAGATAAAAAACAAAACAATACTGTAATCCCCCCCAACCCACACTGTTTTTAAACAAACAGGCCCGGTTCTGTCCGGCCTTGTTACCCACTAAATGCCCTGAGCCACCCCCACCCCTGCACCCCTGCTGGCCCTGGAGCCTCTGGGGCAGTGGGAAGCTGTCCTCCGGCTTCAGGCTTTGGACTAGAGCTCCGGCTCAGGCAGGGGAGTCGTGGCACTAGTACCAGAGCACAACCTTCCTGGCCTGGTCCACACTCACCACGTGGCTCCCAGAGTTGCACCAGGCCACGGCATTGACAGCAGCACTGCGGAGAAGGAGAGGCAGGCTTCAGGGGGCGTCAGGAGCTGGGCCTGCAGCCTGGCTCTGCCCCACATTACTGGACCTGGGCATTTTGAGGCCCTCTCTGAGCCCATCTCCTCACCTGTAAAATGAACTCAGAGGGCTGTGGTGAGAGTGGACCCAAGTGCACATGGGAAGACACCCTGTGAACTGTGAAGGGCTCGGGGGTGAGGAGGGGATGGTAGATATGGGACAAGGGCTGGGGGCTCCAGGATCCCAAGTATGTCAGGACCAGGAATCAGCTTCGCAGGACTGGGGGAGTTAGGGTGGGGGGGGCTGGCCCTGGGGCTGGGGTGGGCGGGCAGTGGCCATGCTCACCAATGGGGTCCCCGAAGGCTACTCTCCAGTTTCCCAGTGTCCACATCCCAGATGTAAAGGGCACCATCCAAGGAACCTGCCAGTGCATAGCTTCTGTCTGGGCTGCAGGGGCCACAGCAGAGCAAGAGAGAGAAGATCAGAGGTAAGGACACGGGTATACACACACCGACACAAACACAGATGGGACACACTCAGGCATGGGTGTTGTGCTCTCATGGACACACCTGAACACAGCTTTGGTCCAGTCAGAACCACACTTGAAGCCATCAGCCCTGAGAACAGACAGGGTCAGGTCAGAATGGAAGTGGCTCAGCTTCCTCTCTCCGACAAGGGCTTGGGCACCTCACAGCAGGCCCTGGTGCAGAGGGGCCTCCAGGGAGGGCCCCTGCTGGCCGGCCTTTTACAGGGGACAAGGCCCCGCTGCCACAGCCAAAGCCATGGGGTCAGTGGGCACGAGGCAGGTACCTGAACACCTGGCGGATGTTGCTGACACGCAGGTCGATGACCTTGAGTGTATCATCTCGGGAACAGCTGAGCAGATGCAGCTGGTCATGGCTGAGGCTCAGGGAGGTGACCCGGCCCTGCACAGGGATGACCTGGGTGCAGCGGGGTCCCCTGAGGAGCAGGGACAAAGACGAGGATGAGAAGCAGCCACCCTGACAAGGCTGCTCCTGACAGACTAATAAAGTCCAGAGGCGCCCCTGGTCTCAGGCCACTAGGGCCAAGGCTGTCAACTCATCTCCCACCGCAGCCAGCCCCTTCCAAAGGGAACTTACTCAAAGCCAGAGCCCCCGAAACCCCTGAGTCACGAAAATAAGTGCTGGGGAGGGGAAGCAATTAACGTCTGTCTTTACACATGTGAAAGTGAGAGCAAAGGGTTTCAAAAGGCAATTGTTGCAGATGAGTAAGAAGTCTGAGACAGGCCTGGCACTGACCCTGGCACCAGTTCCAGCACTGGCTTTTATAAACCATTCAAGCTTAATGCTGGGCTCTTAGGTTCAAATAACAACTAAAACTTGTGTTCCTTTTCACTAAAAAGTGGTGACTACATGAGAAAAAAGAGCTTCTCCACCTTGGTTGGCAAGACCCCCAGGCAGAGTCCGGTGGTTGGACCAAGGGCCCATAAGAAGGAGGCACAGGTCTCCAGGGGCAGCGGAGCCTTCAAGGGGCCAAGCCCAGCACAGAAGCCACCAGAGCCTCACTTCCCCAAGGTACCCTCTGCGGCTCCGTGACCAGAAAAAGAAGAGAACACAGGAACCCTGTTCCCACCTCCACCACCCACAGCCTGCGCCTATCACCTGCTGTCCCAGAACCGGATCTTCTGATCAGTGTGACCACTAATGATGACATGGTCCCCGCACACCACATCGTTACAGTAGGAAAGGACATTAATGGTCCTGGAACCTAGGGACCAAGGAGTAGAGCCCCAGACTCAGAGAAGGGTTATCAGGAGCCAGCCCACTGGATGGATGGAGGAGCTGAGGCCCAGAAGCCCCAGAGGTACGGTGTCCTCCCAAAACTAGAACCCAGGTCCCCTGATTTCCAGCCCAAAACCTGAGGTCCCCAAGAAACCAGGGAAAGCATCACCAATGGGGGACAGAAGAGAGGCCTTCATCCCAAATGCCTGTAAATCTTGGAGCCACTCCCAGAGAGCAGGCTGAGGTCCCCCACGGCCCGGCAGGGTCCTGGCAGGCGGGAAAGGGGAGGGTTGGGCCTCACAGTAGGCTCGGCCAAGGTCCCACTCCTTCACTGTCCGGTCCCGGCTCCCGGTCACCGCGTGGTGCCTCGTTAGCTTGAATTTGGCAGCTGTCACCTTGTCCGTGTGTCCAGATAGGGTCTCCTGCCCCCATCCCAGATATGCATCACGGGGATGGCCAAGACCCCGGAACAAACCCCTCCAGGCCCAAGGCATGACCCCTGCCCCCCGGCAGGCCTCACCTTGGAGTGCGCCTCCCCAACCTTCCAGAGCTGGGCGGCCTTATTGTAAGTAGCTGCCAGTACCTGGGAGCCCTGGGGAGATGAGAAAGGAACGGAGAGGTCCTGGGCCCGTGCGTGACCAGAGGCAATGGCCTGTAGGCAGAGGGCCGGGGCTGCCTCAGAGCTTCCCCCAGCCCAGGTCACTAGGCAGGCGGAGGAGAATCAAGGCCCAGGGAGGAGGATTTGTGTAGGAGCCCGAGAGCCTGGTTCTAGAATACACACGGTGTTCCCTCAGGTCCCAGAGCCTTGCCCGGTGTGGAGACTGGGGAGGAACACCCCATGCCACCCAAGTCCCCTTACCGAGGGGTCAAAGTCCACACTGGTGATGCTGCCGCAAGCTCCTTCAAGAGTCTGGTTGGCCTTCAGGCGCCCTAGAGCGGACCAGGAGAAGGAACGGGTGAGATGAAGTCACTAATCTCATGACACAGAGGAGCCTGAACTGTGAGTGGAAAGATGAATCTCTCGCAAGTTAGAGGACAGAATTGCTGGGTTGTGGGGGCGGGGAGGGGTTGTCTAGCTGGAGGCTGCACCTTCCTGAACTGCCAGCAGGGGGCCCCAGGGAGCTACAGGTCATCTCACAGGAGAGGACCAGAGAGAAGGAACTGTCCCTAGGTGGCATGGCAAGCCAGGACCAAGCCAGCTGGAGACTCACCTCCTCCAGGAGGCCTCCAGGAGCCGGCTCTCACTCCCCAAGTACACCCCCTCTGCAGAACACAGAGTAGAGAGCTAACATTTGTCTCATAACTGAGTTCTGAGAGCTCAGTGACGCTAGAAGAGGAGGTGGCCTGATGGACTCGGGACTGCCCCTCAAGGGCCTGTCCCTGTAGAACCTTATGACATGGTACCCCCACTGCCCCAAAAGGGACCATCTAAGCTTAGCCCTCCCCACCCTGCAAGCCCCCACTCCAGGAAGTGGGAGGCTTTGCCCTTCGCAGGAGCAGTGAGCCCAGAACTCCTGCCAAGGCGTCATCTGGTCACTGCCCACAATAATGTCCCAAGTGAGGAAACACAAAGAGACCAAAGACAAAGAGACCCAAGACCTCTGCCCACCAAAGAGCAAGCTGAGGGTGAGGTCTAGAGAGAAAGGACTGGGCTGGCCTGTGGGCACGGACCCTCACCTCCCACGACGTTCCAGAGGAGGATGAAGCGGTCAGCCCCTCCAGTGGCCAGGAGGCTGCTGTTGGGGCCAAAATGAACAGCATTGACCTCGGAGAGGTGAGCATCCTGCAGGGAAAATGGGAGGTCAGCGCCCCTAGTCCTCGCCACACACGCCTCTCTGCGCACACTCATGGCTCTCTGTCACGCATCCTTGAGCAGCTCCACAGGGTCTCTGTTCGAACCCTAAGCTTCAAACTTGGCCCCATCAGGGCTCATCATCTCTGACTGGACCCCTGCAGCAGCCTCCCCCCGTGTTTCCCGGTCTCCTGTCTTTCCCTCTCATTATAAAATGCCAAACGGCTCCCACCACAAGCTGTGGGAGGAAAACTCCTGCTCCAGTGAGGGGCCCATCCTTGCTTCCCCAGCCTCCTTGGAACACTCCTGGCACCTGCATTCCCGTACTGTACCCCATGCACTCGGCCCAGCTCCTCTTTACCAGCACATCCTGAGCCTGGGTAGGAAGTCGGGCAGCCACGCACACAGGGATGCTGTGGTATCGCTGCTCGGGGGCTCCTCCAATTGAGTGGCCTCTCCTCTTCTTGAAACTGCAGGAGGGGGTCAGGAGCGCATTCAACAAGGCCTTCTGACATGGGAGCCTCAAGCTCTCTTGAAGCAGCAACAACAGGAAACAGACAGAGAAGATGGCAGAACACGGCCAGGAGCTGCAGAAGGCATGGTCCCCACTAGCCTCTAACACCAGGGGTCAATGTGGAGACAGTAGGGGCACCAAGACAGGCACAGAGGCAGGCCAGGGTTGGTGGATGCAGAGAAACCTCAGAGCAGAGTTTCAGTCCTGGCCTGGCCACTGCTTGGCACCATGACCCTGAATGAATCCCTGACATTTCTGAGCCTCCATTTCCCAAATGAGTGGTAGTTCCTGTCTGGCCTAAGGCTGGAGCTCTGGTCCCCTGTGAGGACCTTGGGTGTGGGGCAGAGCCTGGAAGATAGCCAGGTAGGGGCTAGGAATGAGGCCTTGCACCCAGCTCCTGCCTCTAAGATTCAGCAAAGACTCACACACGGAGTGCTGGGCAACATACGGAAGGACAGACCAAGACACATACACAGCCCAGGACTGGGCTCCAGGAGCCTGACACACACATCCAAGGGGCCTACCACCTTCACACACGTTGGTGCACACACACTTACTCCAGAAGCCCCTTCACCACATCCACATAGCGTGATATCGTCAGGGAGGTGGCAGAGGCAGACCTGGGGCAGAATCGAGAGAGATGTGCTAAGGGACTGGTCAGTGGGTGTGCAAACAGCAGTCATTCATCCCTACACTCTTGAGCCAGGATAAGAACTTGGCTTCCCCAAGGCCAGGAGGGCAGGATGACCCAGAGCAGTCCCAGAAAGGTGGAGGAAGGGAGGGATTTGGAATGGAGTCTCCCAGCTTCACCATGATGGTTAAGAACTGCCTCACCACCCAAGTGCCCCCAAACAAAAGTTCATAGGAGGCTGAGCTGGGGCCTATGCAGGGGAGAGAGGGGGTGTGGAGGTGCCCCCAGGTTGAGAGAGCACAAGGCTGGGGGCAGGGGGGTGGGGAAACCTAGACCCCCAAAATGCCCAGGAGAGCATGTGTCCTGAGATGACCTGGCCCACCAGGGCTGCCAAGGCTTTGGGGACCAGCATCCCATGCCCCTCCCCAGGGTTTCTTCACTACCCTGAGGCCTGGACACCAGTGACCTGCAAGAAAGAGCTAGGGGAGAGCTTACAGGCTGGGGAATAGGGCGGGAGCAGTCTCAATGCCAGACAAAGCAAGACAGATGGGGGAGACTGGGGAGGACAGGCACCCAAGGACTGAAACCTCAATCAGGTCCCACCCATGTGAGCTCACAACTACACATGCTTCACACGCACTCAAGTACACTCACCTAAGCCTGTATACACATGTGATCTGATGTCCCCAGGTATGCACACATATGCCTATGACAGCTGAGCCCTGGACCCTGCCCACAGGTTCCCTCCTGGTCACACCCTTTCACCAACCTGACATCCCACACCCAGAGCTCTGGTCCTGGGAAGGAGGAAAAAGGGGTGAGGACATAGGTTGGGGTCCCTGAGGTGGCACTGACCCCAAGTAGCTCCAGGCACTGGAGGTCAGATCTGTCCTGGGGTCCAAGCTGTACTGCAGTCTCTCCTCAAGCCCCCTCTCAACCCAAGACCTGGCCCAAGGTGCTAGAGGAAGACTCTGGGGTGGGGCCCAGATCAGAACTCTGGGACAGTGCTCACCTGAAGGGCCTCTTCCATTTGGCCTCACTCTCCAGGAACGCCGGCTCGGCAGCCAGGGCCAGAGTTTCTGCTTCCTCTCTGATCCCATCGCCTACTGCGGCTGGGCTCCTGGGACAGAGAATGAGGCGCAGGATGGCTACGGGGCCAGGCCAGCCCCTCCGTGCCCCTGGGCCCTACTCGGTGACGATGTGCAGCCCCGGGGATGCGGGGGTCTGTGCGGGCGCACGTGTGCTGGGTGCTGTCTCCCATGACCACAGATGTGTGCACGAGTCCTGGGCTCGTTCCACCTGGGGCCCTCGGCACCGTCACTGTGCGCACGGGCGGTCAGGCGCACGGCGGCCGCGGGCGGGGGGGGGGGGGCGGAGGCGAGGCAGGACCGCAGCGGCCCGGGGCAGGGCACTACGGAGCGCAGGGCACTACAGAGCTCGGGCGCAGAGCCCAGGGCGGAAGCTCGGCAGGCGGGCCCCGGCGCATCCTCATTCTCACTCGCTTATGCTCACTGTCCGCTTGGCTGCCTTCTTCAGCTCCTGGGACACCCGCGCCTGCTTGGCCCTGGGAGAGAAAAGCCTCCAGAGAGTCCGGCTGCCCTGGTGCCCGGAGGGCGGGGCCGGCCCCGGCCCCGGCCCCGGCCCCAGCCCCAGCCCCAGCCCCACAGGACGCGCGGCTGCTCCCCTCCCGGAAGGGCGGGGCCGGCACTCACCTCTCGCGGCGCTCGTTGCGCAGGTTGCGCTCGGCGGCGGCGCGCGCCTTGCGCTGCACTAGCCGCTCCAGCAGGTCGCGCGCCTCCTCCTCGAGCCTGCGCAGAGCCGCCTCCTGGTGCCCGACGTGCACGCGCAGCGCCTCGTAGGCCGCCCGCTGCGCCGCGTTCAGCGCGCGCCGCGCGTCCACCTGTCCGGCCTCCTTCGCGCGCGCCTCCTGCAGCTGCGCGACGCGGGCCTCCAGCCCCGCCAGCCTGGAGGAACCGGGAGAACCTCCGTCAGCCCCTGGGGGAGCTGGTCTCGGAGCTGGGACGGACCTGCCCCTGGCCACGCGGCCAGCCGGGCGGCTGGGCCACGTCTCCGACCAAGCCTTTGGAGTCCTGCAGTTCCCGACCTCTGCGACCGGCCACAGGCCAGGGGTGCGTCTGGAGACGTGGGGAAAGCTGTCGGGCCCTTCCGCAGACCCGCGGGGTGACCCCGTCCCCTCCCCTCGGCAGTGATGGCCCCGAGCCTCCCCGAGGTGCGCGGGGCCCCTCTCACACCGCCCGCTGCTCACCTGCTTTGCCGCTCCTCCAGCTGCGACTCCAGGGTGCCCAGGGCCGCGCTCTTCTCCACCACCTGGTAGGCCATCTGCGGAGGGGCCGGACAGGTAGGCATGGGCGCCTCTGGGCAGGGCCTCCAGCCCCTCTCCGGGCCGGAGAGGCTGGTAGGACGGGATCTGCCTCTCCTCCCACTCGACCCCTAGCTCAGGAGAGAGCCGAGGCGCAGACAGGTGTAGCACCAAGCACAGGAATGCACCACTGCTTCAGGGATCAACGGAAGGGCCTTAGGCTCTGGAGCCTGAGTTTCAAGCCTGGCAGCACCACTTATTTTTCCTGTGACCCAGGGTAGTCATTTAACGGTTCTGAACATGCTCTGTTTCTTCACCTGTCCAATGGGAATGGCAGTGCTTACCTCATAAGGTAACACACAATTACTATAAGGAATAGTATTTCAAATAATGAGATTGGTTATATAGCACTTATTGTGTGCCAGGTCTTGTTCTAAGCACTCTACAGTATTAACTCTTTTAATCTGGTAGGTACTGCCAGTCTCCCCATCTTACAGATGACATTGACACAGAGAGATTAAGTGTCTTGCCCAAAGTCACACAGCTAAATGGCAGAACTGATATCTGAACCCAGGCCACCTAACATGCCCCAAGTACAGGGCTGGTCTACAGGAGGGATTCAAGGGATGTGTGTTCTGTTCCCCACCTCTCCAAGCCCTGGCCTACCCAAGCATAGATCCCAAAGAGCAACAAGGAGCTCGGAGCAGAGGCATATGGGCTAAGAATAGGAATGGACTGTGGGAGCACAGGGCCCAGACTGAATACCAAAGCTGCCCCCAGCCCTAGAGTGGGGGTAAGGGTCATCTCATCTGTCCCCTGCCTCACTGAACAGTCCTTCATCCAAGAGCCAAGAGCTGGGGAAACCACAGAGCTGAGGAGTCAGTGGGAGAGACAAATGCTACGCAAAGCAGTTCCCACCACTGTGACAAGAGGAACACGAAATAACCAAGGCTGGGGTTCTTGCTGCTGACCTGCCCTTGTGTTCTTTCTCCCATGGACCTGGTGAGGGACTAGCTGTGGAACAAGGTTGGTGTCCACCTGCACTAACTTCCTGTGTGAGTGGGCCGGGGTAGGGAAACAGCACATTTGGGGTTCATAGCTGGCCCAGTTTATAACAATAATAATTCCTTCCACCATTAAACAATCTGACCACCACTTCCTCTTCCTTACCTGTCATATACTTTCACTGATGTTTTGGTATTCAGTATTTTTTTTGATGCTTTTCAAAATCCAAATAATAGAGATGGAAAACAGATTAGTGGTTAGACAAGTTAGGAATGGTTGGAGGAGAGGGGTGAGTTGTGACTAAAACGGGGTAGCAAGAGGGGGATCTTTGTGGTGATGAAATATAAATCTACACAGGTGATGGGCACACAAATCTACACAGATGGCAAAATGAAGAATTACATACACTTCAAACCAATATCAGTTTCCTGGTTGTGTGTACTATAGTTACATAAGATGTAAGCAGTGGGGGATACTGGGTAAAGGGTGCACAGGACCTCTCTGTTCTGTCTTTGCAACTTCCCGTGGATCTATAATTATTTCAATAAAAAATTAAAACAACAATAATACATGCTTGTTGTGATATGTGAGACAGTACTAAGAATTAAAGAGAAAGCCCCTCCCCATTCCTTGGCATATCCAGTGGGAACTGGCTGGTTTGTCTGAGGACGTGATGAGGAGGGAGTGCGGAGGGCAAGGGGTGCGTCGAAGTATCCCAGACAAAGGGAACCATGAGCTCAGGGACAAAAGAGTGGCAGGAAATGCAGCATGAGGATGGAGGACTCAACTGGGGAGCCAGGCTAAGGAGCTTTGAAAAATATGTACCAAACTGATAATGCGTAGAGGTGGTGAAAAGGGCTTTTACTTTTTTACTCTGTGGGCTTCTGTTCTCTTGAAATGTTCACAACAAGCATGTATTTGTGTATTACTTGTCTTTTAATAGAGATCATTATTATTAAAATATATCACTCTGAGTGCTGAATGG
This sequence comes from Hippopotamus amphibius kiboko, assembly GCF_030028045.1. Classification (NCBI taxonomy): domain Eukaryota; kingdom Metazoa; phylum Chordata; class Mammalia; order Artiodactyla; family Hippopotamidae; genus Hippopotamus; species Hippopotamus amphibius. The sequence goes on along the minus strand of NC_080194.1, from coordinate 42,723,689 downwards.
AGAATGGATGGGGGTGCCAAAGGAGGAGTTGTCCAGGGAGGAATGAGAGTAACTTAGACCAGGCCAGACAGGGTACAAGAAATGGAAGTTGATGGATGTGGAGGCAGGATCCATGAGCTGGCAACTAGCTCAGGATGGAGGACTGCAAGGGATCAGAGTTGCTTCTGGGTTTCCAGCCTGGAGACTGCCAGTGGGGGAGGAAAGGATCTACCTCATTTATCACCTAGTCTACAAATATTCATTAGCTTGGACTGTGGAGACAGGCTATACAATGGAGGCAAACCAGAGGCATCCCAGTTTTTGGGGTGCTCATAGCCCAGAAGGGGGCTCAGATGTTTGAAAATCACCTCTCAAATGTAGAGTTGCAGCTACAACAGGCGCTCTGAGGGAGAGGCTGTCACTGCATTCATAGCCCCAACCACACATTAGTTGAGCAAGTGACATGGCATGCGGTAACTAGATAGGTGCTTACTGGCCCATCAGCCTCCTCCAGTGGACTGGAAACTCCATGGGGCCAGGTCTTGTTTATTGCTGCATTGCCCTTGCCTTGTATTTAGTGACTGTCAATAAATATTTGTTGAAAGAATTAATGGAGATCACAGGAGGTGGATTTTTGCAGGAGGGAGTTCAAATCCTGGCTCCACCTCTCTAAGCCTCCATTTCCTCTGAAACCATAAAGTTGTGGAGGACTGGCTGAAGTAACGCTTAGCCCAGCATCCTCAGTGTGGTGTTGGCCATATTATTACAGGGGCGATGGTGAGTTTGATTTCAGATGTGAAGTCCAAAAAGCAGCTGAGCACGAGCGTCTGGAGCTCATAAGAGAAAGCTGAGCTAGAGATGGGTCTGGGAGTTAGCAAAAACAGAAAGCCCACGGGAGTCCGTGAACCCACCCAAGCTTCAAAGAACACCCACATCTAAAGGAAGGGGAATAAGCAGCAGGGAAAGTAACCAGAGAAGGAAGTTCAGAAGCAACAGCTACAAAAATGAGAGGAAAACCAGGAGAGTGTGTGAAACAGAAGCCAAGAGACACCATCGGGGTGGGGTGGGGACAGCAGCAGGGGGACCAGCTGACTTAGTCTGCAGCTGTTTACTGCGCATCAGCTGGTGCTGGGCACTGGGGTGGCAGGGCAAGTGGTGAGCAGAGCAGGCTAGACCATCCAGAAGGGGGAACAGAGGCTACCTGTTTCCTGCACACCTCACACTCCTCCCTGAGCTCTCACCTCACTTCCTCCAGCTGCTGTGGGAGCCCACTTCATTCTGGGCTGCCAGGGCCAAGCTAGAGAGCACTCTGACCCCTGTCTGGCCCCAAGGCATTAGACTTGGGGAATCTCCCTCACGTGCTGGCTCCCTTGGACATCTGCCAGCCCCAAAGTCCTGGATCCTGGGCCCACCCCATTCTCTCTCAGACCCCTGCCCAGCCTACCTCTCCACACACCAGCCGGAGCCCCTCCTCCTCCTCTTGCCACTTCACACTCAGAGCTTCTGGTGATGGGACTTGGTCTGAGTCAGGCCCTGACTCCTCCTCCCTGCCAACCAATCAGAGAGTGGTGTTCACTGTCCCTCCATTCACCCAGAGGATGCACATGAAAAGCTTGAAACCTTGAACTTTCTCCTGAGGAAGGTGGGAGCCAGAAAGTCAACAGAGGAAACAGCAAGTCTCCGGAAACTGGGGCTGCTGTGATTCCTCTGCTCTGGGATTCCCCCAGGCCTTGAGTTCCCAGGCCAGGACCCCCCTCAAGAAGCATCACCCAACTCTGAGCCCCAACCCATTCCTGGTTCTCATCGTCACTCCCTCTTTGGGATAGGTGGCATCATGCCCTTTCTGTAGGCATCAGGTGAGGAGCAGGAAAACAGAAAAAGACAGGTGTGTGGGGGTGGGAGGGGGGAGAGATGGGACAAATGCAGAGAGATGGACTGAGAAGGCTGGGGGAGAAGGACATCCTGAGCAGCTGGCTTGGGGGAAGGCTCAAGAGCCTGCCTCCCCCTTCCCTGGGCAGCAGCCCAAGGGCCAGTGAGGTTCCAGGGAGAGAATGAACCCAGCACAGGCAGTGGGGGCAGGGCCCAGGCACAGGAAGCCCAGTGTGACCACAAACGCAAAAACACTCACCAGGGGCCCTGGTGGATAGCAGGAGTGACATCGTTTGGCTCTGGCTGCAGCTTCTCTGAGAACCTGGCCAGCAGCTCAGCTTTCTCTAGGAGACGGTTATCTAGGGGTGCAAAAGGGTGAGCCTGGAGCAGAGACAGATGCTTTCCAGCAGACTCTAGGCATACAAGTTACCTTGCTGGCTGGGAGGGATGCAGGAGCCCAGGGATGCAGAAGGGGGTGGGCTAGTCCAACCTATTGGCAGGGTGGGCTCTGCCTCTGCCTGTTTGTGTTTGTGTAGCTCTATCAGGACCTCCAGCCCTTGAACAGCCTCTAGGAGCATAGCCCCCAGGCCCGCCCAGGAGAAGACTTGTTCTCCCAGGGATAGAGAAGGACGACCACTGCAGGTGGGCACTGTCTGCTGAGGCTCTCGAGGGAAGGAAGGGGCCAGGGATTGATCCCCCGACAGGGCCTGGTCCCAGAGAGTGACAAACAAACTGAGCTCCACTAGCCTGTGGCCTTTGGCAAGATGACTTCCCTTCCAGGGGCTCTAACTTTCTGGGCTAAAAAACAATTCTGACTTCCCCAGGGTTGATGTAACGTTCCTCCCAGTCCTCTCCCAGGCCAGAACAGAAAGTCCCTGAGTTTGGTAGTTTCTGTTACAGACCCTGGAATACAGCCCCTCCACCCCACCGATGGTCACTTCCTCTTTTCTCACCAGTTCCAGGATAGGGTAGAGGTGATAAGCCCAGGCCTAACCCCTCAGCTCCTTTCCCTCTCCCAGTCCCCTACTAGTCACCTAGGTCACCTAGATCAGTCACCTAGGTTGCTGGCCTTGTTCTCACTGAAAAACCCACCCCAACGCCCAGGGCATTGCTCTTCCCCTCTCCCTTCCCCAGCAAATCCAAAGAATATGCCATTTTGCCCACTTTATGAGTGAGAAATCAGAGGCTTAGGGGTATGACTTGCCCAAGACCACAGAGAAGACTGCACTTTCAGTGCCTCTGAGCTAAGCCCTCCAGGATCACTCCAGTCCCAGATTCACAACTCCCAGGGGATGGGGGTGACTCCTCCCTCAAATTGGATGGTTCCATTGTCCATCAGAGCAGTGGAGAAGTGAGGCTGCCTAGAGGCAGGGGGATAACCTCACATCTCTGAACTGAGAGGACCAGCAGCCGGGAAGATTGCAAAGAAATCTCCCAGAACAAGAGCGACAAATTCAGTTGTGGGGCTGGGGGGAGATGGTTAAGCAGCAGCCAAGATTAGGACCAGTTATGGAGCTGGAGGGACTGTGGTTAGACTTTCAGCCCCAGACATACAATCTCAGATGACCAGAGGTGTTACACACAGATGCACACCAGTTCATCCTGGCTTAAAATGCTATATCCCTTCCTGAACAGCTCCCCAGAAACACTCTGAGACTCTGACTTCCCCAGGCTCAGCCACCTCCCTCCGCAGGCTGGAGCTCCCTGCTATTCCCTCAGGCTGGGGTTGGTGGAGCACAGAGATGCTCCAAAAACCTAAGCCAGGATCTCCTGTCAGTGGCAAAGCCTCAGGCTCTGAACTGCGTCCCTAGAGATTCAGAGTTTAGAAGTAGCTGCAATGGACAATCCCGAGATCGTTCACTGTGCTTATGGGGACCAAATGGACTGACCAGGCTCTACCCTGGGGACCCCCCCCCAGGAAGGGGAAATCTAAGAGACCCTAAAAATCCAACACTCGCTTATAAACCCGTGCACGAGAAGCCCAGCCGGCGGGAGGCAGGGCCAGGCCCTGAGGGGCGCGGAAGAGCAGGAGCACTAGAAGTGAGCTCCGTCCAGGATGGGGCTCTACGCAGAGCCTGGACGGGAAAGGGTAGGAATGGTGGCTAGTCGGAGATAAGGCGTAACAGACAGCGAGTCCAGCAGGCCCCAGGCTTCGGAGGCGAAAAGGCGTCGGTGCACCCACCGGTGCACAGCCAGGGGAGCCAGACAAACCCTCGCCCCGCGCCGGAGCCCCGTCTCCTCGACGGCCCCCGGGCGCACTGCACTCACAGGCCGGCACAAGCTCCACGAAAAGGGCCTTTTGCGTTCGGTCCCGCTGTCGCAGCTGCCGCACGATGTGGCACTTCCAGCGGGCGGCGGGGGCGCAGGGGGCGCCGGGCGCAGCCATGGCCGCCCTCTCGCGCTCTCAGCGCGCGCTCCTCCCGCCGAAGGAGGTGCGGCAGGGCGGGGGCGGGGCCCCGAGGGGACTCCGCGACGTCAGGGGGCGGGTGGCGGCGGGGAATCCCCGGGTGGTACCAAGCGCGCTCTTCCGGGGAGGACGGAACGAAGACGTCGCGGGGAACCGCCCCCAGGGTCTAGACCATCGGGACCCCGCAGAAAGCCTCACAGGAGTGGGGGCGCCTATCGCTGACGGCGCAGTGAGCGAGGACCGAGATCCGAGCCTCCGGGGCGGCTCCCCCCTCGCCTGTTGGCGCGCTCCGCAGGCGGGGCTTCCGGGGCCTGTGTTCCTTAACCCCAAGGAGCCCGGACCGGAGCCAACAGTAACAGACCCTCCGGACCAGGCGGCTCTCTAAACTGGGGACTTGGAGACACTCTCACACCCGGATCCTGCCCTCCAGGCGCTCAGGATTGGCGAGGGGAGACGACGCAGCCACAAGGCAGACAGTGTATGACAGCGAGATAAAACAGCACGGAAGAGGAAGGGACGAGGCCCTGCTTTGCGGAGGTGATGGCACTGAGCTGGGTCGTGAGGGATGCAATAGGAATTGGCCAGGAGGAGAGAGAAACGGATTCCAGGCAGGGGGAAGAACAAATGCAGAGGTTCGAGGACATAGAAACTTCCAGCAGATTCGGGCCTGGAAAGACGGGAGGCAGAACTGCTCTTGTGGGGAGCAAGGTTTTAGGGTCCCGTTTGTCGCAGAAAATTTAGGACCTTAGGGCTTCCTAGGTGGCGCAGTGGTTAAGAATCCGCCTGCCAATGCAGAGGTCACGGGTTCGATCCCAGCTCCAGGAAGATCCCACATGCTGCGGAGCAACTAAGCCCGTGTGCCAAAAACAAAAAAAACAAAAAAAAAATTTAGGACCTTGAAAGTAAAGGGAAGGCAGCTGATTTCATCTAGCAGACTCCTAACCCAGAGGGGAGAAAAGGCTTACCTGGGATTGCACAGGAGTGGATGGCTGAGCTGGCCAGCAACCCAGTATCCTGACGCAGCGCTCAACCGATCACTCCATTTGGGCGTCCTCTGGAAGAACGACAGCATCTCTTGCGGGTAAACTTGACAGTGAATTGTGGGTTTGCAAGGAACTGTGATAAAACTGTATCCAGCAAGACCCCTGTCCAGAGCTCTGTAGACAGGCTGGTGTGAAGAATGAAAGGAGGGATTCGCTGGAGCCATGCAGGCCGTGGAGGTGCCAGGTCTGTTGAAATGCAGATGGGGATGGGTCACAGCTCTTGGAAAGCTATAATGGCCAGTGACACCGCGGGAGTGTACCCTGCTCTGCTTTGAAACAACAATGAATTGCGCTCAGTACCCCCTGTGCTATTGTCTTTGGCTCTAATTTCCTTTGCACATGCTATTCCTGCTGTTTGGAACACTGTTCCCTCTAGTGACCTTGGCTCCTACTCATAGGTCACCTCCTCTAGAAAAACCTTGCTGCACCTGCACTGAGTTAAGCCTTCTCTGATCTCTGCCCCAGCCCAAGTCTAGCCTGTCTATTGAAGGAGTGGGTGGTGGGTGTTAACATTAATTAGAAGGTGTGGCCAGGAAAAGGGCATGGTACCCATGGAGGCTCAGTGCCAGTTGGCAACAGTGTTAAATTCCCTTTAGGACTGACTGACTTGCAGATGCCTGGGGACACCATCAAAGGAGCTAGGGCTGTGCACATTGAAGGGTATAATATCAGGGCTCTGCCTTGCTGTGAAGCAAAGAGGTATTATTTCTTTCTGTTGGAGAGTCATATTGGGGTCAGGGTTTCCTAACCCTTTTTTGACTCACAAAACCCTCCTAGGAAATTTAAAATAATTTTGTCGTTTTTGAATAGTATATGATAAAGAAGTATTTGACTTTGACTAAAAATATTTATCTTTTATCTTTACAGTATGAAAAGTTGTATTATAAAGTTGACCTAAAATTTTAGATAATATTTATAATATAGGAAGACAAATTTCTGTGTTTCACATTTAACATGCTGTTTAAGGTATCTTTAATTATGTTAGAAAACCATGATTCAATGACGAATAAATATTAAAAGAAAAAGGATTATATCATGATTTAGAGACCTAATGTACTTTAGAATGTTGTTTGAAACTTGCACTTGGGTTAGGCATATCCCAGCAGCCAGTATGATTATTTAAAAGCCTAAATAATTTCTTGTTACTCTACTTAAAATCCTCCTAAGGATTTTCAGCATATTCAAAGCAAATCCTTAAACCCTTTCTGTGGCCTTCAAGGCCTTGCTTGGTCCGGCTCCTGCCAACATCTCCGACTTTACCTCTTTCTACTCTTTGAATAAAACCTTGTTCACAACACTGAAATCACTGCCAGACTCAGTCCCACTGTGAAACCTTTGCCCTGACTGTTCTCTATTCCTAGTACTCTTTCTCCTGAACTTTTAGAGGCTGACTCCTGCCTACAAGTCAGATTTCAGAAGACCTTCCCTGTTCACCCAATCTGAAATAACTCCCATCGCAATCAATGTCTACACATCATCCAATTGTTGTTCTTTTCAGAGCACTTATCACTCTCAAAAAGGGTCATGTTTCTGTGTTTCTTTTGTTGTTTATGACCTATTTCTCCTACCAGCCTGGAAGCTTCAGGAGAGCCAGGACCAAGTCAGCCTTGATCCCAGCTCTGTCTTCAAGCACCTAGAACAGGGCCTGGCATCAACTGACTAGGTGATCAGTAAATATTTACTGCTGTTGCTGTGTTATCAAAAACATACACACACACACACACACACAAAAGGGCTTCCTAAGTGGCACAGTGGTTAAGAATCTGCCTGCTAATGCAGGGGACACGGGTTTGAGCCCTGGTCCAGGAAGATCCCACATGCCTCAGAGCAACTAAGCCCGTGTGCCACAACTATTAAAAAAAAAAAAAAAAATACAAAAACAGTTCTTATGACCGAGTGCTTAGAAGTTTTGAATCCAAAATTGTAACTATTTTTAATTGAAAGATAAATCACATGCACATAGCCAAAAATTCAAATAGTATAAGAGTGAGCCTCTTTGCTTCATACCTTCGTATTGGTTAGCATAGGACAGACTATTCAGGGGTCTTTTGGTTATCTTTTACTTAATACAACTATTTCTTAATAGGTCTTATGATTCTGAGTGTTGGCTGAGCTCAGATGATTCTTGCTTTGAGCCTTTTACATGGTGGAGTGACTGGAGTCATATGAAGACTCAGCGGCGTTGGTTGCTAATAATGGCTCGCTTATTTAGCTGGCAGGAGATGCTGGCTGTTGGCTGGAACATGGATTCAAGCTGAAAACCTGAAATGAAAGCCCTCCGTCTGGCCCCTCCACATAGCTTAGGTTTCTCAGAGCACGGTGGCTAGATTCTGAGAAGATGCATCCCAAAACAAGCATTCCAACGGACAGCAAAGAAGTTGCGAGTCTCTTAAGGCTTGAGCCCAGAAGCTAGCAAGCTAGCCCAGCGTCACTTCCTCTGTGTTCTATTGGCAAACCAGTCCCAGTCCAGCCCACACTGAAGGACAGAGACCCCAGCTTTCAATGAAAAGAGTGTCAAAGAATTTCTGGTCATCTTTAATCCACTACATGTGGTACAAAATAAACCTTCAAATCTCAGTGGCTTAAAACACAAAAATTTCTCTCTCCCTTGCATTCCAGTGTGGTGTAGACCATGTTGGTGTACTGTTCTCCTTCAACAGTGACTCAGATCCAAGCTACTTCCACCTAGCATCTCCATCATCTCAAAGCTCTTTGATCCCAACTGTTTGGATGGGAGAGCGATTGGGGGGGGGGGGGGGGTAGAGGGGTGAGGGGAATATTCACACTGATACTTAATTGCCTTAGACCTGAAGTAACACATTCTTCTGCCCACATCCTCATCAGTGAGATCACATCTACTTGGAAGGTTGGAAAATGTAACCTTACCCTGTTCCATGGGAGAGAAAAATGGGTGTGAACACATCATTGTTGCTGACACACAGCAATTTCCCAGTCACCTTCTCTAGAAGCATCACCATGAACAACTTAGTTTGTATCGTTTCAGAAATACTTATGTATATACAAGAATATAAAAACACAAATGTAGCATTCACACACTGTTCCACAGGTTGCTTCTTTATGTAACAATATTATTTTCTATATATCTTACAGAACTTTCCATATCAGACTACATAGATCTACTTCTTTCCTTTTAAAGCTGCAAAGTAGGGAATTCCCTGGCAGTCCAGTGGTTAGGACTCTGCATTTTCACTGCTGAGGACCCAGGTTCAATCCCTATTTGGGGAAATAAGATCCCACAAGCAGTACCACAAGGCCAAAAAATAAATGAAATTAAAAAAAAAATAAAGCTGCAAAGTATTTCATTGTATGGATGTATTATATATATAAATCAGTCCCACATCGATAAATGTTTAGACTATTTTCCCCTATTTATTTTTTTTAATTAATTTATTTATTTTATTATTTTTTTTGGCACACAGGCTTAGTTGCTCCGCGGCATATGGGATCTTCCTGGAGCTGGGATCACCTACGACCTCTGCATTGGCAGGCGGATTCTTAACCACTGCGCCACCTAGGAAGCCCTAGACTCTTTCCAATTATTTGCTCTTACTATGCTACACTGTACAGCTTTGTATATAGATCTCTGCTTAACTGTGTTAGTAAACCTGTAGGAAGGTTTCTATAAGTAATATTTAGCATATATATTCAGAAGTTATTATATATCCCAGTAATATCCAATTAGAAAATGTAAAAATGATGTCATTCACAACAGCAACAAAAACTAATATACTCAGTATAACATGAAAAAACTTGCTAGCTGAAAATGAACAACATAAATTAATTTGTGTTAATTATATATTTAATATATCAATGCGATCAATTAAATTAACTGAAGGACATAAAAGAATATCTGAATGAAAGAAAATATGTAACATGTTTGGGGGTTGGGAAAACTAAAAATAAAAATATAATTTACACAAATTATGAATTCAGTATATTCCTACTGAAATTCTAATAGGATATCATTTTTATGGAATTTGACAAGTTGCTTCTAAAACTCTCTCAAAAAGAATACCCCCAAAAACTTTTTTTAAGGATGAGGAAAGACTATTGTAATGAAAATTTTGTGCTATTGGTTCAAAAATAGGCAAGGTTAATAATAGAATAGAGAACAGAAATAGATTGTCCCATATAGAGATTTAATATAAGATGAATGTGGCTCTTCAAATAAGTGGAAAAAAGGAATCTGTTCAATAATTTATGTAAGGACAATTAGTTACCCAGTTAGAGAAAAAATATAATTAGAATTTTTTCTTCATACCATATGCAAAAATAAATTCCAGATGGATAATATTACATCATGACTTATAATCATAAAATGATAAAGATATCAGAAACAAGTAGGATAATTTATCAATAACCTTGGGATAGGGAAAAGCTTTCCTAAACAACGTGCAAAGCACAAAAATCATAAGGGAAAAGATAGATAACATAACCACATCAAAATGTAAAATTTCTGGGCAGTAAAAGACACCATGCCCTATCAAAATTCCAAAAGTCTTCTTTTTAATAAATTTATTTATTTATTTATTGGCTGTGTTGGGTCTTCATTGCTGCACAAGGGCTTTCTCTAGTTGTGAAGAGCAGGGGCTACTCTTTGTTGCAGTGCGAGGGCTTTTCGTTGCAGTGGATTCTGTTGTTGCAGAGCACGGGCCCTAGGTGTGTGGGCTTCAGTAGTTGTGGCACATGGGCTCAATATTTGTGGCTCGTGGGCTGTAGAGCTCACGCTCAGTAGTTGTGGCACACAGGCTTAGTTGCTCCGCCACATGTGGGATCTTCCTGGACCAGGGATCAAACCCGTGTTCCCTACATTGGCAGGCAGATTCTTAACCACAAGCCACCAGGGAAGTCCCCAAGAGCCTTTCTTGCAAAAAGGGAAATGCCAATCTTCAAATTCATATGGAATTGCAAGGGGCCCTAAATAGCCAAAACTATGTTGAAAAAGAACAAAGCTGGAGGACTTCATATTTCAAAATACACTACAAAGCTGCAATAGTAAAAACAGGGTGGTACTGGCATAAAGATAAGACATATAGACCATTAGAATAGAACTGAGATCCAGAAATAAACCCATACATCTATGACCAATTAATTTTTGACAAGGATGCCAAGTTGATTCAATGGAGAAATAATTGTTTCTTCAACAAATGATGCTGGGACAACTGGATTTCTATATGCAAAAGAATGAAATCAGACCCTTACCTCCTATCATGTACAAAAAACCAACTCAGAATGAATCTGAGACCTAAACTTAACAGCAAAAACTATTTTAAAAAATCTTCAAAGAAGCATTGAGGAAAACTTCAATGACTGATTTCATAAATATAATACAAAAAGTGCAGGCAACAAAGGAAAAAAAAGCTTTTGTGTATCAAAGGAGATGATCAAGAAAGTGAGAAGACAACCTACATAATAGGAGAAAATACTTGCAGACATATATCTGATAAGGGTCTAGTGTCCAGAATATATAAAGGACTCCTAAAACTCAACAACAAAAATAACCCAATTGAAAAAATGAGCGAAGGATTTGAATTTCTCCAAAGAAGATATATAAAAAGTCAATAAACACATGCAAAGGTGCTCAGTGTTACTACTTATTAAGGAAATGCAAATCAAAACCATGAGATACCACCTTATGCCTACTAGGATGGCTATAATTTAAACAAAAATTGTTTTAATGGAAAATAATTGGCAAGGATGTTAAGAAATTGGAATCTTTGGGCATTGCTTGGGGGAATGTAAAATCGTACACCTGCTGTGTAAAAGTTTGATGGTTTCTTAAAAGATTAAACATAGAACCTTCTCTCTGACCCAGAAATTCCACTGCTAGGTTTACTGAAGTAAAGGACTCAAGGAGGTATTTGTATACCCATGTTCATAGTAACATTATTCACAATGGAAAAAAGGTGGAAGCAACTCATGTCCATCAACAGATGAATAGATAAACAAAATGTGGTTTATGCATACAATGTAGTGTTATTCAGCCATGAAAAGGAATGAAGTTCTGATACAAGCTACAACTTGTATGAACAAAACTTATACTCATGAAATAAGTCAGCCAAAAGGACAAATATTTTATGATTCCACTTACATAAAATATATAGAATAGTCAAATTCATGGAGACAGAATGTAGATTAGAGGTTACTCGGGCTGTGCAGAGGAAATGGGTAGTTATTACTTAATGTTTACAGAATTTCTGTTTGAGATGATGAAACAGTTTTGGAAATAGTGGGTGAAGGTTGTGCAACACTGTGAATAACTAATGCCACTGAATTATTGTACACTTAAAAATGGTTAAAATGGTAATTTCTATGTTATATACACAAAGTAAAAAAAAGCAGATAAAGAGGATACTATACACAAAGTAAAAGGACACTATATACAAAGTAAAAAGACACTATGCACAAAGTAAAAAGAGAGGCAGATAAAGAGGTGGATGAGGAGAAAATACTTGCAACATATATAACAAATTAGTAAAATCCAGAAGATATAAAGAACTTCCACAAGTTAACTAAAGAATAGAAAACCCAATATAAAAATGGGCAATGGCTTTTATCAGAGGAAGAAAAACAAATGGTCCAAAAAAATAAAACTATGCACAACTAGTGAAATGTAAGTTAAAGTATGAATGAGAGGTCATATTTCACTCATCAGATTGGTAAAAATTAAGAAATTTATTAATATTTAGAGTCGGTGAGGATATGGGGAAACGGAACCATCATTCCTGCTGGTGGAGTGTAAACAGGTCTAACCTCCTGGGAGGGCACTTTGGCCACATGACACACACACACATTCAAACAAACCCTTGGCCCCCGCAGTTGCACTCCAGTACATGACAGGATGAATGGTTACAGATACGATACATCCACAAGGTGGAATTCAATGCAATCCCTGGATCTGTGTGTCCTAACATTGGAAACATGTATGAAATACTTCATAATACTTTTTAAAATCCAGCAGGTTTATTTTTTGTTTCTGATGTTTATGTTTTGTTTCTAAATGATGAGATCAAATGTTCAGACTGCTGTTTGCTAGCAGTTTTCACATGTGACACCTGTGACAGTGGGCTGGCTTTATTCTTGGTACATGAAAAGCTAAACGAGGTGTGATCATCACATCCACCTTTTTTTTCTTTTTTCTAGCCATGACTTTGCTGTCTTAACGACATCTAGATGTGCTGTGTATAAATTTTGATCAGATAAATGCAAGAATCTGGTAACAATCATCTTTAGACAAATTTACAGGTTTATTTGTATGCTTCTCTTTAAATAGTTATGTCTATAACCAATGGTTCACAAAAGATTATAAATTAAATAATATAGAACTAAAAATTAAACAGTTTAAAAGCATGAAATGGGAGGAACACTTGGGTTTTGAGGGAAGTGAGTTCATCTCTAGCCAGTGGGGTCCTGGGACCCCCCAACCTTCCCTACACACCACAGGCATGCACTGTTGACTATTGCTTTAAAGGGAAAACAGCATTCAGAATGGGGTGAACTGAAACTACACCCAACAAGGAAAGAAACTTGTAATTTGGGCATCATTCAATATGAGCAAATGTAAACAATTCTTTGAAATGGGCAGGAAAAATGACCCCTTTTCATTTTTCAAAGAGTCTGGTCAAAGTTATATGAATAAGAAGAATACACAGTTCTTTGGTAGATGAGATGTGCCAGAGGTGGAGTGGAATAAAGTGGCAAGAGGGTCCTTCCTTCACAAGGAAGTTAAATTCTCAAGATGTTGAAGTATATTTGGTTTTAGCCATGTTTGAGAGAAAACCAAGCACAGCCCAAGAGGAAGCTTCTTCCCACAGTACTCACCCTCCCTCTGGGCAGCAGGCAGGCCACACCTTAACCCTCTGCAAAGCCACCAGGATCAATGAAAACAGGTGGCTGTGAAATTCCCAAGGCACTAGCAGGGACTAGGGACTGGATGTGCTGGGAACACCACTGGAAGGACCATGAAAGTTGAAAGACAGGTGGAATGACCTCTGCAGCCTCCTTCTTTTTTTTTTTTTTAATATTTATTTATTTTTTTAGGCTGTGCTGGGTCTTAGTTGCAGCTTGTGGGCTCCTCAGTTGTGGCATGAGAACTCCTAGTTGTGGCATGCATGTGGGATCTAGTTCCCTGACCAGGGATGGAACCCAGGCCCCCTGCATTGGGAGCACAGAGTCTTATCCAGTGCACCACCAGGGAGGTCCCTGCAACCTCCTTCTTGAGGCCATTATTGAGTGCTCAGGGAAAAGGGGCAGAGTAATTGAGACCCGCTTTCTACATGCAGCCCTCCATTCCCCCCAATTTTCTATGGTTTTAGACTGTTGACCTATGTGAAAAGCAGCTGATCCAGTGTGATGCACTTTGAGGACAGTGAGTGAAGAGGTACCTTACCCAGGTGAGGCGTGTCCCCACCCATTTCATGGTCAGAGGTGATCAGTGCCTAGTTCTTACTTGGAGCACAGCAGTGAAGAGTGGTTGCCACCTCCCCCCCAAAAAAAAGAAAAAGAAAAAGGATTCAGTGTTAAATACTGAGTTTAAGGAACCTGAGTCAACCAGAAGCAGACGTCCCAGAGGCCAGAGAAAGGCCTAAGCCATAACTGTGGAATCATCCTCTTATGGATGGACGTGAATGAGGTCATCCAAAGAGAGTATGCAGAGCGAAGAGAGGGCCTGTGATAGAACCTGGAAGACACAAGTATTTCAAGGTGTCCTAACCCAATCAGCCAAAGACAAGGGCCAAATCCATAGCCCAGTGAAGTCAGGTTTATTGACCCATTGCTATGAGGAAGACAACACACCAGAGGAATCATGAAGTGTCCTACCAAACACAAAGGAAAACAGAGTTCTTAAAGGATCTGAGAAAGAGGTGGAATTACGTGAAATTTAAATGAGGCAATATTTTGATGGCTCAAAGCAAAGCAGAACTGCGCGTAAAGTAGCCAACATCAGGTCTGGACTGCTCAGTGGACTCAGGGTCCTGTTTCCTTGGAAACAAAGTTAAGGCAGATGTGGAATATATGTTTAGAAATCCCTTATCTGAATCTCTGCACCTGGGTTGTAAATCCTGCTCTCTCAGTGATTTAGCTCCTCCAGGCAAGAGTTTCATTCTTATATAACTTCAAACAGCAAAATTTCTGATAGTCTATCATTCTAGAAAACAAAGTTGCTCAGTGAGTAAGAAAGAAGTAGTCACTCAAAGGAGGAGATTGTTATGATATTTTATAGCTGCAAAATGTGCTTGGGGAAAATATTGTTTCTTTTTAAGTTTGCAGCTGGCTTTATCTGTGTCTGTTATTCCAGCCTGATGAACACCACAGCAGATTTTTACAGTCCGAACTAATTTTTAGATTTTCAAGGGACACACAATGGAGGAGGAATCTGCAAAGACTAAGTGTAGTGAGTAAGTAGTGTGGACAGAAAGATGTTGCCTGACAAGTCAGTAAACAAAGAATGTTTCCTGCCATCAAGCCATCAGCCCCTGCAGCCACCCCCTAACAGTACACCCTGAGGGGAATTCTGGATGGAGAAAAACTGGATACTAGCCCTAGATAGTTAAGATGCATACCAAAGGAATAATTTCAAAGAAGCCAGACTCTTGCATCTTCCCATACAGCACTAAAACAATTAACTTGAGATGTCTGGTTTCTTCTGTGCGATTAGCAGTAATCTTTGGATGTTCACTACATGTTGTTTTTCAGGAAAAAACTCCTTGCTCCTCCCTTACTGCTTTGCAATAGTCCTTCAGAGCTATCTGAGAGGCTGCCATGGGGGGTCTGCAGTCCTCAGTAAGGCTGTGAATAAAACATAGTTCTCATCTTTTAGGTGGTGTACTTATTTTTAGTCAACAGTAGGAAGAAAACTAAAGTTTTAGGTCTCACAAAGCAGGAAGGTGATTGTTGGTAATGAACACTAAGAGGTCTAGTATACTGTGCCACTATCGAATATAGCAGCCACTAGCTATAAGTGGCTACTTAAATTTAATTAAAAGTAATTTAAATAAATTCAATTAAATAAAAATTTTCTTCCTCCATGGCACTTAGCCTCATGTCAAATGTCCAGTAGTGGGACTTCCCTGGTGTCACAGTGGTTGGGAGTCTGCCTGCCAATGCTGGGGACACGGGTATGGTCCCTGGTCTGGGAGGATCCCACGCGCCGGGAGCAGCTAAGCCGGTGTACCACAACTTCGGAGCCTGCGCTCTAGAACCCGCAAGCCACAACTACTGTGCCCATGTGCCACAACTACTAAAGCCCCTGCACACGCCTAGAGCCCATGCTCCATAACAAGGGAAGCCACTGCAATGAGAAGGCCGAGCATCGCAGCGAGGCAATTAGAGGGGGCCCTCGTGCAACCACTAAGACCCAACGCAGCCAAAAAAAACAAAAAAAAAGTCCAGTAGCCACAGACTAGTCGCTATCCTATTGGACAGTGCAGCTATAGAATACTTCCATCATTACAAACAGTTCTTTTGAACAGCAGTAAGAGAACTAAGAGTCTCAGGCGACGGTGACCCCTGGGACTGCGGTCTCTAAAGAGTGATGGCGGGGTGGAAGCCCTATGGGAGGTGCAGACACGTAGTGCGTATTATTCTTTCTAAAACTCAGTCCAACAGCGCGACTCTCTCCCTATGACAGCTACCGTGTAGCTCGTGCGTACCTCGAACCCATAGTCCAGGCTCAAAGAGCGAGGCTCCACCGCGTTTCCCTCCCCGCACAAACTCACTACCAATCCCACACTCCATCTCCCAACATGCCTCGGGCCCTTCTTCTGCGATTCTGGCTCTTGGACTTCTGGGAAATGCAGTTTTAACAGCGTTCCAAATCCGGAAAGGTTCTAGCCCCGAACTAAGGCTCCCATGAGGCAGTGCGTGGGCCGTTGAGGTCCAATTCACCAGGACCGCCATATCCGCCGTGAGAGGCGCCAAAGTCTTCAGCTGAAATTTCCTACAACAGTGACTGAGATGCCGGAGTCCGGGGAGACCGCGCCGTGGCTCTCCCTGCCACTCCCTAGGTCTCCTCCGCTTTGGAGTTGTAGAGACGCCTCAGCCGAAGCAGAGCCGACAGGGCCTCGGGGAACCGTAGAAATAGACCTGCCACAGCCACTAGGGGACTTGAAGGCATCGCCCGACAGTGAGCAGCCGGAGGACTCTTGGGCGGCCCCTGACGGGAAGCGCACGCGCAAAAGCTGGGCCTCAAGGCTTCAGTAAACACTCAAGAGCGCCTGCGCAAAAGGTGCGCCTCGGAATGGACACGAGGGGGCGCCTTAGTAAAGATAACTAATAAATAGTAACGTAGCGGTCCCGTTATTTTTCTGTTGTCCTTTTTCTTTTGGTTGGCAAAGCACAGCCCCCTTCATTGCCTCTCTTAATTTGATCCTTAGAGCAGTCATTTTACCAGTCGCGCAACGGGTCAGAGAAACTCATATAGCCCGAGTCCTGGCATTTTAGAGTGTGAAGGACCACAGATGGTCCGGAATTCAAGGACTCTGGTCCGGGCTCTACCTCTGAGCTGCTGTGTGGCCTTGGTAGTTCTGTTCCCCAGAGGACATAAGCTTTCTCGTTTGTAAATGGAAATAGGTTATTGGAAGGATCAGATAAGAGCCAGAAGTGAAACTAAGTTGCCGAGCGGTGTGTAAAGGCAAAAGATTATTGTAATCGGTTGATTGCAGATTGCAGAGCTAGTTCCTCATCCTACAAATTGCAAAACTGAGGGCCGCAAGAGGTGCTGGAGCTTGCTCCAGGTCTCAGCAGTCTGTGAACAAGGGCTAAAGCCCAGGCTTCCTGCGTTTGGGCTTGGAACCCTTCCCTGCACCCCAAGAATTAGTGTCTTTGTTAGATACAGGCTTAGAGGGGCAAGTTGTACTCAGAGTCTGGAGGAGTCGCTATTCCTAATCCTTCTTCTATTCCACTTGGGCCTTGTGGAGGAAGGCCCTGCTCTGTTGAGATGACTACCAAAGGCAAGAAACTAAGGAGGAACTGGAGAATCTTGAAGACAGAGGACAGTGGTGCTGGAGATGTACAGACCCTGCTTCTCAGGAGAGTGGCCCAGGTAAGGGAAGGAACTCAGGTGTGACAGATGAGGGGGTACTGTTAAGGGAACAGACCCTGAATGGAAAAGAGTGGGCTCTGTTTCTGAGCCTGGAAGAATTGGGTGCTCAGGTGATCCCAGTTGGGGCCAGTGACAGCTGGAGGTGGTACCAGAGCAGGCTTGGATGCTAAGGAGAGGAAGTGATGCAGGTTGAGCTGAGAGGCTGTAAGAGCCACTCCCCCAACCAGGTGGAGCAGTCAGGTGGCACCATGGGCACACCATACCACCCCCCCAGGATCAGGAAGCCGCCCACCAGGGAAGTGAACTCGTCTCTGTCCCTTGGAGCTGGGCTGTACCTAGTTGTTTCTCTCTGGAGTGCTCTTAGAAGTTCTGGACATAGGTGTGGGAGGGGTTCGGAGACCCTAAGGTCTGGTTGCAGATGAGGCCTCCTCAGGCAAGTCATAAAAGGCAGGTATTTGTAGAAATAGAAATTCAAGAGCCTCCTCACCTCCAAGTATCTAGTTCTCTGGGCCTTCACTTATCATCTGTTTTCAGCAGGGGAAACCGAGGCTAAAGGAAGTAAAGGTTCTTTTTCAGGAAACACAAGGAGTTTGTGTAAAACTGGACTAGGACAGGGATCTTTCCATTACATGGCAGTGATCAAACATCTTCATCAAACATTTATTGAGTGTCTAATGTATACGCTGAGAAGAGCTACCTTAGGGTACAAACAGAAGCCAGGATTGCAGTCAGACCTGTCTTTTAATTAGCCCTCCCAGTGACTTAATGCTGTGATCCTTGGTGTGTCACTGCCCCACTCTGAGCCTCACTGTCTGTAGAGTGGGAGTGGTAAGCCTTATCAATGGCTGTCTTGAGGTATAACTATGAATTAAATGAGTTAAGAATTGTTAAGTACATAGAACAGCACCAGGCACATGATATGTGATCAGTAAACATTAGGCACTCTTTGTTACTCATGAACACAGGTGAAGGTCAGCTGCAGATAGGGTTCTCCCAGAGCTCTGCAGCCCCAGATCTGTCCGTCTCCCAGATACCTTCACTCTGTGCCCAGGGCGCCTGCATTTCTGGAAGTCAAGGGGGGCACTCACATACCCATTTCCCCCTCTAGCACTGGGAACCTGGCTGGGAGCATTTACACCTCTGTGTGCCGCGATTCACTTCCCCACAATCTAGGTCCAGAGTTAAGGGGATTCTTGCCCAAAGCTGCACAGTACATCCCTGGACAATGAGACCAGAACCACAACCCTTCCTCCCTGCAGGACAGAAGTCCCAAAAGGCTGACAGCAGGACCTTGACCTGTGCGTTCCCTGAACAGAGCAGGAGCCAGGGGCAGAGAGGAGCCTGGATGGGAGACAGGGCCCAACATCAGATACCCTGCCCCCACCCCACCCTGTTTGAAGGTGGCAGTCTGACCCAGTAGTAATTTCAGCTCTGGTCCAGGCCTCCCTAGTGGAGGTCTGGTTCAAACCCTATTTATAGAGGAAGAAAGAGAGGCCACTACCTTACCAAGAGCCCCACAGTAAGGTGGGAGTGAGTCTGGGCCAGAAATCAGGTGTCCTGATGTTAGGCCAAGGCTCTGCCTGGCAGCTGGTTTGGAGGGGGCAGGACTTGCCTCCATTTCTCCTTCCCTACTGCCACCATAGTCTCACGTGGAGCCAGCCTCAAATGCGGCCACCTGGGTGGGTTGTGGTTGGGGAGTAGCAGGGTGGGGGTGGGTGCATGGACAGGTAGAGGGATGGGGAGTACAGGACCTGGTCAGAGAGAAGCCCAGAGCCAAGCTGGGGTGGGTGGACTGGGGAACTCTCCTTGGTGTGTGTGGCTGCTGCAGGATTCTAGGGCCTTAAATCAGTCTGAGGCAGCAGAAGATAAAAATACCATGGGAGCACACTCCTGGAGGAGGGGAGCAAAGCAGAATCAGGAATGAGTCACAGAGCCCAAGCCCTAAATTTAGAAGGTGCTGAAGGAGGCAGCCGCCCCCGGGGGAGCACTATGGAGATGCCCGCTAACCCGGGGAGGGGGCAGGGGCTAGTGGTTGGCAGGAGTCCCCTGCACAGCAGTGCTGCATGGAAGCTGGGCCTGTTCTAGGCCTGTTCCAGGTGTGAATTTTGACCCCATAATGAACGCTGACCCAGGGCAGAACCTTCAGCACCTCTCACTGACAGAGCTCCTAGTAAGCCTTCCCCACACCAGCCCTTCACAGGGTCCTAGGAGCCAGACTCTGGAGGGTAGACATCTCAGTACTCTCCTGCCACTGGGTGGGCATAGCCAGGCTCCCTGGGTCCTGCTGCTGTCATAGCATCCAGTTGTCAGACACGGAGGGGTGGCTATGCACATGCAAGGAGCTCATGCCATTGAGTGAAGGCCTCCCAAAGGGGATCCACCCAGATGTTTGTAGCTCTGTTTAGAATTGGGGTGGGGGGATACAAGATGTCATAGCACTCACTTCTGCTTTATCCTCAGCCCTCCAGGCTCCAGGTGAACCCAGACTGTTTCTTTTCCTCCATGGCAGAAGAGGGAGGCACTGCCTCTAGGTCAAGGAGTGGAGACTTAGGAAAGAGGCCATGCCTTGAGGACAGCTGCCAGACCTGGAGTAAGGGGGCTCAGGAGACAAGAACTGATGGCGGCTGTGGCATTTATTGAGCACTGATTGCTTGCCAGGCGCCGTGCTAATCTCTCCACTTGCGTGAACTCACTTCGTCCCTGAGGCAATGGTGTAAGTCCTACTAGCCTACTAGTTCTAGAAGTGGGAGTACTGAGACACAGAGAGGTTAAGTAACTTGTTCTAGATCACACAGTAAGAGGTTCTAATCCAGACAGCCTGGCTCCATAGCCCAGGCTCTTAGCCATGGTGCTAGACTGCTGAGCAGGGTATTTCACGCTGTCTGTTCCGCCTGCTCTCCTGTCCTTCCTTCCCCATCCTCCAGTCCCTGTACCCTAGAGCCCTGGGAGCTTCTCTGTGGGCCTTGAAGGATCTTACTGCCCAGGGTGCTCCCAGGCTTGGGGGAAAGAAGTGTATGCAGCTCTACCACAACCCCCCACCCACCATGCAGGACTTCACAGTTTACAGAGGCCACCCATCTGCCCCAAGGCAGTGGAGAGGCACCTTGAGCACCACCACTTCAACAGGAAAACAGACTAGAGAGGTGCAGGCCTTGGCCAAGGTCAGCAGGGCCCAGAGTGGACCCATGGAGACTCCCTCTTCGGGAGGGCCCCGGGCCCAGATGGCCAGCGCCCCCTCTGCAGGCTGGGTCCTTCTGCTGATGAGGTCTATTGGGCACTGCCACCTGCAGGAACCCAGTTTGATGGCTGGGTCGATACAGCCTTCCAAAAGCCCTGGAGTTTCCTGTCAGAGGCTCCTGATCCATCTGCCTGACCCCAGGCCCTCCCCTCGGCTCTGTGCTCAGGCCGGGTGGCAGTGGGGGTGGAGGTGTCTTTGTGTATCTTTGCGGAGGATGAGGTTGTCTGGCCCTTTTACCAGGTCAAGAACTCCAGCCCTGGGACAACGAACTCTTTTCTGGAAGCCCACACAACTTCCTTCTTTTGGTTTCTTCATATTTTTTAATCTCAAAACTGGGTCCTCAGTGCCCTGACAGGACAGTTTCCCCCTCCTGAGACTAGACTTCTGGGGAGCACTTGGGATCACCCTTTGGATGGGGGAAGGGGCAGAGGGTCCACCCCCCAAACCCCTAGGCTATTGCTCCTACCAAGGAGAGGCTCCTCTGAGAGGCCTGCTTGAGGAGCTCAGACCTGCCCAGGGACACAGCCTGGCCCAAGTATAACGTGACTTCCCTTGCTTGCCTTCTGCCTCTGCCAGGGGACCACATGTGGGAACACCAAGGATAGGTTCTGTTTCTTGCTGGGCCTTATTTTCCTCATTTGTCAAATGAGGCTAAGGACCCCCACGTGACCTTCCACCTGAGGCTATTGTGACGGTCAGACAAAATGAGCATGGCAGACTCTTACCCTGACCCAGGGCCTCTTCACGGAGAGGATGTGCAAGGCCGTTCACGTGTGTGTGTGTGTGTGTGTGTGTATGCACGTATGTGCACGTGTGTGCAACAGCTGTGACCAAGGGGCTGACTGTACATTCCTAGGGCAGGCGAGGGACTGAGGTCTGTGAGGGGACTGGTGTGGCTCTCTGATGCTTTGTGATGTGGGTGTGGCAGGGCCTCAGGTGTAAGGTTGCCAGATTTAGCAACTATTTGGTACATGCTTATACTAAAATGATCTTCCTTATCTGAAAATCAAATTTCACAAGGTGTCCTGTGTTTTATCTGGCAACTCTACTTGGGTCACCTGGCGCGCCCAAGCCAGTGTACCCTCGTTGGGCTCCCACACATGAGACTGAGATGGGCCGTGGCTGTGTGGGACTGTGGCAGGACCTCAGTGTGACGGCACGTGGCTGTGACAGTGTCCCCAGGAGGAGAGGAGATGTGGGTAACTCCGATTGTGTGCCTCTCTGTGACTCCTTCGGGCTCTAACAGCTCCCTCAAGGGCAGTGTTTGGCTGTTTGCTCAGTGAGGCCCAGCAGGGGCAGGAGACCCACCCTGGGCAAACACGTAGATCTGGCTCCAGTTGGGACTGGGGTGCTGAGCCTATTGCCACCTGCCATCAAGCTGTAAGGTACACATCCCTCTCAAGGCCACGCCAGCCCTGAGGGCCTCGGAGTGCTCTGTCCTGGGCCCTTTCGGAATAACCTCTCTGCTCTGCTGCTTCCTGGTGACATCACACAGGTCATTGCCCAGTCTTCTAGAACGGTGCCCTCACGATACTGCCTCCTTACCCTAGGCAACCTGGGAATTTTCTCCACCCAAACTGGCAGGGCTGGTTACCCCTGAGGAGAGGGGGTGGGGGGAGAAGGGGTCAGGGGGGCCTTCTCCTCACCTCCCAAAGGGGAGATCAAGGCAGTCATCCGTCTGTCTGACTAGATGGTGAGTACGAGGGAGCACCCAGGAGCAAGTCGAGACCTGGTAGCCCCTCATTGTCCAGGACACTGGGCAGGGTGGGGCCCTTGGGTGGAGGATGAATCTTGAAGAAGAGAGAGGGTGAAGACTGCCCCAAGGGTAGTGAAGCTGGTGGCATATAATGGAGCAGGGACAAAGCCTTGGGTTAGGAGCTGGGAGACCTAAGGTCTTATCTCTGCTTTGTCCCTGCTGGCTGGGACTTTGTTTCTCCATCTGTACAGCTAGGGGCTGTGGCCAGATGATGTTCGTCTGAGGGTCATTAGTCCTGATGGGGACTCAGTGAGGGGAGCTGAGGGGAATGTTAGGGACCAGGTCATGGATGGCTCCAGGCAGGTGCCATGACCCTGACCCTGTTCCAACAGCAGTGAGCAGGGGCAGTGAGCAAGGACTGGTGTGAATATCTCCAAACCACCCCCTCCCCCCATTCCAGGAGTCCTGAGGTACTAGAGGTCCCCAGATGGGTTCTGTCTTACTTTGATTCAGGGGCATCCCCATGCCTCCCATACCTCAGCTGCTCTCTCTGTGAGGGGCACACGTAAGACCCAGCACTTGCTCAGCGCCCTGGGTAATGATTCCTCACCTTCTCGTGATGCCTCTCAGTTTGCTAAGCACCTTCTCTTTCTCGTACACGCTCCCTCCTTCCACACCCACTCTGACTCCCGCTTGATGTTGCCCATTCTGGGGCTGGGGCCCAGAGAGGCGCCTCACCGGATCCACTTTCCGTAGAGCGGCCCTGTGGCTGGGGCAGGGGCTGCGAGGGACGGGGCAGGGGCTGCGAGGGACAGAGCAGGCTCGTGCTTTGCCAACCTTTTCCACTGTTGAATCTTTCATGAGAATCTTAACAACCGTCCTATCAAGATGTTACGTTAACACTTTTTGTTGTAAATGTGCCATTTTTGGACAGTGTATTTATTCCTCCCTACCTTTCCCCCTCCAGTTTCATTTTTAGTTACTTGCGGGTGAAACTGACATACGTACAACTCTTTCCCTTGCAATAATTCTCAGAGAATAGGTATTATTATTCAAGATAAAGAAACTGAGGCTCAGAGAGGACGTGTCACCTGCTCTTGTCCCATATTTAGGAAATGCTATAGACAGGATTTCAACCCAGGTCTATAGGCCCTTTGCACTTCCGGGCTGTGGGAACCAGGGATGGCCAAGTCCTAGGTCTCCTCTCCACACTCCTCCCCGAGGTCCCCCATCCCAGCCCTGCCAGCCTTCTGTCTGCTGCTCAGGGGTGTTTGAGACAGGATATGAATCTGAATCCTTGAGCCAGAGATATCTAAATTCCTGGGGGGTTGGGGGGGGCCTGCAAGGGCAAATTAATGATGGATAGGATGAGAAATGATGCTCCAGCTAGCCTGGCCTAAACCTCCAGGCAGGGTTGAGTCCAGGGCATGGCCATCTGAGCCCAGGGGTACAAGGTCACCAACCTTTTCTGCCCCAACACCCAAAAGATTCATTCTTGGTTAATCTATTTTTGAATTTGAGTGCTGATTTGATTTCTACTATCTATACCTCCCTGAGTTTGTGTCTCAGACTGGCAGTGTTCTGGGGGGTGGAGAAGTCCTGTCAATCTGCCCTCACAGCTATCTCCTGCTGTCACCCCAGTCTTATCTCTTCTACCCTAGACTGGGTGATGGGCATGAGAGGTGTACTGCCCTGGTGCCTGCTGTCAGCTGAGATGTGTGTTATTGGGGCCCTAAGAAGGCAGGAGCCCAGGCCAAGGCTCCTCTGTCTTTCCCAGAAACTACAGTTCACAAAGCAGGCTCTGTGTACTCCTCTTTGAGTCTCCCATCAGCCTGAGTATGAGGCTGTCAGATAAAACCACTGAAGCCAGGGGAGGGGCAGTGAACTACCTAGGGCTGGGGTGGAGGCAGAAGACATGCATAGTGGAGAGCCAGAGCCCTGGCCTCCTGAACCCAGAGCCAGCCCTCTTGCCACCCATTTCCACGCACTTAAAGAATGTGCGTTAGAAGGGGCAAGGGTGATTATCTGACTCTGCCCCTCACACTGGAGATCTAAGGTCATCACACAGCCTCATAGGGACCTGCAACTCATTTTGCAAGATTTACTTTGCAGAATGCACCTTAGGGTCGCTTGCCATCACAGCTCCCTGCTCACCTCCACTTTTAAAATTGGGCCTGTTGTTCACAAACATCTCAGAGTCCTAAGCACTTCAGGAAGAAACACCTCTATTTGTGAACCCACCGTGACAACTCCTCATCTTTCTCTAGTGCCTTTAAGAAAAGCTGTTCCATCCCAGAGCTCTAGGATGGTGACGCTAGGAGGTTATACATTCTGATGCTCACATTCTACAGATGGGAAAGTAAGGCTCAGAGAGATGATGGGGGCAGCCAGAGCAGAGAAAGGAACCCTGGGGTGGGAGGAGGCTGAGATCAGGGTTCTGGGAGGATGGCCACATACTCACTGTGTGACACTAGGCAAGTGATGTGCCCTGTTAGCTGCCCATGCAGGGTCAAGGGGTCACTAGGGTCAGTGAATGCTCAGCCTTGGACCCATTGCCACATTCATATTGGTCTGGCCTCAGAGAAATTGTTCAGTTCACACAGAGCAGCTGGAGGCAGAGCTGGCACTAGGATCCGGGGCGGGGGTGGGGTGGGGGTGGGGGCAGGTAGCAGCCTCCCTGGCTGGAAGCGGTGGCTGTAGTGCAGGTGGACATATCTCCCCTGTGGCTGTGGCGCTCTGGCCAGCTCTGCCTGGGGAGGGACAGGGGAGCCCCAGAGCTCTGGAGCCAGATGCTCTTGAGAGCCTTGTCTAATCCATGGGAGGTGTGTGAATACATGTAGGGGTGCTCAGGAGGGGTGGAGGTGGACAAGAGCTAGAGTCCGGGGCTGCAGGAGAGCCTGGTTAAGGCTCCCAGCTGGGGGTGAGGTGGGAGTGGAGATTTTGCCCGAGTCTAGCCAGCCTGTGAGACTTGAGGCTAGTGGTTGGTGGGGGATGCAAGCTGTGGGCTCTTCATTGTAGTGGGGGGAATGTGCCCATCTTTGGGGTCTCTGGGGTGTCGTGTGGGAATGTCTCTGGGTGGTTCCTGGGGACAACGTGCTTTTGTGTAAGTAGGTTGTTGCAGAAGTGTGTACCTGTGAGTATGGGAGGGTGTTGGAGAGAAGGGGTTCACAATTAACTTCCAGAATCCTCTTCCAGCACCTCCTCACCCTTCCTCTCAGAGCCCATTCTATCTTGGCCCCTCCCCAACCCCTGCCTGACAACAGGTCTGGCCAGATCCCCTTCGGGGGCGGGTGGGGGCGGGCGCTAGGACCCGGCGGGGCGGGGCGGGGCGGGGCTCTAAGCCCAGTCAGCTGTACCTCCGCAGCCTGGAAAATACCGAGCCCAGGCGAGCGGAGCCCCCGGAGCCCCCAGCCTAGCCCGGGGAGAGGGAGGGAGGGAGGGGGGCGCGCGGGGCGGGGGGCGCGCGGGGCGGGGCCGGGCGGCGGGACCCACTGCTCCTCCCCCCAGAGCCCCCGCGCGGCCCCGGTCGCCAGGGCAGCGCGGCGGCGGCGGCGGCAGAGGCGCTCGCACCCCCGGCCCCGGCGGGCCCCGAAGGAGCAGCGGGCACAGGTGAGCTGGCCGGCCCCGCGGGCGCCCCACCCCGCCCCCACCGCTGTCCCCGCGCGCTTCCCGCGCCGGCGCCGCCGCCGAGTTAGTTGAACCAGTCCGGCCAGCGCTGCGCGGATCCCGCCGGACCGTCTGTCACCTCGGGTCGCGGCCTCCCCCGGGTCCCGACGGGCCCCCCCCGCACCCGATACGCAGCCCCCACTCCGGGCCCCACACCGGAGGTCTGGGGTCAGACCTTAGCGGAGGGGGAGGGGGGCGTACCGCTCCGTGCCGGCGGTGCGCGCTGGCCAGGGGCCCAGCGCCTGCCGGTCTCTAACTCTCTCCCCGCCAGGACCCCGGACAGCCTCACCCTTGCCCCCAGCGCACTGACTCCGGTTCCCAAACCGGTCTTGCAGGTCCCTGGAAGGTGGCGTCAGCATCTGCAGCCGCGTCGACGTTGTTGGAGCCTCCGCGGAGGACCCAGGAGAGCCGGACGAGGACCAGGGCCCCGGGCCTCCCCATGGAGACGTCAGCTGCCTCAACAGAGCCCCAGGGGCCTCGGCCAGTCCTGGGCCGCGACAGCGTCCAGGTGCCCGACGACCAGGACTTCCGCAGCTTCCGGTCAGAGTGTGAGGCCGAGGTGGGCTGGAACCTGACCTACAGCAAGGCTGGCGTGTCTGTGTGGGTGCAGGCTGTGGAGATAGATCGTACGCTGCACAAGATCAAGGTAGGGTTGCCCTGCAGCAGGTGTAGCCTGCACTGCACCCTTACTTCCTCTGACCCGGAGTCTCCTGGTCCTCCTACAGGGTTACAGATACCTGGTTGTGCACCTCAGAGTCTCCTGTGAGAAACCAGGAGGAGGCACAGTAAGCCCCAGTCTCACAGATGGGCCAACTGAGGCATGGAGAGGAGGTGTGACTCACTCTGGCTCACTCAGCCAGAACCCAGGCTTCTGCACACCCCTGCCTGCTCTGGGGAGGTGGGCTGCTGCGAGGCCCACCCAGGAGAGGGTCTCCCTCAGGGAGCCCTCCGCCCATGGAAACCTTCACCATGTCCTGACTTGAGTCATCTCAGGTGGGAAACTGAACCCTTCTCTCCCAAATTCCTGGTTTTCTTAGTCTGAGCTGGGTCTCTTTCCCCATTCTCTGCACCCTTGGGTGCTAGGGACCTGACTCCTTCCTGCCCGATGCCCTGCTCTTCCCTCTTCCTTCCTGGCTGCTCCCCGAGTCTCTCCTGCAGGGACTCAGGATCCTGGCTGGCAGGTCCTGAAAGCAGGGCTTAGATGCCCCTACCTTATATAGGGCCAGGTTGGGGGTGGGCTGGGGGAGGAGGGGACCAAGGGATAGACCAGCAGATGCAGGGGAGATGCAGGTACATTCAGCCCCCCTCGCAGCCATCAAGCCCACTCCTCACAATCCCATGATTTTCTTCTCTTTGCCTAGACAGGGCCGGCTTGGGGTTTGGGACCCCATGAGCCCACCTACCCTGGGGGACTAGGTGGGGAATAGGCTGGTGAAGGCTCTGATTAGAGGCCTCAGGGTAGCTGCATCCAACACAACATATATGGCATTGCTGTGAGTGCCACTTTTCAAGGGGGCAGGTCTCCCTTCAGTGGGCTCCTGGCAGTAGACTATGCCCTTCCCTTTCTCTTGCCTCGCCCCTCCTGCTCTCTTTCTCTAACATGTGGAGGAGTGTATTCCTGTGGTGGAGGGGGGTGGAGGTGGGAGCAGGGCACTGGACTCAGAGGGCACTCCTGCCCTCCCGCCACTCCAGCCCCTCCTGCCTGGGACCTGCTCTTGGATTTCGATTTAGCTCTGGCATCATGGCCTCATACCAGGGCCGGAGATGTCTGACCTTCCTTCTCTGACCCTGTGCTTTTCTGCCTGACTTTGTCTTAGTCATTTAGACCTTTGTCCATCTGTCCACATGTGGCCTTCTGGCTCACTCATTCTGTCTTCCCTTCTCCCTTCTGTGACTTTCTGTCTGCACCCTGGCCATCTGACTGTCTCTTTCTCTCCGGGTTTGCACGTGTGTCTCCCCTTCTGGGACTCTCTATGCAGGCCTGAGGACCCCGGGCTGGGGGCTTCCTGGAGTCCTGACCTGTGTCTGAGCCTGAGGAGCAGGGAAGGGAAGGGCAGCTGGTGTGTCCCAGCTTAGCGCTCTCTGAGGACAGAGATAGGTCCTATCCTTCTTTGCGTCCTCATCCTTCTACACAGACAGAGCAGGGAAGTTGGTTGAATGAAGGATGGAAGGAAGGAAGGAACAAAGGAACAAACTGAATAAAAGGTGAGCAAAGTTGTTGTGAGAACAAGGTTGTTTTCCTGACTGTGACCTGGGAAAGGCTCAAGACTGGGCTGTGCAGTGGGGTGAGGAAGTGTAATTTCCCCACCGAGATGGCTCTTTAGAAGGAAGGGAAGGGGAAAGTCTAAACTGAGCCCAGTCTCCCACCCTCTGTGTCAACAGGGCAGAGCTGCCTCCTCCATCTGGCTTGGTTAATGAATAAACCCAGCCCAGTCCAGGACTGGAGTTGGCCAGTCTGGGGGGCCAGACTGCCACAATGGACCCCTTGTGGCCAGATCAGATTTGTCAGGTGTTCTTCCTTGGAAGTGGAGGGGACTTGGAAAAACTGGGGTATTGTGGGCTAGTGGTCAGGGCATACAACTGACCTTCCTTCCCTCTCAGACTGAGCAGAGGTTGGAGGTGCCTTTGCAATGCCAGTTTCTTACTCACCCCTCAATGGAGCGCGGGTAGGGACACTGAAGTCCAGAGAGGAGCAGCAGCCAGCGCAGGCTCACATAGCCTAGTCCCAGGAGAGCCAGACTTGGAACGCAGATCTCTAGCTTCCCTGCCTAGTTTTCTCTGTTGTGCTCCTCACAGTGGAGAGGGGCTGGGGCCAGGAGGTGAGCAGAGCTGGGGCCGAAGGAGGAGGCTAGGGCCTTGGTTATGGGCATCCCGAGATCTCTCATCCCCTCAGCACAGCCAGGTGGAACACTAGGGGACAGGCAGAGGTCTCTGAGCTCCCCATCTGCAAGATTCCAGAAATCCCATTTCTGATAAGAGCCCCTGCTCTGAGCCAAACATTTCTCTCCATTGTCTGATTTACCCTCAGGCCAGTCCTGGGCAATAGGAGGCTTGTCTCCATGCTACAAATAAAGAAACTGAGGCTGAGAGAGGTGATGTCACTTGCCTAAGGTCACAGCAGCTGAGGCAGGAGTGGAACCCAGGCCAACCTGGCTCCAGAGCCCTTGCCTCTCTCCACTTGGACTCACATCTTAGTCAACATTCTGGCATTTGACCCCATCAATAACTCTTCAAAGAACGTAGTGTTCTCATCATCCTATTCTCATTTGATAAATGAGAAAGCTGAGGCCCAAAAAGGGGAGTTGTTTGTCAAGGTCACACAGCAAGTCTGAAGCCAGAGTCCCCAGGGATGATTGGGTCACTCCAGGAGGCTGGGACTCAACCACAGGTATTTGTTGAGCTCGCCACTCCCCACAGCCTGTTCTGGGTCTGCCCCCTGAGCTGGGAAAGCCAGCTGCCTCCTGTACATATCCTGTTCTCATGATTCCAGAGTGGGGGAGGGGGTCCACCTATCTGCCTACTTGATTGATTTCCTCTACCTCACTTCCCTTCCCCCACATTTATCTTCTCCCTGCCCCTGCGTCCAGAGGTTCCTGGAAGTCACTGTGGCTCTGGCCCAGCATTTGGAGTCAGGACAAAGGGATGGGGCTGCTGGAGGCCACCTCTACCCTTTCCCTCCTTCCTGGCCTCTGGCCTGGTCCCAGGCCTGCGCTGTGCTCTGGGCACTGGAGAGGAGGCAGATGCTGCCTCCTGAGAGGTCAGGCCTTGTCCCAAAGGCAGATGCCGAACATGGATCCTGGGTCCAAGGCAGAGGGCAGCTTAGAACCTGAATTCAGGTCTCTTAATGCTCAGGCCAGGCTTCCCCACAGCTCCTGTAGCAATAGAGAGATGGGAAACCAGGGGGTCTGTCATTTATTCAAGCGGGGCCAGCTGGGGAAGAGGCTGAGGTCCAGTCCTGGCTGTGGTATTCTTTTGCTATGTTTGTGACTGTGGGCACAGCCCTGTCCTCTCTGGGCTATTTCTCCATCTGTGCTATGGGGCTCTCCTGGCTCCAAGGGCCTCTAAACTCAACACCTGTGCTGGGGCCCATGGAGCAGGATGAGGCACAAGGGACAGAGTGCAGGAGATGACACGGCCTGCCCAGCCCTGCCCCAGATTCTCACGTGCTCGGGCTCTCCGAAGCTGCTGCTGCGTACCTAGCCACCCGAGAGGCGGGGGAGAGCTGGTCCCTGTCCTCAGAGGTGTCCAGACCTTGGTGGAGGGAAGAGTGACAATTCCAGGTGACCCTTTGACCACTACGTGAGGCGGCTGTTCGCAGGCAAACCACAGAGGCAGGAGTGGGCCCTGTGGGTAGGCGCCTTGAGGGGCTTGGCAGTTGGAGCAGGGATGCGAGGTCTTCTGGGGGGGATGCGGCTGAGAACCTGAGGTTCTTGTCACAGGAAGCTCCGCGGTGGGGACCTATCTCCTCTGACTTCCTGTCCTGTGACTCCCCTCTTCCCCTTTGGAGAAAGCTTCAGCGACCCACCCTGACCTGTCTCACTGCCCACCTGCTTCCACACCATAGGCCACCTAGGCTCCAAGCTCTTAAGCCAGGGCTCAGGCCTGTCCCCTCTCAGCGCCTTATTCTCTCCCCCTGTGAAATTTGAGATCATCTCAGGGATCTTCAAGGGCCCTTCTCACTCTTAATGGTCCGTGGGACTTAAAAGGGTCATGGGGAAGGTGGGGACAGTCACAGGGCCAGGTGTTTTCTTCATGTCGTCTCACTGAGTCTTCAAGACTGTCCTGTGGTGTGGGTCTTCTGAACTCCATTGAACAGATGTGAAAGCTGAGATTCAGGACAGGAATTCACTTGTGCATTCAAACAGCTAGAAGGTGGCTGAGGCAAGATCAGAACCCAGGTTCTTGAGACTCCAAGGCCAAGATCTCTTCACTCTCTCGGGCCTGCTTATTAGCACCATTGGGCCCTTCTGTCTCCTGGACCCTGTGGCTCAGAACCTACCCCTCTCTCCTGCCTTAGATCTCCCTGTACTGTGTCATTTTGGGAGGGCATCCTGGAGGGGTCGCAGCTGAGCAAGAGCCCAGTCCTTACTGTGTGACCTTGGGGGTCACTTCACCTTTATGAGTCAGTCTTCTTATCTGCGGTGGCAGAGGCAGGAGTTAATTGTGTTTTAGGGGTTTGGATTCAGTAAGTTAAGGTTCAGGCTGGGCTTCTGCCCGCTCTGGGGCTCAGTTTCCCTGTTTCTACAGGCAGTTGCTGGGCAGGTGGTTTGTAGAGGCTGTCCTGGCCTTAGGCCATGGTAAAGGCATCTACACTGGTGGACACAGAGTAAGGATGGACAGCTGAGGCTGTGCCAGTCTGTGCCATCTGAGAGGTCCCCAGATGGGGCTCCTGAATCCAGGCTAAGGCCCTGAGAACCCCTGTCCTGGGTGGCTCTAACTCTGACTTGGTGTAGGGGCAGCTGGAGGAAGTAGTCCAGAGCTGTCCTCGGGGAACAGGCTCCCAGAGAGCATGCCCCCAGAGAGTCAGGGTCTGGACCTTCAGGTGGGGGAAATCAGAGAAAGGAAAGGTCAGAGGTGGCTGGAGGCTATATAGGGAAGTCTTCCTGGAGGTGCCTGGGTTGGCCTGAGGCCATAGGGGTAAAGCACAGGGTCCAGAGTGCTGGCCATGTGCCCTTGGGCAGATTGCTGCCCCTGCCTAGGCTTTAGCTTCCTCATCTGTCACATGTGGATAGCCGTGTTGCCCTGCCTGTCTTTGGGCACTTCATTCAGGTTGGGGACAAAGAAAGAAATCATACTTGAGCCCTGTCCTCAAGGAGCTCTCAGTTGGATGCTGGAACAGACACATCACAGAAGCAGCAGAGACCTAGAGGGGCCCTCTGAACCAGCCCTGGAGGCCAGGGAAGGCTTCATGGAGGAGGAATGCTCAGGTGATCCGTTTGGAATTGGGTAGAGAATGAGGAGTACAAGTTTGACAGCATTGGGAGCATTTTGTATAGAGGAACAGCTGTGTAAAGGCCCTGAAGCAAGAAACAGGGCAGTGCATTAGGAGAACTGCAGGTGGTTCATTGTGGGACTTGGGCAACTCAGGGGCTGGAGGTGATTAGACAGCTAGACCAAGGCTCTAGAATTTGGGTCCTAGAGGTCCTAGGGTACCAGGGTAGGGTTTTAGACAAGGTGGGTGGTAGGAGGAAAATGCTGCTGTCTTTGTCTGGACAGACATGCCAAGGCCTGCACTAAAGCAGGGACTGTGGGGAATGGAGCAAAGGATTGCATTGAGTAAGATTTAGGAGGGATAAGGGATGGAATGTGGTGGTTACAGCGTAACTCTTGTGCAGGCTGGGATGTAAGATAGTATGGATGTGCAGCCCCCCGGGGGCAAAACGAACTCTTGGGGTGGGGTGAGTGCCTTTAGTCAGTGTCCATGCTGGGGCTAGAAGAGCCCTCAGCCCCCTGCTGGCTCTGTGCCTCCATGATCAGCTCCCCAGACTCTGGCTTTTAAACTTTAACAAGCCCCAGCTCAGTTTCCAACCGAGAGTCTTTAAAGTTTCAGGAGATGAGAGAAAGGAGGCAGTCCTGGAGACAGATGGGTTTTCTTTCTTCCCCTGCGTCTCCATGCCTGGCTGGGCCACCTGGAGCCAGGGCTGTGGGTGCCATGACCCCGGAGGCCTGGCACTCTTTAGGGATCTGGGACCTCAGCTGGGCCACTCCATCCTGTTCATGAGGGGCCAGCGGCCACTGAGATAGACGGGGATTGAAACCCTATTCCCTCCCTGCACCCTTACCTTTACCCCTGACGTGGGCAAGTGAGCATCCACACCCCTCCCCCACCCCCCCAGCAACAGGTGAGAGGAAAGGCAGGCCAGGCATTGGGCTTAAGGTATCTCTGTCCCTCCCTGTGCCTCACTGTATCTCCTCAGACATGCTTGGTCTGGCCCCAATGCTTCGGGACCCCTGGAGCTGCAGAAACACAGGCAGTGGAAGAAAGTATCAGGCCCAGAACTTAGTGGTGGGTCCCATACCAAATACAGACTCCTGTCATCTGTCATTAAAGAGAGGCTGGGCAGGTGGCATTGGGTAGCTGGAGCTGTTCTCTGGGGCTTTAGCATAACAATTGCCTCCCTGCCTCTCAGCCTGGCTCCCTGAAAGCAGCTACTTGCTACCTCTGACATCTCTCTAGCATCCTTATGTCTTGGGGCAGTTGAACAATGCCTGCAGGTAAACTCCGCCCCCCCCCCCCCACTCCCCCTGCTATTTTATCTCATCCTTTGAGTTTCCTGTCACAACCTGCCTCTAACCCTGGTTTCCTGAGGTATCCCTCTACCATCTCTTTGATGCCCCCTCCCTGTTTTTGGACCCTTCCAGATTGCCTGGGACCTGGTACTGGACCAGGAAAGTGATGAGTCTTAAGACAGAAGCCTGGCAACCAGAAGGGATGGATTTCCCTTGTGTGTCTCCAATATTCATTCATTCAGCGCATATTTATTATGCATGTACTATATACTAAGTATATCCAGGAATTTAGTGGCAAACCAGACAGATCAGACCCTGTTGTCATGAGTTTACATTCTGAGGGGGAGACAAGCAAAATAGAAGCAAATAACTAAATAAGATACCAGATGGTGGTTGTGTATTATGAGGATAGGATGATGTGGTGAGAGTTGTCTGGTCTTCTGTATTTGGGCCTTCTGTGTGTGGAGCTGGATTGTGGGTGCCTGTGTGTATGATGTGGCCCTTAGTTAGGTAGACTCTGAGCCTCTCAGGGGCAGGGCACCTGACAAGGGTCATTAAATCCATATCGAACGTGCGTGTGTGTGTGTGTGTGTGTGTGTGTGTGTGTGTGTGTGTGTACATGTGCCTAAGGTTGTGTGTCTGTGCCTCTGAGTGTGAGACGGTGTGTGTTTCTGTGTCTGGCATTACTCTGTGTGTGTGTGAGTCACACCCCCTCACTGCAGCAGAGTTGTCTCTGATCCAATTATGTCTCCTTAGCTGTCTCTGAGCGGCTTCCGCCCCCCAGCTCAGCTCTGGCTCTGCCTCGGTTTTCCCCTCTCTGCTTCCCTGCAGCCTCCTATTTTTGCCTCTGGGCCTGTCTCAGAGTCTCCCCTCAGGGTGTGTTTTCAATCCCTGTCTCTGATGGTTACTGCCTCTGCCTTTATGTCTCTACTTGTCCCTTTTCCTCCTTTTTTCTTTTTTCCGTCCCAGTTATTTATTTGTTCAACAAACCTCTTCTCGTGCTTCCCACCCACTCTGCCAGACACTGTGCTGGTGCTGGGGACCTGGAGATGGATCAGACCCAGGGCCTGCTCTTAAGGCCTAGTGGGGAGACTGATGGAGACAGTGATAGCCCTTCATGAGGATTCAGGCCAAGGGAGACATGGCTGACAGCAGTGGTGTCTGGGTGGGACCTGGGGGGCCCAGCAGGAGTCAGGTGGCAGGCTGAGAAGGTCTGGGTGGGTGTGGACTAAGGGTGAGGAAGAAGTGGAGTCAGAGGCAGAGTGGGGAGAATGTTTTGGTTAGGATTTAGTCTTGAAGACAGAGAGAGGCAGCAGAGGCTTTCAAGCTGAGCAGTGCCATCATCACTGGCTTTTATTATTTTTTTTAATTGTATTTTATTTTATTTTATTTTTTGGCTGCACTGCATGGCTTGTGGGATCTTAGTTCCCCGACCAGGGATTGAACCTGAGCCCTCAGCAGTGAAAGCTCAGAGTCCTTACCACTGGACCACCAGGGAATCCCCATCACTGAGTTTCAGAAAGCTCCCTGGCTGCAGGTGACAGATTGGCCTGGGAGCCAGGAGACCAGTGATGAAGTTGGGCTGCACTGGTCCAGGTAAGGGTGGTGAGGCCTGCCTGGGTTTGGCGAAGGGGAGCTGTTAGGAAGGTCATGGCCAAGTGGAATCCCAGGTTCCAGGCACAGGAGGGGAGCAGAGGGGAGTGGGCACTGGGGTTGAGTAATCCACCAGTAGTGGACATGGTGAGGATGAGCCTATGGGCTGGCCAGGGGGTGGTGCCCAGGAGGCTGTTGAAGACGCAGTCCGGAGCTTACTAGAGAGCTCTGGGGGCATGAGGCCACTGGCAGTCCCTGAAGTCCTGGGAAGGGTTTATCCAATTTGTCCTTGTCTGCTTGTCAGTCCTGGCCCCTGTCTTGTCTCACCGATCTCCCTGACCCCCTTTCTTTTCTTGCAGGCCCACCCACTCTGTGCTCTTTCTCAGGTCTCCCTCCTCTGTCTGGCTCTCCCACCTTCTCCAGGGCTGGAGCAGAGTGGTGGAAGCTCCAGACCAGGAGGTCAGCTTCCAAGAGGTTAGAGCAGGATGTTCCTCAGCTGCAGTGGCCTGGGGGGTGGGGGTTGGGGGGGGTCCAGGGAGGCTGCTGGAGACTAGCGGGAGTGGAGGGGGATGGAGGCAGAGTAGGGATGAGTCACTCAGCCCTGGGTGGAGGGCAGCAGAGGGGCCTAGCTTGGTCTGTCTGAGCAGATTCTGGGAGCTGTGGCTAGGGGAGACATGGCAGTACCTCCACCTACCACCAGCCTCAGGAGGGCCACACTTTTGGAGAGAAGATGGGTTGAGGTTGTATGGTGTCAGATCCCCTTCTCTTCAAAAGAGGCTTGTCTGGTCATTTGGCAGGTGAGAATTCTGAGGCTGAAGGCGGGGGAAGGAGACCCTGTGATGGGTCCACACCAAACCTGCTCTCTGTGTCCTTCCAGCTACCCCCACTCCAGGCAGAGCTGCCCCAACAGCCCCAGCCCCTAGTGTGGGCCCCCCCAGGGATAGTCCCACCTGGGATTCCTCAGGTCCTTGACAGAGCAGAGCCAGGTTCTTAGGAAACAGCTTCAGGGGTGGACTTTGGGTCACACTGGGTTCCAGGGTGGTTCTTCACTTCGCTTTTCTCAACCACCATTTACAAATAGGCATAATCTTCCCTCCTCTCGAGTAGTTGAGAGGATGGAATTAGGAGAATTTGCAAGGCCCTAGCATAGTGCCTGGCACAGAGCTGGCACTCTA
Organism: Hippopotamus amphibius kiboko; assembly: GCF_030028045.1. Lineage (NCBI taxonomy): Eukaryota > Metazoa > Chordata > Mammalia > Artiodactyla > Hippopotamidae > Hippopotamus > Hippopotamus amphibius. Next base: position 42,687,729 of record NC_080194.1, on the reverse strand, counting down.
TTAACGTTTACTGAATGGATGAATGAATGAACAGTCTGACGTACCCAAGGGACAGCTCCATGTCCTCCCACCTCCATCCCTGTCCACTCAAGTTACCTTGTGGAACTACATGAGCCTTCTCCTTCCCCCAGCCAGTCCAGGCCATTTCCAGTCCCCACCAGCACCTCTGCCAGGAGCCTCTTCCCCGTCCTTACGTCTGGGTGCCATCTGTTATTCTGTTCATCCTGTAGGACTCTGCTTAGGTGTGCCCCTCCCTGTGCCTGCATCCCCCTGCTTCCCTCTGTCCCTGCCCTGAGCCTCCAGAATTTTCATGCCTGTGTCCCAGCTGAGGGTGGAAGGACCCTGATTCCCCTCCGGCTCCACCACGCAGAGCATTTCCAAGGCAGCTCAGCGTCAGCCTGGGCAGCCTCAGGCCCATTTCAGCTGAGTCCCGGCTCCCAGGTCCAGGGAATGATGACCTTGGGGTTCTGGACAGCTCTCTTAACCTAGAGGAAAAAAGAGTATGGTTTCTTTATCTTATATAAACTTTCTTGTAGCAACGGTAACAAGAATCCAAAAATGATAAATTAATCACCCAGAGCCTCAATTCGTAAGTAAAACTTTTCCCTGGTTCCTTCCAGCTCTCATTCGAGGGTGTAGATAATTTATTTACTGTTGAGACCATGGCACAGATACAAGCTTGTGTCCTCTTTTGTTCATTTAACATTGCATCTGTGGAAATTTCTCATATTGGTACAGAATTATTAATTCAGGAACACTTCTGCTAGCTGCTTCCTGCCAGGCCTTTTCTGGGTTCTGAGGGGCCCCTGCCCTTAGGGAGCCCACAGTCCTCAGTAGCTGGGCAATAATCTTCAAGGTGATGTATCATTCTTAACCCAGCCGGTCCCTGTTGTTGGTGGTGTTCCAGGTTGTCCTCTAATATATTTTGCTTATTATAAATGCAATAATATAGTCATGAATATTGTAACAGAACTTTTTTTCTTATTTTGTATTTTTTTTCCTGAGTATAAATTTCTGGTCCGGGGAGTTCCAGGAACTGAGTTGAAAGATACATCTTTATAATTTTAAAAATATTTGCCAAATTGCCTTTCAGAATAGTGGAACCAGCTTTTGGTGTCACTAACTGGGTAACAGTTTTACCATATCCTCAACAAGCAGTGGGTATTTTATATATTTTTTGCTAATGTACTAAGTGTAAATTGATATTTCAATACAGATTTAATTTACTTTCCTTAACCTGTCTTTGCCCTCACCCCCAACTCCATTTTGTAAGAGGATGACAGCAGAAGTAGTAATCAGCCTCAGGTGCCACAGAGAGTTTTATGAGAATCCAGGAGGTTTTCACAACGACCCTTCCTTCTGACGTCCACAGAGCCCTGAGGGCCACCAGCCACGGCCCCAGCCCTCTACAGTTAGTCAGAGAAGCTCACGTGGTCATGGCCTCTTTGTTGGCTCACCTGTCCCTCCTTCCATGCAGCCAACATTTCTTTACTAAACTATGCCCGGCACTGGGGGCGCCAAGATGACCAAGGGGTCAAGATGAGTGGATGCATCGCAGCATGTGCTGATGAAGGGAGGCAGTGGGGTGGAGGAGCAGGCCCCCGGGCCAACCCACAGAATTTAGGGACCGGGTAGGCTGCCTGGGCAGGGCATAGCCAGGCTGAAATTTGAGGACAAAGTAGCAAAGAACCAGCGAGGGGAGGTCCTGGAAAAGCAGGGCTTATCAGACCTCTCTCCTCCTGTACACCCCACACCTCTGCTTCCTCTGATCCCTTGTGTCAGTGCCCTTGAGCTGCTCTTGAGATCTGGGGGGGACGTGAGGGGAAGGTCTTAGGGGTCTCCATTCTGGGGGCCCCAGGAACCCAGAGGCGAGGGCAGGTGCTCTAGCAGCGTGGCTTGATGCTGGCCCTGTGGGGCCTTTGGGAGGGGCGTTGGAGGGCCCTGAAGCCAGCAAGCAGGTGGTAAGCGGCCCTGGGAGGAGGACTTGGAACAGACAGGGCAGAGGGGCCCCTGGAGCTGAGCCTCTCGTGTGCCGTGTGCCCCGGGCTAGTCTCTGCATCTCTCAGCACCTGGACTGACGCGGGAAGGGCCGTGCCTGGCTGTGCGGTGTGAGGGTGGAGCCTGTGGACTTGTGCAGCGCCCTGGCGTAAGAGGGCCACCCACCCCTCCCTGTCTGTCCACGCTGTGGTGGGATCTGGGGCATTTTTGTTGTTTTAAACGTTGTTCCTTGTCCCTGTATATCCTGCCCTTTGGTGCTAGCAGGAAAGTGCTCCCCTCGGCAGGGCCTGAGAAGCCAGGGAGAGCTGCTGGGGCCTAGGGCTGGAGGAAGGGCAGCTGCTGCCGGGGGCTTTATGTACAAGTCTCACTTAATCCTCACAGCTCCACTCTGAGGGGAGGATTATCCCTGTTTGACAGATGAAGATACTGGGACTCAGAACTGAAGTCCTTTGCCCAAGCCAAGGCCACACAGGCAGGAAGTGGCAGGGCAGGGGCCTGTCTGATAGCCTGGAATTGCTGCATACGGGAGCCTGGGGGGCAATGCAATGGCCCAAGCCTTCTCAAAGGAGACTTCCAGGTGCAGAGCTCCAGTGCTGGGCTTTGGAGATGCACAGCCTTGCCTTTAAGCCCAGTGAGGACTGAGGATGGAGTCAGGAATTTTCTTCAGAGGAAGAATCTCTGAGCTTCGCCTCCCTGGTCAGCAAGCCCTTCTGAATCCAGTGAACAATGCATAATGACCACCAATTAACTAAGGCAGTCTCCAGATGCCAGCATGTTTGTTTTAGCTGGGCCAGCCCTGCCCCTTGGTGAAGGGAGCAGAAAGTCCTGAGGCTTTGGGGTCAGGCACACACAGGCTCAGATTCGCTCCACCACTGTTAGCTTTGTGGTCTTAGTCAATCATTGTACCTCTCTGGGCCTCACTTTCTGCATCTGTAAAGTGGGGGTGATGAGATCCATCAGAGTGTTGGGAGGGTAAGAGAAAATATCTGCACGGGATGCAGCTTGGTGCCCTTGCCAGCTGGCAGAGGTTGTTTGACCTAAATTGCAGCCCCTGTGGGGCCCATGGTCCAGGTGCTGCTGTCTCCTTTGTGGGATGGTGAATTAGTGATTTGGAGCACATGGTCATGGTTATTGACGTGGTAGCTATTGCTTGGGGTTATGATTGATTTGCTAGTTGGTCAGGAGTGCTTTCTCTGTTTTAAATATGGTTCTTTTGGGAAAGGGTGATTTGCTTAATAGTTATTCCTTTAACAAAACTGCTAAAATGCAACATAGTGAGAAGTCAGCACAGCCTGAGGCATGTTTCAGAGCCCAGATGGACCCCTTACCCTTTTCTGGGCCTCGGTTTCCCCAGTGGTAACCTGAAGAGTAGTGGTGGAAGAGATCCTCTCCTGGGTCCTTAGGACTTTGGGATAATCCCTATGCTGCAAACCCCCCTGGGCAAGGATATGGGAGACCTGCTGTGTGAGGTCTTGGTGTGAGGGCCAGACTTGGAGCCATCTGTCTGTGTCTCAGTTTGCTTGTTTACTGCCCTGGCCATTGGCCCTCAAGGCCACAGCACAGCCCCATGGACACGACCTGACTTCTTTTCCTCTGTCTCAGGTCAGCCATCTCCCTGGGTTCTGGGAGATACTGCAGCCCTTTACCTCACCACTGCCCTCCTTTTGTGGAGATTCCTCTTTCTCTAATGCTGAGCGCCGGGAAGGCATCTCCCAAAGAAGAATGGGGCAAGGGTTGGGAGAAAGGAGGAGGGTAGAGTGAGATACTGTTAGGGCACTGGACCCTGCTCTGTATTTATTTATTTAAGCCTCCAGGCTTTTGTACCCATTAGTGTCTCTGCCTGAAATGCCCTCTCTCCCCTTTAAGTAATTCAGCTTCTTTTAGGTTCAGTTGCCCTCTCATCCCACAGTTCCCATGCTCCCCACCCCCACCCCACCCCAATCCAGCTCACTCTCTAGTGGGATTTTATGTCCCCATCTCTCCCACTGCCCACTTGATGGGCCCTCTTTGGGGCAGGGCCCAGGGCTGGCTCACTTCCCAGTTCCCTGTGCCAGTTGCAGGCCTGGCACACAGCAGACTCCAGAAAGTAGTAAATGGATGGATGGAAGGGCAGGGCCAGGTGAGGCAAGAGAGGTGCCTGGGGCCCAGAATATATGGAGACACACGCAAATATGACCTGGTCCTGGCCCTGTGGAAAGGTGCAGGTCTGCTCGTGGAAGCCTGCTTGAGTAATAACAGCTACTATTTGGGGGGTATCTACTGTGTGCCAGGCATATTGCATACATTATCTCATTTAACTTAATCACAGCTTCCCCATGAGATAGGTACTTTTATTATCCCCATTTTTCACATGAGGAAGCAAAGACTCAGGCGAGTTAAATCTTGTGCCTAAGCGGAGGAGCTGAAATTGGAACCTGGGATTGCTAGACTCAAAGCCTGCAGGAGTCACCCCTGATGGCCTTCCTTGCTTGTCCATTCACTTTTGACCATGGCTTTGTGGGGTTCTAGGCAATCCCAGTTCTCTACCTCATGGGATTTGGAGAGAGTGGACTGTAGGGTGTACACAGTCTAATTTCTCTGGTTTCACCTGCTCCCTCTGGGCCTCAGTTTGCTCAGCGGTAAAATAGCTGCATGTGAGACTTCCTGCTGTAAACCAGGCCTTAAGAGCTTTTGCAGCCAAGCATGGCTTTCTCCTTGGCTGAGTAACCCCAGCACTCCTCCTGTTCAGTTCTGGTTTCCAGGAGGAGCTCCCAGGTGTCCAGCCAAAGTGACTGACTTGCCCAAGGCCTAATGGGTGTGGATTCTGGTCACAGCCCCGCCCACCAGGTGGTCTGAGGACTCACCTCTAACCCCACCCATCCCTCCAGAAGCCTCTTTAAATCACCTTGCCGATGTGACAGCTGCAGCTGCGCACAGGAACAATACTGGATGTAATTTACTCCTCTTGGCTCAGCCCTGCAGCCTCCTGGGGGCTGTGGAAAGAGCCGGGCTCAGAGCCAGACTGGCCACCTGGACCGCCTCAGTTTCCTTATCTGCAGCACCGCCACCACAGCCTGGGTTCCCAGCAGGCCCCACAGCTGACCTTCCTCCCCAAGAGCCTGCCATGAGCTTGGGAAATCTCTGAAGTTTCCTTCTTTATGTTATGCAGAGTTTATGCTCAACTCAGTGCCTAGTCTGTCTTGTGGCTCCCCGTGCTCCTCCCACTGCCTGCTGTCTCAGAGGGAGGCCTTTGGTCCCGAAGCCACAAAAGTCCAGAGGGAGAAGAGGCAGTCTGGGCAGTATAGGCCTTTCTCAGTGTGCACCCAGCTATGGGTGCCACTGGCCCTGGGGGCACCGAGGCTGGCTTGAGGGACGAGGAATCCCCAGGTTGGATTCTAACCTACAAAGCATAATTCTGTTGCCACTACCCCTTCATACACTCACTGTCTGGAATAACACGTTTGCGGACTTGCAAAGCCAAACCAGCTTCCGAACCTGGGTTTAGAGAAGTTCTGGTTTCCTCAGGAGCCACACTTGAGTGCTCCTTGATGGTTAAGAGTATTGGAAGATCAGGTTTTGAAGGTCTGCTGCTTTCTTGCCATGTAATTTGGGCAGGTTACTTCCTCTCCTGAGCCTCAGCTTTCTGTTTCGCAGCACAGTTCATAAGTTGGGGGTGAAGAGGGAGGGTGTGTGTTGCATGTCAGGTGTAGCACCCAGACCTCACATCGCTGCACAGTGGAGGTTTGTCTGGTTGCTGCTGCTGATGTCACATCTGGCCTCCGCCGCCTTCTCCATCCCATCCCTCTCATCACTTTGTTCAACTGCTCATTTCTTCATGCACTCATGTTTCATCAGTCTCTCTCAGTCTGATACAGTTCCTGAGTCTTTCCTTGACTTTCTTGACCCTGACACTTAGAGGCCAGATATTTTGTAAAAATCTCTCATTTTGGGTTTGTCTGATATTCCTCATGATTAGATTTAGATCATGCATCTTTGGTAGAAATATCACAGAAGTGGTGCCTGTATTCTTTTCATTACCTATAAGGAAACATCTGGTTGTAACTTGTCCTATCACTAGTGATGTTCACTTTGATCACTTGATTTAGGTGGTATCTGCCAGGCAAGGCGAAGTTACTGATTTGATGGGAAGGTACTTTGAAACCATATAAATACCCTATTCTTCATTAAACATTCAATGTATTTATTTATACCTGTGTATACTTTAGTTTCCTATTTTATTCAGTGAAATATATCTCTTACTGTCATTATTTATTTTAATACATGAGTTGGCCCGGTTTTAGCCCATGGTAGGGGACCAACTGTCCTAGTTTGCCTGGGACTGAGGGGTTTCCCAGGACAAGAACTTTCAGTGCTAAACTGGCAAACCCTGATGAGTTGGTCATGGAACCAGCGGGAGCCCTTCATACCAGCTCCTGTGTCTGCTGGGCAAGGTCCCTATCATTCTGTGAGTACAGTATCCTTACTTTCTGGCACAACAAGATGTTCCGGGCACATCTTTCACTTACTCCAACCCACACCGGGAATCACGCATTTCTCCAAGAAGATCTAGAAGCAGGACCTTTGAGTATTCGGCTGCAGCACACCATGGGCGCTGGAGCAGATGGAACTCATTCAGCTTCCCTACAGGCCACTCTGTTCTCTCTGCCAGGGCCACTTGCTAGACGCCTACCTTTCACACCGAGCTTTTTCATGAAGACTGATTCCATACGTGCCTTACCCCACATAGTGGACCACCCCCTTGTGTCCCACTGGGAAGTTTGGGCACTTCCCCATTTCCAAGTTGGTCTCCTCTCTCAACTGGAAGCTTCTGAAGGACAGGCCTCAGATTCATCTCTGACCCTTCTGTGCTCTGCACGGAGCTGAAGCTAGTTAAATGACTGTGCCTAGTCATACCAGCTCCTGGAGCAGAAAAGCAAACAGAGGGCAGGGAGGGAGGATGGCATGCAATAAGTCTTTGCAGGCTGGAGCTGTCCTTGAACTTTGGTTTTCTTAACTAAAATGGGGCTAATATCTCAGAGCGTTGCTGTAGGAATAAAATGTGGTAATGTGTAGAAAGCACTTAGGATAGTACCTGGCATGCGGTGAGTGCACCTCTCAGTATCTCAGGGGAAACTTTTTATTTAATTTGTTTTTCATTATTGTGGAAGCAGTACTATAGGTTTTAGAAAATTAGAAATACAAACAGCAAAAAGAAAATAGAACTATCATATGCTCATCATTTAGAGATTGCCACTGTTAACACCTTAGCGATTGTATTTCCCAGGCTGTTTCTGTGCATATACTTTTCCCCCCAGATGAGATTATATCATGCATTCCAGTGTGTAACTTGCTTTTCTTCAGGCAGCAATCTCCATCATTTTGTTTCAGTAAATTTTCAGCACATCTAATTAATACTCAGATCATATTCACATTTCTCCTGTCCCAAATATGTCCTTATAGTTGTTGTGTGCAATCCAGGATCATACTTTCTCTCTGGTTATTTGTCCTATAAATCTTAGTCTAGCCCAGTTCCTATGACATTGACCTGTAGAAGAGACTGGACTAGTAGCCGTGCAGAATGTCTCGCCATCTGACTTTGTCTTGTTGTATTCTTATGGTGATACTTAACTTGTTCCTCTGTCTGTTGTATTTTCTGTTAAGTGAAGCATATCCAGGGCTTGATGAGTTCACTGGTGCCTAGAATACTCAATGGGTAGTGTCCTCTCATCACCATTAGTGGTGCCAAGGCCTAACCCAAGATTAGGGGGAAAGCAATGTGACCCCTCCCTCATATGGTTGCATGTATTTACTTTTTAGTAGAAAGTAATGTGTGGTTCCCTTGGCACCATCTGGACACCCAGTTCTAGGAAACCTTTTTTTTTTTTTTCCCAGAAGAAATTAAGATTTATTTTCACCTAAAGTATAATCATTTTTACAATGTTTTAAGGGTGTTTAATAGGGAAGTATGTTCTCTTTAATATGAAAAAGAAATTAAAACTAGATTATCAGCTACACAAAAACTTCATTTCAACCCTCAATATATTTATGGAAATATCTGTTAGGTAACATCTACTACAAAGTATGTTTTCTTACATGCCTGCATGAGAAAGCTTTCATCCACAGGGAAATGCCAATCCATTTGAAGTATGATGATATTTATATAGGGAAATAACCTAATTACAATATTTTAAGTTAAACGAATAACCTGCCGCAATTCACCCTTGTGAAACAGATCATTTGAGTAAATACTTTGAATTACAGAATAAATTTTTAATTTGGAAGTACCCACCACCCAGAAATCTAAAATCACAGATGGTAATCATGAGAGGCTATGTAAAGTACTCCATAATGTGGCGATTTCAGCACCTAATTGGTGTAGGCAGTTGCCTACAAGGATCTAGATCTGACTTTAATCTTTCCCTTGACAACATGTCCTGTGTAACATCCCAGTCACAGTAAGTTGAAGTTCCGGACATGACTCGCACAACTGCCCTTGTGATAACCATTCTGGGAAACCTTTTTAAACTGCACAATAGAACTTGTCCATTTGCTGAGGGGAACTTGATCCTGGGGTTTGGGCTTTTGGGTGAAAAAAATCACAGAACAAGGATATGGACTGAGTTTCATCTTGCTGAATATAAATCTAGTAAAACCTGATTCTGTTTTTATTTGCTTTCCAGACATGTGATCTAGGTTAAATCCCAGCTTTGCTGCTTACCAGCTAGGTAACTATGGCCAAGTTCTTAAACCTCTCTGAGCCTTAAGTTCTTCTTTGGATTTCTTGTCTGGCAGAGTTATTGTGGGGGTTAAATAATTAAAAAAAAAAAAAGTGTCCTCGGCTCTTTTCTCCCCTAGATGGAAAGCTCTTTGAGAACAAGGCTAATAAATAGTGAGGAATCCAAAGATGTTTATTGGGGGGACTTCCCTGGTGGCACGGTGGTTAAGAATCCTCCTGCCAGTGCAGGGGACACGGGTTCCACCCTTGGTCCAGGAAGATCCCACATACCACAGAGCTACTAAGCACATGTGCCACAACTATTGAGCCCATGTGCTGCAATTACTGAAGCCCACGCGCCTAGAGCCCGTGCTCTGCAACAAGAGAAGCCACCTCAGTGAGAGCCACACACCACAATGAAGGGTAGCCCCCGCTCGCCACAACTAGAGAAAGCCCGTGTGCAGCAGCAGACCCAATGCAGCCAATAAATACATAAATAAATAAATTTATTAAAAAAAAAAAAGAATCCTCCTGCCAATGCAAGGGACACAGATTTGATTCCTGGTCTGGGAAGATCCCACATGCCATGGAGCAACTAAGCCCATGTGCCATAACTACTGAGCCTGTGCTCTAGAACCTGTGAGCCACAACTACTGAGCCCGAGTGCCACACCTACTGAAGCCCATGCACCTAGAGCCCATGCTCTGCAACAAAAGAAGCCACCACAATGAGAAGCCTGTGCACCACAACCAGAGTAGCCCCCACTTGCCACAACTAGAGAGAGCCTGCATGCAGCAACGAAGACCCAACACAGCCAATAAATAAATAAATAAATAAATAAATAAAAAACAAAGATGTTTGTTGGGGGAATTCCCTGCGGTCCAGTGGTTAGGACTCCTGTGCATCCATTGAAGGGGGCATGGGTTCGGTCCCTGGTCGGGGAACTAAGATCCTGCATGCTGCACAGCGTGGTCAAAAGCAAAACAAAACAAACCCCCAAACCAAACCAAACCAAAACAAAAAGCGAAGATGTTTGTCAGATGATGGAAAAAAGAAAAAAAGGAGGGCAAATGATAAGGCCAGGTGATAAGCACCATGGAGGAAAGACCTCATCCATTTAGGCATTTGTCTGTTCACTCATGCTTTCATTTCTTTTAACATGTACTCATCCCAGGCTCTGTATTGAATCGACTGAGCCTCTGCCCATGAAGTTCAGGGCCCTGGAGGGCACAGATAAAGAGATTCAGTGTATGGGAGTCCAGAAGTTTGGCTGGGTAATTCAGGAAGACTTCCTAGAGGAGGAGACTGGGATAAATGGGAAGGTTTGGCAGGGGCTGAGATGGGGGAGATAGTCTCTGGATGCAGGCGCTGTCTTTTTGCTGGCACAGATGGCTTCTGAGAAGGCTGGACAGGGCTCATGGCAAGAGGTGAGCCCATGCTGGCGTCAGAGGTCGCTATTCCTCCCTGGCCTCCTCCTCCTCCCCCCTTTGCCTATCTGCCCTCCCATCCCCTGACCAGGACTTGGAGCCCTTTGTGATCCAGACAACCCATGTGTCTGTCTGCAGTGCCGGATGGAGTGCCGCGACGTGCCAGCAGAGACGCTTTACGACGTCCTACATGACATTGAATACCGAAAGAAGTGGGACAGCAACGTCATTGAAACTTTCGACATTGCCCGCTTGACAGTCAACGCTGATGTGGGCTATTATTCTTGTGAGCAGATGCAAGCACCCTGATCCCAGCCCCCTCCACCTCCATCCAGGCCTCCAGCCCAGCCTCCTCCTCCCACCTTCCCTCCTTGCAGTCACGCTCATGGCCAAGCTGCTCAGATACCTGAGTGCAGAGATGTAGGGCTGCCCTCCCTGAATCCCTGTCCACTCCCAGACACTTGAGCACACATACATGTGCACTCACAAACACATATGCACTCTTGTATTCAAGTATACACATTCCACACAAAAACACATGCACAGAGTCATGTACAGAACCCACAGCCACATGCCATCTACTCATAGTCACACGTTTCATGGACACACCCACAATCATACCACTGTTTTCTCATACACTCACATTCACACATACAAACAGATCAGACCAGCAAGGTAAGGGCTGTGTGAGGTTGTGAGCAGCAGGGATGGCTGGATTCAGGAGGGGAGAGGGTTCTATTCTGTCTCTTTCCTAGTGCCAGAAACTAGGTCTGGTGTGTATGTGGGGTGGCGGGTACCTGTTTGGATCAGGGGGTGCTGGCAGTTAACCAGGCATCCCTGTGTCTCTGGGCTTTGCCACACCCTTTCAAGGCAGGCATGCCAGTGGTCTGGCTGAACTGTCCCTTGCCCTCTACAGGGAGGTGTCCAAAGCCCCTGAAGAATCGTGATGTCATCACCCTCCGCTCCTGGCTTCCCATGGGCACTGATTACATCATTATGAACTACTCAGTCAAACATCCTGTGAGTCAACCTGTCTTCCTCACTGGGTGAGCAGGGGAAGGTACCAGGTAGGGCTAGGCCAGCAGGCCTAGCCCAGGGAGAGGACCCTGGCTGCTACCAAGATTTCTCTGTGACTTGAGGCCAGGCATGAAGCCCTCTGTCCCTGTTTCCTTCCTATACAATGAGAATAATAGCTGCTGTCTCCCTGCTGGGGCCTTCAAGCTGTTGAGGAGAGGGCAGTGTGGGCCATTACTGTGGACAAGTGGGTAGATGGGCTGGCTGGGAAAGGGGAGAGCAAGAGGTGAGAGGTAGGGTCCTCTGGCCCTCCCTGAGGCTGGGCGCCTTGATCTCCATGGCAGGCAGGACAGACAGGTGCAGCTGGACTGGGCAAGGGTGTGTGTGTGTGTGTGTGTGTGTGTGTGTGTGTGTGTACGCGCGTGTGCCCATGTGTGTGCTCATGAACCCTGACCCCATACTGGGATCTTTCTGGAGGGGAACAGAAGAAGCTTAAGAGGGGCAAGGATGACTCCTGACTCCTCCCTTTCTCCTCACCCCAATATCAGGCCTGGTCTGGAGTGGATGCCAGGGGATGTGAACCAGCTGTGTGTGTGTGTTAAGTGTACTCACAAAGCCACCTCCTTTTCCCACACCTTGAGTCTCACCTCCCTGTGCCTTCCATCCCCAGAAATACCCGCCTCGGAAAGACTTGGTCCGAGCTGTGTCCATCCAGACGGGCTACCTCATCCAGAGCACGGGGCCCAAGAGCTGCGTCATCACCTACCTGGCTCAGGTGGACCCCAAAGGTGAGGGCTTGGCCCTGGAAGCACATCATGGACTCCTTCTCTATACAACAGTGGATGGGGCTTGACCGACTTGATCTACTGGGATCCAGAAGGGCTTCTGTTAGGAGCTGTTTTGTATTTTGGGGCATTTGCACCCCAAACATTCTTTGAACCAAAGTTTGAGACTTTACAGTGGTTTGAAAAGCAAGGGCCAAGGTGGTAGCCACTGCTCCATGACAAAGCTTATAGCTCTCTTCATGGTCTCCCATGCCCCCATGCTCTGGCTGCTCCCACTGTCTGTCTGTCTTGTTAGCTCCTATCCTGGAGGTCTGGGTTTCCCAGGCCCCAGTCCTTTTTCCCTTGAGAGGGCTCAGCTACTCCCCAGGCTTCTGTGGCTAGGTGACCCCGTGTCTCTCTTTGCTGAGATCCAGATCCCTGTGGCCACTGGCCTCCTGGATGTGTCCCTCAGGATGTCTCTGAGGACCTGAGGCTCACTGTGTCCAATGCTGAACTCACTGTCTCCCTTCCTAACTTGCCCCTTCTCCTAAGTCTCTTCCCTCCAGTCACTCATGCCCAAAACCTGTGGTCTGGGGTCCCCTCTTCTGAGCTTCCAAATCTAGTCACTAATTATTGTTGATTCTACCTCCTAAATAGCCCCTGAATCTGTCATTTCTTGCCATATTCAGCCACCCTGTCTGTCCATACAGCTACCAGAGGGATTTCTCCAAGGACTTATTTCCTTGTGACTCTCTTCTGCTTAAAATCCTTTTGTGACTTTCCATTGCCCTCAGAGTGAAGTCTAAGCTCCCTCCCCAGGTTTTCCAGTCCCTCCTCACAGCTTACACCTTTCGACCTATCTAAGCAGCCCTTTCCCTAGGCCTAGAAACACCTCCCTGCCCGTACTCCTCCCTCCTGGGCTGCTTCACTTCCTCTATCACTGATACCCAGAGGAGTCGCTGGCTCTGTGCCCTGTGGGCCCATTCCCCACTAGCAGAGCACTTGGCATGCTGCTGGGCACCCCCAGACAGTGAGTGCCTCTCTTGGTCCCCAGGGCTGGTCCGGAGTGGGTATCACTGAGTGAGTGTGGAGTGAGTGAAGGAATGGATGAATGACCAGAGGAGGGGTAAGCCCTGAGCATCTCTGCCTGGGTATGTACCCAGCACCACTGAGGGCCCACTGGCCCAGGCCCAGAGCTCCCCAGCGCCTCACTGAGTGAGTTTTTTGGGTGTCAGAGGCAGAGCAGAGACTTGGGAATGAGACAGGGTGGAGAGCTGGGCCGTGGATTCCAGGTCAGGCCAGGCTGGAGTGCTTAGCCAAGAGGCCTATGGAGCAGCTACGCTTCCTGGGCCAGGGGGCTTGGAAGAACAGGCAGAGCAGGGGAGGGGCATCAGGGTCATCCAAGGGAGAGGGATTGGGTATGAGAAACGGGAGGTCAGTGTGAGCAGAGGGGAGGCAGCAGGCGGGAGCTTGATTGGCCAGGACTTCAACCCACGTATTGCCTGTGATCACCTAGGACCTTGTGGTTTTCTTTCGTGCAGCCCTTGGGCTCAGCAGAGGGCAGAGGCAGGGGGTGGCGGAGGTGGGGGATTAAGAGTTGAGACTGAGGACCTTGGTCTGAGGTGGAAAGAGGGAGTGAAGATGATGGAGTCTTATAGGACTTGCCTCACATAGCCCCTCCCTATGGAGAAGAACGTGTCCTCCCTGGAAGCCCCAGGCTGGAGCAAGGGGGCTGATTTGTGTGTTTGTGGGGGGCTGGTTCCCCGAGGCTGCTACTTCCCTTTTCTCCTCACTACTCATTCCTGCCCTCATAGGCTCCTTACCCAAGTGGGTGGTGAATAAATCTTCTCAGTTCCTGGCTCCCAAGGTGAGTGGCATTGGGACTTTGGGGGTATGGAGGTTGGGGGAGAGGGTTCCAGGATGAGGGGGTGGAGTCAGGGATGGAGACTGGGAGTCAGGGGGCGGAGCTAGGGCTGAGGCGCGGAGTTAAGAAAACTGGAGCGAGCGTCAGGATTCTGGTAGCTGCGGACGGAGCCGCTGGAGGGTGCGGGCGGGGACGTGGTGAAGACCTAGTCTCACTCTCAGCTCACCCCTTATACTCGGCGGTGCGGCGGGTCCGCAGGCCATGAAGAAGATGTACAAGGCGTGCGTCAAATACCCTGAGTGGAAGCAGAAGCATCAACCGCACTTCAAGCCGTGGCTACACCCGGAGCAGAGCCCGCTGCCGAGCCTGGCGCTGTCGGAGCTGTCGGTGCAGCATGCGGACTCGCTGGAGAACATTGACGAGAGCGCGGTGGCAGAGAGCCGGGAGGAGCGCATGGGTGGCGCGGGCGGCGAGGGGAGTGATGACGACACTTCGCTCACCTGAGCTGGGCACAACGGCAGGGACCAAGACACGACGGCGCGGAGCCCAGGGGCGGCGGATCCTCCCACGCTCTCTCCCCTCCCCGACCCCTTGCGCCTCCTGGGGACGCTGGGCCCGGGCCCAGGCTGGCGCTGCGGCCTGGCTGGACACAGCCCCAATAAACGATCCCACAGACTCAGCCGGCTCATTGCTGTGCCTGCTTCCCACTTGCTCAGGGCACCAGGCGTCGCCCTGGGTGCCTTTGTTCTACAGTTCATTTTGTTAATTTTATTATTGATCACCGGGCCTTTATTTCTTTAGACATCCCCTCATTTCCCGATGTGTAGCTCGGAACACACCCCTTCCTGTCCCTGGTGTGTTTATTCTCCTTGTGTCCATTCATTAGTTCACTCTCCATCCATCCACGTGTCCTTGTTGTGTGTTCATTCTGCCATTCACTGCAGGCTATTTGGCTACCTTTTACTGCTCTAAGAGAAGGAGCAGTTCTGGCCAGAGGCCTAGGGTGAGGGGTCAGAGAGTGGGGTTCTATTGTAAGACCTTCAGCCTAAGGCCCCCTGGGTCCAACCTATGAACTGTGGGTCTGACACTCTCCAGTTGTGACAGAAGGAAAGGGAGAGGTCCTTGGGTCTCAGACCACAGGGCTGTAGGCCTCAGAGCTTAGATTGGGGCAGCATGTTCTGGAGGGAATTTGGGGGTTGAGGTGTCATCAGACTCCAGTGCAGTGGAGGGACCAGGCTCTGTGATTTCTGCCCTCCCTAGATCATTTAGAAGACCTCAGGCCTGTGTTAACAGAAAGGGTAGGGCCTCCAACCCCTTGCCCGTGGTGAGATGCCAGTCCCCTGGTCCTGTGTTCCAGCTGGCTGCTTTGATGTCTAGGCTCTGAAGTCCAAAGGGATGCCTGGGCCTCTCCTGTTCTCTGTAGCCCACAAGTGCCCTCTGCTGCCTGAGGGCCATCCATGCTCTCAGGTCGGGAGAAGGGCCCAGTGCTCCACCCCTCTCCAGTATTTTTATACCCCAAATGAATTTGGGGCCAGAAGTTCTCCCCAAGGTCTGGCCCTGCCCTCTCCCCGGAAAAGACTCACATTTGCCTTTTCAGGAAGACACCTGGAGTCCACTTTTTCCTAGAGAGGCAGGGTGAGTGTCCAGTAGGGTAGGCAGGACATTCTATAACTCACCAAAACTTGGCCGGTTTACCCAATACTGGCTTTGTAACTTTGGGCAAGCCCTGGAACTTCTTTGGAGCCTCATTTCCTAATCTAAAACCTGGGGTGATGATTTTTACCTTCAGGCAGACTGAGATAAAAGGAATAAGTTGCCCAGCACGGGGCTTGGCATTAGTCGCTGCTCAAATTAATGACACCCAATCTCAGCCCTGGACACAGGACCTGGGAATGCCTGCCAAACCCCAGACCCTCATCTGTGTGTATGCTGGCAGGATGGGTGGAAATGCCCCATTCTCTAGACCAGGGAAGGTGCCTGGCTGCCGGCACCTCAGGCTACAGCCTTTAGCCAAGGGATCCTTGGGCCCTCTGACTAGCACCTTCACCACCGCCCTGCTCCTGAGAGATGTGGGCTCAGGGAGAGAAGCAGGATATTCTGAAAGAATGAAGTGGGTAAGGACTTCCTGGAGGAGGAGGTCAGGGACCTTGGTCTTCCAGCTTCCAAATGCTCCTTTCCGCTCTGGGGGTGGGGCGGTTTGTGGCTCGTCCCTCCCAGGGAGAGGGGCGGCAAGAGGCAGACACACTCAGGAAGAGATGAAGACTCAGAGGGCAGGGGTGGTGGAGGTAGACCTGAGCCTCAGGAGACGGAGACGGAGACGGATCTGTGAGCAGCGAGTGGGGCAGGGGAGACGCACAGACCAACGTGTCCGCAAGGCGGGCCAGGCCCGCGGACTCGAAGACCGGGACTAGGCGTGGCCGGGAAGGGGGCGGGCGCCTTCCCCCTTCCCCGCCCTTCCCCGCCCTTCCCTCCCCGGGGCGTCACGTGGGGCGGGCGGAAGCGCCCGGCGGGGTGGGCGCGCCCGGCCTGCGGCCGCTAGTTGGCTACGACGGCGCCGGTGGTGGCCCCGGGTCCCTGCGTGGAGTCTTCGCTCAGAACAGGTCAGTGCAGCTGATGGGGCCTCGCCGTCCGCCGCCCCTTGGCCAAGTGTAGCCGGGAGTTTCCCCATTCCACAGAAGGGAACGCCGAGGCCGCGCGGCGACTCTGCGCCCGGCGCCAACTTCCGCGGGCGCTTCTCTGGGTCACGTCGTCTGTTCTGACTGGTGGTGGTGATGGGGTTGCCTCCTGAGGATGCGCGGTTGGGCTAGAGCAGGTAGGGAGGAGGGCGAACGGGCGGGACAGGGGGCTGCCAGCCCTTAGCCCTTTGGCGTGAAGGCTCCCAGGTTACGGAGCCAACCCGCCCTCGGGGACCCTGATTTTCTCATCTGTGAAATGAAGGCTCTCACTTCGTTGACTGCGAAGACCCTTACAGGTCTGCACGTTCGTTTGACCTTATGCTCTGGACCTGGGGCTCCAGTGATCCTGGGCGGACTACTTCCGGTCTCTGCGCCTCAATTCCCCACCAGTAAATCGGGGCATGGCCTCCCAAGAGCCTCTACCTGGCCCAGTTGCTGGAAAAAGAAGGAGGTGTGTGTTCACTGAACGGGGTCAAGCCGGGAGTGGGTTACTGGGACTGGAGAGAGCAGACTCAGAGTGAAGCCTGAGGGCATGGGGTGGGTGTTTGGTCCCAGATCTCCAGGTGTGGTTTTTAGTGCTGGGAAACCCTGGTCGGTATCTGACATATGAAGCCCCCCTCCCCCAAAGCTCCAAGCCTTCCCCGATCCCCAGGCTCGGGGGTGGAGGGGTGGGGCCGCAGGGTTGTACAGATGTTTGGAGGTACTCAGGGAAGGATTTGACTGTGTGTCGGGCAAGGTCCAGACAGAGGCACCCGGGATACCTGTCTTTAGAGAGCAGAGTGTCCAGGCTAGGAGAGACCTCCCAGCGAGCTCATTACAGGGTAGAAGGAGCCTAGCAGTCAGAAGACAGGTGCAGACAGGTACTGGGATGGAATCAGGCACTGGGACTCTTGGAGGCTCAGGGAGGAGGAGATGATTGGAATGGGCCTTGGCAGTTAAGTGGTAGCTCACCAGGATAAGGACTCTCAGAGGAGGGCAGAGCTTGTGCAAAGGCAGAAACTTTCATGGTGTGTTTGAGGAATGGCCAGGAGATGAAAGTGGCTGGAATGGGTGGCAGGGGTAGGGTGTAGAGAGAACTAATCCCCTAGTCGCGTGGCTGGTTGAGGATTGCCCAGCCCCTGGTCTGGGGGTCCTGTCTTCCCATTTGCTGCCTGCTCACTGGAGTAGGGCAAGAGGGGGGTTGTCCCAGGCAGAGTCCTGACAACTGTGAGGTGGAAGTGGGCAGATTGCTCCCAGGCTTGGTTGGGGCATTCAGGCCTCCCCAGTCAGCCCCAGCCTCACCCCGCCATCTGCTGGGCTCCAGCCATGCCTTTCCACTCATCCAGCCTCAACCCTTTGTGCAGGTTGCGTGTCCTCCCCTCTACTCTCCAGAAGTTTTCTCCCTTTCCAAACCTCCTAGGTCCCTTGGGACTTCAGAGGTGGGCCTTCTCCTGCTTAGCCTTTCAGGCCTATATAGGGCACAATTTAGGAATGGTCTCCTTGGAGCTCTGTGGGGAAGGGGACTGCAGAGCCATGGGGATGACTGGGACCTGGGACAGTCCCTGTGCAGGCACCAAACACTATGTGACTCTGCACGTTCCCAAATGTCTCCATTTCCCTCTCTGCTGGGTTGGGTGATAAACCATGGTCCTATGCTCCAAAGAGAGCCTCTGCTGGAGCAAGAATTGGGCCTGTCTGAGTCTAATTTCTTCCCCCAGCAGTGAGTGAGTAAATGAAGAAAAGGGAGAACAGGGGTGGGGGTCACTTTAGAGGGGTAAGGGGCCTCTGAGAGTCCTAGGGACTCGCTGTGGACTACACTAGTACAAAGCCCTAGGAGAGAGGGGAGTCCCTTCCACTCTCGGGGGGCCCTCTCCCTTTCCCACCCCACTCTCCCTTTGGCCAAGCTCAGAGCCAGCCAGCTGATGCCCAAACAAGTGGCCTCTGTTCCCAGGATGGGGGGAGGGGAGGCAGGCCCTGGGCTGCAGGCCCGTCTGGCCGGCACTGACCCTGGCCCCCCGCCCTTCACTCTGGATCTTAACCCTTGGGGGCCTGAGATGGGCCCTGGGCTCCTTGAAGGCTGGTACCCCTTTCCCACCAGCTGTCCCCTCCACTCCACTTTAGGGTCCCAAGGGTTCTGTTGCAGGAGGAGGGGTGGTAGGACATGAACTGGAAATGGAGAAGGAAGGAGGGAACGGAGATGGGAGGGAGGCTGAAGCAGATATGGCCATGGGCAGTCAGAGATCACTTGGCCCAGAAGCTTTTTCCATAGATGAGGAGACTGAGGCCAGGGGCCAGAGGTCAGGCCAGGATCACACAGCAAGCCCTAGTAGGGGTCTGGACTGACCTGACTCCCAGTCTGGGCCCTCTCGGGGAGAGGAAGGGGAAAGGGGGGAGCTCCACTTGATTTGAATACTTAAGGTGTACCTGGCACTGCACATTTGCTGCTTTATTTAACTTTACATCATTCCATGAGACAGGGGTCATCCTCTAGTAACACAGGGGATCAGACAGCCTCCGAGAGAGCTGAGTAATAACATCAGCAAGAATGACACCAGCAAACATGCATACAGCACCTTTGTGGGTACCAGTTTCATCCTCCCAATAAGCCCAGAAGTTAGGTACCATTCTACAGATAAGGACACTGAGGCACAGAGAGGTTAAGTAACTTGCCCAAGATCACAGCAAATAAGTGGTAGAGGCAGGATCAGGACCTAGGCGTTTGTTTGCCTCCTTTGGCCTCCCCCAGCCTGACGTCACTCCTTCAGCTCAGTTCAGGATCCCACTCAGTGAGGGGTTTTCCCCTGGCTGGTGGCCAGGGCAACCTCGAGCAGAGTGTGACCCCAGCCAAGCAGAGCCGGCCCTCCCTTAGGAGCAGAGTCCAGTCCCTTGGGTGGTCCCTGTCGCCCCCTTCTCTGGTCTCAGGCCGGACTCTTCCCCCTCCATAGCCTTGCACGGAGGGACATTTCATGTTTCAAGAAGGGGCTCTGCACCAAGGGTCTGAAGAGCAGGAGAATATGGGGCAGCCCTCAGAGATCCCCTACAAGTACATTCCCAGTAAAGCTCAGGGACTCAACACCAATACCCCCAGCCCTGATCAGAGAGGACGTCTTGTCCACTTATCCCCCGCCCCCTCCCACTGTCAGGCCCCCAAACCTGTAGATTCCAGCCAGGGTTCTGGGGAGGACAGTCCCAGCCCCAAAAGACAGATGACCCCAGGTTCAGGGATGGCCTGGGGCGGCAGGAAGGGAGGGTAGTGCATGGCTGGTCTTCCACATGACCTTCCTGTGGAATTTCTCTCTATCTCATCCCTTGGAACATAGTTCAGGAGGGAAAAAAGATTCTGTTCCATAAACAGGACATCTGTCCCAGACCATTGGGACAGTCAGAGTCACTGGGAGGGGATGTGGAGTTAAGTGACCAATTCAATAACAAAATTATTAATAGTAGTAATAAAAGCTACAGTGGCTGCTGTTTCTTGGAAGCTTACTACCTGCCAGGTGCTGTGCTAAATGTTTTATGTACTGATTTCATTTAATCTTCAACAGTAGTCTTACAGGGTAGGCACTGTTCCCATTTTACAGATGAAGAAACTGAGGCCTCGAGAAGTTAAGTCATTTTCCTGAGATCATTTATTATATAGAAGAGCTGGGAGTCTGAATTTCTGTAGCTTCACAGTGAGAACCCTGAGCACTGGGAGACACTGCAGGCAGACAAGATCCAAACCCTGTCCTTCTCTGGGAACTCCCATTTGCGGTGGCAGGCCATTTGCGGTGGCAGGCAGGGACTGGAGGTCAGGTGACGTTACTGGTGAGGCACTGTGGGGATGGGATGCCTGCTTGCAGGCTGGACTGGCTGCTGTCAAGTCCTAGTCCCCAGAGGCCCAGCCCTAGGATGAATGAGCTCCTTCTCACTGATCTTGTCCTGTCCTGTCCGGTTTGGACTCTGTTGAGTACAGTGGTTCTCCTTTTTACTGATAAACTGAAGTCAGTGGAAGTTAAGTGACTTGCCTAGAGTCTTTCAGCTGAGGAAAGGGAGAGCTGGGACTGGCACCCAGGCAGGGGACTCTGAGACCTGCACTCCACCTCCCTACCTGGTCAGGGCCTCCTGGGCCTCTGAAGCCCTGAGCTTCCTTCAGATACTGCCCACCTGCCTTGTCACAGAGTCCAAGTCTTTCTCTCTGACCAAACCAGGAAGCTGATCCCTCTCAAGGTGCCTGGGGTCTGGTCCAGCTGGGTGTCGGGGACTGAATGAACAAACCTGGAGAACACGGTTCCAGAGCTCAGAGGCCAAGCAGAGACCAGCTGTGGTCAAGAGTGTGATGCTCATGGCCAGTGGGGTCCAGAGGAGGATTCAGGGGTCAGAGAACACCCTGGGAGGGAGGAACGTGGCAGAATCTTCCTCCTCCTCGTGGTGGTTGTGAGCGCTAGGAGAGTGTGAAGGCAACGGGGAGGGGGAGGAGGATTGGGACCGCTCACAGCCGTTCCTCTGTCCCCATTTCCTGGGCAGGGAACTGGAGGTCACACCTGGATCTCTGCTGCCCAGGGCCTCTGGGGGAGCCTGGCCCTGTCCTCCCTCCTTCTGGCCAGGCCGGTGCTGGGGCCAGGCCCTAG
Source organism: Hippopotamus amphibius kiboko (assembly GCF_030028045.1). Lineage (NCBI taxonomy): Eukaryota > Metazoa > Chordata > Mammalia > Artiodactyla > Hippopotamidae > Hippopotamus > Hippopotamus amphibius. The sequence goes on along the minus strand of NC_080194.1, from coordinate 42,666,704 downwards.
GACGGGTCGGCAGTAGCAGGGCTGAGCGACCACTTGCCCCACCCCACCCCCCCCACCTGCGTTGTCCCTGCCACCTTCCTTCCCGCCTGACACTACCCTGCCCCTGGGCATCCCCTTTTCTCCTTCCCTCCCGCCTTCCTACCATAATGCTGGAGCCAGGGCTCTGCCTATAATCAGGCCTGGGGTCAGGAGCCCGTTGTCTGTCCCCGGCCTCTGGTTCAGCGAGAGGCCTTGGGTTGGCCATGGACTCAGCTTCCCTGGAGCTTCAGGGAGGGAGCGGGAAGCAGCAGCACCTGGGACATCCTAGGCCCCCAGCCCCCGCCCCCCCCAGGTGTGGACAGGTCAGGACAGAAACCAAACAGCCAGGTAAGGGGGGCCGAGGGAGAAGGGCTTCTCCATCCCTCTCCACTCCAGCACTCCCGCTCCCCACATTGGGCAGCTGGATTTTTAGGATTCTGAGTCTGAGATTGTGGGCATTGGGAATCAAGGATTCTAGGGTTTTACGTGCCAACAATACCCAGCTTCCAAATTTCCAAAATGCTAGGTTCCAAAAGCCTGCAAGGCCTCGAATTGGGCTGAGTGGATGCTGGGCTGAGGCTGAGTCCTATACCACACATGCGCCAGCGGGTGCCAGACAGACAAGGCCTGGAGAGTTTCTCGGGGCTGCTTTGGGGGGTGGCGGAGGCAGAACCCCAGCTGCCTCCAGGCTCTGCATGCCCTTTGTACACACCACTCCCAGCAGACACACCCAGTTGACAGCCAGCTTTCAGGAAATCTGAGAACCAGGTCCTGGAGTGGACGAGTGGGTCGCAGAAGAGATAGCCATCTTAATGGCAGTGGGGAGGAGACAGGCAGGGGCCAGGCTTCCTCTTCATTGGCTGGGAGTTGGGGCTGTCTTCCTGGATACCAGGATGGGATTGAGAGGAGGCCCAGGGAAGGCTGGTGGCTGACTGGGTCACAGAGCGAAGCCTGGGCCACACTGCCCGGCGGACCAGGCCCTCTCAGGGCCAGCATGGAATGTGGCTCCGCAGGCCCAGGTCCAGCTCTGGAGTGTCAAAGCCAGGCGCAAGGACTCTGATGGGGTGGTGGACAGAGACCTGGGCCTGGGAGCCCAAGGGGAGGCCCTGACTCTCCTCAGGGCACAGGGGTGCTGGGCCTTGGCTGAGGGCCTTTGAGTAATTCACAGTGCCTCCCACAGCTCCTTCCGGTGCCCCTGTGGGCACAGCAGTTGCCCTCAAAGGGCCCTGGTCATGAGAGTGGGAGCTGCCCCATGGGGAGGAGGGCTGTTCCCTCCCCATGAGGAAAGTGCCCTCTTGGAACACGTCCTGGCCGGGTTGACCCCTCTCTGCTGCACGTCCCTCTGGGGGGGAGGGGGCACCACGCGTGATCCTTTGCGCGCATGTGTGTGCTCTCAGGCCCAGACACATCCTTGGAGGACCCGTGCTTTTGCTTTTTTGTGTGGGTGCGATCAGCATTCCATGTTCCGGTGGGTTGGGGTAGGAGGTACTGGCTCTGCACCCCTTGATGTGTGAGCTGGGTGAAGTTTTTACCCACGTGAGTGGAGACTTTTATCCAGGTGGGCCGCTGTGTGGTTCTACAGCTGAAATGTGTGTGTTTCCAGAGACCCTAGCCTGATGGGGAGAAAGGGCCTCCCTGAGAGCAGAGCTGGGGACTGAGCTTTGCCAGATGACAACAGGACAGCTTTGGGGTGGAGTCTCTCTTGTTTGTTGTAGGGGTACCAGAGCCTCAGCTAAAGTCCTGCCTTTTCCCTCAGACTGGGGCTGTTCCTCCCGCTGTCTCCTCCTTAGCACTAAAGATGGATAGCTAAGTCTAGGAAGCCAAAGATCCAGGGAGTGTCTAATGGTTCTAGTGGTTCTGTTCCAGGATGTGAACCAAAACACTCATCTGCCTCTACTGCCTGTGACCTGAAAACCCACATTTCTTTGTGCAGGGCTGGCCTTGCCCCTCAGAGATGGGGGGTTACTCCAGTGTCTCCGAGGTCACCCGAGGGGACCTCTCTCTCGTAGTTGTTCCAAGGAAGAGGCTAGAGGAAGGGGATGGGGCGCTCAGCCTGGGGGACCTGGGTCCTGTCCTGACTCTTGTGGCCCTGGTTGGGTTCTTGTCCCTTTCTGGGGCCCACTTTCCCCTCTGGAAGTGGGGAGGATTGGATTAAGAGGTTCCTAAATGCCCAAGGGGCAGGTGCTTGGGGGTGGGCAGAGCTAGGAGAAGGCGGGGCTGGGGTCTGGCCGGCAGGAGGCTGGAGCTGTAACTGGGGGGCATGAGCAGCTGGGAGGCGCCTGGTCTGGGGACTGGAGGCAAGATTCTGGCTCCACTTTGGCCACTGACTGCAGTGTGACCTTGGGCAAGTCATCACTTGCTTGGGCTCCTTGCTCTCCACGTGTGCAATTGGGAGATTTCATTCAAGCAGTAGATATTCACTGTCTGCCAACTCCGGGCTGGTAGCTGGGGGTACAGGGAAATCAGCCCCCACTGCTGCCTTCAGGGAGCACCCAGCGAAGCCTGGGGCGAGAGAGGGTGTGTGTATATGTGACACAGTGACAGATAGTGACATCCTGGTGTGACCCAGGCTGAGACCATGGGAGTCAGAAACTGGTACCTAGAACAGGGGACACTTGAACTTGAAGGGCGAGGTAGATGTTCCAGGCAGAGGGAGCATGATAAGCAAAGTCCTGGAGGTCAGTTGTCCAGCCACGAGAGTGGAGGAAGTGAGCCCGGAAAGGAGGCGTGAGTGGCGGGAGCCAGAGGGTGGAGGCCCTTTGAGCTGTGAGAGGGCTAGGCAGGCAGGGGAGAGGGAGGTTGGTCTGAGAGACTGCTGAAAGTCTGGGGCGGTTCTCATCCGCTCCAGGGACCGTCGAAAGGGTCTGAGAGCCAGGACTTCCTCTGTGTGGGCGAGGACCCCCCCAGCAGTATTTATCGGGCCGGCCCAGCAGGAAGTGGTAGGGGCAGCCACAAAGGTGGAGAGAAGGGGCAGGCCCAGCCATGGAGGGTGCCAAGGAGTCTCAGAGTTAAAGCTTTCACTCCTACACCTCTGGACTTGAACCTTGAGCCTTGACACCTGCCTCATCCAACCATCCCTCACCCTACCTTGTCATGGGCTCTTGTCTCAAGCTCCTAACCAGGGCGAGCCGGGCCTCTGGAGGTGTCCGTTCATCCATCCCCCCCAGTGGCCGGGCACTTCTGGCCACTGGGGATAGAGCCATGAATGAGACAGTGTCCCATCTTCCAGTTGAGGAGAGTGACAGTGAACAAATAAATGTACAAAACAGTGTCCGCTAGAAATAAGAGGGGTGTTAAAAAATGACACAGGGTCGGGAGAGAGGAACTGATGGGGACACATCTTTAGGCAGAGTGGTCAGGAAGGAAGGCCTTGCTGTGAGTTTGAGAAGGGGATGGAAAAAGTATGGGGGCTCGTCACGCAGGCGTCTGGAAGAGCATTTCAGGCAGAGGGAGCTCCAGGGCCCAGCCCTGAGGCAGGAGCACTCAGAGTGGGTTGGAATAACAGCAAGGCAGGGACAGACCAAGCAGGCCTGGTGGGCCTTGTGCTGGCTTTGGCTTTTCCTTTGAGGGAGGTGGGAAGTCACTGGGGAGTGAGAACTGGTAGGTTGGGATCTGCTTTGAAGGCATACATTCATTCCCCATAAGCCCATTGTACAGATGATGAAACTGAGACTCCGAGAAGTTATCTGAATTCCCATGTCTCCCAGCAGTAGGACCCCTGTCTGCCTGCCTGTCTGCCGCCCAGGGCACCCTGCTGCCCTTCATGGCTTCCTTTTGTCCCGACAGTAAGGCTGAGTGTCTCAGCGTGGCCTTCAAGGCCCTTCTCAGACTGCGCTCCTTCTCCCTCCCCTCTCCTGCCGGCCATTCCTGCTCCTGGTCTCCACACTCTCCCCTCTGAGGAGTTGGAGTGGAAGGAGGGGCTCCTGTGTGATCTTAGGCAAGTTACTTAACCTCTCTGAGGCTCAGTTTTTTCCTCGTCTGTAACGTCAGGCTAAAACCATCCCCTTTCTAGATTGCCATGAGGATTATATGAAACAATCCACGTAGCAGGTTTGGCGCAGCACCTGGAGGATGGGAAGCACTCCGTAACCATGGCCTTTTGTTTTTTTAAGCAGCGATGGCAGGATCAGTTAAGTGGGATAGAATGTTCCCTGTGAGTGAGAGAGGAGAGTCTTTCCTGTCTGTTGTCTGATTATAGAGCGGGCGAGGCCGAGACCCCACATGACACTGGAGGCCAGAGCCCGTGGGGCTGGTGCCCCATCTCCCTCTCTCCCTTCCAGCGCCTGCCCTGCCCATCTGGTCACCTCTACCCACCAGCACAGGAGCTTCCCCTTTTCAGGTGCCAGCAGCAGGGGGCCCCTGATCATCAGGCGTCTCCATTTCAGGGGCCACCTAGGGAGAGGACAGGCTCAGGTCCCTGTTCTCCTGCACTGCTAGTTCTGGGTGCAGAGGAGCCCCCGTCTCTCCTCCTGCGTGGGCAGGCACATCAGGTGCCCAGTCGCCTCAGTGAGGGTGGAGTCAAGCAGCTTTCCCTTCCCTTCCCCTGTCAGGCCAGGGCTGTCTTCAACCCCTCTGGCGTGTGGTGAGGGTCTGACGGATATGACTCTGCTTCTGTCCACTCCTGCTGCCTGGGAGTCCGTCATATGCCCTGTGCGCTCCCATCCTCCCTGTGGTCAGCCCTGCTTCTTCCTGTTTCTGCCTCATTTTCAGTGTTAAGAGCTCCCCCCGGCTCCCACAAGCACTCCCCCCCGGCTCCCACATCCTGGAGTCACCGTGCGGTACCTCAGGCCTCCCCCTTGCCCAGCACCTTTGGTGGGGGAGGCGCTCCCTGCCCTGTCTGGGGAGTCCCCAGCCCAGGAGGGTGTGTCTGTGACTGAGGAGGCCAGGGGGCCAGACCAGAGCCTGTGCTCTCCTGGTGACAGGGTCCCAGGTCTCCACAGGTGCTGTGCGGCTCGCGGGGCCACCCTTCCAGGTAGAAGCGCCAGAGCTGGGACCTGAAGGGTGAAGGGTGGGGGGCGTAGGGAAGGTGGATGTGGCTTTAGCGTTGGAGGAACTGTCTTGTGGAGGGGTGGTTAGAGGAGCAGGTGGAGATGCTCTGGTTGCAGGTGGGGGAGGGGCAGGAGGTAGGGAGGAGGGCCCAGGGGTCAGGCGGGCTGAGGAGGGGCAGTAGGGATGGAGAGGAAGGGTGAGTCAGAAACGTGGCGATGAGGAGGCAGTTAGAGAAGGAGGAGGGAGTGGTCCAGAGTGATGTGTTTGGAGGTGGGGGCACTTGTAGGGCCAAGGAGGTTAGTATGTCACAGACTTTTTTTTTAATTGAATTATAGTTGATTTACAGTGTGTTAATTTCTGCTGTATAGCAAAGTGATTCAGTTATACGTATATATATGTATATACTGAATACATATATATATTCTTATATATGTATTCAGAATATACATGTATATTCATATATGAGGGGGCAGGGCTAAGATGGGGTCAGATGCCATCTAGAGGACAAACCACAGGGACCCTGGAGTCTCATGTTCTTAATGGACCTCAGTCCATTTCCTGTTTGAAAGTCCGTGAGCTTCAGTCTGTTACTGGCCTCTGGATCCCTGGTTGGCGGGGGTGGGGGGATGTTATTTGATAAACTGTGTCTTAGACCTTCGGGAGGATAAGACAGTGAGGGAGGGGGTGAGCTTTGGGGCTGTTTCTCATCTTCCAGTCTGGATGACCCAAGAAATCAGTTTCATTTATGTTAGTTCTCTAGGTATTCTATGCATGTTATATTTAAAATCACAAAGCTACCTTATAATGATGGTTTTGAGGAACAAACTGAGACAAACTCAATTCTAATAGACTTAAAATGCTTTTATCATTTTTCCTTCTAGTTAAGAAAGTGATATACAACTGTAAAAACTTTAAGCAGTACAGACATGGAGATTGTAGAAAGTGATTAGTCTTCCAAGATTGGGTGGGAGTTAGGGGTAGACCTGAAATTTAGGT